>NC_140565.1:23446933-24090147 GCF_057381845.1 Rhamphochromis longiceps | reverse complement strand
TACAGTGCATACTCCTAGCTACGGTGGCTGCTGTAGGACAAATAAGTTTTAGTTAGCAAGACAGGTTAAAAAAAAAAAAATTACATAGACTGTACCCGGTAACGGGCACGGCCAGCCAGCCTGTTTCTACTAGTAAGTAAGTAAACTTTATTTATACGGCACCTTTCACAGGTCAAAAACCACAAAGTCCTTTGTAATAAAAACAGGCAAAAACAACAACAAAACAAAACACTGGATGCAGAGCCACCTTGGAGGTTTTCCCCATCTGTAGAAGGCCCTTCTCTGAAAATAAAACAGGTATGATGCTTCATGTCTTGAGTCTGAAGATCCAGGAACAAATATTAATGTCCTTTCAGGGCACACTAAGGCCTGAGACGTCTCTACTTCTCTGCTTTTGACACAATACTTATGTGGCCGGTCTCTAGCCCCAAATGTAAAACACCGTGGGTAAGAAGGAAAATGTCATACGGGAAATGCCCACTTTTATGTATTTTTTATTGATTAATTATATGTTTATGAGAACGCATCAAGTTGTTGGAAGGTGTATTTACACACAGTTCTAGTACAGTACAGTATCCTTTTTTTCTTTTAAATAACATACCTTTAACTATATGTGTGCCAGTCAAGCTTGCAGGAGTAGTCACACCCCAAAAACCCATTCTGCTGCTGCATTTTACATAATCACAATCTCAGTATTGCGCATAAGGAAACCTAGATTTGGTCTATAGCCAATTTCCCCTTTACTTTTATGAGGGGCAAATTTGATAAGTAATTAATCTAAACTTCATCAGCAGTTAAAGTTATGTATTATTAGGACTGGCTGCTTTGAGGTACAGTCTGGAGGACTTAAGATATTTATCTAGCAAATACCATGCCATGACTAAGAACTCTGTTGCTATTCTTTGTGAGTGAAATTGTGCGGTTTATTACAAGTCTTTAGCACTAATTAGCAGGTAAGTGACATGGCAGGCAAACTACATACGCTTACCTGCCATTTCATGAGGTACAGCTGCTTGTTTAGAAAAATATCTCATCAGCCAATCACATGAAAGCAACTCAATGCACTTAGACATGATCAAGATGACCTGCTGAAGTCCAAAATAGGCATCAGAATGGGGAAGATTTAACAAACTTTGAAGGTGGCATAGTTTCTGGTAAAATGGTAAATGGCCTGTATTTATATAGCGCTTTACTAGTCCCTAAGGACCCCAAAGCACTTTACACATCCAGTCATCCACCCATTCACACACACATTCACACACTGGCGATGATGAACTCCCAACTCTTGAGCCACGATCGCCCACAGGCTGGTGTAAGTATTTCAGAAACTGATGATCTGTTGGGATTTTCTCACAGAACCATCTCTTGGATTAACAGACACTGATCGCTGGGTGAAAAATGCTTTGTTGATGTCAGAGGAAAATGGCCAGACTCCTTCGAACAGTAACTTTAATAACCACTCGTTACAAGCATGAGATGTGAAAGTGTATCTCTGAACGCACAACATGTTGAATCTCAAAGCAGCCAATTATCACCGTAATCAGCACTAACATAGTACCCCAGTCACATGGGATCCCCTGGTAAATCCTTGTGACTTCCAGGAACTGCTAAATGACTGAAATTCAGATTGTCATTTGGTTTTTATTGGGGAATAGCAATTTTTCCTTAGCAACCAATGGTTGTCATGGAGTCGCCAACCTGCGCCTGTGTGACTGAGGTTTACGGTACATGGTACTTTTCTAGTTCCTCTTTTCCACTGCTGCTGTGCCCAGTGTAAAGTCAGTTCTGCTTTGTTGCCTTTGGAGAACGGCCTCTCACACAAACAGGTCTGAACAGTTGCACAGAGCATGGCGGGTGGACAAAATGTGGAAGCTGCAATTTCTTACAGCAATTGCTGACAGCAGTGGTTTCAACTCTTGGCAATGCTGGGGCTGGTTTCAGCATGAGCTCTGAACGATAAGATGCAGAAGTGAAAATTTACCATGATGACGTCCTCATTCTGCAGCCACGCAGGCAACTGGGTGCTGTGGGACAACACTTGGAACAGCGTGGCTCTGAGGGCACAGTAGTTGTCCCCCCTGACTCTTCGTACGCTGGCAAAGCTCTGGGACATCTCCTTATAACCCTGCACCAACACACGGGGACATTAGAGGAAACATCCTAGCCATTAATGTAAAAATAAATAAATAAGAACTGGCTTTAACCTGAAATGATTCTTCTGAGAAACTTCAGGCACCAACCTTTTTAATGAGAGCGCTTTTAAGAGTATTTCCCTTCCACTCCCTCTCACTGTACAACAGAATATTCACCACCGGTGACAAACTGCATCTGTCCTCCACCTTTAAAACTGAGCGAGGGATAGCAGAGAAAGGTGAGACGATGGGCAGAACAAAAAGACTATTGTCCAGATTTCAAATGACAGACAAAAGCTGCACTTGTTGAAAATCACTGATGCAATAGAAGCGGAGGATGTACTGACGTTTTGTCTCCAGCTCGGGCTGTGACGCAGACAGCTCCTCTTCGCCTCTGTACAAATCTTCTTCACTATGATAAAACAGAAACACTTATTTTTAATCAAACAACAAGTTATTTTTGTGTATCCAAAGCCTGGTCCTGGATCTCCATATCGAGCAATTTTAAGTCAATGCCAACTGGGACAGGGACAACTTAATCTCACTAAAAATACTCACACTTCAAATGTGTAAGTCCAGATTTCATTTTTCTGTGACATTTGCAAAAAAATAAAAAATAAATAAACATAAACTTGACTATAAATAATAAACACATAATTTGTGTGTATTTTGCTACATTTTTGTCTCATAATCCCATCTGTTTCTTGGGTAAAAGTGGTTTTACCTCCTTTATTCTTTCAACAGATGCTGTGATTCAATTCAGGACTATAAAGTGAACAGAGGGGATCTTTACAGACCTGTCTTCCTTCTCTGTGGTGTCAGCCATAACATTCTTGGTTGCGCTCTCTGCCAGCTGCTCCTTTTTTCCTGTAACCTCCTCGCTTTCAGCATCTTTCACAGGTTCAGTCTCGGCCTCAGTTGGCCTCTCCTCTTTTATCTCTTCATCGTTCCGCTTGACCTTGGGGAGATCTTCATCGTTATCCTGCACTAACATTGGTTCCTGCTTGGTTTTCTCCACAGACACGACCTCCTCTGACATTGTAGGTGTATGCTCCGCATCTGACCTTTTATCTTCATCTAACGGCAAGCTGAAAAGAAAATGCATGTTTTGTGTATAAAGCCAAGTTTACCATTCATGTCTTAAACTCAAACTTGCAAATGTGCAACTTAAGTTGTATTTAGAAATGTAAAGCACACATTTAGCTGTAGGAAAACTGCAGGTATGAGGAGGGCTGACTGTCATAGAAGATGCAATGGTAAGAGTTCGCCCCCTAGTGGCCACAGTGCCACTCTGCCGCCACAAGTCCAGAGTTCACGTAAACAAATACCTTGTTTGTTTTGTTATTGCAAACTCTGAACCCACTGGCCTCTCTCTGGCGTCTGCTGGAGCTGTGGTTTCTGGCTCCTTCACTGAGCTGGCAGAGTCCTGTCCCTCACCGCTGTGGTCGAGTTCCGTGGGCTCCAATCCAGAAGACAACTGGGAGACATCATGGCTTTTTGGGTCTTCAAGACTGGGCTCCCTGCTATTTGAATCATCTGTCCCGGCACTGAGCAGATAGCAATAAGAAAGGTAAAAAAAATAAATAGACTATTGCTTGCACAAATGTAAAAGCAAGTGATTACACAACAGTCGTACATGTGTAATAATGTTCAGTAATAAAGCTATCCATAGAAGCCCTTATCACCTCATGTCATACTTGAAAAACCAAAAGTAGTAAGTCAAGGCCTATAGAGCGTTAACAGCATGGTCATAAAACGGCCCTGATCAGTGATTCTGCAACAGTTTGATGGTCTAATGCAACCACAGATCTAAAAAGAAAAAACGGAGGTTAATGATTTAAAGGGATGGTGAACTTGGGACAAGAAGCAAACAAAGAAAGAAAAGAGACACGGGATGCATGCCATGTCACATTTTAAACAGCTGTACTCCTCATTATGGTTCAACCTTTTTATCTGTGTTGGGAATAAATTGCATACTGGAAAGTGACTTATGGAGGGGACACACAATATAGGTGATGTATATACACAGGCGGGGTGTTTTTTTTGGGTTTTCATGCTTAGATATAATGTTAAAAAACAAAAAGATAACTTTTGGAAATACTTATAGATTAGATTCTGCATTGTTAAAGATAATTTCATACATACAAAAATGTATGGATCTACTCAGTATCAAACACAAGGCATCCGCATTTCACAAATTATTTAATAGCATACAAACAGATGGCAGAGGGACCTTGGCTGTCCAAATAATGATGATGGATGGTTAAAGATACTGTCACATAATAGGAAACATTAAAGAGTCATTATAAGATAGTACTAGGGCTGGGCCATATTATACCGTTCACGGTAATACCGGTATAATGTTAGGCAACGATAGGAAAATGAAATATCGCGATAGAATGGGAGTAAAACGCGCATGCGCAGTGCCTTTGTTTTCATACGCACATGGCCGATTGTTGAGTGAAACAGATGAACCAGAATTGGTTTGTAAAAATGGTGCAACTTCCGTGATGTGGAACTGGTTTGGTGTTTGTCCGTCAGATACACAACAAAGCACATTTTTTGCAGAACATGCAAGCGGCCGTCGTTATTGTCGTATTTGTCGGACTAAGATGCTCTTAAATCTGGGAGTAATCTGGGTCCTAAACTCCGTATGTTTCAGGTCAAACAACACTGCAGCATCACTTAGAGTTAAAAACTGTCTAAATTCTTTCATCTTTAATAAAACGATCAGCATTGCTGCTTTACCAGGTGTAACTATAAAGTTTAACTTCCAGGCATCCATGAAAACAAAAGTTATTACATTTAACGGAGTTAGAAGTTAGCAGGAAGCTAGCGGAAGTTAGCTCGCTAGTTTCGCTAGTTACCTAAGCATGATATAGCATGTTCTGACTGAGAGATTTCTGAAAAAAATCAAACGTACAGCTCTGCTATCACTTCCAACATAAATGAAGACAGGAAACTAAACAGCAGTGACGTTTGTAGGGTTACTGAAGTTGGGCTAGCTGGTATATAATGATGTGCTACGTGATCGCTAGCGACACAGCTATGTTAGCATAACATAAACAGTGAAGCTGGAGGACGAACACTAACACTTTTCCACTTATAAAAGTTAACGTGAAGGTTCTTCATGGTTAGAGACAAATGCAATCGCATGGCAGGATGCTGTAAACGGACCAAACTTCAGTCAGGAGAACAACTGAGATAATCCATCCACAATACGAGGTTAGTCATTAATATACTGCAACAACATGGGAATAGAGCAGCTGCCAGAGAATTCAACATTAATGAATCAATGGTACAGAAGTGGAGGAAGCAAGAAGAATGAGTTTAATAAAGTTTGATTTATCTGACTGCTTTGTTTCGCTTAATGTGCCTTATAATCCCGTGCACCTTATGGTCCGAAAAATACATAATGCACACTGCAGTTTAATGTTGCAAAGCACCTCTTTTTAACTTCAGTGGATATTATACATGGTTATGCTCAGGATATGTCAGCCCATTTCTACTGGAAATGCCTTTTGGTTAAACTTTCAGCAAGGAATTTGCATTTGCACTGTTACATTTTTATAAAGCTTTAATGTACATAAAAACCAGCTTCTTAAGTGAAAATAAATGGAAGGTTGTCTTTTTGCGCTAGTAATGTTGTGGAGTTGTATTTTGTCTCGCATCAATTATATCGTCGGTTATATCGTTATTGCAAATTTTCAAATATATATCGTGATAAATATTTTTGGCCATATCGCCCTGCTCTAGATAGTACAGTTTTTTTACTCCATCTAGCCTTTGTAGAACGGGTCTACTTACCAATTATTTATGTTGGAAATGTCAAGCAGAACCAGGAACCTTTATACATGCGATCTGGGACTGTAAATACGTTTCCCCATTTTGGAAAATAGAATTATAACACATAAGAATGTGCATGGTGATACCCATGTCACCAAGACTATGCCTATTGGGGGAATCGGACAATAATACCTAATATTAAAACACCAAAATACAGTGATACAGTTGGGAGTGGTCACAGATTATACAGATTATGTAATACAACTTCTGCTCCGGACATTAAAAACTGGTTGGAATTCATGCTGGAGAAAGTGTCATATGAACACCTGCTGGCCAAGCTAAATAACAATACAGAGAACTTCAAGAAATCCTGGGACTGCTCTTGTACCACCGGGACGATCAGATTCATGAATGGTATGGTAAGCGCCGACTTGGCTGCTTTACGTTTAAGATTTGTTATTCCTTTGGTTGTTATAAAACAAATAAAAACTTGAACGACAAAAAAGAAAGAAAAGAATTTAGCAGCTGTCCAAACCAGACACAGATGTGATTAGAAAATGTTACAATCCTCTAGAAACAATAAGACAGTCTTCTGTCTTTAAACCATTTTTAAGGAGGCCAAGCTGTTTCATCTGGATTATTATAATTGAGTAAACCACCAAAGTAAGACTGCAGCAAGCAGCATTGGGAGTCACAGAGTAACTCACAATACTATCACAGTACTTTGATCCCCAGTGATTCTACAATACTTTATATATTGCAAGACATATGTGTAACAATACATCAGAAGAAAAAAATACCAGCGGTTGTCTGTGCTACCCTCAGCCTCCTAGTAAATGCACCTATGGTATAAATTTGAAAAATCTGAAAAGTTGATCTCTGACTCCGATGTCCGGGATTCACACTCGTCTGAGATTTAAGTAGCATCTGTGGTATCAGTTTTGAAATACTATGTTGCCTCGTTCTCCAGTTATTGCATTCATAAACTTTCGTGTCCACACTTCACAGCTACCTGCCTGCCTGGCAGGGTGATCTCAATACCCCATCAGCTTTTCAGAGCTGAGAGGAGTAACCATCTGTTTATTCACTGTAATATATATAATGATAATATTCACTCTAAACAGTGTGTTAATTCAAGTAAAGAGCTTTGTACTTTGTCTGCCTTCTTCTTCACTACAACTCCTAATCACTTGGAGGCTGTGTTCAGGTGGTAGTACAGTACTACTAATTGGGAGGTTTGTGGACTGCATGCTAAAGTATCCTTGGGCAAAACACTCAACCACACGTTGATCCTGATACATCTTCTGGAGTGTGAATGTGCATGAATGGGTTATGAGACATGTTGTATAAACTGCTTTCTTAGTGCTCAAGTAGAAAAGGGCTATATAAAAACCAGTCACTTAGTTTACCCTCAATCGTTACCTCCAAAGGAGCAGTTCAGTTTGTCTTTCTGTTGCAGGATTACTCAAAAAGACTTTGGCGTATTTGAAAGAAAATATAAACAGAGGTGTTTTTTTGCCCCCCAACTTGGAAGCGATTAACTTTTGGAACTGATCCCAATCTCGATCCAGGGATTTCACCACTGCTAGGTGGGACAAAATTGGACACTTGACATCACAATTCATATCAAACTAAAAATTTAAAAAAGAATAAACAAACTAATCTGCTTGGTATGAGAGGAATTTACAGCATTGGCAGAGCTATATCATCTTGAACCCAGAGTCATAAAGCAGATCCTCCGGTAAGTCAAGTTGTTGACAGACGTTTAGAGCAGCTTCCTGTTTTAGCAAAACGAACTACATTTGGCAGCAATGTATCAACACCTGTATGGCAAAGGGAAGTGATACAATACACATATCAATGTGTCCAACCACTAAAAGCAAAATAAATGTTTGGTGTTGCCGAAACTTGATTAAACAACCACCACGTGTAGAAGAACGTGTCGCATTTGTGTCACAATATTTTAATTTTAGACACTGGAGCTGTTAGAAGGAGTCTTACAGTATTTGACATTATACAGGTGCTAAGATATTGTGGTACTTTTAAGTAAGGCGTTATATTTTTAATGCAGGAAATGTCATGGTAAAACGAGCACACAACAAAGAAAGAAGCGCTTTAAGAAGTTCATATTTTCTTCTAAAAGAAATACAGACAACATATGACATTGAACTGCACTGGAACTTTCTATCCAGCTCTTCAGAATAAATATTAAAATCATTATAAAAGGGAAGCTAAATTCTAAGCTTACAGGTTCATTTCATGTAACTCACCATGTCAGAGGCTCAGGTTCAGGTTCCTGCTTTCCCACAGACACAGACGACAGCTGGGCTGCCGGGGCAGCTGCAGCCAACAGCATGTTTGACACTGATGACACTTGGTGATTTTCAGAAAACTCCCCTGATGGTTTAGCTGCAGCTTCAACAGTCACTTTTTCTTCTTTGTCATGATGAGTTGTGCTCGCTGCAGTTTGCTCTACTGTTGTGTTTGCCTCAGTATGCGGAGTTTTTTCAAAGCAGACCACCTCAGGTGTCAGAGAGGTGCCATCTGGGATTTTGTATTGCGTGGGGGGGTTTTCTTCTATCTCTGGTGCTTTTAAAACCTCAGAATCCGCCTTGGCGTGCTCATCCTGGACAGACCCCAAAGCGCACTGCATTGGAAGTTGACGACTGTGAGCAGGAGATTCCTCTGTATCTTGTACTCCGGTGGCGTTTTCTTCAGACATGTTGCAGGGCGGAGGCATCTCTATTTGAATGACTTCCTGCTTCAAGGGTCCATTTTCCTGAGTGTTATTAGGCTCCTGCTCTCCGGTCTCAGGACTCATCTTCCGCTCCTCATCCCTAAGTGACAACACAGTATTCATTAGCAATGCAACAGAGCCTCGGCTACACCCTTTTCATGCCCAGAAAAACAATGTTTTGTGACCAAAGATAAGACACTGTTGAAATGTTTCAGGATTCCTTCAACCCTGTAGGTGGAGAGGAAGCAGATAACCTTTGTTCAAAACATTATCTCTTTGATTACCAGTTAGTTCATGAAATGACAAATGTTTTGACTTCCACAAACACTTTAAGACCTTTGGAAGTCCCCCTCACCCTGTTTCTGATCTCAGTACTCTGTTTTGTGCTGTCATTGGGTCACATGGTGCATCCTACACAACCCACAGGGGAAAATCTAATCATCATTTTGTTTTCACCCATTTTCCAGCATTTAATGCTGCTTTTGTGACCACAGATGCAGGTACTGTCTGCGTGTTTTAGATGCTTAAATCCAATATTACCGCAAACTCCAAAGCTTTCTTCAAGCGTTTAAAAGTCTCAGCTGAAAGTGTTCTGAGTCAGCTCTAAAATTGTTTGTGGTCTGCTGCTTATGGAGGAACCTGAGAAACGAAACACTGCTGGGAAATCCTGTGAAAGTGTGTCTGTTGTACCAGATTAGGTCACCAAGTCTTATTAGCACCCAGCACCCTTCACACACTCACTTTGAGTTTCCTTGTCTGTGTTTTCCCAGTCATCTCACCTCATGCAATCATCTCCTTCAGGACCGCAATTGCCAGCCACAGCTTTACAGCCTGTGAACTGGGTGGCCTTCGAGTCACTGGTCAGCAAACCGCTTCTTTCCTCCAAACTGCCGCAGGGACTTTCATGGCGACAACAGCACCAGTTCCCCATCTGCTCGCTCCCTCAGCCTGGGAGGTCGGACAGGCTGTAGGCTGAAGAGGCCTCTGGTCCAAATCAACCACAAGCGACCTGGCGAGTCGCCGAAGCCTGAAGATTTCAGGACTCCATGATGACGACGGAGGGATAAGCTGCTGCTAACGCAAGGGAGAAACCATGTTTATGTCCTATAAAAAGTGTGTTGACAGCTAAAAGCACAGAATGAGTGATCAACACACTGACTGTGATCTAACACGTTACAGTTTGTTATGTAACAAGTTCCTGCTACTGTAATTACACAATGTGTTGTATTTAATAAAATACAATATTTTGGTACATGCAGATTTTGTCCATTATGAAGGATAAAGCTTTTATGTTCAACGGGGATTCATTTTCTCAAACACGATAAATATTTTGTTTTTCAAACATCCAGGAAACACAACAACAGACAGATTTCTGTTGAATAAGGCAACAAAGACTTATTGTATTTACTGTAGGTGGACCTGAAAGGTCACATCCAACATGGAAAAACCCTGAGATATAACCAAACATGATTACCCACAGTATTCATGTTTACATGCATAAACTATATGGAAAAGCTCAAGACTCCTTAAATGTTGCCCAATGAGGCAAAAAAGACAGCACCCAGCCAGACTGTGATAAAAATAAATAAATGAACAACAACTCTTATTTTTTTAAGTGAGGTTTAATTTACTGTTGTTTATAAAATCACCAAAGATATTAGGAAAATGAATAAGCCAGTCTTTCCTAAGGTAACAGACTATTTGCTAATTATATCTGAACCAATGAGTGTGCTCCTAAAGGCCCCCACTGAGCCAAGAAAAAGACCCAGAATTATCCCCTGACTGATGAATTTGTTGACAGATATTATTAGGTCAATTGCAGCTATATTGTTACGTCGCATAAAGAAGTTAAAATAAATTCATCATGAGCACAAATGTCATGATGATTTTTGGCTTTTAATGATCTTTATGACTTAAAAAAATACAAAGAATTGGATGTACAAGTTTGAATTTATTTGGGATTTTCTTTCTTTTTTTTCTTTTAAATTGGCAAGGCCAAAGCCCATTAACTTCTGGTTAATGATCATGACTGACTACAATCAGTAGTTTCTCTTTGTCATCATAAAGAGGATTTGTTTGACAGCACTCATTGAGCTGACATATACGCTGAACAACAGGAAAGTCCAAGGAACTGAAGGTCTCTTGAAGCCATTTCTAAACAACCGCAGATTCCAAGATCATCACTTCAACCAGTTGTACATAAGTACCAGTTATTCAGATATGTCACCATTTTGCCAAGATCTGGAAGACGACCCAAACAGACTCCCTCGGATGAGGGGGAATTGATTTGGATGTTCAGGAACCACGAAGGCTCAAGCCTGTCATGAACTGGAAATTGCTGAAATACCAGCATCATTCTCCACCGTGAAGAGTTTTAAATCGCCATGGACTAAGATGTTGCCGTCCAAGAAAGAAGCTCCTGCTCCAAAATTGACACCTTCAAGCTTGAATGAAATTTGCAACTGCCACGTAGACAAGCCAAAAGCCTTCTGGATACATGTTTGATGGCCAGGCGAGCTAGGGATTGAGTATTTCTCCACAATGACAAGAGGTATGTGTGGAGGAGTAAAAGCGAAGCTTCCAGCTGTCAAGCATGGCAGTGATAGTATCACGCTCTGGGCTGTTTTCGTGTCAGTGGTAAATTGCACAAACTGAATGGAATTATGAAGTAGGATGACTACCTCCAAATTCTTCAACTCTACCTCAGATCAAAAACTAGATGGTTGAAACTTGGACACAAGTCGGATGCTCCAGCAGGACAATGATCCCAAACATACATTTAGATAGGAAAAAGCAGGCTAACATTAAACTTCCTGAACGGGCTTCCCAAATCCCTCATCTCCATCCTATTTGTGGACTACAACAGGTCTATGCCAGGAAACCAACAAATTTAAAAGAACTCTACAAATTCTGGCAAGAGCAGAGTTCACAAATCAAGCCAGAATTAAGTCAAACGATTGTTCGTGGCCACCAAAAAGATCTGCTTAAGGTGCCACTTGTTAAGGGACAGTTTACCAAATATGTATGTATGTATATATATGTATATATTGTACTATTCTTAGTTAGCATATTGTCTGTCTTGTCTTAATGTTGGTTTAAAATGGAGCACTGTAACAAAAAATAATTTCCCCCAGGGATCAATAAAGTATTCTGATTCTGATTCTGATTCTGATATTTGAGGCTGAATGTATACTTTTGAGCACCCGATTCTTGGGTTGTGTTTTTTTTTGCACAATCATTCCACCTTGGAAAAAGAAATCATTAAAAGCTCAGATTTAACGTGACATTTATGCACATGATGAGGGCATGCAAACCTCTGACCATAACTCCGTGTTGTCCAGTATGTGTAAACACTTTCTTTTCTTGCAGAAATAGATGTTTGTTATCATTTAGAAGTGATGTGATCCAACAGTGTGCCCCTAAGACCAATGTCCACAGCTGGGGTGCACAGTCATGAATAACACACATCATTCAGTATATAATTCAGTCCGACTGAAAATCATTCGGACTACAGACTGAATACATTACAGTATGGAAACGTGTGATCCTCATACAAAAACACCTTTTGGCAGCCTGTGATGAAGCACAGTAAAACAATGCAGTGGCAGTATGGCTAAAAACTCCTGTCGCGAGGGCATTTCCCTCTTCTTCTTTTTTTTTTTTTAAACCACACGACTTTATTAAATGAACACAGCTACACCTGTCAAACACGGCAAAGTAACATTAATAATAACGGCTGCACACTTCTTAGCTGGTACAAATAAAAGACAAGGTCAGGTCGTGAAAACACACCTTGTTTTGGCTGTGCTGAAGTCAAACTCCTGGAGCTTTCAGTCTCGTTCCTGTTTCACTTTTGGTGAGCTGACGAGCTAGCCAGCTAGCTGCGGTAAACTTAAAATACAAGCATGCGTTCCCGGAGAGTAACTGACGCTCACTGAAAACGCTGCTGCCGCGGTGGGTAGCTCTTCCTACGACTGCGCCGTTATCGCTTAATGCGGCACATTTCATAGGAAAGCGGGTTTTCGGAGCGTTTGACGCGGACCATCTGTTGGTACGAACCACCTTAGCTTAGCAGGAGCAGCGGGTCACGGCTTGGTCCGAGCGCATGACGTCATGCTCGTGTGCGCCGAGAGTTCTTTTTTGATGCATTCAGGTGAAAGTAGAAATTTCGGAACACTTGTGCAAATCGGTTTTTTAGTCTTCACTCATCAAAACGTTTGACAGAAAATTAACGTTTTAAGTCTTTCAAGCAGAAAGGCCAAACATTTACCGTTCATCGTGTTTAAATGGGAGTACGTGCTGCTTTTATTTTTTCATATCAAAGTCGATTTGATAAGGTTATGCTTTCGAACTACAGAGGCAGATGCAATTAAAGGCATCGCCGACAGCTCTCAGGACCAGAGTTGCTATGGTTTATATCTTATTAGTTTTTATGTTTATTTCCTTTTGGCTTTTTGTTTTTAATTGATTTAAATTTCACTTCAGTCTTTAATTGTTTGAAAACGTTTTATAAGACAAAAACCTTTTTTTTAACTCATACATACAGACACACACACACATACATATACACACACACATATATATATATATATATATATATATATATATATATACACACACACACACATATATATATATATATATATATATATATATATATATATATATATATATATATATGTAGACCTCCAACAAAAATGGAAGTCAATACTGATGGCTCTATCGCTGTCATTTCATTTGCTAAGACATTTTAGGATACTGAAAGTTAACTGAATTATTTCCTAAAAACTGAGTTCTATAGACCAGCGGTCCCCAACCCCCGGGCCTCGGACCGGTACCGGGCCACGAGAGTTAAGGCTCAGGTGTGAAATGCATGGTTTTTATCGGTTTTCAGCATTATTTTGTCATCGTTTTTATCGTTAACTCGGTTTTCCTGGGTCTTTTCACGTGTGTTATGAATAAATCTTCATTTTTTCGGTACCGGTACTAGTTTTATTTTGTTGTATTTATCCGCAACACCTTAAAGGCCGGTCCATGAAAATATTGTCGGGCATAAACCGGTCCGTGGTGCAAAAAAGGTTGGGGACTACTGCTATAGACTATTCTCATTTTAGAGGCAACGATCCAAACATGCAGCAGGAAATTTCAGTTTATTTCCAAACACTTTAAAATATAAAAATCCATAAGTATATAAAACATTATATACATCTTCATGGTTTTTTTGTGAGAAAGATCTTCACACCAAGCCTATTTAGCGTCACAGTTTCAGTCATCACTCGAACCCTTTCAGTCACTACAGCTTCCTCAGTTCCTCTATGTGGCCGATGAGCTCCTGTGGCATTCCCAGTTCTGACACCACGTCAACGCAGCACTGCAGGAGGAGGTGCAGCTCCTCAGTGGACCCCGAGCAGATCCTTTGTGGCCTGTGAGGAAAGTCCGAGTCCATTGTCTCTCCCTTCCTACAGCAGTCCGACTCTTCACAGTGCTGCTCGCAGCAGCCCCGGTCTGCCCGTTCCACCTCCAGGTCCTCCATGCTCTCGGAGACGTCGCTCACACTGGGCGGAGGATTCTCCAGAGCGTTCTTGATACCGTTCGCTATTCTGTCTTCATGCTGCGTGACCCTGTGCAGAAGGTCAGTCACAGAGGATGGGACGGGCTTTTCCGGATGCTGGATCTGGCACCAGCACCATATAGCGCTGCGAGACACAAAGAAACAACAGAGTCACATTCAATGGCACACAAAGGACACTTCAATGACAGTTGGTACAAAAGAGACTCGGGATGTTTCTGTGCAAGAATGAGGCTGAAACCTCTGAGAGGATTTCCATGTGGCATGAACGAGGACTTCTCAATTACAGAGATTTCACTGTGGATGCTGTCTGTTATATTTGATTGTTTATCCTTAATATATCCTTCATTGAGCAATTATTACAATCTCGTGATTTTTTAGAAACTGAGGGGGAAAAACATAAATAACACTTTGTAAAAATTTCTCATTGGACAGTTTCTATTGACAGGGACAATGACTGACTCTAAACTACATGATTATAGGCAGAGTCCATTCCTGTTGGTGCCTTATTGGCTACTTTATACACATCCTATTTGAGTCAAGCCCACCTTTTATCAAGTGTTCAGGCTGCTGCTGGTGTAACAGCGTGGGTCAGTTTCTTGGCACACTTTGGGCCTCTTAATACCAGCAACATTTAAATTGTTGTGTTTACCCAGCAGGATAACACACCATGCCACAAAGCTCAAATCACCTCAACTCTTTTTTTTTTCTTGAATGTAACAGTGAGTTTAGGGTGAAAATTCCCTCCACAGAATTCATGAATTGAGTCCCTGTTCTTTTGATATTTTCGTGAGATCGTCAAGCCAGTCTCTGCCAATTTTTGTCATTTTAATTTAATGTTTATTTGTGCAATACTGGTGGATGGACTGATAGATGAGGTCAGGCAGGAGTCTCTGTAATGAGAGGAGGGAGATGGTGGAAGAGAACCTGGAGGTATGGTCTCTATCGTTTGATCAGGTGTGTAAACCACCCAATTATTAAAAAAAAAGAAAAAAAAGAAATCCTTTTTAATTGTGTGTGGACAGCTACTGATACTGATACTTGACTTCAGGAGGTCACCAGTAAGTGGTGTGACAGTGACATATGATCACAACTTCAAGCCACTGTGTATGGGACAATACAGTTAATCAAACTTTTAACCAAAGTATAATTCGTTTCCACGAATTATAAAATAAGGCAACAAATTAAAAAAAAAAAAAAAAAAATTTAAAGTCTGCAGACTCCAGGGTAGACCCAGAATACATTGGGCTGGACAGATTACATATCTGTCTGACCTAGGAATGCCTTAGATTCCCCCAGGAGGATCTGTGAATTGTGGCTGGGGACTAGGAGCTCTGGGATACCCTGCTTAGCCTACCTACCTACTCTCATTGCAACTCAACTTCGGATAAGAAGAAGACAATGGCTGGATGAGATACATGTGCAATCAAGGAGCCCAAACCATGTATATCATGAAGTTTTAAATAGACATGTGTATAACCCCTTTAAAATGATGTCACTTTAATATGTGACATCTTATTAGATGTTATCATGTTATTGTAAGGGTGACAAGTCACGTGCGGGGCAGATGTATGACGTTATTGATGGTTTACCTGACGATTCCTCTGAGTCGTCCCACAGCCACAGTCTGAGCTGCTCCCTCCTTGAAGCCCAGGCTGAATCCCACCGAAAGCGAGGCATCCTCAGCGGTATCAACTCCGTCCACATACCCGTCCTGAGAGAAAACATGAGCGAGTTAAACACAGGACAGCACACCACATCACAAAAACAAACACACAGGACGTTTAGCACGCAGAGCCGGTGTGAGTTAACATTTCAGGATCCGTTTTTGATGTGAGCTAACTTTACCCTCAGTCGCTTTTTCATGTTGGAGGTCCACTCCTTACTCTGTAAGCTAAGCTCGTCCGCACTCTCGTCGAAGACATCGTCTCCGCTCACAGGCAGAGCTTTAACCCAGGACATGACGATTTAAAAGCAAAAACACCGTTTTAAACGCACTAGCATGGAAGCTATCTCCTGCTTCTTCTTCTACGGCAAACGCGCTTTATCCTCGATGGAAAACTGTATGTGCGTGCGCGCCACCCACTGGCCTGGAGTACAAAAAGCCGTTAGTCAACGGCAGTGCTACCGATACCAATGCCGATACTTTTAATCTATAAAAGCGGCTTATGGGAGAGCAGTGTGTCATGATTTATGATGAGATAATCATCATCATTTTAATGACTGCTAAATCATTGTGATTTTTACTTTCTACAGTACTTACTTAACATAGTAAAACACACTTGTCAGATTTTCGTGTATCTTGAAGCTGGGTTATTTGGAGACCTAGAATGTAAATGTACCCATCCCTGAAGCACCTTGGTTCAGCTTGTATAGATTATCTACTATAGGCTATAAACAAAATACACATGAAAATCAACATAGAAAGGTTCAGACAACTTTCATAGTTTGTCTTTGCGGTATATGTATATTTTTCCAAAAGAAATAATTTAACATAATTCAATGAGCTAAATAGTAAGCTTACAGGATAGAAACAAAATATCAATCCTTTCACACTAATCTAATACCAATACCAGTGTTGGTATCAATGCTATCAATATCTGGATTAATCCGCCCGCCTCTTCTGGGAGTGCCAAACTAATTTTAGTTCATGGGCCAATGTGTGTCCAAATTCAGGAGCTGCGGGAGGAAATTAAAAAAAAACAAAAACAAAAAACACCACAATAACCTGTAAGAAAACAATAAAAAAAAGAAGTCTTTGTATATGTATTAATAGGAAAAAGTTTATTTGTCCATCTTGCAATAAAATGTCATGTCAGAAAGTGACACAGGTGATTGTGACATAAAGTAAAAAGTTAAAGTATATTGATCAAACTGGGCGTGATCTTAAAATTAAGAACTAAAAGTTAAAAAAACAAAAACAGCAAAACACACAAAATTCCAAGATAATGAAAACTAATAATTAATAAATGTAAACAAAAAACAAAGAAAGGAAAAGTACAGCTTCCACACCTTGGATAGGTCACCAGTCTATCCTGAGCCAAATTACAGATAAGATGAATTATTCTGATCTCACATTCACGCTCTGCATAGTTACATCTTTGCTTTACTTGAAGGAAACAATTTGTGCAAAGGAACATTCTGAGCTTCTGCTTCACTGACAGCCTGTCTGTGATGGTTTGTATGCATACACCTGAACCAAAAGTCAATTCAGGAAGGTCTTATTTTAAGGGAGGAATTTCCCTTTAAAGAACACTCTTCTTCGGTGGTATTGATGTGTAAAATGACATCCTAGGCTGCGCACTGCCACCTAGTTATTTTACCCAGCAGGCACTGACAGTTTGAGCCTGCAGAGGGCGCTGAAGACCTACTTTAAAACTGAGTGTGGTCCACACGCTACATCAACACCATCATCATCACCATCATCACTGTGGTTCAGCTCAGAAGGTTTCCTGCAGTCTGTTTGCTTTATTCTCGTCTTCTAATTCTTTTTATATTTTATCTGTGTGGTTTTTTTTAAATCATCATAATTACACAGAGGATGCTTCATCTGTCAGTACTGCTTATTTTGTTTTATTACTTAATAACTGCAACATACTTATACATACTTGAGTATGTAAACCATCATCACGTTTGATTGCAAGGTTTTTAAGATAAAATGGAAGGATTAAAAATATGGGTTTGGGCGTTTCTTTAGTGTTTGTAATTATGCACTGTCGAGAGGATTATTTGGAGAGGCAGTGATTAGCGAAAATTCTTACAGCATCCCAATTAAATCAAATAATAAGTCAAAACATGGCTTGGGTGTGGCATATGCTTATATGTGGCATATAGCAAGATCATATAAAAACCAGAACAACACAAAGAAGGAAAATAAACAATAATGTAATTTTCCATGTAGCTCTTTAGGACATGTTGTAAAGGACTTTTTATTAGTGCTGTGCATTACTGCAAATTTTGGTATCGATCTGATACCGAGCACTATTGCCAATACCAGTACCAATATTGACACTTTTGACTTAGGAAACCAGCTTATGTAGGTGAGAGCAGTGTGTTATGATTTATCAGATGAATCATCATTCATTTGCAAATTGTGAACACATTTGATTGACCACTAATTCCCTGTGATTTAAAATTTTTACAATAATTATTTAACACAAACACACCTTTCAGCCGTCCATGCTTTTTAAAACTGTGAATGTAAATGTGCTACATACTATAAATAAAGTAGACCTGACATTCAACACAAAACGGTTCAGACATTTTTCATAGTGTCTGTTTAAGGTTTATTTTTATTAAAAAAGATCTTCAAGGATAGAAACAAAGTATCGATCTTATCATGTTAGTATCGAACTAATACCAATATCAGCACTGGTATCGATACTATCATTATTTGTATTGATCTGCCCACCTCTTATTCTTTTTTTTCATTTAAAAAACAGCTGATTAGCAAAATGTGGAACAATATAAATGCAAAATAAATGAATCTTGTGTATTTCACAATAAAACATAATTTCAGTGCGAGAAACTGCTCAGACGCTGCTGCTTGAATCACAGTCTGGTGCATCTTTACAGCTTCCTGTTTAAGTTTTCAAAGAAAGAAATGTCATCCGTCATGACAAACACATTATTCACTCATCCATAATGCATCTCACCTCCCTTTTTCCCACTGTTGAGAAGAGAGAGTGGGAGAAATGGGGAAAAAATAAAACAAGCCCCTTGTTTTATTTTCAGATTTTCTCATTCTTCATGCCACGCTTTATGGAAAACACAGGAGAGAGTGGACAGCGGGTAAATGCATTTCACCTTGGTGGAGTGCATTTGCAGCCGTGGACAACAATGGCCTTGAGAATACTCTGAGGCCACGGTGGAGTTGTCTCTGTTCTGGAAATGGAGTCGGCCCGGAGGCCTCATTCGCGGCAGCCACACCTTCAGTCCCCCTCGCTCAAAGAGTCAAAACAACCAGCCGGGGCAATCACCTGACACATTTCCATCCAATTTCCACTGCAGAATGTGTTCATTTTCAGGCTAATGGCATGTCATTTTGCAGGAGCCTTTGGTCAAGAATTAATCCTGGAATCAAAACAGATTTTCCGGGGAGCAATCTTCCATCAAGTATTGATTTTTTTACACTCACAGAGCCTGTACTCCCTAATTTAACCTGACAGCCAGCAGCACAATGGACTGGGAGCACCTTGGCGTCTCACAGAGGGAGCTCTCCTCCTCCTCCTCCTCCTTTTCTCCACGAAGTGAAAGAGAGATTGGGAATGGGGGAGAAAAAAAAGGACTCCCTGATGTATAAAACAAAGAGCACTGGTTACAGAAAACAGAGAGCTAAAGCTTCCGTCTCTCTGTTTTACCTCTAATTATGTTTTCTAGGATAGTGCAACTTGGGCAGGTGAGGCTGAGAGGGGAAGAAGGGAAAGTGTTCTGGGGCCATCAGCTATCATTATGGGCCTGTTGACATCTGCCTGTCTTTGAGTGATTCTCATCTGTGATTTCCCCTGGTCATTTTCTGCAGATGCACGAAGAGGGGTTTCATCATGGCCCCATAAAAAAGGCCCAAAGTGTCCGCGCAGGCCTTCACTAATAAGAAAGCAAAGACGTGTCCGACCATGTCACACTCCTCTCCCATCCATATCCGCTCTCTTGATGCCTTTAGATATGCAATCATTCTCTTTTCTCTCCCTCTCCCCCTCTGTGTGTGCTGTAAGTATACTATACCCTACGTAGAGGTCAGTGGGATGAGAGGATGATGGAGGGCAGGGCCAGTCATTTTCCTCTAGCTCTTAAAGCTGCGATGACCCATGCGCAGAAGAGTTGCACTTTGCCAGAGGGCCTTTTCACGTGCTGCGTATAAACTACCTGACAGAAGGGAAACTGTTTCACTTTTTAATCTGCCGCGTGTAGCTCATGGTCGTCCATTTCAAGCAACATATGGAGCGGCGTTTCTGTTTGGTCATGAGATTAGGTCACAAGTTTGCAGCACATTTCCTAGTGCTAAATGGATACGATGAGTCCCCAAACTCTTTATGCATAAATATGATATACGTGTTATCCAAATCACCAGTGTTTCCTCAGCGTTGCTATGGCTTCTGCTCTAAGAGATTGTACAGACATAATTAAGGTGCAAAGTTCTTAAGTGTTTTATTTACATACAGTATATATATAAATAATCCTAACCCATTGAGATAAGAGATATACTGATACAGCAATTTAAATTTGTGACAAAATGTTTTATTTCATTTGATTTTGACTTATTACACAATTAAACCTGCTCAGAAAAAGTGTTACTTGTCCACTTTAATATCGGTCTTACTACTTATGCCAGCAACTTCTAAATGAATGCCACCGGATTCAGAGTAACAGCATTTTCAAAGACATCACCTGTGTCATTAAAACTGTAAAATTATGAGTGAATTTTTTGAAGCAAAGCATATGAGCTACAGTCTGTATACGAGAGATGGACATGGCCACTGTGACATCATCCGCCAGTTAGTGAAGTCATGTCATGAAGCCTTAGACTCACCTTTTGTTTTGTAGTCTCATCTTAAAGCATAGCCAACTTTATTGTTTTTATTGTTTTTTTAGACTCTGGTGGGGTCCATATTTAAAAAAAAATAGATAACATGTTATGTTCTGAAAGACGTGAAACTAGTATTTACTAAAGTCATAAGCCGAGTGTGTCTTCTCATCAATCAAACTTCTTTTTGCACCTACAGAAGTCGTCCCCTGCTGGCACATTAACTTCACTTTTCAAACAAAGAAAATTGGATATATTTGTTTGAAGTTTGGAGGATTTAATCAATCAGGCACAACATTTTGACCACCTGCCAAATATTGTGTTGTGTATTGTATTGTGTTGGTGCCCCTTTTGCTGCCAGAACAGCACTGACCTGCTGAACAACCGTGTCATCCGGTTGTTCAGGGATGACACGACGAATCCTACTTCCGGGCCTAAAGTAGTCTGCGTTTAATATGGCTTTTGTGTTGTTAACATGTTTAATGTTATGTATTTTCTTCTATTTAATCTCAAAAAGCTCCAAAAACAGTCAGTGATCACTGTTGACCTCCCTCGGCTTTTATTACCGCTAATCATTTATTTAAGCTCAGTTTTTAAAACCTTAGGATGTAACTACAGCCCAGCCCATGCAGCAGTATATGAATGACTAACCTCGTATTGTGGATGGATTATCTCAGTTGTTCTCCTGGCTGAAGTTTGGTCCTTTTACAGCATCCTGCCATGCGATTACATTTGTTCCTGACCACCGAGAACACTCACGTTAACTCTTATCGAGTGGAAAAAAAGTTAGCTTGTTTATATTATGCTAACATAGCTGTGTCGCTAGCGGTCACGTAGCACATCATTATATACCAGCTAGCCAAACTTCAGTAACCCTACAAACGTCACTGCTGTTTAGTTTTCTGTCTTCATTTATGTTGGAAGTGATAACAGAGCTGTACGTTTTAATTTGTTTCCAAAACCCCGCAGTCAGGACATGCTATATTGTATTTAGATAGAAGCTAGCGAGCTAACTTCCTGCTAACTTCTAACTCCGTTAAATGTCATAAATTCCGTTTTCATGGATGCCTGGATGTTAAACTCAATTGTTACACCTGGTAGAGCAGAACGCTGATCATTTTATTAAAGATGAAAGACTTTAGACAGTTTTTCAACACGCAGTAATACCATAGTGATCGTTTGATATATGGACCTGCAGCGGAGTTTAGGTCCAGACATGGCTAGTGACGTCAGACTTAACGACCGGATTACTCCCTGTTCCAATTCTAATGCTCACATGACCATTGTTGGTATTTTTGGCGCTGCCCAGCGGTCAGCATGGGCGCTCTGACTGGTCTCCAGCTGTGCATCCTCATACACAAAAAACTTTGATGCACTGTCTATTCTGACACCTTTCTATTGTTTCTATCAGAACAATTTGTTGGATCGGACCGGACGGGCCATCCTTCGCTCACCACTTGCACCACTAAGCTTCGACTGCCCATGACCTTTGTCTCTGGTTAATCACTTTTCCTTCTTGGACCACTTTTCATCGATCACTTGCTCCCTAATATATCCTACTCGCTTCATAATCTTATGCCTGATTGGTGTAAGTCCACTTTCTTTTTGTTGCACACTGTTAAATGTATTACTCTGTTTTCAAAAGTACTGCATCACCTACTTGTTACACCTACAGGAGCTGCCTGACCACGCCATGAAGCTCGCTGCACACAGTTTTTGTGCTGATGTTAATGCACAAAAACTTATGCACTATGCACCTCAGCACTCTCATATCCCGCTGTGTAACTTTATGTGATCTGCAGTTTCGTGTCCATTTGCTGTGGTTCCTAAACACTTCCACTTTGCAATAACACCACTTACAGCTGAAGGGAAGAAATTTCACAAACTGACTTGTTCCAAGAGCAGCATCCTGTTACAGCTCCACACTTGAATTGTGAGCTCTTTACACTAACCTATTCTTTCACAAATGTTTGTAAAGGTATAATAAAATATAACGCAAGGTCAAAGTAACATTATGTATTTAATCAGGAGCAAAAACGAGTTCGTGATGGGGCCTTTAGCTATATTACACATAAAGGTTTTATTTTATTTTATTTTTGCCAAATATCCAAGTGTCTGGCTGCTTACTCTGTTCAAAGTGATGCATTCAGTATTTGTATTTTTACGGCTAAAAGCTTGTATTAAAGAGCTGGATGTGAACTATTCATTGAAGCGTTATTGACCATTTTCTTTATAGATCGTGTTTGTGTGAAGCAGGTGGGAAGCAGAGTGAGCAGGCGCGCAGCTGCAGCTTCTCCCCAGGTTTGCTCGTGGTACTTTGCAAACACGCTCCCGCTCTAAAACAGAGACATCACAGCCTATAGACATGCATTCAAAACCCGGGCTGCTAGAAAGTTAAATGGGCCGATGCAATCAGCTGCTCAAGTCAGACAGGTGTCTCTGTAAAGACCAGGCTATTAACTCCTCTACCTGCAAATACCTTGCATTGTGTCATTGCTAATAATGCTGAAAAAAAGGGCAGGGGGAAAAAAACCCAAAACAGAAACAAGAGTGAAAGCAAAAGGGATCATATGCATGGCCAACCTCGATTGCATGTGAGGATTGGTAATTGCACCCCCAGAGGCATCTGGGTGTGCAGAGTAGCAAAGTGGGAGACGCCTGAGCAGCTCGGGCTTCACAGTCAGTGTACCAACATCTCAACCCCGAGGAGGAAGTGAAAACAAGAAGGCGGAGGAGCGGAGGGTGAGGGATATACAGACAGTTCATTTACCCAGAACATCAGCCCACCGCGCATTGTCTGAAAGATAAGGAAAGTGAATGCATCATGCCTGATGGAAAACAAAGGCAGCAATTTAAAACCATCTGCATCCAACACATGCACTCTCTCCCTCCACCTTTCTGTTTCTGTGTCCTGACTGATATTGAAACATAATCCATTTGGAGCGCCGACGTGTCATTATATTTCTGCTCCCTCTCCCCATTCAGGACAATTTCAGGTGGCTGCAGGTTGAACAGGAATGTTTTATTTCAACCAGTCAGACAGTCAAGAGTCTTCACTTTGAATCTGCTCAGAAGACAAAAAAAAGAAACTCCCCAAAAAACTGAGATACAAAAACAGGACTTACAGTTTTACTTTAAATTCTTCTTAAGGAGACCTCAGCTGCTCCTGCTAGCTTCTGCAGGTTCAGAAATAAATATATATATATATATTTATATATAAAAAACAATCATTCACAAAGATTCTGAGATCAAAACTCGTCTTTACTGGGCGACTGTCTTTACTAGAAACATCACACACCACAAAGGCCTCTGACTACTGTATTCTGCACTTAGATCTTAGCAAAGAAAGAAGAAAAGAATCAAATGTAGGTTTTCCAAGAGTTTTCTTCAAAATACGTGTTGAGTCTTCCTTTTGTTTTACTGTGTATTTCTCCAAGCCAGTGGTTCTCAAACTGTGGGGTGCAGGGGCCCCACTGGTGGGGCGTGGATGACCGGGGGGGTAAAACACGAAGAGAAAACAAAATGATATTTCACCAAAAAACACAACTTATTTGATTTTTTTATTGTTAACAAATGCTAAAAATTGGAGAGTGTGAACTTTTTTTGGCTTATGAATTTGGGCATGTGAGAGAGAGTTTGTGAAACACTGTAAAAGCATTTTCACTTATTATGCGTAATATCCTTCATTAGACACTCAGAGGAGTTCGCTTATAACTCAATCTACTATAAAATCCTAAACGCTCAGAAGTGTTTGTTGATGAAAAACATAAATACAGTACAGAATTATATTTGTTAGGTTTGGGAAGTTTAAAATATAAAAGATGTCAGAATCTTGACCCACACTAAAGTAAGCATGTTCAAATTTAATTTTTAAGTATTATTTTAATATACTTTTAATGAAGACATTACTAATCCATGTAATCAGTTAGGTCTTTGGTCTTTTTCTAAAATCTAAAGTTAGAAAGGAAGCTGGAAAAAAAGGTTAGATTATGGGAGTTTTTGTTTTTTAAAAATCTACAAAAATCATTTTACAATAACTTATTTATTAGTTTTTTGACTAACTGTTTCAGCTTTATTGCATACTCAGTTACCAGGGGCAACAAACCTACCTTATTTTTCACCATTCTAGTACCTGGTCAGGCACTTTTGTTTTGTTTTTTTAGATCTGTCTTAATTTCTAAACCTTGTTTAGATTCAACAAGGTGCTGGACAACATTTGTCAGAGATTTTGGTCCATATTGACATTAGAGCATCACACAGTTGCTGCAGATAGGTTGGCTTCATATCCAATGTGCCGTAGAGTTTTAAAAATGCTTAGTTGGTGCTAAGGGGCCCAAAATGTGCCAAGAAAATATCCCCTACACCGATGATATAAAGCAGGATGCATCCATGCTTTCGTGCTTACACTAAATTCCCTACCATCTGAATGTGACAGCAGAAATCAAGACTCATTACGCCAGGAAAGATTTTCCAATGTGTTACTCTCCAGTTTGGTGACCCATAATGAATTGTAACCTCAGTTTCCTGTTCTTAGTTAACTGGAGTGTCATCTGGTGTGGTGTTCTGCTGCTGCTGCAGAACACCACACCAGATGCCACTTGTTACTTTTGTAACAAACTCAAATAGCTATTTGTTACTCTGGTTACAAAGAGTGGTAATTTGACCTACCAACCTATCAGCTTGAAACAGTTTGACCTCTTCTCCTCTGACATCAACAGGCATGTTCATCCAGAGAGATGCAACTCACTGGATATTTTTCACTGGAGCACATCACATTCAAAAGCACTTAAATGACCTTTCCTTCCCTTTCTGATGCTCAGTTTGAAATTTAGCAAGTCATCTTGATCATGTCCACATGCCTAAATGCATTTAACTGATGCCATGTGACTGGCTGATTAAATTTTTACATAAATGAGCAGTTGAACAGGTAAAATTGGCTGGCAAGCGTAGAAGAAGAGGTTGTCTTGTGAAGATGATCAGCTTTGTACATTTTAACCTTTGATTTTGCTCTTTTCTTTTTCTTTTTATTGTCTGTTTTGTCTTATTCTGACATACAGTATCCTAAGCTGAAACTGAAAGAGCATTAATAAAGGTGCTCTAAGTGCATTCGTATCATTTTTTGAAAAGTTTTGTGAGTGTGAGGAGATTCCTTTGTATACATTCCTTTGATCAGCTAATAAATAAAAAAAACGCTTTCAAATGTTTGTGATGTCTCAACATAGTTTGAGTCCCTTTACAAAAAGGATGAAGAGCATCAACAACAGACAGGCTTTAGCAATAGGATTCAGCGTTCTTGATTAAACAAGATTTAAGTGGTTAAAACTTAAAAATTGCGCACAAATACGAACAAAACCTGTCAGCGTGACACATTCATACCCTATTCACGACCGATTCATGACTGATAAAAAGCTCGACATTTACTCCATAATATATGATGAGAGCTCCTTTTAACTGAGCCGTTAGACTTCAATCAAAAGCCGTGCGGTACTGCTGCAGAGAGAGGATGGAAAGTAAACTTTTATCAGCAGCAGAATACAAACAGCTCGAGAAAACAGATATGGGTCAGGAGCTGCATCTGCACAATTACATTGTTAATGGCAAAGACAATGAAAATGGCGCGGATGGAAAACAAAAGAATATCAAATAACTCGCTCGAGCTGCGTACACCTCAGCCATCGCTACTCAAAAATACATCCAGCGTTTTGAAATGAAGGGCGGAGAGGGAGTGAGAGAGAGGGCTGAAAGGAAGACGAAAAAGCATCTTGAACATCAGTTTTCAGTCTAATGTTAATAATTTATGTTGTCTGTGCTTTTTATTATTATTATTTATTTATTTACTACTTTCTTTTCAGCAGCCTGCCCATTTTTCAAAGGCATCATGGACTGGGAAGCTGTATCAAACTTTTGAGTTTAGTTTCAAAAGGCTTTCTCCCTGTTTATTTATATATTTCTCCTTCTTTACACTTGTCTTGTTGTTATTTGGTGAGGCGAACACATGAAGCTTTGATGAGAAGCAAACCTGACACGTATTCTTCTCTGGTGACCCCAAGCAAATGCAAATAAAGAGGTAAGTATTAAAATACGCGCCTCTTTTTTTTTTTACAGCGTCTTCTCTCATCAAAACACTTTAAATGGCCAGTTACATGCATTCACCCACCCTTCCATTAACAATAGGTCAAACGGGTCAAATAACTCTACATCACCTCTGATGTGGAAGTTTGTTCGGGGTGATTCAAGATGCACTTGACCATGACCTCCCAAAGAGAGAGAGTCAGGACAAGTGATTTTATTTGGCACTCTCAATAACTCCGACTTTGAAAAGATGAAAGGAGAATCAGAGATGTTTTTAAAAAAAATATTTGTATGTTGCTCAAAACTTTGAACTCGACAGCACCTTGTGCCCTGAAACACAAAATAGCTCAACGGTATTTGGGAGAAAATATAGTGTAACAAAAAAATTTGTTTCAACTTGATTACATTTATTCAGAGTATTTACTGTCAATGATTAGTATCGTTTAAATATTTTGTGTATAAATAGAGCAAACTGTAGCTACAAAGCCAAAATGGTTGCTGATGTTACTACCCTCTGCTAGCTTGTTACATTTTTTCCTCCATAATGACCTAATTTCAATTAAAAGATGTACAATAACAAACAGGTTAACCAACAGGGAAATAAATAGGCAATCTATCAAAATCAATCTAAACTGCATAAATTGCACTAGAGACATAAGCTAATGTGGCTTATAACTGCTACTCGCCTATGCTAGTTGCCGTTAGCTGGAGGTTAGCTAGAATTTTTAATTTAGCAGCAGAGCAGCACAGTGCCACGGTGGTTAATACTGTTGCCTTACAGCAAGAAGCTCCTGAATTTAATTCCACCATCAGGCCTGAGCTGTTTTATGTGGACTTTGCATGTGTTTGCGTGGGTTTTCTCCTGGTACAGTCCAAAAGACATGCAGTAAGTGGGGTTAGGTTAGCTGGTGATTCTAAATTGCCCGTAGGTGTGAATGTGAGTGCAAATGGTTGTCTGCCTCTCTGTGTTAGCCCTGCGACAGACTGGTGACCTGTTCAGGGTGTACCCTGCCTCTCGCCCTATGGTAGCGATATGATAGGCTCCAGCCCCGCCCCCCCGCAGATAATTTAGCAGCTGTTTTAAGGTTGTGAAATTGAAATTGACCTGTGATGTCAGTGAAACGTTTTTGTCCAGAGAACCTACGCTCACTGGATATTTTCTCTTATACCATCCTCTTTAAACCCTGAGATGGTTGTGTGGGAATAGTCAGAACGGCCAGCACCAACAACCAACTCGCTTAAATCACCTTTCATCCCCTGAACATTTCTGATACACAGTGTGAACTTCAGCAGATCTTATTTACCGTTTTTACAAGCCTAAATGAATTGAGTTTCTGCCATGTAGATATAATAGTGTATTAAATAAAGTTATAAATTACTTCCTGACTTTTGACCCAGTGCTGACTGTGAATTTAATTCAGTTTTTATGTACTCTTTTATTTAGCTTCTTTGCAGCCCCATATCTTTTATCTTGGCCTGTGTTTGTCCTTAATGTTTGGTTTCACTGCATAGCTCTTTGAACAGTCTCGTTGTTGGTTTTTAAAGTGCTTTTAAAGAAAGTGGTATGTTTTGTATTAATGTGTAATAAAACACTTACTTGCCTAGACTGAACTAAATAATGCATTAAACTTCAATATTGCTGTCCTATTTCTATTTTAATCCCCAGCCAATTTAAATATAAAGCAATATTTAGAGCTGGCATAATCAGCATTACTAAGCTAGTTAGGTGAACGTTTTTTTTCTACATCATAAGAAAATTTATCTGCCATAAGGGGGACTTCCAGGGTGTTTTTTAATAGTATGGCACAGGGGGAGACCAAGAACAAAACAGGTGGTGACAGGAAATTACAGTATGTATACAAAAGAAAATTCCCATAAAAAAAACCACTGAGCATAATTTTCAGGCTCATGCTCAGCCTCCTGTCCTACTACAGATTTATTACAGGCAGGGTTTGCACATAATTGTGCGTCGGATAGCTGTTTTGTGAAATTGAAAACATTTCTCTAGTCAGAAAGGCACATTTTAAAAACATCAGTGCAATTTCCATTGAGGCAAGCAAGGCACTTGCCTAGTGAAATCTAAAAGTAGACAATTTTACCACTGTGAACATGTTCTCTCTCCTTTGTTCTCAAACATTGTTCTGTTATAGTGCTTATTGGGTGTTTTTCCTGTCACCTTGTGGCTGCTGTTGCCTGTGGTCTCTGGAAGCAGGATTGACTCTGCTTGACATCCAACAACAGAAATCTTATGTTAGTGTCTGAGTCCTGTTAAAAAAGGCTTGAGCTATTCAAGCTGAGAGGCTTGTTTGCACATATGCATTGTGGATAAACCTCTTGTATTTGATTGGAAACTGATGAGAGACCAGCATGCTAGCCAAGCTGCCACTAGCTGCTTGGCAAGCTGCCACTAGCTGCTTTCACTGTTCTGAGATCTGTTAGCATCTCTGCTTTGTGTGCAAACAGCATCATCATCTCAACAGATGAGTTTTCTCTTACTAACGACCTTGGTCAAAATGTGATGTAGAGAAGTTAGAGTGTGGCGCAAAATAAATTTTTATGAATTAATTGAGCACATTAGCAATGTCAGTTCCTGCCAATCATATTTCTAGTGGCTATTTTGGACGTCGTTTCATAGAAAAAGCATAACTATATTAGCTAAAACAATCACAGGTTCCCACACGTTACTATGTTCTGGCCTTAAATGACAGATTCTATCATAACACACAAACACAAAAGTCATGTCAAACAATTGTTTATTACTAATTATGGTACAAATCAATGTGACAGACTTGAAGCTTTTTTTTTTATTTTTGTTTTTTAGAAATACACAAAGTGCTGCTTAACTGACCAAACAGATATTGCTCTATAGATTACAGTTTTCAGTCTATATATAAAAACGAAAATAAAATAAATCAACCTCTGCAGGCTCTTCAGCTTTGGTTTCTAGTTCTTTGACTATGAACAAAATTTCAAGCCAGTTTGTCTGTGTTAGTAAAATTTCACAAACGGATTTAAGGGTGGTAAACAAATAATCCTAATTGAGCTAAGAGCAACATTACTGTAATCTCCTTTTCCCTCTATGTAGGTCTACAGAGCTGTGGAAACTGAGAGGTGAACGTATGGCACAAAAAAAAAGAAATAATACTACAACAATATAAAAGATGAGTCACATGTGGCTCAGGAGACCACTTCACAAAAATAAAACAATCATGTGTCACGTAATAAAAAGAAAACCCACAAGCGTCTCCTTCCCATTGAAGGTGAACATGGACACACACAGTGCAGAGTTGTCATCTTTTTCATCTTTTCTACTGACCTGCGGATGCTTGTATGGCATTTTTATGATTCTCACAAGAACAGTACTGAGGTAAACCTTGGATGAACTAATGTACAATTCTACTCTTCAGTCCTTTTCTTCTCAGATTTTAAAGATTGTCAACATCATGAATCTATTTCTCTGTACAATGTGCATAACTATAGAGCTTTGGTCCAGCATTGAAAAGTTGAGCAAAGGCATGACTCCTTTCTGTGTCGTCCTTTATTTTTTTTGTTTTGGTTACAGCTTTTATTGTTAAGCGTCACAACGGATCCACTGCTGCTTTCTAACATCTGTGCAGAAGTTTATTTCTTGGCCAAAGGTTTGCCTGAAGTTGTGTTTTTTCTTCTTCTGGAAGCAAAATAAAAATGCACAAAATCTGTAAGTGTGAATGCATCGAAAAGAAAAACAAAACAAATATCTGTGAAAAGAAGTACAGCAGGAGCTGCTGTGGATGTGCAGATGAAAATTTAGTGAAATTCTCCACAGTCTGCGATTGCCTTTTCTGCCTTTTCAAGACAACCTCAGTGATTTCTTTAAAAACACAGACATGTAAAGCTTTTTCAAGTGTTTTTCTACCATTTACAGTGGGTGTGTGTTTTCCAGGCAGCGCAGAAGAACCTGGCAGTTCACAAAAAGGAGTGAAAAACTGAGATAACCAATGTGACATGAAAGGACATATATCGAGCAGACACATGATTCTGAATAAATTGCATCAAATTTCACCTCACTTCAAATTAAGTTCACTCACTCTGACATGTGACACTTATTCTCAGCATTCACCTATTTTTTTTTTCATATGAGGGTTTTTGCAGGAGCCAAATATTTGCAGTGACGGTTTAAGAGGGTTTTCTTTCTCTTTTTTTTTTTCCCCCCTGGATTATTGACGTTTCTGACAAAGTAAGAGCGCACAGGAATGGAGTGTGAATTACTCAAAAAATCAGTGGACTGAAATTGAACTCTTCAAGTTAACCTCTTAAATTAAAAGGTGTAAGATAAAGGATGGTGTATTTTTTGATTTTATGAGCATGACATTGACTTAGTTGAAAGGAATGCAAAATACAGTGGAAAAAGAGCAATTTATCTTTGCAAAAGAACACACTGATGTTTAGTCAGTGGCAACAAAAAATGCTTCAACCACACGTTTGGCTCATTTCATGTAAAATAATTATGAAAATTCCGATTTTTAATGTTAATTTTGGCCTTCCTGGTGAAATTCATATACACTATCTTATCATGTGGTGCGATTTGAAGCATGCAGTAGCAAATCGGCTCAAAAAGAAAATACATTTTCATCACGGCAGACACTTTTTGGAGCTGTTTGACATGACAGTTTTGACTCTTTTTTTGTTGTTTCGTTCAACTTGACCCACAGAATAAAACACTTTAGAAAAAGGGGAGAGAAAGTCGTGGGAACAGATAAATAAAAAGGTAACATTTTCCCCCAGTCCTTGAGCTGAAGTTGTGTGTGTTCTTTGGCTATCAGGCTTTGGCAATAGAATGACACAGTAGCTCGAAACAAAGCTGCAGTAGACTTGACAGACACCGAAACCCCTCCTCCTCATCATCGTCATAGTTATCATGTGACAATCCATAGTTTCTTAAGTCCATCCTTCGAATCCATCTCATTAACTTATTAATAAATACCTGTAAAAGTTGTACAAAGTTACACCGTGACTGAAAATATTTGCAGATGAAACACAAGTCAGAGGCAAACAACATTATTATGCAATTGTTTAACAGCAACGGTTAAATTTTTTTTATGTCCAAAAAGAGATTTTTTTTTAATCAGCGTGATTTCAATTTGAAGACAGCATTTTTCTTTTTTCCCTTTTTTAAGTATTTACATACAAACAATGAAGAAAAAAGTAAGCGAGACAAAGATAAAATGTATACTCAACCTCACAGATATAGCTTAGATTCTGCCAGTACAAATGTAAAAATTTAGAGCACATTTACATTACAAAATTATTCAGATGCAACAGACTTTGGTAAATAGTGTTTCGATTTGGTATGATCTCTCTACTAAATCCCTCCTGGTGGGAACCAAAATTTGGGCGACAGTCTGGTCTGTAAGGCCAGAATCTAAAAACTCTTTGAAACAGCACACCGTATGTTTTTTACATAATTCTCAGATATTAATCTCTTTTTTCATGTTTTTGGTTTCGCCAAGGTAATTTACATAATTGTGGTAATCACACTGACAACACATAGTTTTTCGTTTGCAAACTCATGACTGTCCATCCGGGTGACTTGGGCAACATTTTGTCAGTTCTCATTTCGAGAGGAGTTCATCCACCTTTTGTTGTTTTTAATGGCTGCCACTTTTCCACTCCACTGTTTGGTCAGAGAGCTCGTTCATTTCGGGAGCTCCTCTAGAGAATCAGTGAGAGGGTCCATTGGTGCGGCAGCGCCGAGGTCGGGCTGTTTCAAACGCTTTATTGTGTTTTTCAAGGCTTGCCTCTTGTTGCAGAACCAGACACGCACCACCTCCCTGTCATAGTTCAGTTTCTCCGCTATTTCCGTCATTTCCTGTCCAGAGGGGTGCGTGTTCTTCTCAAAGTGGCTGTTGAGGATCTCGAGCGCCTGTGGGGTGAAAGAGGTCCTCCGCTTGCGTTTTTTCGAAGGTTCGCTGCCGATAAACTCAGTCAGGTTCTGCATGCCGGATCGGTGGCGGGCTTCAGCCTCGGCCATCCAGCGCTCCAGAACGGGCTTAATCTTCTGGGCGCTTTTAGGGGTGATGTCCAACTTCTCAAACCTGGCAGGATATAAAAGGCCAGGGTTCAGTTTGCCTGTAAGACTGTTACCTATAGTGTTCTCTTGGGCTTCCTGTGGTAGGAAAAAGTGGCTTCTCAGGATGGTGTGTCTGGGGAGAATTGAGAAAAAACAATCTTACTTAGGTGCCCTGCCAGAACAAGGGATAAGCTGCCTGCCTTTAAGTCTCCTCAACCAGAATGCCACAGGGACTGAGACTAACATCCAGGTGAACAAACTCTGCATCCTGCACCTGGACACACCTGAGCTGCAGCAGCTCGAGGCGATGCTTTGCCAGTGATGTGTTAATTTTCTGGACGAGGCTCTGGTTCTCTGTCCCAAACTGGCAATAGTGGAACAAGGAGATATTGCCAATGGCTAGCAATCGAAATATTTGCTCTTTTAAATATTTCTCATGAACCAAAATCACAAAAATCTTCTGCTCAGGTGAAATAAACCCCCACCCCATCTTCCCCCCAAAAATCCACTTATGCATGCAGTTAAATATGGCACCATCATTTATTTACAAAAAGAGCTTGAATTATTCATCAAAATGTACATTTAATACATTTTTAACCTTTCTTTCATCTTCTAACAACCTCTCATTTTATATTTAATAAGAATACATTTACAAGTCCTGCAACTTTACTCATAATTCAGCCATTTCTCTGCATTTCTCAAGTCACAGGAAGTAAGACGAGAGGAAGGCAGAGTTTTAAAAAGCAATGCTAGCTGGCAGCTCAGCAACTGTCGGGTGCAGTTTGGACATGATATGAAGTCTGAATTAGATGATGTTTACTAAGAATGGAAGAACAACTATTTAGGATTCAACATCATGTCATTTTGTTCAGGAGTTTGAATGGCAACAGCCCAAATATCAGTGTGTTCACTGCTTTTTTCCTTGTATGGAACTGAATAACAACAGTGCAGTTTGAGGTAAGTATTTGATAAGAAAGACATGACAGAGTTTGGAAAATCTGTTAATAAACTAACAGCACATTTGCCTTTTTGTTAAAGACACTAGTACTTTAACAAGTTTTTGAAAGAAATATCCATGACTGTGGACTTTGCGAGCCTTACGACAGTTTGTGTTCTGTAATCATTACAAAGGTGATTGTACGAAAATGTACATATTTCTAATAAAAGAAACCACAAACCGGGCGGCTAATATTTGCCGAAGATATTATTTGGACATAAAAACTTGATCAACAAAGCTGAAGTGACAATGTTTTGTGGCTATTTGTCACGTTGACAAAAAAACATGAGAAGAAACGGCAGACGCTGCAGTTTTAATAAGTTTCCAACAAGTGTCCAATTACAGTACACCGCTATGAGCAGTTCCTTGCACTAGTGATATTAGCATGGTAATTTCCATTTATTTCTTCAAAGTATGTCATAATTTTTTTAATAGCAGGTTATGGAAAGTGGCAGAAATTTAGATAGTGAGATCAGACATAACGACACATGATTCAGTTCTAATAACAGTTACTCTTAAAGGCCTTATTCCCAAACATTATGGGAACATGACAGACACAAGTGTTATTTTCAAATGTTTTTTAGTCTAAAAACCTACAAAGGTTAACTGTACCAAAAAAGTTGTAGTGCGGTTTTGTGGCTATTTCTCATTTTGACAAGAAAGAAAGTCACGGACACGACACTTTCACCATGTTTCCAAATGCATGTCCATTTAAAGTAGTCCAGTATCAGCAGTTTTTATTCAAGGAGAAAATCAGGATGTTTAATTACAATATTTTTATTTCTCTGTTCCAGGAAAATAAAAATCTTTATCACTTTTACCTCTTTCCATTAATCTTTGCACTGGTGATTTGAGCATTCTCTGGATTATCTCAGGATTTTTGCTTTTATTTGATAGCAGATTACAGAAAGCAGCAAAAATTTAGGTAGCAAGATGAAACATACCAAAATTTAGTCTCAAACCAGAGATGCTGTGGTTATGGTTTTAGTTAACCTTAAATTTAACTACATACCCAATAAATAAGGTCTACAGATGATTTGGTACTAACAACATCAACTCTTAAAAGCATCACTTCCAAACATTATTGGATAAATGGGGACAGAAAGTGTTGGTTTCAAATGTTTTTCAGTGAAATAACTCTAGAAAGAAAGCTACACTGAAGCACTGCTCTCTGTGGAGCAAACAATGCAAAAAGAGACTGTTTTTAATAGCGAGGGAAACAGAGGCCCAGATGCCCATGCATGCATGAACTTTCTCTGTTTCTACACCTCGTTGGTGCATTCCTCTTTGTCGACAGGCGGTATTATTTATAACCCCGTCCTCCTCCTAAACACAGGAAAAAGAGGAGGGCTCCATACTGAGGGGAATACATTAGTAAATATGAAGAGTCACCAGAGACAGGACATTTCATGGATCAACAGGAACCGCGGATACTAAAATGAGTTGAGAGCTGCTCAGCTGGGGTATGCACTCCCCTCCTCTAGTGCATCAGCACGAGGGAGCGAGCCTCTCTGGCTCTTCTTAAAAGTACCTAAGGAGCTCTGCTTAGACATGCTGCATGTTTGGACTGAGTTACAGTTTGCTGCAGGGTTTACATTCAATACCCACAGAGAGCTGAGTGGGACATACATACAATCAGGCTCGCCTCACTCTACTCTCATTTTACGTCAGGTTTATTACAAGTCCAGACTTTGTGTTCTTGTTTCCTTTTAAACTCTAAATGCAAAATTGTTGCAAAATGATGTATCTTGACAGTTACCATCATAATTATTCAAAGACTAACACTGCTCATGTTGCTCGGCTTGTTTAGATTGATTTCGATTGTGTCGTTGTTAAGGCTGCATTATGTTGATGTTAAAATGTTTGGCTACGTTTGTTGAACCATTACGGAAATCTGAATTTAGTTTATAGCTCTCATATGAGCCATATAAAACTATATATATGACTGGTGTTCTTCTTTCCTAAGCTTGTTATTTTTATTAACTGTTTGTTCATATCTGGATAAAAAATATGTTTAAACCATCAAATATTTTAAACCTGAGCTCAGCAGTTTGAAACAATTCAAAATATCCATCTTAAACCCTGTAATAAAAATAAAAGATAGCGATTTTATTTACTTTAAGTTTTCATTTAGCGTATTTTCCCAAAAGGGGCCACTCAGGCACATCCCTGGCTTGATGTTACCCTCATGTAAAGCCTGTGCCTGTTTAGATAAACTAATAAAGTGCCTGGAAACATTGTGAGCAATGAAAGCAGACAAGATGGAAGCATCTGTCAGTGTCTGTTCACTGTCTACGTCGGGAGCCGCAGCCCCAGAGCTACTGTGACGTCCCGTTTCCTCCTCAAACTTCATGTCTATGTTGATGTTAACTAAACTAAAGCATGTGAAGTTAGCCCCACTACTTAAAACATCAGGACATCATGTCCAGTGTCATACAAACAACAAAAAAATTGTCTTAACGGAATGAATAACAGCCCACAGAGTGTTTATTTTTGAAGCTAATGGCTTTTAATGTGTGTTATAAATATTTGAATTATGTCTGGCTGTAAATATTTCATGTGTGATTTGACGACTTTAAACATTAGTGCGGGCCTCATAAGAACCCCCCGCTCCTGTAGTGTTTCACATTTTATCGGCTGTTTGATGTTGATGTGATGAAATTTTTAAAGGTGCGTGGCAGTGCCGTGTCACATAAACAGTACAGGTCATCAGCAAATGCACATGCACTTTGAAGGGACATTAAATTTAATACAGAAACAAGATTAGGGACTTTTATTGAAAGAGATGGATGCAAAACAAGAGAAGATTAGATTTGAGGAAAACAAAACCCAGTTAGCGTTAACTTCCATATCTAATCTGGACACTTAAAATACTTTTGTTTTCTATTTTACACCGTTTAGTTCTCTTTTAAAAGCAATATTTGGACACCATGTGGCCCAATTATTCTGTCTCGAAATGGAAACGTGGCTCATTTGGTATCTGCATGCAAAACGTTAGTCAAGTGGAACAACAGGAGGAATGAAACACTGATTGTCTGATAGTCTCATGAATGTATAATGTCCCATTTATGACTAAACTGTCCTCGTGGAAGCAGTAAGACACGGCAGTCTTATTAATACATCATCGCCGTCAAGCTCCCTCATGTTCAGCCAGAGCGAACAGCACCGGGCCTTAGTAATTATTAAATGCTTTAAGTGCTCCGTGTAATACTTGTGTATGTATTTTGCATAAGTGACGGCCAGCTGTCATGTCAGGGGAAGGAGTTTAAGTAGAGACATGAGAGCTTCGTTTGTCAGCCAATTATATATTTTAATATGTTAACGATGCCTGTTAAAACACGGATGAGAGCACCCGACAGCTCATTGCAGCTGCGCTGCTTTCACTGATTAGAAATACAGGTAGACAATAGTAGTCGAGTTGTTTTTATTTTTTCCCCCTGCGTTTGTCCTTACCTGCAGATGGCAGACTGGCTGTAAGCCGGCCCCTCGGCTGCGCTGAGCGCCTGGCCCACCTGAGTCTGTGTCAGGCCCAGGGACAGCCGGCGGATCTTGAATGCTTTGGCAAATTCACGAATCTCCTCCAGGTTGACCCCGTCCACCTCGCTGGGGGCGGTTTGCGGGTCTACAATACAACACACACATCTCATTTTATTAGCCCTCTGCTCACCTTATTTTTCAGAGTGAATGAGGCAAACATCCAACCATATGCGATCATGATGCCTCTAAACAACTTTAAAAAAAATAGTCCTGCTCTGGGTCAGAACTTATTATTTCTCTCTACACATATCTGAGAAATGTTTTGAAGAATAAACTCATCTGAGGTTTGAATACAGGCGTGTTGTGGCTTCGGCTTTGGCAAGTGTAAATCTTTAATCTCACATATAAAAGCATATGGACAAAAAACAGACGACACATGGCTTGTTAATTCAAAGGAAAGACAGATAGGTGCTGTGCTACTATAGCTCTCTGTATGAATACACATATATTTTGAAGCTGGCTTTCTCAGAAAAACATTAAAGAATGTATAAAGAAATTATTTCACCCATCTGACCCCCCAAGTCAACACAGTTCAAGCCTACAAAGCAGCGGCGAGCCTCGCTCACAAACGATACCCTGCTTTTACACAAAGAGAGGCTGTTTGCGAAGCTCCACATTTGAAAACTTCACTGAAGAATTTCTCCGCTAATAAAAAGTGATTTCACGTTGTACATCAATGTCAGGTGCCCTGGCATCCTGCTTACTAAAGCAAAGTTTGTGCCTCTGAATTATTCATCCTGGTCATTATCAATGAATTATTAAAGGAATCCTCCAAGCGTATTTAAGCAAAAATCTATGGGCCTGCCATCTCGCTGTGCCTCATAAGTGACGTGTAGCGTATGCGCCGTGCTCCATACGTGTGAACACACAGAGGACTCGCAGCTTCCTATCATCTTCACAGTGATGAGCATCCTCCCATCATTCCCACTGGAGCCTATTTGCGTAGCAGTTTGAAAGACTAGCGGCAGCCGGATCCATATTTTTCTTTACCCAAACACGATTTAAGATTAAAGACCTTCTCATTTACCTCGCAATAATGAGAGGCCTCACAAAAACAGACAGATTAGTGGACAAAAGGCTCAGTTTTAAAAGCACCGAAACAAAGAAAAGGAGGCTGACTTTTCTTTACAACAGTAATACACTTTTTACTCTTAATAACTACGACAGGACAAAAACAAGTGAAGCAATCAATGTATCTGCTTGAAAGGAAAATTAGGAAGAAAATGCTGCCTTCATAAATTACAGGCTAGACTTGTGCTATTATGTGCCAATGTTTGTCTTTCAGTTTAGCAGAAAAATACTTCTTTTATGCTTTTATTTTTACTTGAAGTGCTAATAACTGATGATGAAGTTTGTAGTGTAGAAATTTGGAAAACATGACTCAGAAAAGTGCAAACACCAGGCAAACCTGATGATCAGACATCCTATTTATCCGAACACGTGATTTGATCCCACGGGCCTCTGCAATCGCAAAAAGGTTTAAGCTATTTAAGCATCTTTGTTCTGGAAGCAGCTGTATGGATATGATGTAAAAACAATGTTATTGTTGTTGCTTACGATGATGAATCTACAGTATCTGCTTAATAGTACTCTGATTAACTGTTTCTTGTTCACAAAACCCAATAATGTCTACTTCAAATTAGGAAGGTGATCAATGATCATTACCCCTCCAAATAGCTGTCTGATCGCAATATATGCATCCACACCTGCATTAGCTTAAATGAATCCTAACACTCTTCCAGATTAAATTAAGGAGAGCACTTTTTTCTGCTTCAATAGCTTAGCTGTCCTTCTCCACTCCAAATAAAAAAAATTAAAACAAACTCAATAAAAAATATTGCTGGCATTAGTCCTTCTATTAACAGAAATCCTGAGGTTTTCAATCTGTTTCTGGCACTTTGTTTTTGGCCAGCGAATGCTTCTGTCGCTCTGATTCTGTCACGGGATTTTGCTTTGCCTATGAATGCTGTAAGTGATATTGAGAGGAAGTGATATGGCTCGCACTCAGCATAAAACATTAATTTCATTTACCATACAAGTGGCCCGCTATGATTTTTGTCCTCATAAGATATTTTCTGAGCTGCAAGTAAACATAAACTAAACACAAAGTCCACAACAAGTTGATCAATGGCGACTTTTTTTTAAATTAGATTCAGTGGCATTGTAGCTGCCTTTGAAATGAGTTTACATGGAGCTTAAGAGAATCGACTCTGACAAATGAAATTTATCTGAATAAAACAGAGTTTTTAAAGGCAATAGCTGCACGCTGACAGGCTGTGGACCAGTGATTTATAAGGCCCTGCCAAAGCCCACGCGCTGGCAGAATGAAACTTATGCTCATTTTACATAACAGACGCCAGTTTAGATTGTCTAATAAACCAAAGAAATGACAGTAAAGGAAAAAATAAAACAATCCTAGCAGGCAGGGATCAGTCAAAAGCTGTCTACACTGAGAGTAATGAAGATGTGAAGTAGCGATGCTAAAGGTTTGTTTATTAGAATTAGAAAAAAAGGAGAAACATGTAGTTAATGCAGCAACGCAGATTTTGTTTTTATTTTCTCTGGTTTTAATATATTTGTTTCTGAGATTTCTGTCATTGATGTTGCAGTATTGGGCAAAAAATTTAAATTAACATCTCTTTCAGTGATTCTATTTATTTGAAAGGGACTATTTGTTAAATAGTTTTCTATTATATATATTTATTCTGTTCATATTAGATTGCAACAGTTTACAAGTTTGAGTTTGTGTCAGCTTATGTTAACTCCTGATCGTTAAATCTTTTTATTATTGGTTATTCATATATAAATCCAGCTGCTTTAAATTCCAACTAGAACACCAAATGTTTTAATCCGCAGCTTTAAATTTGGTCCTCAATTTTGGTTTCTGTGTTGGATTTCCTTGTTTTGGTTTGGTTTTGATTGTTTAAAAATGCTGCTTTAGATCAGTTTTCAGTAGTTGTGTGTTATTGCGACTGGTACACGCCCACTTTATGGTTTTGTTTGCCCTGTGTTTTTAGCCTATTGTTAGGTAGTTGTTTTTGATTTTACTGTAACAAAATGAAAACTCTACAATGTTTATAGGTATTATATGTGCATAAATGCTAAAAATGAGTCATGTTAGCCTGTTGTTAGGTAGTTCATAGGCTGTGTTGCTAGGCAATGTACTGCCATAGTATTGATGTATAGTATAGATGAGAACCTTCAGATGTACCTGTTTACCACATCAGGTTGCTTAGTTTGCAGACAGAGATTTTGTGTATTACAGTACGTTATGGTTGGTATTTCTTAAACTGCAAGTTCAGAGCATAGTCAAACTCTTATGGTTAACTTTTTTATATATAGTTCAATAATGGCACTATTCCCTGTTTTTAATCATATTTATGCATATTTAAGGTTGTTTTTTAGTTCTTGCCTTCGCTTAGATGCTGACTTCATTTTCTGTTTTTCTTTATTTCATTTTATCATTGTGACGTGCTTATCTTCTCTCAGTTTCACTAAATTCTGTCGACATCTAAATATATTATTTCTACTTTTATTTCCTTATAAATGGACTTATATTGAGCAAAAAAGTTAAATAAACATATAATAAATAAAGATTGTAGGTATAGAACGATGCAATAATGTAATGCAACCACACAAAGCATTTGATATAGACCTTTGTAGAGACCTTTGTCACAAAGTGCTGAGATGTGAACTAACACACGGAATGTTGTTACTTTTATTCTTTAAGAAAATAAGAGCATGCCTCAACTTGAAATAAAAACATCTCTGACAATTGGAGAAATCCGCAGTGTTATGTGGAATGAAACACCGGGGATAATGACAACACATTGCTCTTTCAGCGATCGACAACCTTCCACCTCGGCTGTATTGAATGACAGAAAAATATTTCCATGGCTACGTTCCGCTAGTTGTGTAATTCCTCTCGTTATAAATCACATTATAAAATGCTGTGAGCTGAGCTGTGTTGGACACTTACTGCTGACCAGCTGCCCCACGCTGAGAGCCGAGGAAGAGGAGGAGGTGGAGGAGGAAGAAGAGGCCTGGTGGAGAGGACTCTGTCTGTGGGGCATGTGGAGCAGGTTGGGCTGAGATGATGCGGGGCCTGTCTGACCCTGCTGAGCCTGAGGCAGCTGGACACAAACACACAGAGAGAGAGAGAGCTGACACGATATACTGACAGCATGTTTTACTCTGTGCACATCGTCACAATAATCAGAATTTACAGTACTCATGTCATTATGGTGATTGGGCCACAATATCAAATCTAATCAATTAATCAGCAGCTATTAAATTAGCCACTTAGAAGGTGAATATAATTAGATTTACCTTGTACCTGATGATTACTGCCTGCAGTATTTGCACTGACAGAGCAGACTATAGTGCCAATAGTCTGCTCAATAGACTAGAGCAGTAGTTTACCACTGTATTTGGCAGTGAGGGTCTAAAAGGAAGCTTGTTCAGCTCAGGCACTCCACTGTCTCTGTGAGCTTTATAATCGCCTATCTGCAGAAAAACAATTAAGAATCTTCTTCTGCTCTGTATCTTGATACTAATAACGGCAGCCTGAATCCTAAATAAAAACATGTGGACACAGCAGTCCCCATATCAAACATAATTCATGATCTGCAGGCTACGTGCTCTGATGGAAAAAAAAAAGAAACAGTGTATTTTCATGTTTTATGCACATTTGAATTGCTTTTACAAGATCAAGATGGTGTGTCTCCACTCTTAAAAGCTGTCTCCGCCATAAACTGGGCAGGCTTCTTCTTCTCCTTCTGTGCTATTAATTATTTTCTCTGTGGCATGTGTTTGTTTGGATGGTGGGGGGTGTCAACAGCAATGCACACACTGTCAGGACTGTTGACAGGCTCAGAGAATTATCTAGCTTCACTGGAAATATTCGAGACTGCAGGCTGTGACAACCGTAAATTATGCCCGCGGAACAATGTGTACATGCGGGGCTTTGAAGTGGGGACAAAAGCATAAACATTATTACAAATGCATTAATTCATTCAAGAGTATGATCTGCCGTTCTCGGGGGGGGGGGGGAGGGACCCACAATTAGGTGTCCGCCCGCTAAGAGTTCATCCATCCTGGACTGTAGAGGCCTTCAATGTGAACTTTTACCCTATAATTCAGCCCTGACATCATCATTATCAAGTCAATAACTTTTCACTGTCGGCGTGAATGCATCTGGTGCTGCACGCGTTCGCCGAAAATGGGAGGAGGTGTTTGCTCGAGTGTTCCTACTTACAGTGTGAACTCAAACAAAAAGGAAAAAACAGAGCTGGGGTTTTTTGTGTGTCTCTCTTTAAATAAAACAAAATGTTTCATGTTCAGGTCAGAAAGGACAAATCGTAAGAATGGAGAGTGTGACTGAGGCAGGAGGAGGAGGGTGAGTGAAACGGAAAGCAGGTGGAAAACAGAGCGAGGAGTGTTTCAGTTTTAAGTGGGGTGATGAAAAGTGGTGTGTTTTTTTTTCTTATGTTGGGCTCTGCAGGGGTTTAGCAGTCTCGCTGAGACTGAAGCTGAAAGGTTGGTTGACAAGCACACACACACACACACACACACATACACACACACATGCATGCATTGTGAAAATTGTACCAGGAGCTACAATTTTCCAAGTGGAGTGATGCAAATGAGCATTATGAGTGTTGAAGCGGGAAAAATATGAGGTGTTTATCATAAAACAGAGCTGCCTTGGCTTTTGCTTTCATGAATAAACAGGCTAACTCTAGTTTGACTCCACTAGGTGTTGCTCATTCGACAGTTTTTAAAACACAGCTCGTGATCACTTGAGGAGTACGAGTTTAAGAATGTAATAAGCTGCTCTGCAAGCCTTCCTCCTTTTTATACGTGTGTGTGAGAGTGTGTTTGTACATGAGCATATATGTTACCTGCTGTCCAGGCTTGATTGGTGACAGCGTGATTCCCTGGGTGTTGATGACAGGCAGGATCTGATTGCCGATCACTGTGGCGATGATCTGGCCTTGAGCGTTGGTCAGAAGCTGAGGTGTAATTGGCTGTACCTGCAGTGCTGGGTTGCCACCCCCTGATTGGCTGGAGGGCCCTGCAGAGTTGGGCATCAGTGGGATTGTTCCAATTATCTACAAAGGGGGTAAGAGAGGAGACAAAATCAGCTGGGTGGTTTTAAAAAGTAGAAAGAGCGGAGAGGCTAAATGCTACTGGAGGTATCAGTTGTAATGATATCTACTGCTGTGAGTCTTTAGGCTTTTTTTTATGTGTTTCTGATTGGAAATGAAGTTTAAACTGGTCATATCTCATGTTCTGTGGTTAATGAGAGCGCTCTGCTTTTGAGCTGGTCTGTTTGTGATTCGGGGAGGAAAAAACATGCAGAAGTGTCCACTGATCATCTGTCACTGAGGTGGTTTTACAGCCTAGAGCAAGTGAAGCCAAAGCAGACTGCTGGGAGCGCACTGCAAAGGTCAGCGCTGAATACCTGTGTGTGTGATGGTGCACACCACTGAGTGTATTATCCATCACCAGGCCAAGACTGGGATGATTGTGAGTGTGTGTGTGTGTGTGTGTGTGTGTGTGTGTGTGTGTGTGTGTGTGTGTGTGTGTGTGTGTTTGTGCTTAAGTGTCTTTGTCTGTCTCTGGTGAGAAGCAGTGAGGCTGCTGAGAGACAGAGACCCCCATTTCACCCACTCACACACACACCAGGCCAGGGAGGAAGAAGTGGAGAGAACAGAAAAGAAACAATAAGAGGAGAGAAGAGGAGCAGCAGAGAGTGAGACAGGACCCCGTGTCTCTAATTCAACTCTCAGGGTCCCAGGGGTACTTCACCCCTCCTCCTCCCTCCCTCCATCCCCTGCTCTCCTCTCCTCTGTGGCTGTAATCAGGAAGGGCAGATCAAAGGGGGCAGCAGAGTGTCACTGCAACATTTTAGCTCTCAGAGCTGCCAGAGTGTGGCCAAGAGTGGCGCTTTAGGGGGGACTTAGCGCCTCTTCACCATGATGAAGGTTAATGTCATCTGGGGACTGGTTCTGGGCAGCTCCTGAGCAGCAGTCGCCCTGGCCCCCCCGCTGGCCGCCCTCCTCCACCAAGCCTCATTACACCAGAGAGCAGCTCAACACGGATGAGACGCCCATCATTCTAAATTCTGTTATTTGGCAACCGGGCAAAGAGCTACTTTTGCTAAGATTGCACTGTCTTGGACGCTTTCTTTTTATGTTTATATTTCAGTCCGAGCTTCTGCACCTCAGCCCAGAGCAAAGCAGAGGCACAGGCTTCTCTGGTCCCTAGCTCCTGTTTCCACCACCGCTAATGTGTTTTAGCGCACGGTCCGCCTCCCCCTTCCCCCTACCCCCGTCTCTTTGACATAATAGGGAGGGATCAGCGAGAGAAAGGTGGGCCGACAATCTGTAATTCATCCCTGCCACGGCTCATTTGCTTACGTTGCTTCGCATTAGGGGAGAGATAATTTATCTCTCTCTCTGCGCTGGCTTTACAAATTCTCTGCAATGCTCTTCTGCCACTTAGCATATTTTATTGCCCTGCCTGACGCTTGTGTCTCCTGAGTCCCACTGATCCCGCTTTGCATGCCACGGTGGCAGGGAACTTGTTCCGCTCAATTATTCATCGTCATTGGACTAAGTGGTTGTTCTATAAGCATAATAAAAGAGCAGGCGACTGACAGCTTAGCTCTCATCCCCGTCCCGCTATGCCATCCTTCACCATCTGCATATCTCAGGCAGATGTTTCGTGGCGCTGTCACAACTCTTCACTCAGGCTGGAAGGGCAGGGCAGGGATGTGACAGTGTAGTGAAGTACCTCGGTGTTAACTTATGGTCAGGAGGGAGGGCTTTGTTGTATAAGCTTATGGGAAGTCCTGAATCAACTAATCCTATTTATTTTTCAATTCTGAGCACTGAGCCTCAATGATTTTTTTATGACCACAATTAATCTTTTAGCAGTGAGTGTTGAGCAGAACGCTTTGGTCAAAGGCCATCATTTAACCGTAATGCAAGAGACACTTTGTTGTAGTAGAGGAAAAGGAACCTCTCTTTTTCCTTATTTACCTTAAAAAACAAGAGTCCCAAACAATTAGGTCAGTTTATGTGTGAGTGATCTCTGTCAGTCAAAGCAACTTTTTTCCTTCTAATCATTATCACTCCTCAGGAAACACCTGGAAAATATGCACCTTTTCTGTCTTTCTCCTCAGACACAGTTGTTTTCGTTTCTTCAGTTCTCCTGCGTTTTTGCCTTAGGCTTGGTTATTGGAACAACTTTTTCCATATATAACAAAATGTGGGGATGGCATCGTGCAGACTGCAGGTAGCAAGCATAAGTTAATTGGTTGTGAACAAAACTGAGTGGTGCACGTTTTACAAATTGAAAGCTACATTTTTCCAAAACATACTTCTACACACGAGTTAGTGAATGAGTGAATGACGTTATCTCTGGCAGTGAGCATAGAAGCCCCACCCACCAGCACTTCAGATCTTCTGTTTGTAAGGGACAGCCAATCAGAAGAAAGGCGGCTTAAAGAGCAGGGGGAGGGAGCTGAACTATGATTCAACCAAAGGTACTCTAGTAGTGAAGCTAGAAAATGTTTTTATGTGACAAACTAATTTATCTAGTTAACAGCACAGTTAAAGTCCTGTTTTTGAGTCTTTTTTAGCAATTGCTAAAGCTATTATGATAATATATTTATATATGAAGCTACTCTGCTCATGTTTTCTGACTGTGTTCTTCCAAACCTGCAGTCCCCTGAAGCAACCAGAAGTGAATTCTCTTACTCTACAGCTAGCCTGAATTTCATGGATAAATAAAATCATTTCCTATTTGAAAATGTCCAGCTGTCGGTTTCTTTCATCACACAACCATTTCATAAATACGCAGCCAAAGGAGCTTGCAAAGAAAAGCGTCTGGACTTCTTTAAGTTGCTTGAAGACGTTTCACCTCTCATCCGAGAAGCTTCTTCAGTTCTAAGGTCAAATGGTGGAGAGTCCCAGATATAAACCTAGTGGGAGTGACCCCCCACAGAGGGACAAAAGGACCCCCTGATGATCCTCTAATCGCCTGTGGGGGGTCTCTCCCACTAGGTTTATATCTGGGACTCTCCACCATTTGACCTTAGAACTGAAGAAGCTTCTCGGATGAGAGGTGAAACGTCTTCAAGCAACTTAAAGAAGTCCAGACGCTTTTCTTTGCAAGCTCCTTTGACTATGATGACCTGGATGACTGAGAACCTTCACAGACATAAATACGCAGCCTTCAGGTACTCCTCCCATTCACTGCTAACTCCCTCTCCTCGCATGCCTTTCCGTTTTCTCGCCTTTATTTGGCTTCCCATGTTTGCTTCCCTTTCCAGTTCGTGGAATGACATGTGAGAAACGTGCCTCTATCCACCCAGCAGAACTCATTAAGATTATGCTGCTCTTGTTTCCGCAGAAATGCCATCTCATCTCTCCGGCCAGGGCAATCTGTGTCTTTAGCCATGGTGGCCAGGCAATATCTCTGCCCATTTTCTCTCCACCACTGTTCATGCAGTGAATTGAAACTCGGGAAGGAAAATGTTTGGGAAGTTGGACTTGTGTCAACATACAAGTCTAAAGAAAGCTAGCGCTTACAGCAAATTAAAGCTTCAAACAGCAGACTAATAATGGTGCACCACAGAAGATATTTCCTGTTTCCTATCTGCCTCTATTCTATCACTATTTCCTGTATTCATATACAATTAACTCTATATGGTATTGTGGCTCAGCTTCACCTGTTTTAACTAACTTTGCAGGTTAACAGCAAGTGCAACTCTTACCTGTTGCGTCAGCACATGTTGTGAAAGGTAGAAGATGCTGGGAGAGATGTGATGTTCATGCACAAAGCCAAGGAATCTGTCCTAACCATACCAGGATCGTTTCAGGGATTTAAGTCAGGAAACAGCCCTTAACCCTCTGATGCATGAATTATGAAAGCCTTGGTCAAGATTTTTTTCTTAAGTGCTTTTATTCTTCTCAGGACATGAAAAAAAATGTTTAACTCTTTTTTTTTCAAAAATATGTTTTTTTTATAAAGTTATAAACTTGTCCACTCCAGTGGACTACATGCGCCTGAGCACTTAGCATGAAATACTGTGAATTTACTGTAAAAATTAATTACCTTGTGTTCTATTGTAAATATACAAACACTTGTTTGCTTGTATCCTTTGAAAAACATCTCAGCAATTTTTTTGGAACTTTCAACTCATAAGGCCCCAATGTTTAGACGTAAATAACAAAACCAATCAACAGTCCTAGCTGTGAATCCTACACCTGAATATGGCAAACTATCTCCAACAAGAGAAACATTTTTGAGTCTACACAGTTCTATAACGATGCAGGACAGTATTACCAAGCCCTTAGTAGCATGCTGGAAGAAAACACAAACTGACATCTTAGTCTCTGCATCTCCAAACAGTTCTATGTTCATCACACCTAGGCTGTGCGAAAGTTTGCAACGCATCCAGGGCACAATGGCACACAGCATTGCATGCAGATGTATTTGGTCTTCCGTGTGCACACAACATCATGGCACCTGTTTGCATTTTTCACCTCGGTCAGTTGGGGCCAGTGATATCCTGTGGCAAACCTGACCTCACAGGCTACTTTGGTGACTGCTCTCCACTTCACGGGTTGTGGGGTCCCACTGGGTCTTCCTCTTTTGCATTGCTGGAGGGAGAATCTCTTCTCTTGTTACTGACAGTTCTTTCCCATACAAGTTGGTGTTGTATGTTATATTATCAATTAGATCTGCTGGAAACAGATGTCTGAAGAAATCTATGGGATCCTTCCCCTCCACATTCAATTTCCACTCTCCTAGAAAAGGAGGCAAGTCTCCAACCAAGTCATTGTCTTGGACTTTCCAAATATTTTTGCGGGCTTGAGTATGGTCAGGTGCCATGTACCCATCTCCCACAGCTCCCTGATCATACTGACCTTCCTCTTCATCCTGCCCCTCATCGTTCTCACTTTCTGCATCCTGACTGTCTGTGTCTTCATCATCCGTAGTTCCTATGTCTCTGTTCTGCTCTGGCAGCCACTCTCATCATCACTGGACTTATCACTGAACTCCTCATCACTGCACTCATCAATGAAATCATCATCACTGGAGCTGGATGGAATTTCCTGGACTATTCTGTACACTGCCTTATTCTTTGCTGCATTTGAAGTCTACAAAATATGATAAAATAATTATTATAGTAACTCAAACTACAGCTGATCTGCACAGAAATATATATTTTAAATGAGTAGCTTATAAATGTAACAATTATATGCTTAATTATAACCAAAACAGTCCCAAAAAACAGTGAGACAATTTATGACTTATGTTAAAAAAATATAGTGGGTAATGCATGATGTCCACTACAGTGGACACATGGTTAATTGTAGTTTTCTACATATTAGACATAACAATTTCTTATTCCAAACAGATAATATCCTTCCCTAGATGTTACTGCATATCATCATATTTTTTTTACCTGTTGGGCTCTTTTAGCATAGAAGGATTGACAGGATATGCCAGCAGTGGTCGGCAGGGGTGACAGTTTGTCTGCCATCTTTGATTCAGAGGAAATTTACTTGCAGTTGCACTAACTGAACACTGAATTGACCTCAATGGAGCATGGCAGCAGAGAGCACTCTAGAGGCTAATATGCAGTTCCACCATAGAAACCAATGCATTAAAGAGATATGTACGTTTTAGTAGCTGTCCACTCCAGTGACCACTATGCATCAGAGGGTTAATGTCCCCAGTGCTCAATGCAGTTTTAACTGCATTTTAAAACAGTGAGAAAAGAATTTGCACCGAAGAGAAGAGGTTCAAAAACGGCCAGAGATTTATTTAAAAAGAAAAAAAAGATCTCAGGAGTGACAGTGACTTAATAATTGTGCCTTTTATCCGCAACTGTTAATCACTGTTGCAGAGGCAGTGAGGATAAAATAGCCTCATTGATTTCCCTTGGAGAATAAAAAAAAGCTTGGGCCAATATAATTAAGATTTAAAAACATACTGAACTCCAAACATCCACCAGGTCTGACACTTCTCAAGGTTCTCAGAACGCTTGCTTATGAAAAGGTCTTTTGGGAGAGTTGGCAGAGGAAGCGGCACAGAGGCACAATTTAAATTCAAGGAAAGGTAACTTTTTACTCATGTATTACAGACATGACACATAACTTGTCCCTAAATTCAGTTTAAGACACATCTTAAAGATAATAGCTGCTCTCTAGTAAAGACAAAATAAAGCCGCTGTGTGTGTTTGTTAGACCTCCAGCCTTGTTTGAGGTACGCATTAGCCTGTATAATATTTTCTGTGGTTGGGGGGGAGGAGGGGCAGGACCTTCTGATAGGGCAGTGCATGTTTCAGAGCCCTCCGTCTGAATAATGCTGAGGAATAATGAGGTGGGGAGCAAAGGATGTAGCCTAAGGCTTTGACCGTCTCTGTGACCTGATTATGTCAGGGAGTGTCAGCCACCAAGACACTACAAAAGCACAGAGCATCCCGTCAAGTCCATATCCACAGTGATCTGTTCCCAGTGCTCCAGGCACCTTGTGAGCCAGGGAAGTCCATACTGTCTCATTAGCAACGTTTAGCATCAAGAGTTCGGACACACTTTACTATACGCAGTGAAGCGCTCTGAAATGCTCCTGCAGTCGGTTAATTTTAAAATCCAGCATGTTTTTGTGCTAAGAAATGCTTCAACATCAGCATACAGTGCAAGTGTGAAACAGCGATGAAACAGGGGTTAAAGTAAATAACACGATGTGGCACGAAAGGGCACGCGGTCCATACAATCTTCCTTTAATATGTGCTGTGTGCACCTGAGATAAGATGATTCATTAGATAAGGCCCTGCAATGACAAGCATCATCGTTCAAGCCTCTGGCTACTGATGGAACAATTCTGCAGCCACCCTGTGAATATGACAAGGTCAGCGTTTTGCTGCGCGTGAGGATAAAAGAAGGAAGGGCTTTGTTTATTCCCAAAATGCTTAACATGATGTGGGGCGGCTACTGGATTGTAGACAAACAACTTTAAGACTAGCTACTAGAAGTCTGCGTGGAAAGATCAGACTGTTTATTCTGAGCTGCACTTTTTTATACGTGATAGATGAACTCCCAGCATCTTCTAGAGCTCTCTGGAGTTTTTATTCAGCCCTATATTTAAGCTCGTTGCACTCACCTGTCCTTGTGCGTTGGTGACCAGCTGCCCGGTGGCCCCTTGCAGGTTTGACAGGGCGTTGCCAAACACCTGTGAGCCGGCGATGGATCCCATGGCTGCTGCTGCCGCTACCGCCGCCTGGCTGGCCAGAGGATTCATCTGGAGAGGGCGAAGACATTGTTTGATGGCACCAGTGCAGATGTTTACAGCACAATACAGATTCCTACAGATGCAGGTTTACAGGCGTCACACTTTTGTTTATTGTTTGTGGGGCCAGAATAGGCCAACTGCAGTGAGGGCTGCACAGTCCATCATATAGTTCCCAGAGGTCTGTGCTCCTGGACCCAGTGGGAGGCTCGAGGGTAGGGAGGAGCAGCGAAAACAGGAGGGCGGCTGTGAATAAGTGGCCATTTTACCACTCTAAGTGCTTTCTCTGGCCCCCGGGGCTCCCCACGGGCCGAGCCGAGTCTTTCCACCCGCAGCAATGACCCAACAGCTTCCCGCTCTCACAATAGAGCCAGGCGGCGTGGCCATGCATCACTGTATCGTAAAACCGCTTCAATATGCTTCGACTCAGAAATCCTCTGACTCACTGTTACAGCTGAAGCAAAGGAGGGTTAAAATGACCGCCTTTGCCCTCGCTGTAATGGACTCATCTGGTCTGGCCTGTGGTTGTGAAAAGAGGCTCGGTGCATCAGGGAGAGGTTGTAGAGCTCTGCCACATTGCTGAGATTACCCATATAAATCAAGCTAACCACTTATTAGGGGGCTGAAAATGCACTGCTGATTTGGTTGTAGTGCAGCAGAGCAAAGTCTTATTAGGTTGAGTAAGTAGATCAAAGACCAAGAAGAGATAGGAGACCTCCCAATTACTCAACAGAATAGAGAAATAATAGAAACACTGCTTAAGAAGCAGGCTGCCCGCTCCCCGCTGCTAATGCTGGTCGGGTACATGCTTAAATTAAAAGCAGGGTTTATTTACAAGATTTAAAATACAGCATGCTGCGACAAAAAGTCTCCCCAGAAACATCAACTTTTCCACACTTTCTCTGCAGCGAATTCAGCTCTGTTCATCTGAGATCACCCAGTCGCCATTCATCTTTTACCGTACCCCACCACCATATATATATATTATTACACTTTTCGAAATCAAATGATGAAAAAATGCCACCGAGCGATCGATACTTTTTCATTGACAGTAAAGGTTAAGCACATTAAGAATGACACTGCATTTGTCTTATGAAATCATATTTCATGTTGGTGGCCTCAAATTGGCCGTGATTGATATTGCCTCCTCTCGTCTGAAAGTCATCCAGTTTTTCCTCGATAATCGCAAGATTGTCTTTTATGTGTCCAGCAGTTGTCCTTTGGATATCTGAACATCTCAAAACGCTGAAAAACTGCGCGCCTACTTTTAGCTGTATATATGTAGCATAAGAGAATTCAAGCTGAAATAAAGACTAACCTAAGCAGCACAGCTACAGCACATCGACTACAGGCAGGATTATCTGAGTTTACAGTGCTGCTACATTAAAGAGCATCAATGTACAGAAGCAACAATGGGAGATGCATGTACGTATCATATGGCAGCCAGTATTTCTTACACAATGTGTCATTTTTAGTATGTTTGAATCTCCATTATGTCCCCATTAGAAGATAAAAAACAAGAGTAAGACTTTACTCTTATATTTTCTCTAAAAGATGCATTTGCTTTTACTAAACTGCCCTTTGACCCACATCCTTGCTAAACACTGATAAATTATAATTCAAATTTCATGTGCACATTAATAATCTCAAGGGGCTGGAAGCATTTGGCACTGTAAGCAATTAATTAGGTTTTATACGTGACTACTTATCAGTGACATATTTAAAGGATTTTTCATGCAAAAATGTTTAATTTTTTGCAGCGGTTTTAAATAAAACCAACATTATTGTTATTTAACCAGCTTTGTTAATTGGGTTTCATTTTGTCAGACAGTCATAAATAACAGGGAAACACAGTTTTCTTTCAAGTAACACAGACTCACTGCCTTTACTGCATACACACCGATTGTGCTTAGGTACAAAGTAGCCCCCCAGAGGCTCCTACATAACCCAGGAAAAACCTGATTTATAACGGTGACTGTACTGACAAATGGCATATCCTGATAAAAGTGTAAGTGGTTATATTACACATGGATTTTTTTCTATGTACAGAAAACTTTGGCTCCCACTAAACAGGTTTTGGCTTTCCAGATGCAACTTTTAAGTGGGGTTTAATTTACTCAAGCTTATCCTCCGGAGGCCTGAGCTCTTGTTTGGGGTACATTTATAATTTCCTCTAGCTATTTGGCATTAGTTGGACCTTATAAAGATAAAAACTGAGCATCAAATTTAAACAGACACAGATGGGGACAGTGGGTTTATTTTACAGCATAGCACAGCTCTGTCACCGTTGTTTAAAAACTGTATTTATTGATTAGAAGGAAGTATAAGAGGCAGAAAAGCCAAAATGTAATGTTCCCATAAGAGGATGAAGAGTCTCGATAGGATAAGATGAAATTTTATTAATTATATAGCCAAAAAAATAACTGTGCCGTATGGAGCCCAATTTTGTGTCTGGAAAAGCTTTGATTATACTTTTACCTTTATTACTATCATTATACAAAAGCAAAAATTGTAGAGAGATTCGTAGCAAAAGTACCTTTATTGTGATGAAAAAATAACAGCAGTAATGCTTTCCTGGAAGAGGGATAAAAAGGAGTCATCACCGCTGACTTCGTATACGCTCAAAGGCGAATGTGAATTGATGATTGTTGTGGAAAAACTTTGAGAATCAGTCGAGAATGTTTTGAAAAGTCGGTGACACATGAAAGCTGAAACGGCTCCACATCCTCCTCTGGCATGCTGCTCCCAGTAGTGCTTTCTTGGCTTTTAAAATGTCTTTTCAAAAACAAAAACAAAAAAAGAAAAGCAAAAAAAAAAAAGAAAAGAAATGGAGATCACAGGGCGTGATCTATTTGACCAGCTTTGTCTTTCACACAGAACGCACATAAAGCAGCATTATGGCCCACGTTATCATCAGCAGCAAAGCCTAAAAACTGCTAATCCTGAAAAATACCACAAGTATGAAGCGACTTGTAGCGAGACTGAGAAACTGAGAGGCAGACGATCTCCTCCCCTCGTCTACCTGAAGAAGAAATAAAAGCTGCTCCGGCCGCTGTGGTAGCCCAGGTGAGACAGGCTGTGAATGTAAAATGCTGACTTGAGAGTTCTTTGAGCCGTTTGGGTGAAAACACAGCACTGAGGGTGCTGCGATTGTGAATGGGGACACAGAGAAGAGCCAACACGGTCAGTTAAACAGAGTTAAACAGAGGCTACAGATCAACACACAGATAATGTGATCTGCTCAGGCGAGCACGCCCAGAGTCTGCCTGAAAATCTGCTGCGCTCGGCGTCATTGTGTGAGTGATGGGTTGTTGGAGAAGCTTTCAGATTTATCTGAAATATTATCATTGAGCCTCATTCGATGATAGGCCTTTCAGATGCTATGTTATTCGGGTAAATCTAGGTGAAAAGAGAGCAGGCTTTATTGCCGCGTCTCTGGCACGGGATAATATGGATAGCAGTTGGAAGGAGAGCAAGGAATAAGGAGAGGCGAGGCTGTGTTCAACACCTAAACAGGTGATTTTCCGCCACGGTGACTCCTCTCAACACCTCGGCGGGAGGCACAAAATGACAGAGCTGGCCTAGCATTTGTACTGATTGCATGTGTTGGAAGAGATAAACAATGATCATCCAGTTTGTAGAGCCTGCATGTTAACCATTGTGGTTTATTCTTTTCATTCGCTACGAAAAAGGGCGTCTGAGAAGATTTTTGGCAGATCGGGATGCTCCGGTTTAACGCAAGTGTTGAAATAAGCTCACGTCGGTGTGTTTATTTAAAAAAAAAAACAACTAACAGTTTTAAGGTAAAATTCAAGCCAGCAAATTCAAAGCCTCCATTATATCATGTGACAACATTTTGTCACCTTTAGCCCCCTCTAGCTGCTTCGCTCTCCTGGTTTAATATAGGCAAACTTGCAAGGATACACGGGGATAAACACACACAAAATAAATGTGTCTGGCGGGGAGGAAAAAAAAAGCCTGCAAATTGTTAAAAATGCATCTTTTTCGGTATGAAGGGGGGAGTCTTTAAACTCCGCCGGGCTCTCCGTCGCCTTGTTTGACCATGAGGGTCACCTGGTGCAGCAACCCGTGTAATCTCAGGAATAGAGGGAAAAATAGTGTCCCCGCAAACCGTGGAGAGACCCCTGAAAATAAAATCGTCTGACACGAACAACTGGAGTTTATTCTTGGTTTTTGCTCTTTTCATGTGGCCGTTTTAAACTTAATTGCTTTCCCCCCCCCTTTTCGGGGCCTGCACTAGACAAAAAAAGAGCAAAGATAAATGGACAAGTGGTGGAGGTGCAAGCAAGAAGGGGGGGCAGATTTGTCTACGCTCGGGCTCGGGGATTTGTGCGAAGCGTATTTTCTGCTCATCTGTGAGTCAAGAAAAGAATCAAACGTGCGTTTAACCTAACAGGGAAATTTCAAAGAGAATTGACCTGATGCTGAAAGTGGTTACATACAAACTTTTTACAGGTAGAAACAATCATCTACAAAAATATCGGAAAGTTTTACCCTCAATCATCCAGCCACAGCTGAATCAAAGTGGACCCAGCAGGGTAAATCATCAGTCAATACCACTATTGTTTCTGTATGAGGAGAATGTCCTTTATCTGGAGCAACATGGAAGCTTCCCTCGTCCGTCCTCGCCCCACATCTCTGTCTCCTCCCTGCTCTTTTCCCACTCCGGAGTGAATGTAATCAGCTGTGACATGAGAAAACACGTTCTGTGTCTGTCAGGACTCTGCAAGTCTTCCGCTGACAGTCCTCTGCTGACTCCCCTCCTCCCCCAAAAAAGCCTCTCGCCCACCTCCCTGTCTCCCCTTCCTCACATCTGCTGTGCTTATGAACATCAAAATGCCATTAGGCCCTCCAAAACACCTCTAGTCCCTTGGTTGGCGGGGGCCTCGCACCGTGGTTGTGCACTCTGAGCCCTCCCAGCGCCAAATATTGCTCACCACTGGGCCTCAGCTCCAGCCGTTGTGAAAAATAAACCCCAAAAAGAGCCATTTTTGAGGAGAAATATTGGAACGTGAAAGACAGATAGAACAACTGGGGCAGATAACACCCGGCAAAATACAATAACGCTGCATCCGGTGACAGTCGGGCATTGTAATTGCTTAAGGCAGCGTAGGGATGGTGGTGGCAGCGGGTGTGGACGTGGAGGTGGCCGAGGTGGCACGGCGGGTGCTAATGGAGTGATGTCATATGGAAGACCAGAATGACAGCTAGTTAACTGAGGCGGTTTGGCTGATCAAATAAAATGCATTAACTCCAGGAAATGGATATCGCGGGCGGTCTCAGAAATGGCCATATCTAATGAGGCGAAATGCAAATGAGGGAGGAAAAGAGTCGTGAAAACGTTTAAACTAACTATAAAGGGATGATGGAGTGTCGGACAGTGGCCGTCAATCTCCCCGCTCATTACCTTCATGTGAAATTAACAGCAGCTTTAATCATTACATAAAATCTGCTCCAGCCCATTTGTTGATAATTGTGAGGCACGGCGGTTCAGAGCGGGTTCCTTGTCATTAATCACCGCAGCAGTATATTTCCACTGGTTAGGGGACACTCGAAGAGTAAAAATATAAGTTATACTACAGTCCTCCAACACTATTCCTCTTCCTGGAGAATGATCTATAATATTTAGCTGTTTCCAGATGTATTAAATTTGAAACTACTTGGTGATTAAGTATCTACAGGAAAGTGCTGACCATTTCAGCTCATGATGTGACATATTTGGTGCAGTTATTTCTGTACCATACTAGCGCTGGGCTGGAAATCACAGCCGCGACCAGCGTTGCGGGAAAATATACTGCTGCTCCGGCTATGATTTCTTAAAGTGGGTACCTGGCCACGGGAGAAAATGAAAAATCAAATCATTAGGCGATCCGACTGTGGAGAATCAACAAAGACTCTTTGCAGCCTTTAGATGAGCATTACCTCAAATATTCAATGTTTAATAAACCATATTTCTTGATTCTTGAGTTGTATTTCCACTGGACTGATTACATCCCATTGCTTTTCGTTTAGGTGGAAATGGCATCTCTTTTCACTCTGCTGTTGTTTGACATATAAATATAGCATTTGAATGACTTTAATATCTTCCTAATCAATGTCCAGTGATCTTTTGATGTCCTCAATTCAATATAGGAAGGGTCATCCATGCCGCAGCTTTATAAACACAATAAAGGTAAATGATTACTCTCCACAGTGGTGTCCAAAAATACGGCCAGTAATGAAGAGAAATGGAGGAGTTTGAGGAGGAGGCCTGTCATGTGTCATTGGCCAACTCTGAGCCCTAAGATTAATCACGAGAGAGGGGCTCTGTGGCTAAGATGTGGTCACTCTTGATCAATAAATCCACCACCCTCCCTCCCCTCCGTCCATGTCTCCTTCGCTCCCCCCCCCGCATCCCTCCCCCCCAAAAAAGAAAAAAAAGAAAAAGAAACAAATACAGAGTTGTTGGCATGAGCTAAATCAGCATAAGTGGAGAAGTGAATTGATGAAATATGCCGCCGTATTTGTATTGATTATCTCAGTTTCGACTTCAAAGGTTTCCCCCCACCTTTGAGGAGTTGACTCAAGGAAGTGCACTTTTCTTGGATTCCAGTTGAGTCTATTTACAAAACCCATCAATTGTACATTCCCGCTAATAATGAAAAAGGGCAGGTAGACAGAGGAGGTGGGGGTTGGGGTTGGGAGAAAATGCAAAAAAGCTCCTCAGAGAGTGCAGGTGCAAATGAAAGGAATTTAAACCCACACAGCCCACTTCATATTACAAAAATATACACCAAATCCAGCCTCGGCTTACTACGACTGGAAACACTGCAGAGAAGAATTTCTGATAATATTCTGCAGAGACCACAAATGGGACTTTTGACTTGCTCTATGAGGAGGGTATAATGCAATAACATTGCATTAAAAGGGCCTTTTTACAGCGTGGCAGAGCTGCGCAGCTGTATTCCTCGTGCGAGCCCGGTGCTCTGTTTGCGGTCACTAATGGGCATCAGAAATTACAGGCAGTGGAATCGCGCCCCGCGGGGGGACTGGCCTCCTCAGCAGAGCGGAGCACTTAGACGGTGTCTGGGAGGCTGCTGGAGGAGAAAGGGGGGAACTCAATGTCACAGCCCTGCCTCATAATTAAAGAAACCCTATTCCTTTTCCACTGTTAGGTGAGCCCTAGCTCGGTGCTCCATCTGAGGGCTCCCCTGTGGGCGTCTAATGCGTGTTGCCCCCAGTGTCCATGTGGGCTGATCAGGGAGCTGTGCCTTTCTGCTGGGTGTCTGAACTGCAAGCCCTCTGCCCACCTCGAGAGTAATGGGGCCAGGCTTAGAAGGATTGCAGATTTAAAAAAAGAAAAAAAAGAAAAAGTGACGGAAATATCAACTTGGCGAGCTCTGAAAACTCAACAAAACCAGAAAAGCCAAAAAGTAAGTGCAAGGTGCAATGTGGGTGCAGTTTTAAAAGTGAAAGTGCCCTCACAGTTTTCCAGAGGATCCTTGCGAAATATGATAAATTTAACTTTCGCCTTATTTAGAAATTCAAGGCTCATCGTCGCTCCTTAAGTCTCTAGATTTTCTCCCTGCCTAATCCCTCATTTGAAGTAAATAAAAGTAGTAGAGCTGTCATGGTCAGGTTGTTTTCCTCATCTAGCTCCCATGCTTTATAATTATTCATATGAAATGTGGTGCTGTTGATGGGCAACAGTCTTATTTTCTGCTTCAGTCAACAGTGCACATTTGTATTTCTAAATTGTGGCGCGCTTGTTATGTAAGGCAATTTTCTGCCTTCTTAAGAGCCGGATCTCCTGTGCATTAATAAGAGGCTAGGCTGAGCTGCTGGAGAGCCGAGGGCCCGCTCATGCTCTAAAACCACGCAGCTACCAGCAGCCATTTAAACACACAGCCTGCCATCATATACCGCGAGTATATATTTAAAAGTTTTATTTGAAATCTGGGGATTTAAAGCAGGTGTTATTGCGGATAATGCCAGGACGTGAGGACACTTTAAAGCTTCTACATGAAAGTAAAATTATAAGAGAAGAACGCCCAACTTTTATTCTCATGCATAAATATTTTTAAATGGTCTTTTTAATTGTCATTTCCATTAATTGTATCTTCCTCGCCAAAACTGGCAGAAAAAAGACACTCAAAACACTTTTTACTGGAAGAAATCATTTCAAATAATGTGTTTTTGTAATTCTTTTTATTTCAACATTTAAGAGCGACTTTTCCCTTTTAATGTAAACGCTGCCCAGCGTGCGCCACTGGGCCCACATTTAAGCATGTCATTTTAATTTTGATTTAATATCCTGCAGAATGACGGCGGCTCCCTCTTTGCTAAATTCAATGAGCACGGAGCTGATCTGGAAAATCAATTAATCGATGTGCAAGACTCATTTAATACACATGATAATATAATGGGAAAAATGTCCCCCCCCCCTACAAAAAAAAAAAGGGAGACATTTGGAGCAAATTGGACAGTGGTGATTTTAACAGTGGTTGACATAAGTAAAAGTGCACTGCAGCGGAAAACAGTGACATGAGTGTCTGAAGGGGCCTCAGCTGGAGACAAAAGCAGCAGTGATGGGCCCGAGATTTGAGGAGGATGGTGGAGTGAGCAGGAATGGGGAGGAAAAGGAGGAGGAGGAGGAATGGGAGGATGGCAAGGAGGTGAGGAAAGATGGAGAGTGCAGACAGCCAGGCCTCTGAAAGGCCGTTGTGGTTGGCAGCGGCTGACCTTGGTGACGATGGGTTTTCACCAGAGGCTTCTAATGAAGGCTGATTGCCAGGGAATAGTGAGGGAGCCAAAGGGGTGGAGAGGAGAGCGTGGAGGGGGGAGAGAGAGAGGAGAGGGAGAGAGAAAAGGATTGAGGAGAGACTCAGGTAATTGCAGCACTTGTGGGTTGAGGCCCTGCAGTCTTGTGATGTCGGGGTGCAGTGGGGAAGAAGAGAGATGTCTGTGGACGCTTTGGTGGTAAATTGTGGAGCACAGGGATAGGAGGCAGGCCCCTAGGCTGTAATTACCCCTATGAGTGTGTGGATGGAGAGTGGACAGGCCCAGTGTGGGGCTCTGACAGCGATCAAGGAGACGACTACGAAGGGGAGAGAGACAGACGGCGGGAGTCTGACGGAGGAGGAAGACAGGACGCCTCCACCTCCGCCAGGCCCCCCGAAAACCAGCCAGCCAGACACTGGACCAAGGTCAGAAGCTATTAGTGAACACACAACACGCTGGTGACAAGACAGCCATGACAAGAACAGCAGCACTGTAAAGGGTGCAGTTTCTGGATGGAGGAAGACATAATGTAGAAGGGGGGAAAAAGGGGCAATAAAAAGCAACTAATTAGATTAGAGGCACAAAGAGACGGATGCCGGGCCTCCGCTGAATGGCGCAGCAGGGTCAGGAGGGTCCGGGCAGACGAACTGGAATAAGACATTTGATAGGCTGGCCTAAGCTTCCCGCTGCCATGGATCAGTATGTACTGCCTCTCCTTTCTCCTGCCTGGGCTGATGTAACTCACTGGAGTGGCAAATTACACCAGACCTACAGCTGTAGCCCGACATTATGATTAATTTGATCAGTAATTTCTCCTGTTTTTCATTTTAATCGCCGAGACCATTCTGCTGTGGCAGGTCTTTCAGATCTAATTAAGATCAATTCCGGTGTAACAGACTTGGCGCGCCTTTACCCCGTCAAATCCCTGAGCTCTCCGGGCGTGGAGAAAACCCGCAGCTCTAATCAATCAACTTCCAGCAAAATCCAGCGGGCTCCCACAATCAGCCCATTAACGCACTTAAGCAAATTTCATAATCTTCCTCTGTCTATTTGTCATCACTGTGGTGGCTATTTCAGGCAGCTCCAGGCTGCCTCTGACTGCACTCTGCATGTTGGGGAGCTGCAGACAGAGTGTGTGAAAGGTGTAGGAAGGTAAATTCTCCCTTCATTTAACCACATTAGCTTCACTAATATAAGTTTAAAACACCGACTCGAGGGGGTTCGGTCTGCTGCCGTACGATTTGTAGTCTAATACGAGTATTAATGAGCTAATTAATGAAATTTGACTCACAAATTAAAAAATGCCAAACCCTCAAAAACACCAGGGATGTAATGAAGGCTTAGGATTTCTTCTCTGTGAGTTTACAAAGAATATCACACACCTCCCATGAGAAGAGAATTACAATGGGACATTAATTGGAACATAATGAGTGTTTGTCTCTCTGTGGCGCTGTGCAGTCTTTTCTGCAAATAGTTGAATGGCTGAGTGATTCTACTTGTTTGAATAATGACGGTAGGAAATAGGGGTGTTATCTGCAAAATGCTCATTGTATTATGGTAATTATGACTCCACTTTACTGCACACACTGGTTCCTCTGGGTAAAACACAGAAACACCAGAAATGCCCTTCTGTGCTGTTCATTAAAACATACAAAAGCACGGTCGGGGTGACGGTGCTCACGTGCGCACGAGAAAGTCTCCACTCGGGGAAGTGCTTTGAATTTAAAAACTTCTGTAAATGAACCAGAGACATGGGACTGAAAATCCAATCACTGACCCAAGCGGCGGAGGGAGGCGGAGCTGCTGTTTAAATCCTATTGCAGCCATGAGAGGGTGCTGAGGCCGCGGCCTGTCCTTCAGAGAGCCCCTCCCTGTGTAACTCACCCCTTGAAAATCCCAGCAATGACCCAGAGAAACTAAACCTTTTATGGCCATTTTGCTTCTTACACACACACACACACACACACACACACACACACACACACACACACACACACACACACACACACACACACACACACACACACACACAATAATCCTATTTGATGAGGCAATATCTCAAAGAAGGTCTGTCCTCAGCCATCGTAATCAGCAACCCTGCTTCCTTCACAGAAACACCACCTCGATAAAGCTCGGGAACTCAGACACGCAGTGAGCTTGTTTTGAAATAACAATGGTTCTGCTGCTTTTGTTTAGATTCTTGGAAATTTAACCAAGTGGTGGTTTCCTAGCATATTAAAGCTTAAGAGAGTATCTGTTACTTAAGGTGTTTACACACTGTCTGATGCAAGCTTAATGTGTGGATCTGTATGTTGGTCAGGAGCTCTTGTATCCACAGTCAGACCGGACAGCCTGTTTGGCGCGATGTAGCGGCCAGCCTTTGGAGCCCATTAAATCCAGAGGCTGTTTTTCCTGCTGAGTCTCACTAGGCCGTGACAGGGCCGGAGAGGGCTGCGAGGGGAAACAAATAGCCCAACTCATCCTGGCCATAAAGAAGCTTGCACCACAACCCAATAAGGGTCTGACGCTGATGAATGTGACCAGGGACAGAAAGGCGACCCTGGCCAGTCTCCACCAGAAATGAAACCACAGGGATATAAAATAGGTTATTATCGTCACACAGTGACAGGCAGACGGACAGAAGGGCAGAGATGGATGGACAGACAAAGTGACTAAAAAGGAGGTTGAGTGGGAAGAGCAGCAAAGATTAAAGGACTGATTACGACTGGAAAGCCTAAGGATAGATAACCTCAGAATCCCTCCTCGATCTGCAGCAGCAGGATACGATTAATGCGTCTCGCCTGGCTGTGAGGTTGGATGTGCTCAAGTGCGTCAAGGCTTCAATAAAAACATGCATATTCTAATAGGTCCACATGGACACCACTTGATAAAGATCATCTGCAGACAAACAATCGAGCGCAGAGTATACAGCTGCTGGTAAAGGCCACAATGATGCGATTCCCATCCACATGTCAGCTCATGAAGCACTTTTCTTTTTAAAAAGAAACACTTCTTGGCCTTACTGCAAGATCAGTGAGCAGAGCTATTGTTACTATGGTTGACGTAGATAATCTGTATTAATAAAAAGAACAAATTAATGGGCAACGGCAGTGACATGATGATAAATACGTTTTAACTCTGTTCTGATGTAATTTAAAATAGCCTTTAAATATTTACATTCTAAACCAAAACAGAACTAATAAAGACCAAAAATGAAACCTCAATCCACGTAAATATAAGAGTACTGATGTAGGTGAACAGGTTGGATTAAAACCAATCAGAAGTGCCAAATCCTCTTTAGATCTACCCTCACTCATACCAGTTGGCAACCCCCTGGCAACCTCTAGAGACAAGGACAAATGTATATTCCCTGAATGGTTGGCAAGTGGTTGCTGTTGCTGGAATAGATAGATCTCAAAGTGTGCGGCACCAAAAACCTCCTTATGATTGTTTTGGTTACTAGAAGATTGATGTAGTTTGCAAGGAAGATGCCAACTTGCCAACTTCGCCTTCAAAGTAAAAGCTCGGTTTTTTAAAACATGCTAGTTTAAGTGGTTTTCCATTTCCAGTTTGTTAGAGAGACTTTGCAGACAAGTCATCATCTTACATGTGAATCTGCTAGCAGCCAAAGCAATCACAAGGAGGATTTTGGTGCAGCACCTTCTTTGCGATTTATTTAATCTAACGACACCAATCACTCGCCTATGTCTTTGACACTGCATATGTCTTTAAGACCGATTTTGCCTAGTGACACCAAGTGGCCTCCACCAATCACTCATTAACTTGTCAGGGAGTACACATTTTTTACATATCTGGGGCTTAGCAATTAATTTTCCAGCAACCTCCAGCCAAAAATCCAAATAGAGTGTGCTGAATTAGAAGTTGTTTTAGAGAGAGGAGAAGCTGGACCTGTGCTTATCTACAAATACATGTTAGTTTGTGGACTCACGGGCAAAGGCATGGGTGGAGTGACGGGTGACGGGAGGCTGCGGGCTGGAGACTGGTTGGGTCGGTGCGGCGGGGACTGCTGCGGCTGCCCGGAGGTGGAGGAGCAGGTGGAGGCTGGAGACGGGACGGAGGTCTGCTGCTGCTGCTGGCTGGGTGGGGTCATGTGATGCTGGGATGACAGCTGGTTCTGGTTATGGGAGTGAGACTGTTGGTGATGGTGGTGCTGCTGTTGCTGCTGCTGATGTTGCTGTTGCTGCTGCTGCTGTTGTTGCTGCTGCTGCTGGTGGTGCTGCTGCATCTGTTGGAGCTGCTGCAGGTGCTGGAGCTGGGAGTTCAGTGATGAGGTAGCTGTTGATGAAAGGACAGGAGTTTGATTCTTCGTAGTGTCTGAGCCACACGCTGCAGAAGTGTTTCAGCACATAAACAAGAGGCCTTCATTATCTGAAGAATATTTTCACACCAAAGACAGAAACACATGCACACATAGAGTGTGGGATGCATAGGGTAAACAGTGAAAGACAGATGTAAATTGCATGGAGCCACAACAAGGTCCTCCTGGGTTTTTAGCCTGCATGATGGAGTCACTGAATTCAATTTAGCTAGTTGGAGGACAAAGCTATCAAGCCTGACTGATATAATTGCTCTCCGGAGCCAAAAGTCGTCATTGTCACTCGGAGAAAGAAAGAATCTTTGGTTTAATGGCTCAAAATCTCATAAGAAAGAGACATCCATCTTCTCTGTAAGAGTTCAGAAATAAACCCATTAACTAATTGGATCCAATAATAGCGTGCCATTAGAAAGTAATTCCAACATTTAAATGCTTATAAATTTTTATGCTGTTTAAAAAAAAAATCAGTTAACACTCAAGCTGCAGCCACACCAGACATGCAGATACTACCAAGTACCCAGAGAGCACACCTGACATAAAACAAATGTAAAAACATGTTGGTGTGACCGCTGTGCAGTTCACTCCAAACACCCGAATACACAACTTGGTGGATCTTCTGTCATTTCACACACACAAACACACACTTTATGTTTGAATGTCAGACGAAAGCCACAGCACAACACAGACAACGAATGATTTCTACTAAAGGAATCAACCGTAACACCATATGTGCGAAATGGGCTAAAAACAACAACATCTAAGCTGACCTTCACACCCTAAACAGAAGAAAGGACAAACTGAGTTTACACACAGATGTGATGGATAGAAGAGACTTTTTAAAACCGGTGTATGTCTTAACATGTTGACAGTTCAACCGCTTAAAAACAACTTTACATATCAGAACATATCATTGCTACGCTTGACTTCCAGCAGACTGCTGTGGACTGCTCGGTGATGCTACACAGCCTTAAACAGAAAAGAAAAGAGTGAAATCAACATTTGACTGTTTCTGTGCTGCAAAAGATAATTTGGGTTTAGTGGAGACAGGACTGATCTGTATGGAGATATTTCATCTAGCTTTTTACAGTGTAGTGCACAATAAAAAGACATTTCTGCCCTATGTAATTGTTTCCACAGTTAAAGTTACTTTCAGCTGCTCACTTACGCTCCGTTTGCAGACCCCCCATTCATCTCACCTGAGACGCCTTTGTTCTCTGGCCCTGGAGGCCGCAAACGCCGACGCAGAGGGAGAAGATCTGGCGTTCTGGTTCGACTGAGACGGCGCACTTACAGACCACCGTTACCCAGTTTATTACTGGCTAATATGCAGTCTCTGGAGAACAAGCTGTGCGAGCTTCGGGCACGGATCTCATTCCAGCGAGAGATGCGGGACTGCTGCGTGATCTGCCTCACAGAAACTTGGCTATCGGACAAAGTACCGGACTCCGCAATACAACTGCCGGGGTTCTCTGTGCACCGCGCGGACAGGTCACAGGATCTTACTGGGAAAAGCAGAGGCGGTGGTGTGTGTTTCATGATCAACAACAGCTGGTGTGATTATGCGAACGTGCACCCGGTCAAATCCTTCTGCTCACCGGACCTGGAGTACCTGATGATTAAGTGCCGGTGTTCCAGATCTACTGGCGTTTAGATCAACTGGCGTTGGTCGAACAGATGTGTGGCAGACTTGCGTTTCAGGAGCTGCTACCGACAAACCAGCAAAAAAACGCCAAATGTGTCACCTGTGACACTTGTGAGGTTGTCTCAAACACACTCCGTCAGTCTTGATGCTGTTGAACAACAAAATGTTTAAAAATGTGGCGAGTTCACCTGGTGATATCCTCATGCGCGACGCGATCGCGAAAACAGCAAACAAGTAACACCACGCCGATGTTGTTCACAGGACACAAAGAGTAAACGATCGGGAGACTCTTGTCGTCGTTATCGTTCCCCTCGCACGGTTTATTTCTCCGAATTCAGCGTTTTTGCTTCACAACTACAGCGTGCTGTTTACTTTGTGCACTAACATGGAGTCGAGTCAACCAGCGCCACCTCTGGCCAAGTGCCACAGCCTACAGCCAGATCAACCTGTGACACACATCTGCACCACGTTTGAATTCGTGTCATGCACATTTGTACCTTTCAATTGTGTCTGTTTGTGCGTCATGCAAATAAACCTTTGAAAAGAATGAAATTATATCATATATTTATTATCAGCCTACATTTGTACAAAATGCCAAATGACATACACATAAGAATCACCATCCTGATATCAATACTTTTGCCCATACGAAAAATGTCGTGAACACACTAATATTTCACCAGTGTTGTAACATCACATGTCGTTAGCGTAGTCTGTCTGTGTCTGCCCTCTGCAAACAAACATGTTAGAGTTGGTTGTGATATACAGTCTGCATAAGTGTGGTCAATCTAATAAACATTTGTAAGGAGATGGCAGTTACTGTGAATGTACAGCAGGTGATTAGTAATAAACAGCCAGACAATGACTCTGACAATCTCATTCAATCTTGCAGATTGCACCTTCTGTGGAAAGTGGTACCACACGGTGTGTGTGGACTTCCCTTGTGCAGAAGGCGACTACAAATGTTGTGGGTGCTAAATAAACAGAAAAAAGTGATCCCTGTTGTCTTTGCTTACTGATTGTTTTTAGTGTTGACAATCCACATTGCTGGCATTGCATCTTTCAACATGTTTGTGGGTAGATTTGGATGTACCAGGGGTAAGTGCAGCCACTCAGCCTCTACTCACTGTGATCATAGCAGCAGGTGCAGATGTGTCACAAGTTAATCTAGTAGTGGCCTATGGTCATGTGTTAGTGGTGGGAACAGTCATATCCACTCACTCTCACTGGCTGTTTATTACTAATCACTGTGTAACTGCTGTGAATTCACAGTAACTGCCGTCTCCTTACAAATGTTCATTAGATTAACCACACTTATACAGACTGTATATAACTCCAGCCATGTTGATGAATTGCCTATATTGGCTGGAAATATTCATTTTCAGGGAAAAGACACAGACAGACTATGCTAGCGACATGTGATGTTACAACACTAATGAAATATTGATGTGTCATATTTGTCCAAGGCGTATTTCATTGTTATGGAAAAAGAGAATATCAAAATCATGATGACCAATTGGAGTGGTGATTTCTATGACTTTGTGTATATAATTTGGAATTTTGTACAAATGTAGGCCAATAAGGAATATATGATATCATTTCATTATTTTCAAAGGTTTATTTGCATGACGCACAAACAGACACAATTGAAAGGTACAAATGTGCATGACACGAATTCAAACGTGGTGCAGATGTGTGTCACAGGTTGATCTGGCTGTAGGCTGTGGCACTTGGCCAGAGGTGGCGCTGGTTGACTCGACTCCATGTTAGTGCACAAAGTAAACAGCACGCTGTAGTTGTGAAGCAAAAACGCTGAATTCGGAGAAATAAACCGTGCGAGGGGAACGATAACGACGACAAGAGTCTCCCGATCGTTTACTCTTTGTGTCCTGTGAACAACAACGGCGTGGTGTTACTTGTTTGCTGTTTTCGCGATCGCGTCGCGCATGAGGATATCACCAGGTAAACTCGCCACATTTTTAAGCATTTTGTTGTTCAACAGCATCAAGACTGACGGAGTGTGTTTGAGACAACCTCACAAATGTCACAGATGACACATTTGGCGTTTTTTTGCTGGTTTGTCGGTAGCAGCTCCTGAAACGCAAGACTGACACACATCTGTTCGACCAACGCCAGTTGATCTAAACGCCAGTAGATCTGGAACACCGGCCATTCTGGCTACCGAGGGAATTTACAGCAGTGATTATTACGGCTGTTTACATTCCCCCACAAGCCGACACTGACCGTGCACTCAGGGAACTGTACAGCGCGATCAGCAGCGAGGAAACCGCACACCCAGAGGCAGCGTTTATCACAGCCGGAGACTTTAATAAGGGAAACCTGAAGAAAGTCTCACCAAAACTCCATCAACACATCCTTTTCAACACACGTGGAAACCGGCAACTCGACCACTGTTACACCTCTTTCCGGGATGCGTACAAAGCCCTCCCCCGCGCCCCATTCGGCCAATCAGATCACTGCTCCGGAGGGCGGTGCACTGTTGGACGGACCAATCGGAGTCTGCGCTGCGGGACTGTTTTGATCACGCGGACTGGGAAATGTTTCACGTGGCCGCCAGAGACATTGATGAATACACAGACTCAGTCTGTGGATTTATCAGGAAATGCGTGGAAGATGTCGTCCCATCCAGAACAGTCAAATCCTTCCCAAATCAAAAACCCTGGATTAACGGAGATGTTCGCGCGGCACTGGCGGCACGGAACACCGCCTTTGCCTCCGCGAACACATCGGACTACAAACACGCACATTACCAACTCCGGAAGACGATCAAAGCAGCCAAACGTGAGTACAGGGACAGGGTGGAACAACAGTTTGACAACCCTCGGAGTATGTGGCAGGGACTAAACACGATCACAGACTTTAGAGGGAAAACCAGCACACCGCAGACCACGGCCTCTCTGTGTGAGGATCTAAACGTATTCTACGCTAGATTCGACACAGCGAACACCATGAGACCGGACAGTGTGCGCACCGCGGATGACGTCAGTGCGCACACTGTGTCTGAGGAGGATGTGCGGAAGTGCTTCAGGAAGGTGAACGCATGCAAAGCTACTGGTCCGGACGGGATTCCCGGCCGCGTCCTCAGGTCATGCGCGGCTCAGCTGGCTGGAGTGTTCACGCACATCTTCAACCTTTCCCTCTCTCTGTCTGTAGTCCCAGCCTGCTTCAAAATGGCCACCATCGTCCCTGTACCCAAATCCTCCACCATCTCCTCATTGAACGACTGGCGACCTGTAGCCCTGACCCCCATCGTAAGCAAATGCTTCGAGAAGCTGGTCAGGGACTTCATCTGCTCTGCACTACCCGACTCACTGGACCCTCTACAGTTTGCATACCGCCACAACAGGTCCACTGATGATGCCATAGCCCTGACACTACACACTGCCCTGTCACACCTGGAGAAGAGAGACACGTATGTGAGGATGCTGTTTGTAGATTACAGCTCAGCATTCAATACCATCGTTCCCTCGAAGCTGGACAGGAAACTGCAGGATCTAGGACTGAGCAGCTCCCTCTGCAGCTGGATCCTTAGCTTCCTGTCTGACAGACGCCAGGTGGTCAGACTGGGCAGCATCACCTCATCCCCCATCACACTGAACACTGGTGCTCCACAGGGGTGTGTACTGAGCCCTCTCCTGTACTCACTCTACACCTACGACTGCACAGCCACTAACAGCTCCAACATCATTGTGAAGTTTGCGGACGACACTACAGTGGTGGGTCTTATCACCAACGGTGATGAGACGGCTTACAGGGAGGAGGTCAGCGCCCTGACCCACTGGTGTCAAGACAACCATCTCACCCTCAACGTCGCAAAGACAAAGGAGTTGATAGTGGACTTCCGGAGGTGCAGAGAAGTACACACCCCCATCACCATCAACGGCGCTGCTGTGGAGAGAGTGAGCAGCTTCCGGTTCCTTGGCGTACACCTGGCTGAGGATCTTACGTGGTCAGTACACACAAACAAAACAGTGAAGAAGGCGCAGCAGCGCCTCTTCTTTCTCAGGAGACTGAAAAGATTCGGCATGAGCCCCCGCATCCTCAGGACCTTCTATCACTGTGCCATTGAGAGCATCCTCACTGGATGCATCACCACCTGGTATGGCAACAGCACCGCCTACAACTGCAAAGCTCTCCAGCGAGTAGTGCGGTGCTCTGAACGGATAATTGGAGGTGAGCTTCCCTCCCTCCAAGACATCTACAGGAAGCGGTGCCTGAGGAAAGCGGGGAGGATCATCAAGGACTCCAGTCACCCCAGCCATAAACTGTTCAGACTGCTTCCATCAGGAAGGAGGTTCTGCAGCATCCGGTCCCGTACCAGCAGACTGAGAGACAGCTTTTTCCATCAGGCCATCAGACTGCTGAACACGTCATAGACACCTCAGCTTCACTACTGGAACTTCAACATTATGCACTCCACACTGTATATAAATGCCACTTGTTTTGCACATATTCAACTCTGTATATTTTATATATTTTATTATTGTGTGGATGCTTTAAGCATCCACACTATTGAGTTCCTGTTTCTCTTTCTTCTTTATTATTATTATTCCGGGTGTTTCCGTACACTTTTCGCCGTAGAACTACTTCCACAATTTTCAGCCGATTTTCACTGTTCAAATTTTAAACTATTCTGCTATTTTTGCTAATGCCGGCTATGACTTTTGGTATTTTTAACTATTATACTTTTTAAAAATTCCACTTTTTTCCTTTAATTTGTCCCATTGAAATGAATGGGAAACTTCAGCAATTCTGCTAAAATTTGCTTGTTTTTGAAACTTAACTACTTCCTCATACTTTCACCTAGAACAACCATTCAAATTTTAAAATGTTCACAAATTATTGGGCTATTCAGGTATGATTCAGCTTTTTCAAATCTTTTACTGTTTTACTTTTATGCCTCTTAAAGTTTTGAGTTGCAAAATTGTGATTTTTCACAAAATACATGCGTTGTTATGGTTGCTATGCTCTTGGCTTCCAGTGTGCCACTGAAGCTTTTGCAGTCTTCTCTTCATGTCCGAACAACTGTTTGCTACTTGCTCAATTTTCACTCAACTTCCACAAATTATACATCAAAACGTAGGTATTTTTGCTGGCTTTCAGAAAATGTCACTATCATTGTTGTGGTATTCATAGAACTTTCGCAAATCTCCTCAGACTAACACAAGGTCAGAAAACTCTCCATATAAAGTGAATGGAGAGCTTGTTCAAAATCATCGCTGCATTTCTGTAATGAGAGGCATATTCGAATCGTCATATCTCCTTAACGAAGCAAAGTTAAGACATGAGGCTTGTCCCCGAATATCTTCAGACACCCCTGACGCTCACAATTCAAGAATTTCTTTCTCAGCTATTACCGTTCTGAAATGAGTTGGACTTGTTTGAGGGTAGGAAATTCGTCCTTCGCTCAGATTTCTTCAGATTTCAAACTGTGGAAATGAACCACTTTTTTCTCTCGTCATAACTTTTTGTTGGATTTCCACAGAGACCTGAAAATTTCCATGATTGTTCACCAAAGCCTGCTGTCTCTTACGGTGAAAGAATGATATCGATACTCCAAATAGATTTCAAGTCACAAAGCGTTGTTTGAGGGCAAGTCAAGGCAGTTTTTGCTTCGCTCTACTCAGTTATGGTGCATTAGAAGTCAAATATCTTTAATAATTCATATTTTAATGATAAATTGTAAACACTGGAAGATTCCCCCATCTCTTCTGAACAAAACGGTGTAAGAATGACCGCTCTAGCCCCTACGGTTTGGAAATTATGGTCATTTGTTTGAGGGGAGTCCTCACTATGAGAAATAGGCTGCAATAATCCTGTGCCTCTCTGTGCTGCGTGTGTAAAAAGAGGCACATGTTTTGGCGGGAAAAAGTACACAGGCTCTCTGATTGGTGGATTCAAATTCAGCAGCTCCCAGGCTGACCTAGAAACTTACTTCTCTCTCCCTGTGCATTTTTTTGCTGATTTTTTCATTTAACAAGTATATTTGAGGGACCCTCAGCATGTTCAGCATTTTTTCAGCTGTCCATTTTGCTTTTCCAATTTTTCTGTTTAACTTATTACTATTGTGCTAAATCATACTATTTCTGCTATTTTATAAGATTTGTGCCTAATATAGTATTTCTGCTAAATTACAGTATTTCTGCTTTTTATACTATTTGTGCTAAAACATAGTATTTCTACTAAATGTAGTATTTATGCTTAATCATACTATTTCTGCTTTTTATGGGATTTGTGCCTAATATAGTATTTCTGCTTTTTATAGGATTTTTGCTCAAACATAGTATTTCTACTAAATGTAGTGTTTATGCTTAATCATCCTATTTCTGCTTTTTATAGGATTTGTGCTTAATATAGTATTTCTGCTAAATTATAGTATTTCTGCTTTTTATAGTATTTGTGCTAAAACATAGTATTTCTACTAAATGTAGTATTTATGCTTAATCATAGTATTTCTATATATTTCTGCCAGGTCCCCAGGCAGCCAATCCTCTGTGAGGACTTAGACATTCAAATTTTCAAATCAGGGCCTGCACGGTTTCCCAGCCAATCATATATGTGTCCTGAGGCATTCAAATTTGCATATTGGGGCCTTCATGGCTTCTAAGCCAGCCAATCATATCTGAGGGCTGAGGAATTCAAATCCACAAATCAGGGCCTGCACGGCTTCCCAGGCAGCCAATCATATATGTGGCCTCAGCCATTCAAATTTGCATATTGGGGAATTCGTGGCTTCTAAGTCAACAAGTCATCCATGTCGTATATCTCTAAAAATTCACATTTTAATGATAAATTGTTAACACTCGAAGATTCCCCCATCTCTTCTGAAGAAAACGGTTTAAGAATGACCGTTCTAGCCCCTACGGTTAGGAAATTATGGTCATTTGTTTGTGGGGAGTCCTCACTATGAGAAATAGGCTGCAATAATCCTGTGCCTCTCTGTGCTGCGTGTGTAAAAAGATGCACCTGTTTTGGCGGGAAAACGTAAACAGCCACTCTGATTGGTGGATTTAAATTCGGCAGCTCTCTCCCTCTGTGTCTGTCTGTGTGTGTGTGTGTGTGTGTGTGTGTGTGTGTTTAGTGGGAGAGAGAGGACCCTGCCCTTATTTGGCAGCATGTCATTGTAGGATTTAAATTGAATATAGTTAGACTGGTTGACTGGATTAGAGCCTGTGTTTGTGTGTCCCTCTGTGCATTTCTGTTTCAATATGCCTCCATATTTGTAATTTTGTAAGTTATTACTATTCTGCTAAATCATAGTATTTCTGGTACTTTTCGGTACTTGTGCTAAATACAGTATTTCTGCTAAATCATACTATTTCTGCTTTTCATAAGATTTGTGCATAATATAGTATTTCTGCTAAATTATAGTATTTATTCTTTTTATAAGATTTGTGCCTAACATAGTATTTCTGCTAAATTATAGTATTTCTGCTTTTTATACTATTTGTGCCTAATATAGTATTTCTGCTTTTTATAGGATTTGTGCCTAATATAGTATTTCTGCTTTTTATAGGATTTGTGCCTAATATAGTATTTCTGCTTTTTATAGGATTTGTACCTAATATAGTATTTCTGCTTTTTATAGGATTTGTGCCTAATATAGTATTTCTGCTTTTTATAGGATTTGTACCTAATATAGTATTTCTGCTTTTTATAGGATTTGTACCTAATATAGTATTTCTGCTTTTTATAGGATTTGTGCCTAATATAGTATTTCTGCTTTTTATAGGATTTGTACCTAATATAGTATTTCTGCTTTTTATATTATTTGTGCCTAATATAGTATTTCTGCTAAATTATAGTATTTCTGCTTTTTATAGTATTTGTGCAAAAACATAGTATTTCTATATATTTCTGCCAGGTCCCCAGGCAGCCAATCCTCTCTGAGGACTGAGACATTCAAATTTTCAAATCAGGGCCTGCACGGCTTCCCAGCCAATCATATATGTGTCCTGAGGCATTCAAATTTGCATATTGGGGCCTTCATGGCTTCTAAGCCAGCCAATCATATCTGAGGGCTGAGGAATTCAAATCCACAAATCAGGGCCTGCACGGCTTCCCAGCCAGCCAATCATATATGTGGCCTCAGCCATTCAAATTTGCATATTGGGGAATTCGTGGCTTCTAAGTCAATAAGTCATCCATGTCATATATCTCTAAAAATTCATATTTGAATGATAAATTGTCAACACTTGAAGATTCCCCAATCACTTCTGAACAAAACGGTGTAAGAATGACCGCTCTAGCCCCTACAGTTAGGAAATTATGGTCATTTGTTTGAGGGGAGTCCTCACTATGAGAAATAGACTGCAATAATCCTGTGCCTCTCTGTGCTGTGTGTGTAAAAAGATGCACCTGTTTTGGCGGGAAAACGTAAACAGCCACTCTGATTGGTGGATTTAAATTCGGCAGCTCTCTCCCTCTGTGTGTGTGTGTGTGTGTGTGTGTGTGTGTGTGTGTGTGTGTTTGTTTAGTGGGAGAGAGAGGACCCTGCCCTTATTTGGCAGCATGTCATTGTAGGATTTAAATTGAATATAGTTAGACTGGTTGACTGAATTGGATCTTGTGTGTGTGTCTCTCTGTGCATGTGTGTTTCCTCATGTGTACATATTTGTAATTGTGTGGCTGTCATAAATTTTTTTTCAGATTTTTGTCATTTAACAAGTATATTTGAGGGACCCTCAGCATGTTCAGCATTTTTTCAGCTGTCCATTTTGCTTTTCCAATTTTTCTGTTTAACTTATTACTATTGTGCTAAATCATACTATTTCTGCTATTTTATAAGATTTGTGCTTAATATACTATTTCTGCTTTTATAGGATTTGTGCTTAATATAGTATTTCTGCTTTTTATAAGATTTGTGCTTAATATAGTATTTCTGCTAAATGTAGTATTTATGCTTAATATAGTATTTCTGCTAAATTTAGTATTTCTGATTAATTATAGTTTTTCTACTAAATCATAGTACAGTATTTCTGCTTTTTATGGGATTTGTGCTAAAACAAAGTATTTCTACTAAATGTAGTATTTATGCTTAATCATACCATTTCTGCTTTTTATAGGATTTGTGCTTAATATAGTATTTCTGCTAAATTATAGTATTTCTGCCAAATTATAATATTTGTGCTAAAACATAGTCTTAATTTAAAATTACAATATTCATAGTTCATCACAGTGTCTCTGGTAAATCACGATATTTCTGCTCTGTTGTACCATTTTTCTAAATCATAGTGTTTCTGTAATGTTTAAGTATTTTTGGCTAAATATATTCTTTCTGTTATCTTATACTATTTCTCCTAAATTCTTGTATTTTTGAGAAGTTATCATGTTTCTGGTAAGTTACAATATTTCTGCTAAATTCTGCTATGCTATTGTATCTCTGCCAAGTATTATGTTTCCTCTAAGATATTGCAGTTCTGCTAAGTTATTCCATTTTAGCAAACTTCTTTTGCTTCTGCAAAGTTTTTACAATTTCTGCAACTTTTCAGCTTTTTCAGCTACTTTTTGCATACAGCTTCAGCTTTAAGCATCCACACTGCATTTTCGCAGGAAATGCAAATTTTTCTAGTTATTATTTTATTTTATTTTTTTACTATTTAATTTGTAAAAATGTGTATACACACACACACACACACACACACACACACACACACACACACACACACACACACACACACACACGTAGGAAAATATTTAGTATACACATCCAGAAATGCATACACTATTATATATTGTACATATATTTATTAGTTTCAGGTTGGCCATTCTTGTATTTTGCTCGTTTGTGTTGTTGTGTTTGCACATCTCTGTTGCTTGTGGGGCTCGCACACAAGAATTTCACTCGCATGTGCTGTGCCAGTGTGCCTGCACATGTGATGTGACAATAAAAGTGATTTGATTTGATTTGATTTGATTTATTCAGAAGAGGGTGACCACAGCAGGTAGCTCTGCATGTTTGATTTGCCCTTCTTAACACAACCCACAAAAGAGTTTGTTTCTCCTCCCAAAATTGAATTCAGCCTCATTTGCTTGTTAGGCAAAAGTGTAAACTACTGCACTATAGAGCCGCTTCAGTTCTTAAAAATAGTCAAAAAATAATCTTAAAACCTACAACTTCTTTGGATGGAAAGTAGACTCTGATCTTTCAGTACTAGCATTTCAATTCCATTCAATTCAGTTTATTTACAAATCCCATCAACAGTCGCCTCAAAGTGCTTAAAACATCCAGAAAAATGAAAATGTAAACACAGAAAAACACCCTTCAATCATGCTATGAGTGTTGATGTTGCATAGTTTGCCCACCAGAGGGCACTCTACAATATGTCTCTGGGTTGCAACAACCACAACAGGCAGTTGATTCAAGAACTATCGGGCGGTGGTAAACGAATAATCCACGAGTTGTTGTAACAGCAAAATTACTTTTTAAACATCACTTTCGTTATCTTAGACTACACTATTAAATTACTCCATATAATTCTGCGTTGTGTGTCTGAATTAAAAAAATTTCGGATTTTTAAATCACCAAATATCGGTATCGGTCTTTAAAATCTCATATACTAAAAAGCAAGGTAATTATGCTGAGTAAAGCATATGCTGTCTAAACAAGCTAAATTAACAAGTTTTGCGAAAAATACACTTCCTGTTTTTAGAATTAGGAAAATAAAGACTAAATAAATACTTCAATTAAACTTCTATTAATAACTAAATTAACTACGTTTGCCTCTTTTAAGTCAAATGTTCATGCTTTAAAACTAAAAATCCACAAACTAGGGTGTAAACTGTGATGTCATTCTGAAAAACATATAAAGTGTCGCAGATAATGTATTTATACTATATTAACATACACGGCCGAACTAAGCTAAGCTAAATATTTACAGTGTCTATAACACAAAGGCCCTGATAACAAACACTGGAAAATGACTTGTGAACATCTATTGATAATACGGCCCAGCAATTGTGAACACATCGTAGACAAGCTTGTACACACACCGAATCAATGCACTTAAATTATTTAAGTATGCTTGTCTCATAAAAGATGAATAAAACATCAGGGCAGACAAGTCTTTGATTAGCGTGGTCACTTCGTCTCCAGGACAGGCACAGATGAACATTTGATGAAGATCAGATCATCCTCCTCTTTCCTCACTCTGCAGAAGCCCAGCCAAAGAGAGCCGGCATCTCTCGGCCAGTAAACAGCACACTTTTACATTTCTTCTACCTCCTGACACATTGACACCTCTCTCACACCCCCACCATGAATTATATATCATCTGTGCAAACGGCAAGAGTCCAATTCGCACTTGAAATGTTGGGGCAAGTTGTCTAGCAAGCGCTGAGCCCCTGACAGGACCGGCTCTTTTCCTTTGCAACTTCACAACGACAAAATGTTGAGCCCCATTTAAAGATGGAATAAAAGGGAACAAAGACGGAGAAAACAAAAGGGGGGCAAAATGAGATTTCTGTCAAAAAATTATCGAAACCAGGCGAAGATCAAAGACGATTGAAGAATTTCCTCCAGCGCCAACCATTACGCCAAGGAACACGAGGCACAACAAAAGAATATGAAGCAGAAGAAAACAAATACAGAGGGAATATGGAAGAAGCCCCATGTGGCCTTATTATAAGGGCTACACTGCAGGTAACTATATTCTTTAACAGCAGTGCTTTATAAATTCTGTCATCTTGTTAAGACTGTCAGGACCACTGACCCTCCCTTCCTCTCTAACTGGGCAACTGGCATTTTGAAGCTCATTCTTTTAACCACAGCTGTCTGATTGCTTTGGTTGAGCACATAATCCAAACAGCTTGTCTCAGCTAATTGTTTGTGCTCCTTCCTCCAGCAGACACAGGGCCGAGGATGAGAGCGGGAGCTTCACTTGTGATGGAGAGAGGGCAAAAGGGTGCCGGGATCCTATAGAGCTCATTATATCTCCCACTGTCTCTTTGTTGTGTTTCATATTCACTAGTTCTCGTCTGCTGCGATGCAGTCAGCGCTCCCACTTAGTCATCGCGCCTGAGGGGTGGAAGAGCAAGGGTCTCACTTTCAGTGTTGTCACAACTTGCCTATGTTAATGTTTCTAATGAGGAATGAGCCAGATCATGCGGCGCAATGATCAGATGCAAACGAAACTCAATTTTAAACTTTTAACAACAATCATTTGGGACTCCGAGACACCAGCGCTGAGAAGTCTCAGGCCTTCAACCTCAGCGCTTTGAGAAACTGTCTGCCATCTCTCTTTCAGAGCTTCTTCTTCTTTTTCTTTTTTTTCGCTTTAGTGCCACAGTAGAAATCAACTGTTATCTCTGACTGTCCTGGCCCAGGCTTGTGAAGTAGTGGAGGACGAAGCGAGACTGATTGTCAGAGGTCGAAAGGCTAGGTCAAAGCCGGCTCGTTCGTCAGACAAAATGCTATTTTTGTTTCCTGTGCGGTTGAGTAGTGGGGTGGGAGGGCGGGCAGTCTGCTCTCTCATTACCAGCGCTATCTCAGTAGTCACTGCCAACCCACCTATTACAGCACTTTTCTCTCTGGGGCTGATTCAAGCTCCTTGTTTTCCTCCCGATGTACAACACCTGCCTTTGTAACTATTTCCCTTGAATTGCCTTATACACCCTTTGCCTGTGTGCTTGTTTGTGCATATGTAAATGAGTCTGGCTACCTGTTGGTATCGTGTCATCCTAACATCCACAGTGCATTTTTCGAGTTAAATGAAATATGAAAACATCTGTTGATGCATTTAGCCTTTCTGAAAAGCAAAAAATAGGTGGTCGTCATGTTATAGCGCTTAGAAAAGACCCGGGCAAGGCCAGCATGAAGAGTGATTGCAGGGTCATAGCAATCACATCTACACAAAGGGACTTTGACTATCATTCGTTCTATCAAACCGCACGTGATCTGTGTTGCATAAAGTATGGACAGAAGGAGTCGGAGACGATGATCTCATGTTGGAGGCATTCAGTATTTCTAGCCGTTAAAAAGGAAACGATAGTTCACAAAGCTTGGACAGAATGTACTGAGTTTCAGGACTGAATAAAATCTATTCATGCATGCACACTGGCTTTCATATGCATCTCTTCCTTTAAAGCCAAGAAAAAGTTTTTCATCTAGCTGCTTATACACTGCTGCACTATCTGGATGTCTTTAGCCTCACTTAGGAGAGGAGTGCAGTAAATTAAGAGCTAATCAGAAGCTACAGAGGAGCCTTTCCAGGTTGATGAAATTGTCCTATGTGACCCACCCTGTATCTTTAGGAACTGCTCTCGTCTCTAAATACGGCTGTCATTCTCCGACGAGAGAGGTGAGGGGGGGACAAACAAGCTCCCCATTACTGCTCTGCCTCACGTTCCTCTATGGGAGTCCATAAACCACTGTCTCAATTGCCTTTTCAGTGAGTCACACTGATAATTACTCCACTGGAGGTAAGGAGATTTAGACTCTATGAGATCTGGTAATTATGAAGGTGGTCAAGGGAAGGTCATTTTTTACTCTGTGGATTAGATCGGCGCGCTCGCACACTGATGAAGGGGATAACATCACTGTTTCTGCTCTCATTTCCTTTGTGAAATGTTAACTTTTAGTTCACTTTCATAACACTGATTACGCGTCAAGGTAATTATTTCTATCACTGGTCATTCTGTCTGTCTTTGTTTTAATTCAAAAGTGATTTATTAAAACACAGAAAGATGAAAAGAAAGTGGCATCAGAGGTGGAGCATTTAGTATTAACCTGATAAATGACAAAAGGCATGAATTTGTGTAAATTGACACAGTTTAGCACAGGAAACATTTATTTTTGTTTCCTAAAGGCCATACTGGTGAGATAAGCAAACAATAGAGGTCAGTTATCTTAAACTTCCTGCATTTAATACAAATGCTAGAATATTTTATAGCTTTTTCAGAGTCTGGAAATACTTTATGTTTCATAAAGCATTCATTTGGTGCCCACTGAGTTCAAAATGAAAATCTGACTTGCATAAAACAATCCACTTATCATAACTATCATACTAACATTTAAATTCACCTACATCTATCTAATTTTCTGACAATGGACCACTGCTTGCATGAAACACGATACATTATAAATATTGCGTCAACTGTTTTACTCTGACTTGAGCTTTAATATACAGACCTGCATCGCTGAATCAAGTAGAAATTAGACTTACATTTACTATTTATGAATAAAGGAATAATGGATCATTTCTGAGGATCATTGCTTCCTTTTTTAATAAGTAGCACAGACTCATTACAATCATTCACCTTAAAATTTATTAACACAATGGTTGGTTTTAATCAGTTTTTTAAGACACTGCAGGCTGGACTGAGATGGCCCGCAGGCTGTATTTTGCCCGTGTGTGGTTTGCAGCATATCTGGTTCAGTTTTGGTAGAAACACTTAGACCAGGAGTGTCAGTGTTTAAACCGTGGGCCACATACACCCATAAACTCTGATCTTAAATGTGCCGAACCAGCTAAACTCCCCTTTGTGTATAGATGTTTAGGTAAACGTTTAGTTTAGCAGTGCACTTTCAGCAGTGTGTCTCCGTTTTTCTACATGATCAAGAAATGCTGCTGTAGTAAAGAAAGAAATCTGCCAGCATGACTCTTTGGACTTAAATAGTTAGAAATCCACATGTAAAATTACAGGAAGAGTTCATTAGCCATAAAACCTCCTATTTCTTTTTCCCACTGTAGTCTCATTGTAAAAATATGAAATGTATATAGTAAATAGTGAAAATGAATTTTTATGTCATTGAATTATTTATCAATCATTTAATTGCTTTGGTTTAGTATGAACGACCATTGGGAAGGTCTTTATTGGTGGGAAAAGCTGTAAAACTTATGAAAATACAGTTAAAACTTCAAAAATTCATTCAGTACCTTCCTTCACTTGTTCTAAAGCACATCCAGTGGGCCGAATTAGAGTCTTAGGAAGGCCAGTTCTGGCCCCTGGACTTTATGTTTGATACCCTTGATTTAGACTGTCAAATAAAGGCAGCAATACTGAAAATACTTCAATACTAGCTCTGTATTAAAAAGTATGAAATACTTAATACTTCATAGTTTACACCTCATACAGTGGAAACTATGATAACAATGCTAATTAAAGTTTTATATATTAATTCATTGTTGTTGTCTACATCTCTAATGTCTGCTGATCAATACTTGTTGGCTGTAATTAGATCCAACTTAAAGACAAAGGTGATGGTGCTTTTGAGTTTGCGGATCCCGGTGGACACCGTTGATACCTTTAATAATAAACTTTAGACCCACCTGTTCAGGCTTGCTTCTATTTAGTTTGATCTATTTGCTGCAAACTGCTTGTCAAAGTTGTTCAGTGCGTTTGTACATGTTGCTGCTAAAGTGAAGGTTTTTCTTTCAGAAAACACTACGATTTTTCCATGCAGCAACCAGCTGGCATTAATAACGTCTCTTTCCTTGAGTAAAGAAATTACGAATCATCGAGTGGCCCATTTAGTCTTAAAGGCCATGAAACGCAACAATCTAGTTTGGTATTTTGGCAAAAAAATGCAAATAATCAAGTGAAGTATCTCATATTTGTGCCTAAATCCCTGAAATAAAAGTTTAGCTAGAGTTAGAAAGAAAAAGGCTTAGAAAAACAAACACACGTTCTCACTCAGAGCTTCTTTTTTTTACAGCTTGCAACATATTTGTGTTACATTCCTTCACCGGCGAGTGCATACAGCTGGTAATCACGTTAAGGGGATGGAGAATAGATACCTGCGTTGGCAATGGCTGGAATGAACACGTGGAAAATGAAACGTTAAAGGAGCTGGAGAACTACTGAATAAAAACATTACTCAGAGAGCCACAGCAGTCAATATCAGCATTTCAGCTGCAGGAGGAACTCAGCGACTACAAAAAAGAAAGAGAGAGAAAAAAAATATAGGTAGTTAAGATTTGAGCGGAGTCGCAGTTACAGGATTTTGGAGAGTAAACCACATCGCTTGTAGGGATCCAGAGATAATGCTTTCACTTTGTGATGCAAGGCAATATCAAGCAGTGTTGCAGGATTCTCACTCTGGGGGAAGCATTTCAAAGAATCAAATCCTCTCCATGGAGTTGTTACACATACAAGAAAATCCCCGTGTGCTCGATAACGTTGCCCTTTTGGTGTTGCTTACGCTTTGTTATTGATTTCCAAAGTGTGGTCCGGGAACCTCTGGGGAGGGGGGGGGGGGGGGGGGGTCCCGATAAAGTTCCAGGAGGTCCCAAGCAAAAAGAGAGAGACCGAGTTTATTTTCCCTCTGATTTCAATCCTTAAGATTTTTATTTTTTCATTTTTGTGCAGTGATCTTACAGGTGAGGGTTTTTAAAGATTAAACCAAAGCGACTAATTAGTTTATCTCGCTTTGCTTGAAAGTTTCTTAAATTAAGTGGCAAACTTTCTGCACTAATCCTGGTTTCAAACATTTTTTATAGCTGTTTCATTAAAATCTCTTTGAATAAATAAAAGAAATACTTTATTTTGTCTAAAGCAACTACAACGGCTTCATTTATGACCAAACCTTCACATTCTGAGATATTTTCAGGCTCCATTCAAACACACTCCACATAAACAGTATGTAATGCAGTGAAACCCAGTATGGGGTCTCCTGCTTTTGTCCTTCAAAGTCCAGAAGGTGTTGAGCCCCCCCCACCCGCGCTCCCCCTTCCTGAAAAGAGCCTGTCTGCCTGGCAGGACAGACCGGGTTATTACAGCGTGTTCATGGTCCCATCATGTGTCGTCAGACCAAAGCGGAGGCCGCGAGTAAAAGCCTCATGCAAAATTTATGTTCATGCGGCTGTTTCAGTGGGTGGAAAAATCAATATTGCGGGCCTGATGCACGGAGATGACTGAGTGCTCTCTGACTGACAGTAAAAGCTGAGAGAGATTGAGGGGCTGCATTTACTGCTCCAGAAATGGAGTGGAGTAGAGTCGCCCTAATAGTCTAGTTCACCTTAAATTTGAATTTCATTGTGGATTATTTTGGTAACAACTTGAATACTGAGGGGTTGAAGAATTACTCCATTAGATTAAAAAGAGGACTAAGCAGGATTGTTTCCAAATCGTCTCGAGCACATCTTGGATTGTGACTTCTGAGCAGCTACAGTATTGTATATTACGGGGTTATTAAGCCTTCCCTTCCTTCCCAACTTACACAGATATAAAAATGATTGTAGAATAATCAAAAGACAATGTGGGTATGAGGAGGACATCACAGGGCTTTTGTTCTGCGCTGCTTCGCTTACATATGCTTTTGATAACGTGCCACATACCCACAGTGCATTTGGGGAGGAATGTGAGAAGAGAGCGAAAAGAAAGTGAGAAAAAGAAATTCAGTGGGATGAAATAACCCCAAACAATGGGATTTGCTTTCCATTCTTCTGCCTCCATCTTCTGTCTTTAATTATTCCCTTTGGTTGTCTGAGGGAGCGTGTAAGCACTTTCACACAGCACAACATGCCCAGCAGCACAACACTGTCTGCCTTAGTGATGTGGAGACTTCTGAGTGACACTGAGCCTCTTGTGATTATTAATGCTGTTTAATACAACACAGAGCAGCCACTATGACTGAGGGAAAAAACAGATTTCAAAATGCATGCATTCAAAATGCAATGTGAATGGAATTATGTACTACATGAGCACTGAGCACTTGAGATACACCCCCCCCCCTTTTTTTTGTCTTTTCCTTGCTACATAAACAATGTGTACACCGCAAAATGAAGGCTAATGTTTTGTAGATGCAACGATAACAAGCGGCCCAGTGTGCTTTATTTTTGCACACAGCATTTAATGGAACCACAGCTGATCCTGGTGGGATCCTTTGTGCCGGTTTAGTAGTTTCTTCCTGAATCGCATATGAGATATTTGAGAGCCCAGAACGATGTATGATGAATGAAGTAGCATGCTACTTATACGCTTATCGTGCTCACTGACTAGCAACAGGTTCAGCAAAGGGCAGCGGCAGTAAATGAAATTCCGCACCAGGACAATATATCATCAAAAGAAATGTATGCACCCGAAACTTACAAGCCTTCTTCGGATGCGGACAAGGTGCCTGACGGGGTTGGGGGAAGGGAGAGGCGGAGGGGATAGTAAGGAGAAAAAGAGAGGGGGGTGGCTGGAGAGAAAAGAGGGGAGGGTTTTTTCCTTTTTTTTTTCCTTCTTCTTTTTTTCCTGGATGGGTGAAGAGCAAAGCAATGGGAAGCAGCAGCAGCAGATTTTGTTGAATCAGTTCTATTTCCATACTGGCTGATCTGTGTCTTTTAACCATTTCACTGCAGCTGGAAAATGAAAGTACCAGGGCTAATTTCACAGTGAGAGCTCACTGAACAAAACCCCCCACGGTCTGTGGCAAAAGGTGCTAAGTCTACTTTGTCATTGTGAATTACGGCAGTGTAATTCAGGAAACAGCCTTGTGTATGACAGACAAGAGTAGGAAAAAATGTCCAGAGGAAAAAGAGAAAAAAAATGCAAGAAAAGCCTTTTTTTCCCCTCCCCTCTATACCCTCACATGTACTTAGTGAGTCTTTCTTATGATCTGTAAGTATCAGATACCTCTCTCCAAACATGCCGTCCTGTACTGATGCCACGGGATCCATCTGTGATGTGTCTGCAGTTAGTCCAGGAATAGCACCCGCGGGACTTGCGCACTCCTCAGGCCTCCTGCGGGACCTTTTAAGCTGCATTGATACTGATAAAAGCCCCCACAAATCTGGCCCCAAGATACCTCAGCCATTAATTAAGGTAATTAGGCCCTGGTCAGCAATTAGTAACCACAGATAGCTTTTAGCTGGTGAGGGGTTTGGTTCCACACCATCTGCTGACAAATGTCACCACGGACTCTTTGGTTTCACACGCGGGGAACCGGAGAGCTGTGTTTAAAAGTGACCTCTGTGTGATCCAGACTCCCACAGCTCCTCTACTGCCGCCGCCGCTGCTGCAGGATCACTTTGTTTGTTCTTCTCTCAGGTTTTTTGCTTCTTTTCTCTTTCAAACACGAAAGAGCGAGCTCTATGAAAATCCATACATGTTGTACACGGTCAGAGCGGGAACAGGAAACGTTCACTGCACAAGTTATTGAACAAAATTAAAACGTCTGGGCCCAGTGTAAGGAGTATTGATCAGCGCGTAATGCTACATTGATTTGCTAGTATTATTAAGTCCATTATAGATCTGTTTTGATAACATTTTACTTTATATTATAATGTTATGTACATATGTACTTACTGTGAGTCAATTATGCAGATAGGTATAAAACATAACAGTGACAACACAAATACCTTTGGAAATCATTAAGAAAAAGCAGAATAGACCTGCTGAATAAATCTGGGAGAAACATTTGTGCCCTTTCTACTAATATCAAAAAACAGCAGCGTGCACACTTCATCCGGTGGCACAGGTATGTGATATAAGGCACCCTGACTGATAAAAAACAGGCTGAACACACAAGTTCAACCTCAGAGGACACATCACGCAATAACTCACATTATTGGGGAATGGGAAATAAAGGATGCCGCTGTGCTGCTTTACACAATTCCACATTTGAAGCAATCGGTGATAACACCATTTTCATTCCAGTTCAGTCCCATAAAATTACCATTAACATTACAACTCATGCAGAACACAGATAAATGTAAAATGTCACCCAGTTCTGCCAGGCAGGACTTCCAGTTCCACAAGATTACCATCTCTGTCTGCTCTCTCCCACTGCACCTTGTCTAATATTTCATTTACAACATTTCATAAGTTCATTTTCCCCTCACTGACCATGTAAATCACAAATCAATTTTCATTTAAAATGCTTGACTACAGATTGTTGCTGAAAGCTCCTGAATTGCGCCTCAGCAATATGGCAGACCTTTAGCAAATCTTTCGGAAGCGGTGTGGTCAGAGGAGGGAGGCTAAAAGTGAGATGTAATTTCCACAAAACAACTCTGGGGCCGAGTGGTCAAGGCATTTACTGGAAAGACTTTACAAGTGCTGAAATGCCACGAAAACAATGTATTGTAATTTATACCCCATTCAATATTCCCTCATTTAACTGGTCCACTCGACGGGAACGATTAAAACAGATGAACTCTATTGATTGTGCATAATTGTTTAGAATATTAATCAACATGCACAGCTATCATGGTGTAAGATGATTTCATTGAGAGTGTTAGGATTAGATAATTGAGATTTTATTCAAAAACGGTTAATTTGGCTAAATGAAGCCAGCAGTGTGGCTGTTTCACATTTAGACACTTAATTACAGCAGCTAGAGGGTAATCTCTTTTAGCTCCGGAGCTCGGGGAATAGCGTATAGCCGGATTGCTCCACGTGTTTTTGATTATTCACATAACTGGAAGCTAATTTCAGAATTTGCCATCTAGAAATTCCGCCTCCTAATTCGGAAAACGATCCTCTCCTAATCCACGCTGCTTTATTGCCACCCTGAGTAAAATCCATTAAAATGAATGCATCACACTGCCTGCACACACAGCGCAGACGGACACTGTGCGATGGTGAGCGACCGCCTTGTAGACTGTGTGTTTATGGCAGGTGGTTTTGCAAAGAGCCTCCCTCAGTGTTTACCAGTGAGGGCAGATGTCAGGGTTTGCTGTGGAGGAGCAGACACAGCCACATCTGATTAACAATATTATTGTCCTCCTCCACACCGCCATAAAGACTCATCCCCTCCCCTCTCCCCTCCTCTCCAAGCCTCCCCCTTTTTTCTTTCCTTTCTTTCTATTTCGGGCTCTGGCAGCGTGCTGTCCTGTGGCATGGCTGAACCAGAGTGACACCGCCACCATCCATAGAAACAAAAAACGAGCCAAGAGCCAGAAGGTTAACAGACACACACACACACACACATACACACACACACACACACACACACACACACACACACACAAAACAACGGTTTCTTACCAGACACAAAACACAGAAATGTCTGGGGATGCATACATAAAAAAAAAAATCATACTGTATATTCAAGAAACACAGAGGATCGTTGTTTTTTTAAGCAATTATGGAAAATATGTAACTTGAATACAGAACAAATGATTAGCATGGCTGCAACAAGTGAAGCAGCAGGAGGTGAAATTTACTTACATCTCAGCTTGAAAACAGACATCAGAGTATAAATGAGCCTCATGGGAGAGAGCGAGTGTGTGTGTTTATATGTGCATCAAACCCGTGTGGTTGATCCTAACCCTCTTAATGCTCTGCTGTTTGTTCTGATTGGCGATTTTCCCCCCTCTTTTCTCCTTTCTGTCGCCAAACTGTCACGAAGGCACTAACCCGGCACGTTTCGGAGCTTCTTATTGAAGACAAACAATAAACCACTGGCAGATATCAATGGCAGAGATGAGAACTCGGGTGCCATATCTGCAGGGACTGGCTGGCGAACCTGCCTCTGCCTGCGCTTCATCTCCAGCAGCACCTCTCACTCTCAATTATTTGGCTGCTGTCACAACAAATCAATCAAATTACTGCTCCAGGACTGTGTGCAGCTGCTCCTATTGCACCGCTAGTTGCATTAGCTTTGAAATGTATGAGGTCTACATTTTATCACTGTTATTTATTTAATGCGGCTCTCTCCCCTGCGAGTCATCTTACAACCACAGCAAAGTTAAATCATTAAAGGACGACGTGGAATACATACTGCTCGAGAACACTTCAAATTAAACAGTGATAAGGGAGAAGGGATGGGTTTAGCCTCTATTGTGTTAAGATGGCAGATGCGGGTGAGGAAGTGTGAACCGCTTGCGCGTGGCGCTTCCTAATGCACTCTTCTACTGGCTGAATGTGCCCACAAACAGCAGCGGCTCGTTTCTTTTCTCTTCTACCCCCCAAAATGATTTGAAACATACACAAGAGAAAAGCAGCCGCACAATGAACGGCTGCTGTGTTTGTAACAAGCCCAAAAAGAATATCTGAAACTCTCCGGCTCTGCTAATGTAATGGCTAAAGGGACACGGAGGCATTCCCACAGAGGACAGAGGAGGCAGAGGTAGTCAGCGGCCTGGCCCGGTGAGCTAACCTCTTAAAGGAGCAGCAGTCAGCTGAGGCAGAAGAGATGCAATCTGACATGTCTAACTAGTGTGGAAACATTTGGCTCTTCCCCCCCAGGAGCCCACCCTTTGGTGGTGTAATGAGCAGAGTGATTTCCCTAATTTGTATCACGGCAAAACCCACAACCTGCGAACGACACCGCTGAGCGTTTTCATCAAAACGGCAGACATGCCTTTGATTGGCACTGACACGGGGTCTCATTACTGCAGGTGAGTGGGATGCCGACCTTTATCAGGAAGCTTGAGTGCTGTTTTGTGTTTCCTGCGGACGAGTACAGAGGAACAATGCTCTCACCTCACCATTAGAACTCGGCTCTCTGATGTGATGTGCTCCCTGGCTTTCTGCTGAGAGCAAATAAGATGGGATATGCTTATTAATATGAAAGCGCTCCGGTAAACTAGCTTCTTGCATTACCTTTGAGTGAGTCGTAGAGGAGAGGAGTAGACAGATGAGACTTTGTTCTGCTTCCTCCCAATGAGCATTACATGTATAGAGCTTTGAAACAACTAGTTTTACAAGTATGGTAATCATGCTTTGCTTGTTATGAAGTAAAGGCCTATTAAAAATGCAGCAGAAAGGTAGCGTCATATTCAAGACCAGAAATCTGCAGATGTCTGCATCAGTCGTGCATACTTAGATCTGAAATTGTGAAAATCATGTATGATTTTCTTTTATTTTTATTCCTATCAGCCGTCATATTTACAGACCTCTAGCATGACCCAACCTAGTTTTTGCCTCTGTGAAGTCAGCTAGAATTGTGTGCACTCTGTCACAAAAGATAACTTTCTCCCTTGTTTAGTTTCATTGGGGATTTGTTTTTACTGCATGTTTGCAGGCATAAATCATTCTGACAAATAACCAGTTACACTGGTGCTTGTGTTTACTGAGTCTGCCACAAGATGCTGCTCAGTTTTATTTAAGCAACTGCTCCAACTTTATAGCACAACCCCATTACAGTGATAGTTATTCATCACAGTCTGAGAGAGCTGCCCTCCTAAAGCTAGTACAAGTCCAGTCGGTTCCCTTCTGTCAACATTTATTCTCACAGAGCCAGCTTTGATTAGCCTGATCAAAAACGCTGCGGTTACTGTTTCTCTTTTTACTTCATTTCCCTCATTAAAGGTTAATATAAAAATGCAAAAAGTGCACGCACTGAAATCCCTCATTTCATCTAATATAGCTAGTGAAACATGACATCCTGACAATGTACAGAGATTTAATGTATCTAATATCCTCTGTCCTACACCGCCCACTCCACAAGACAAACAGCCTTATTAGTTGGTCATTAGCTGCCTCATTACATTTAAATACAGCCATTGGCTGGGCTCCTCCCAGAGACTCATTACTGTGCCTCACTGTTGTCTTCTGTCTGATCTGACACTAATTAGCGAGCAGTGTGAACGCTGTAAACTACACTCGCTCCCAAAGTCGTGAAATGAGCTGACTGCTCCCTGGCGACAGTGCGGCATCGTATTATATGTGTGATTAATCAGGCCTGGAGGGTCTGGGAGGGGGAGCGAGGGGGACACGGGGGCAGAGGCCAGAGCTGCAGTTGTCTGACAGAGGTGCTGTGCCAGCAGGCCTCATTCAGCGGAGCTGTGATGAACTCAGACAGGGGAGAGTGGAGGAGCGCAGCGTGGCTAGAGGGGCCCGGACACAGTCAAGACATTTAGCTTCACTCGTGACTTGTGTCACTTTCTCTCCACGGAGGTCCCTTCAATGAATCCCCTTCAGATAAGAGGACGTGCGAACAGGCAGTCTGTCAGTCTGCACGCTTAAAAAAAGATCTGCCACAGAGGCATTTCTCCACAACAGTTTTTTTCCCCTCTGTCTCTCTCTTTGTGTCTCTGATGGCTGTAGAATTTTATCAGGACATTGGACTCAGATTCTTTGTTGGTTTGTTTGGCAGTGGACAATATGGATGACTGAGAGGTGTTTGTTTTGGTGTTCTGACACCCTGACAATGTGTTTGTCGATCAGTTCATCGGATCGCTGAAGCCTCTGGGTTGTCCCTCACGCACCACGAGGAAGATGTGTTGAAGTGTGAGTCAGACGGGCCTGCTGGGCCCATTATCGTCCACTACTGACGGATACATTGAAGGGCTCGCTGGATAGATGCGGGTTTATTAAAAGCTCTGCCCACAGCGATGGCTGCTGTTATTTATGCATGTTTGTGTCCATTAGGCCTCTACCTCCACATTTCCTCACTCAGGGCATCTGTCCATCCATTTCCCCCACATGAAGGGAGACTTCCCTGCACTTTGTGCTGCACTGGCATTATTGTAATCTCCCTCCTAAAAACACACTGCTTTACATGTAGCCTGGCATCTTTTTACATTAGTGCGGCTCTCTCATCTAAGATTTATGGCTGACGGTTTCCCCATCCATCCCTCAATCTAATGGTATAAAAGAGACAATGTTTTAAACATTAAAATGAAAACCATTTACAACTATGATCAAAAGAGAACACTTGGGCATTAAAGTTTAAAAGGCAAGGATAAGTACAGCCATGTGGATGGACAGATGAGGTGGAAAAGAGATAAAAAAGTGAAGTACAGTGCACTCTTATGCACAGGAAAGAGGCATAAAGTGCTTCTGTGCTGCACTGCAAAACGCTGACCTGTAATTAATATGGTTGGTTCCTCTGGGCAAGTCGAGGATAGCTGCTTTTTGGGATCTAAACCCCTCAAGGACTCTTACCTGGCCGAGACCTCTAAAGCATTTTGTTGGGGAAAAAACATTGTTCAGTGGCTTAAAATGAATGCGCACAAAACTCTTACTTGTTTTATGTATTACTAATAATTCCCGAATCGTCTGCTCTACACGAATACGAGGCAATAACAATTCCTGAGAGTAGCTGGGTCATTTTTCTGCAGCTTCTTGTCTACAGCTCCCTTTTTCTCACCTTGCAGGTTCTGGAGGGGGAGCGTCATGATGCCCCCCGCAGCAGCAGCAGCCACCAGGCTCTGGATGTTGGCGGTGGGCAGGGAGAGCACCAGGCCCTGCTGCCCGCCCAGGTGCCCGCCTGCGTTGAAAGGAATGAGGATGGGCTGGTTCAGGCCTGGCGCCGCCCCGGACATCACGCCACCTACCGCGTTAGCCAGTTGCTGCGCCACCAGGAGAGACTGAAGAGGGCACACATAAAAACACACACACACACACGCATAACATCATAGGTCAGATAATCGCGGATGCTTTTCTTTAAAATGTTATAAAAGTAAGGTTTAATACATCATTCGATATATTTCTATGTTTGTGCGAAATAAATTGTGTTTATGATCTTATTACTTGCAGTTATTTCAGATTTTACACACACACACACACACACACACCGACACACACACACACACACACCAATCAAAGTCTGCATGAATATTATAAATTTACATCAGTATTTTGATTAAAGTTGCAACTTTAAGCTATAGTTTTTTATTTAGACCCACTTTAGAAGACACTAATGCCAAAAATGATTTCATAAAGCAAACAGTAAAACATTTAGTGTGATATGGTTAAACGTATTGTTAAGACACAGAACTGTGCTAAAATCTTGAGGCCCTTGTTTCTTTAGATTTCGCTTTCAAGGTGTCAGATTTCCATGTCATCATGTCATCCTTTGAAATCAATGAAAGGATGTCAGGAGAAAAGCACAGAGTGTCTATAGCTATCTGTAAAACATGGTGGAGGCTCTGTCATGGTTTGAGGCTGCGGTGGTGTTGGAGATCTTGTCTAAACCGATAGAATTATGAACAATGAAAAGTATCATCTCATTTTGATATACTATCCAGTACTATCTGGAAAGCATCTGATTGGCAACAAATTTGTTTTTCAGCACGACAATGACCCCAAAGAGTCATGGACCGGCCTCCCCAGAGCTCGGACTTTAAGGTTATTGAAGCAGCGTGGGATCTTTACAGAGAACAAACTGGAGCTAAAATCCCAAGTAGAGCTTTGAAGCCTATTTAGAAATTACAATAACAGCTGCCTAAGAGAGTTCAGACTGTGTTGGTCACACCAAATATGCAGTTTTAAGCTTGACTCTGTTTTTACCTTATATGCGACTTTTCCATGTATATTTGAAGGTGTTTCAATATATTACTGCACCTATTTCCCAGAAAATAAAGACTCTGCATATTAAGTGCTGAACATACGGGCTATTTTAAAATCCTGACATGCTTAATGGAGACAAGTGCAGCAGATGTTTCTTGACTTCATAACCAATCAGTGTGTTCTGATGAATGCAGCTGTTTTGCAGCTGAAAGCTGTGCTGCTCTGCTGTGTCACAGACTGACAGTCAAAACACACTGCTGTTGGTACTGACAGAAATCAAACCCCATCTTTGTGAAAGAGCTGTGATTTTTTTCCTTTCACAGAAATGCAGTGATTCATGTTTCATCCCACTGAACAAATCCCTGGTACCACGGAATAATGTGCTTGAAATACACAGTCTTTTTTTTTTATAACGTAGCAGTACTTTGCCCTTTTGATGAGTGCTATAACACATCACTCTCGTCTCTTCATGTATCCATTCATTCATATTAGTTAAAGTGGAATCGCTGCAGTCATACCCATAGAAGAAAAGATAAGTTATCACAAGTATCGCTCTGAGATATTTTGCACACTTGAAGCTCTCTTCATGTATTTTCCGAGGAAGTGGGGCTGGGAAAAATACACCTACACATTTATCGTTGAGAGTTTTGAGCCCAAAGTAGGAAGGTTTGTGCCATGGCTCTACGAATACACACAAAATTACACATTAATTTGCATTTATTGTCATTAATCATTGATTAAAATTGGACTGAGAACATTTAAACGTGGAATTTGAGTTGTTTGGGAGTCAAATAATAAAAGCGCGTTGTCACTTTGTGTTGTGTCCCCAACAAAGCAGGCTGCTTTGGACATTAGTAGGTGAGTCTGGGCGCGCTGTGGTGCGACTTTAAGTTCACAAAACTTTAACTCCAATTGTCAGCTATCTGCTTGTGTTTTGCATGGTGTGTCTGCAGCTTGCACAGGATGCAGAACGAGCTGACTGGTGTGAAGCGGGCCCACCCTGCTCTCGAGCCTGGTGCTCATAGGTGACAGGCGTGTCACTGTGATAACCTTGTGTGGTGCATAACGCCCGCTCCCACTCCGACGTACATGTGATCGCAGTTTAAGAGGTACAAGGTCACGTTGGTTTAAAGCCAAAAAGCATGGCTAAAATATCCGCACTAAGAGACAAATGAACACCAGTTTGTGTTTCTGAGCCGTTAAAAGGATAAAAAAAAAAGAGAAAAGCTTGTAGAGGTGAACGCTGCTGGCAGGAGTTTTCACACGCACGCTGTAAAGGATTCCTCTTTCTCAACATTTGCTTTGATACGCAGCAACAGTGCATAGCATATGACAAACTGACGCTTCTGACAGCATTCGAAATGACATTTGCCATTAACTTTAAAAAATGAATTAATAATTCGGGAGCTCAAAGAATCCTCAAAGGACACTAACAAAGGCGACGCGTTTGTTAGCTGCAAGTGACACGTGTTTAATCTCAGTTTTTTAACTCAATTTAATCTCAAATCGAAGCGGCGCATAATCAAAGACGCTCTTTGAACATTTCATCTCTGAATCAAACAAAATGAGATTGCCAGGCTTGACAGTAAAGACAGCCTCACATGGAAGGGAATAACATTAAAAGACAATTCTGCAATTATCAGATGTAGCCCTGATTTATTTATCATTACTGGCAGCTCTGGAGAAGCAGACAGCTGTTAGGCACAGAGGCAGCGCTGAAGAGAAAGCACTGTGGAGATTCTTTAAAGCACGAGTGAGCTCTGGGTGTTTAGGCTGTTTGTTGCGCCAGTTTAAGCCTGATTATGATCTTCATCTGCCGTGCGAGGGCTGCATATGTGCGTGTCAAAATCTGAGATGAGAAAGAAGTTAGCGAGAACATAATTAGCTCAGCTTTGCAGCCACGCAGCGAGCAAATCCCCTGCATCGCTTATCCGGATTTTACAGGCAGTTCACCCTCTGCCTTTTCACCTGATCCTCTCACTCGTCTTCTCCATAGGTGCTGCTGGAAAGCTGCTGTACAGTGCTTGGCAGACCTGACAGCTGAGTGTTGAGAAGTGGTCTCCCAGGGGCCGCACAGGCGCACGGACCGGGTGTGTGTGTTCGGCTCTGGAAGGGGAAGCAGCCCCACTCAGGACTCGATGTGGTACCCAGCCTCTCTGCCCATCAGGGGAGAATAGGCCCTTCTATCTGCTTGGCAGCTCTGGCACTGAGAAATTGCCCATAATCACCCAGATAGCAGACTTTTGTCATCCTAACTGCGAGTGGGAAACAGAAGGAAGGTAGATTCATGTTGGGTAAACTACCATCGGATAATGGTTGTTCGAACAATATCCGGCTCTGGAGCGAGAATCTATCAAAACATATTGATCCTGGAACAAGAGAATTGGGTATGGCATGCGGAGCGCCTTTGTTTCTGAAAAGTGTTAGCTTCACAGAGACTGTACTGACAGCATTAATATATTAGATGGTGACTGTTGAGAGCCGCCTGCTGAGGCTCAGACTGTAACTGCTGCCTGCTTGAGAAGCTTTCTTTCCCCTGTTTATTCTTCTGTTTATTTCTTATCTAATAGTAAAACAGCAGATTTGACCAGGGAGGGTATGTTATCAGAACAGCGCTTTTAATTAAGGACATTTTTTATCGCCACTTACGCAGACTGAGTCTTTCACTCGAGATTCCTCACCCTGCAAACCTTCCCAACAGACCTGAATTGCTCTCCCAACGTCTCATGTTTCCTCTTTTGTCTCTCCTGATGAGGACTGACTGTCATTGACTAACACTGAGTGCAGGGAGAATGGCCTTATTAAAGCTGGTGGAGGAAACCTGACACTCTGCGAGTGTGCATGTGTGTTGAGCGGTGACATTGAGCAACGCTAATGAGATAGATGTTCATTAAACATCGCAGAGCCACCAGGCCAATAAATCCAATCAAATAGGACAATGCCTGATTGAGCTATTAACAAGGCTGCAGGCTCAGGCTCTTTGCTCCCAACGTTGTTTTGACAGGCCCTGTATTGTCAGCTCATTAGTGCCACAACTCAATAACATTTGAAGATGATGTGTGCTGATTAAATACTTCACAATTTCACAATTTTGCTGAAAAGAATTCAGAGGATTCAGCTCAGGCGTGTTTCAGTCATCACATGCACTGAGATAATAAGGCTACATTCACACTGCAGGCGAAAGCGCATCAAATCCGATTTTTTTGACCCTATGCGACCCATATCCGATCATGCTATGACAGTGTGAACGGCACAAATTCGATATTTTCAAATCCGATCTGGGTCACTTTTGTATGTGGTACTGAATCCGATACATATCCGATGTTTCAGAAAGCGACTGCTGTGTGAATGGTCAAGTCGCATTAAATCCGTCTTTTACGTCACTGATACAAGACAGACGTCAATTATCAGCGCTGGAGAAGCGCCTGAGAAGACATCGCGAACGCTTCCTGGCCATCCCGTGTAGATGTCAGTGAAACTGTTGGGAAGACAACGTTGGAGAAACGTGAACATTTTATTTGTACTGCATAATCTGCAGACTCTTACAGAAATCTGCAACTATCCTTTGAAGCACCGCTCCTCTCTAAAACAGCAATAAGGATAATTATTAGGTTATCTACATTATTATGTAGATAACAAAATAACTTAAAGCAAAAATTGGGAAACGTAAAGTCCAAAGTCTTTATATTAAGGGCCATCTATCAAACAATATAGTTTGCTCTGGGTCTAAACAGAGCGCGTTGTGTGTGACATCTTCTTTTGCGCATGCGGGCCGCTTTGAGCGTTCACACTGGAGCGCGTTTGCTGTCGCATTTTATTTGTAGTGTGAACGAGCAGACAAAAAAATCGGATTTGATCAAAAAATCGGAATTGAGCATTAAGACCTGCAGTGTGAACGTAGCCTAAGACTCAATCTCAATCTGGGTGTGTAATCCGAGTACACATAACTAGAAGACCCGTGACTCTGATGAAAGTTGGTATACTTAAGAAAATAAAAGCGTGCCTTATAAAATAGATAGAAAGACATTATTGGCCACGGAAATTGTCCCGCTTACTAAAAATACAAAGAAAATAGATCAATTAATTTAAAAAAGGATCATTTTTAGAGACTCTGAGTCTAATTAAAGCTGTCAAGGACGTAGAGTTATCTCTTATCCACTGAGATGGTTCCTTTTGAGAACAGGCTTGAGAACTGAACAGTACACAGCATTATGTAGCAGAAGTTTTAGGCTTCATCTTTCAAACTGTTAATGAATTTCTTGCAGCAGCTCCTCCTACAGCCTCTGACATCATCAGCACCAGTGGCAAAAAAAAAATGAGTGGAAATGTATAGAACTGGTTGGAAATTTGGCACCGCAGTTGTAAATACAGCAAAAATAAAGCCTTCAGCATCTAACTAGAAGAAATGGGGAGTTTTTTTTCTGTACTTCTGTAAGTTATCTAAGGTACCATACATATGCTTCATGCCTAATTCTTTATAATATTTAATTAAAGTGCAGTCAGTCAGTGAAAACTAATGAAACAGTCAAGATGGGGGAGACATTTGAGCGTTTAATTCTTAGCAAACAATAACTAAAGATCTCTATTTTTTTAAGGCATTGTGTCTGGATTATTTAATTAAACTGGATGATTTCAAGAACAATTAACATTTGAAGGAAGGTTCTCGGGGGGGGGTTATATGTTCTTTGTGCATTTGAAGAGCCTTGTTTACCTTTATTTTTGTCAGCGTATTTCCTGATACTACTTCACCAAATGCCAGAAAAGTGCAAATGCCTTTACTTTTATTTGTCTAATATCTTATTAGTTTTCCTTTAATTAAATCTTACCTACAGTCTGTCAGCTTTATGAGAAATCCAACTTTTTTAGCTGAGTATCCCAGCTTGCACTGTGTAAATGTCTTTAACTTTTAAGATAATAAAGGTTTTCATCAAGCCTGTGTTCAGATTTTTGTGTATCTTCTCACTCACCTGTGGACCCATTGGGTATGCTGGGTGAGTCTGGCCCAGCTGACTCTGCTCGGAGGGACTGCTGCTGGCGTCAGATTGAACCGATCCGTCACGAGCTCCTGAAAGAGCAACAGGCAGAGAGAGCCATGTAGCAGAGTCCAAAGAAAAAGGGAACAAAACAAACAAACAAAAATGAAATCCACCTGAGATAGAGGCAGGCTGGATAAGTAGATAAATGCACAGCACACGGTGCACTGCGATGTTACAACATAGAGTCTCGTACAGAACAGAAGAGGGCAGCTGGGGAAAGAGGGGGGGTGGAATTTGTATTTAAGTGCTTTATCAATAACCGCTGTAGCACTGAATAAATTACCAACCAGCGGAGAGGCTCATTGATGGGGGATGATGCATACTGGCGGGTCCCCGATGGCCTAGATTACCGCTGAGAGATAGAGCTCCACCACAAATGCAGGGGCCACATTATTCAGCCATTTACATCACTGAGTATCACTCATCTAAACCCACCACCACCCCCCCTGCTCTGGGCCTGCAGCCATGAGACACAATTAGACCTGTTTGCTATGAGGGCAGAGTGGAGCGGAGCAGACAGGGACATGATAATAAGCTTGCTGATGGCTGCAGGGAAAATAAAGGGCACCGATGATTGGTTATCAAAGCAATCCCTATCTGAGAGAATCTCCCAGCAGTCCTCTGAGTGTGGACTGCTCTAAAAGGTCCAAAAGGCTGATTTGACCCTCACCCTTTGACCCTGATGATATGGAGATCATGTGATGCCTTAATATTGACACAAAGACTTAAGGGCACTTCTTGAAAAATCTTAAATGATCCTAAATATTTACTATCCGACTCTGGCGATTTAAAAAGAAAAAAAAAACAAACGAAAGACTCTGCAGTAAAAATCAGGATAAAGTGCAGCAAGAAGTGCGGATTTTACAATTACACGATCTTAAAAACAACATCAAAGAAGCTGACAAACACCTGATAAACAAGGCCCAACACACACAGTAACCTTCTATTGATTTTCATGAGAAGACTTCAAATATGAGAGTTGAAAAGAGGCAGTTTCATGGTTCAGAGGATTAATGTGTTTTGAATAAGTTGGTTAAAGTGAACGTGTAGCGCTGCAGAAATGTAATCTTGCAAAACTATTACAAACAAGGTCCCCCACTTTCTTACAGTCTTCCTGTCAATACAGTAGATTTCTACTCATAGATTAATCTTATTGATGGCACGTTTTATTATATTAACCTTAACCTGAGTGAACAAAGCTGCCTCTGATTGACCTTCAAGCTCTTATTCGAGGTATTTGCGAGTTCTATTTGGAGACATCTTTATCAAGTGATGGTTTCTTAGAGGATTTTTCTTTTTCTTTTTTACATTGTATAATAATTTGAAGAAAAAAATGTCATCAGCGTGACATCCTGTCCTTTCCTTTTCAGCTCTGATTGATTTGTATGTAAAGGACATTTTTTTTTGTCTCTTTTTACAAAGTTTAGTTTAGTAGTTTCTAAAAACTATGGAAAATGTGCGCGCTTCCTCTGAGTACCATGTGTGCAGATAATTAATACATGATTTTTTAAAATTAAAAGTGTCTTATAAATTAGTCTACAGGTCATGAAAACCATGTCATGAATTTTCTTATTTTGCAACTTACGGGTTGGAGTGTATGTGAGAACTTCCTTTCTCTGCCAAAGTTAAATCAGCTCTGTGGATTTCACCTGAGAGATTTCTGTATTCATATTATTTTTTTCTGCTCATCTTTTTGAGTTGAAGCAGACACTTTTGGGACAAACTAGATGCCTCATGCTATCATGCATCAGTTAGGGTTCAGCAATATTTGATTCAAAACTGATGTCTGCTTAGGTTTCTCATTAGATCTGAACAACTGTACCCACCCTATCTCAATGAGGCGAAATGGCTCACTTCTTTTCAAGTCTGATTTTTCTAAATAAAGGCCTGAAAAAGCTTCACCGTGAACTGACAGCTGCTTATTTTTAGTCACAAATATGTCACATTATGTCAAAGACGGTGTCTTTTTTTTAAAAATAAAGACGTGTGGCAATAATTGCCCTTTGTTGCACTGTGGCTGTGTCACTTCCTGCAATATTTCACATTGTCCACAGTGGAGAAATACAAAAAAAGATAATGTTGATGTTATGTTTGATGTTTTCTTTTTGGATGAACTTAGGTGTAAGTGCTCGCTAACGCTATGCATTTTAAGTTTTGTGGCTAATTCATAATAAAATCCAGTCTTGTGCTTACAATTATATGCTGAGCATGAAGAAAATATTTACTTTGTATAAGCAGTACTTTATTTTTCTACACTCAAAAACATATTTATGCCAAAAATATGGAATCTGGAAGTATATGGAAGTATATTTTTCTTAAAGAATAATCTTTTGAATAAATAAACTTTTGATTTTATATATTTCATTTGCACTCAGGATGTTGCGGGTAAACTGCTGTTTTTTGAACAAATCCTGGACCGAGCCAGCAGCCATGGTACCATGAGAGACAGCTACCATGCTTCCAAAGCAACCAGGTTTTGCTAGCTGGCTGGTTTGAAGGTCATTTAGAGCCCCGCAAACCAAACATTGACCACCTGCTTCATGTTTCCTGTGAAAATGATATTTTTCTTCATCTTGACATCTCATTGGATCTTCTTCTTCATTTGGCTGCTCCCTTTCCCTTTGCCTCCATCTCTCTATATCCCAAGCATCGCCTTCGGTCACATCAACTCTCTGCATGTACTCCTTCCCTACATCCATGAATCCTCTGTCTCTAACTTTGTCTCCAAAACACTTAACCTGAGCATCTAATCCTCTCCCAAAGAAAATCTAAACATTTTAAAATCTGTCACTTCCAGTTTTGCCTCTTTTTATTGGCTAGACAATATAAAACTTGTATCTCCACCCCAAAAGAGACCGTTTAACTTTGAGGGTCGTAGACACTTTGTCAATTTGTCCACAAATGTGTCATATTTCTCTGGACAGGCATCAGTCAGCGGGCTTGTGTTATACCAGAAGTGACAATAACCATGATATTAGAAAATTAAATGGTGATTTGATGTTAACAATACAGTTATGATAATTATTGCTCTTATGCACTGTTATACTCACAGAATCTCTCCCTACACTCGTATTATGAGTGTGAATCACTTGCAGAAATGAAAGCAAATAGACAATAAACAACATTAAAGGTGACTCATCTGAGGAAAATGTTGTTTTCATGCAGTCTTTTGGCTACAAGAGAAAATCTGATATTCTGATATTGCCATGCTAGCAGCTGTTGTTTGTTATGAGAAAACTGAATGAGTCTTGCTATTCTGCTGATCCTTAAACAGACTTAAGAGCTGTGTGTCTGCATAATTTAACCAACATCTGAAAGCTGAACTATGTGTTGAATATGTTGCAATGCTACTGGACTGGACAACCTGTGGTGGAAAGAAAGAAAAATACTTTTTTTGTAGACTCTCAATAGACTAAAATGTTCCTGTTTTTTTGATGAGCTTTAAAATTGAAAGATTTTCATACTTCTATTACTCATAGTTACCAAGTAAATTTACAGGCACAATAAAACTGACTTACTTATTTCAGATGTACACAAAAAGAGGTTACATGTCATGTGGAATTTAATAAACCCGACCATGTTTTGAATGTAAGATACAAAAGGCCTCCCAAACAGTTAACACATCTCTTTAAATGCACTTTATTCCTCATAAAACAAGTCTTCCCCTGAATATAACGGTAGATGAAATCAAACCAATCATGTGGAAATGGTTTTGAAGGCCACAAAACCTTGCTAAACTGCACAATGTCGGCAATGAATTGAAAAAAAAAAATTAATCACATTTCCACTCCAAAAATTGATTTTCTTCAATGGAATATCACAGCTTTTAAATAAAGAATACATCCCTGATGCATTGTGTCTTTTTATTCACAGCCTTTCGTTTTTTGTTAAATATACTGGGCATGCAGTGGTTTCTAGTACTTTTATAAAAGCCTCATACAAAACGTACTGTTCAATAGCCTTGCCAGCAAGATCTTATTGCCTGTCAAGTATATTTATGCAGTACATTTTAAAACTCTCCTCCGCCAACTAAAATCATTTCATCTTTGCATAAAATCCAAATAATTGGTGAATGGCATGACCCAACAAATGAACCTCAAGCATTTGATGGTTGATGTGAAAGCCCAAGGGGGAGCCTGCTTTTCTAGCTGGTTTCTACCTCTGGCTGGCTGGCCCTGCTTCCCGATAAAGGTCCACATCCTCTCGCTTATCAACCTCGCGACGCAGTGGCTTTTTTGACAAGCCAGTCTCTTTTCACCAATTATTTCACCCATTACAGATCATGCTGTGCCCGGCCCCACCCTGTGCACTCAGTATCTGGAATTAAGATCAGTCTGAACATACAGGAAATACTTTGTGGCTGTATTACAGTCAATAAAAAGCAGAGATACTACAAAAGCCGTCATAATCTGCTGTTATTTATTTGGAAAAGCAGAGAATAAATATTACAGGACCATAAATTGTTGCACTGGATGTCATTAGCCGTATTGTCTCCAAGCAGTTAATTCTCAGTTTGAACCTTATCAAATGAAAGCAATTTTCCTTCCTCTAGACTTGAAACGGCCTTATTTTCATTTACTGCAACTCAAACTTTCCAAGCATCTCAAAGCAATTCTCTAAATGCAGCTGCCACGCTGTGATAACAATAACACACCCAGTAGTGCTACTGAGCAACTTCTCCGCCAGTGAATTATCCAATTACCATCATAACAAAGTCAATTAGCAAAATGAGGATATTCATCTAATAATGAAAGAACAACACTTTATAAAATCACCTATAAGCTCCAGAGAGTGGGGCTGATGACTGTAGTTAAGATACTGGTTGTGAATAATAGATTCTATCTGATAAACAGTGCGGGAGACTTAATGAATAACGATTCGTTGATGCCTTTCATTGCATCATTTCACAATAACTTAGAAAGCTTCATCCCCCTTGCAAATATCTGTAACGTTAACATGTTTATCGCTGGGGAAGAAATCGATAATAAATAAATACACATGCACATCTCCCCCCAAAGGATTTGTGTAATTTCTTTAACTAAATTAAATAGCTGACAGAAGAAATACCCGGGGAGTCAATCTTCAATTCTTCTTTATTACTAAAATCTCACGTACACATTTGGATTTTCTTTCCCTAAAATAAATAAATAAATAAATTTAAAAAATCTTCTTGTCCAACGTGAATGATTCTTAAATGTATTTCCAGATGGAGACTAATGCTGCATACAGAAGAGGAAAAATAGAGTATATCTCGATCAAACCTTTACTGAAAAGAAACGCCTTTGATGCCGTGATTATACACAGGTCACACAATGGATAAAATGGAATGAATGGATGTATTGATGTGAGGAGAGATGAAAGAAGAGGCCAAACGGATGAAAGAACAAGCGTCGTGCATTCAGCATAGCTTTACATTTATCTAGGACATTCAGGGTACATCTCCTTTTTTACTTTATGAATTCCTAAGCAGCTTTAATTGCCGTTGTAACTGCGCAAAGTGCCTTTAAAATACAGCTTCATCTGGAGGAACAAAAGCACCCTTTAGCCCACAAATGTACATACATGCATGGCTTCGTGGCCTTGACTGCTTACACGAAGCAGTCTTTATTAAATTCAAACTCTTTCTGACGGTGACATGACGGGAACATCAGAGCAAATTCGCTCTTTTAAAAAAATGTAAGCGGAATAATTATGTTTCTTACAGAGCACTGAGTGCAGCTGGATGTGAGTTATGCCATGGAAATATTGCCAATATCCACCACTATATAAATTCTCTCTCATTGATCACCAAAGTGGCCACTGGAGAGTGACTTTCAATGCCACACAAGGCAGAAGGCCTCTCAGGGCTACGTGGGTGCTGAGGGAGGGAGGGTGGCGGGGGGGCAAAGAGCTATATTTATTTGACTTCATTCGGCCTGTCTTAATGCAGCGAGCCCCAAGGACTGCACCACAAAACAATTAGCCTGGATTTCATAAAGCAATCAGCACGCCACCTTGTCTAATGCAACCGCTTCACACATTGACAGTCTGTATAAAGTGGGTGTTATTGAAAGCTTTGTGTTCACGTTAGCTTTCGCCTCAGTGCATTTATGAATCAATTTTTGCCCATAAAAGAAGCTTTAACACTTAAGCTATTTTAGTGGAAATGCATTATGTAAGTTGTCAAATGTACGAGAGGCCCGGTAACGATTCAGGCTCTTCAGAATGAATAGCCGGCCCCCATTTTTATAATGGTCCTTTTGAAAATGTCTGGCTGAGTGCGTGTGTTTGCTATTAAGATGTTGTCAATCATTTTTCCACTGAAATCTAATCCATGGAAAATAATTTCACATTTAAAAAAAAAAAAAAAAAAAAAAAGAGTGAAGATTAAAAGTTAATTATGTCCTTAATTGTTTGCTGAGCGGAGCTGCTGCGGCGCTGCGACAACACGCGACACTATAATACGGTTTTCATCATCAAAAGTGTGTTGCGCTGCTGACTTGGAGCATTTATGTTGGACGGGGATATGCGGGCTGTCGGAGCGTAAAGGATGAGCGCGAATAGACAACAAGCCACATCATACACAAGGTTTAATTCCATCAATACACAACCAATTGTCCCAGATTGTTTGACCATTGATTTTGTTAATACCACTTGGAAAGTTGATGTGGCATTGCGCTGAGAGCCGAGAGAGACAGACCATTTCACTTTCATTTTTCTATCTCAAGCAGCGTGGAATAAAGTCTAAAAAGTAATGTTACACCCAAGGCACAGTGCTTTATAGAAGAGAGCAGCCTGTAATATGCAGTGCGAGCTTTATAGTGATTTACTTAACTCCTTGTAGAATGCAAGAGAGCCAAAATCACCAGTGATTTAGCTCAGTGTTTCATTACTCCCACCAAAGCCCTCAACAATAACACAGGGCATAATCTTCTGCCAATAACTCCAGGTGCTCTTAGTCAGATGGCTCCCTCTGGACCTGCAGGGAAGTAATACTCTGTTTAGAGGCTGGGGTGGAGAAGCTGCAAGGGATAGGTCAATAGTGTTTCTGGGGATAGAAAATCACCAGGGACTGACTTTTGAGTGTCTGCCGGTAACACTATTAGCTACATTATGGCTACTGCTGCCGCTAGGAGAGCTGTCATTTCCTTAATTAAGAGCACAGCGAGGGGCAAGAGGGAGAAGAGGCCACGGCAATCTCTCCGGGCCTCCCGCATTAAAGCCTGATTCCTCATCGCGCAAGGGCGGAGACCTTACAGGGGAGAAAAAAAATCTACCTCATTCGTTATTCTGGCACAAAGTGGAATTATGGAGTTAGGGAATTACGTCGGAGGTGGTGCCAAACAGAAAGGATTTTACACCTCAGCAGTTCTGCGACTTGTTCTGAGGCCATGTTTAAGCCAGAAGCAGATGAGGAAGATCTCAAAGGACAGACAAAGAGGAAGTGGATGAAAAACGAAGGCGACAGGTTATGTATGAAAACAACAGAAAACAGTGCACTTCAGTTTGTAGAAGAAAGCCTGCAGTTTGTGATGAACGGGTGAGGAATATGCATGTAAACAATGCTTAAAGCAGCGAGGGTCATGTGCGCCAACACTTACGCTCTCACTCATGGCCACAGGTCTTCACCAAAAGGCTCTCTGACATGAGAGTGCTCTGCTTCGGCTCTTACCTGTCTCTTCCTTGATGCTGGAGTGGGGATGGAAGCGGCACAAGCACAAGAGGGACCAGAGGGAGGTAAATTGGTGAGAAGAGGCAATGCCCATTTCAAAGGTCAAGAAGGAGAGATGGTGTGATGACGAGAGGAAGCAGGAGAAGGGAAGAGGAGGAGGAGGAGGAGAAGAAAAAGAAGGGGAAAAGAGGGCTTTTGTGTTGCATCCTCACAGGGGACTTGGGACACTTTGCACATGAGCACATCTGTTATGGAGCGTCCTCCTCATTCCCAAAGCAATGTCAACCTGATTAGCTCAGGGTTGAAAGAGGCAAATAACAATCTAAATTATTCTTCATCCTTTTAAGGCCATCAGTAAAGGAGGGACGCTGCGATGAAGACTAGTCTTAGAGAGCTGTAAGCCTTTTAGGAGATGCCTGCTTCACTATTGCTCCTCCTCTTAAATTACTTAAATGATATTTGCTGTAAATAGGATTCTCCCGCCTGCAGCCTGCAAGCCAGTGATGAAAAAAGGCCTTCCTTGCACTCAGTATCATACCACTCTACTTTGTTTTTATAGACAAACCCACATAGTAAACCTACAGCTCTTAAAGTAAAGCTAAAAACATTTTAAAGCAAAAAAATTGCAATAAATAAATAGAGACTTGAGCTGTTTATTGCGAACTATTTCAGCTTCTCTTTGTTTTTTTTATCATGTGAAACGAATAAATCTGGATTTTAAGTCACTGGTTGAACAAAACAAGAGATTTAAACCTTAATTTCTGTGATGACTCCTTTTTTACTATTTGCTGATGATTTTACACCAATAAATTAGCAACTGGAAGCAACTTTTAGCTGCAGCCTTGTCTTTGACTTTAAAGTAAACTGAGGGCAGTAAATAACAAAAACTTTGATGCATCCCACTTAAAGAGCTTCAAACTTGTATCTTCACACTACGATCGGGTTAAGAGGAGGCTTTTATTTTTTTAAACCTGCATCTGGTAAACTGCAGGACATATAGAAGTAGCCGGTGGGGTGCGAGCCCAATCCAGCGTGGTGTGTATGAGTTGTGTGTGCACGTGTGGGGGGCTAGACACCCACATGTCATGCCTGACCCATCAGCCTCGGCCCCCCAGGCTATCTGGCGCTAATGCTGCCTGTGTCCCACTTTCTACCCCTTGCCCCTCAATGCCTCCTCTCCTCCTCCCCCACTCCTCACCCGTTTCTTCTGTCATAGAGGTATAATAACAATGGATCACAGCAGCGCTGCAGCACAGGCTCAATCACCACAGGATAACATCAGGTGATACGGGCTGCACAAAAGTATATCTTACCTCCACTGAACCTGAGCTAAACGGAGTTTATCTAGAAATGAGTTTATCTGGCCAAAGTATTAGTTCTTACTGTATTGCCCTGTTGTGGCCATATTTACAGAGCTGAGTGGGTACAGGTGGAAACAAGCAAATAATCATACAGCTAAAAGGCACCCCACCCCAGCCCACCACTCCCAGCACATTATTCTGGTGGAGCAGACAAATAGTGGAAGGAGGGATGTCAGGAAATAGTATTGCTTTGAAGTCCATAACTCTGTTCTGGAGGAAAGAAGCATCACAGTGTTATTCCTCATCCTCAGATATAAAGGAAAAAAAACATAATAACTTCTCGATAGCCTGGATCTCCACTGCCCTATACTAGCTCTCCCCCTTCGCCCGCCCACACCCCTGCCTCATCCACCATACACCCACTTCTCCTGCCTCAATCTTTGGTTTCAAAGGAAGCGAATCAGCCAGAAGGACAGAAGGTTATGCATTAGTACTGGTCATTGCTCAAAGAGCGAGCGTTATAAATAATAAAGGCTTGTGAAGGACACAGGGGCTCTGGGATGCATCTCTAGTTCACGCCACACAAGTCAAAGACAAGACTGTAATTTCTATTCCGAAAATGTGACCCTTGCAGCTTCAATTACATCTCAACAACACAAACCGTGTCCGTGCCAGGAGATGTGATGCCTCTTTGTTAGCTCTACATGAAAGGCTTAGAGATATTGGTTATGGAGTGGATGCAACATATGCATGGTTTGTTTTGTTTTTTTGAAAATTATTTGCCAACTTAAAGAATGTGGATAACTAAAATAAATGCATACTCAAATTCAATTTGTTTTCTCCCCAGATGCCCACCTATAGATCTTGTAATCTAGTCAATCTTCTCAACTTTAAGCCAACAAAGAATGGGGAAGAATTAAACTGGCAGATATTTTGAAGTTCTACATTTTGCTCAAAGTCATTTCTGCATAAACAAGCATCAGAAACGTGATGACCTTTGCTGCTGCTCGTAGCAAAAACAAGAAGTCCGCCTTGCGCTCATCCTCCCTCCCTGTCCTCCTCGCCATGCACTGATTGTGTTGCGCTAGCCACGGGCTCTGCGGGCACATTAGCCAATGTATTACACCTGCTTTACAGGCATGCATTAAGCTTGTTTTAGAGTTTGCGCAGACAGCTGAAATCCCCATAATGAGATCCACCTCCCGGGGAGAGACTTGTTCCCTGTCGGCCTCCTTTATCCACTCTTATTTACTCAGCGTGGCCCATTCAACGGCGGGTTTGCGCCACTTTATTACTTAACCTCACCACACAACGTTACGAGGCTCTCTGCATCAGCAAGCTGCCTTTCACACCATGCATCCCGCTCGCTAAGCTGATTACACAAAAATAATAAGAACCCGTGCCTCGAGCAGTGTGCGCTTGTGCACGCCCCTTTGTGCGATTATATGTGTGCATGAAAGAGATTTTTTTACACAACACAGTTGTTTTGTCTCATAGCTGCAAAATATATCTATCACCAAGTATGGAAGCATTCAGAGAAACAAGGTCCAATCTACAAATCCAGTTGAAAACATTATTCTGGGTTGTTTTCTAAGAATTCTTGAAGAGGATTCACCTCTGCTCGCTATTTATTCGTTTTAATTGTCATATTTTCACATGTCCACTACACTGAGAAACACTTTTCCATCAAAAGGACCTAAAATACATTTCAAAATGCCAACTTCAATTTCAGTGACAATTACAAGCATTTAACAATCAAGTAAAATTATGAATTTGGGGTAAAATATCGTCAAACTCAAAATATGTGAAGCTAACATCATGAAAAGGTTAAAGAGAAAATCTGATGAAACCTTTGGTTTGCAAAATGTGATTAAAATAGGAGTACTACAATATCTGTAATGACACAAATCAATAATCAGTGGATATGATTTCTTTCCTGGATTCAAATTAGATTTGTCTGAGGGGCTCTATGGATGGAAAACATGAATCAGAGAACTGTGAGATGCTTTCTTTGAGTTTCTTGGAGATAACAGATACATTAAAATTCTTTAAAAAGTAGTTAAAATGAAATTACATCAAATCGATATGTTTACCTGTGATGCTGTAAATAAGCAGAAAAAGTGTTCCGGAAGAAAAACATCCTTTTTAAAATATTTTCATGCTTAATTTAATTTCATTGCATTTACTAAATGTTTATTCATATTTGCCTCCTACCTGACTTGACGCCCTGTCAAAGAAGCTTCGAGTGTGGCTTCATTTTTTTTTAAAGTGTAAATGTTATTTTTGGAAATAGGCGTCCAAATTACAGCTCAGCGACTAGAATGGGAAAACATCTCAAGGAGAAATTACGATGTTCTTCCTTTTTACTTTAAAAGTGAACATATCAGAAATGGCACCGTTCAGTATGTTTTATAAGACAAAGTAACAACTTCCTGTGTTTCCTGTGTCTGCAAGTAGCAGCAACAGCTGCAACCATAACCAAGCTGGATGTGAATTCCCTACTCTAGTTTGGGATTATTCCTAAATCATCCCTTGCTGGGATCAACACTTGACTATAGGCTGCTTCACACTGACCTTATTAAAGTCTTTTTTAACATAAGAAGGTTACCCTCAGTTATGATGGCCAGTGTTGTTAATCGAGCAGATTGGACCTCTTTCAGTTAGCTGAGACTGTTTTGTTTTGGTTGATGTTTTTGAGTATAAGTGTTAAACTGTACAGAATAGAGCCCAAGTGATTTATCACAGATTTGCTGATTCTAGTTATCCAACAATGCCACTGTCTAACTAAAGTATACTGAAGTATACTATAATTTTCCTTTCTCAATATACATTTAAAGAAATGTTTCTATGAAAATCACATTTTTCAAAAGTCCACTAGTGGTCGGACTTTAGTCCAGATGAAATTAGCATCAGTAATCCAGAGTCCAATCTGATTATAGATGGGAACGAAAACACCCAACAGCACGCTGGAGCGTTACAGCAGACGTACCGTTCGGGTTGGACTTTCTGTTCCGAATGACCTCCAGCGCTGGGAATCAATGAAGATTCGTTTTGTTCTTTTGGGGAGGGGGACGTGCCTCTAGGTGACCTTTGTGAAAATGTTCCACCATTTTGCCAGAATCCGTATAAGTGCAGACCATTTCATGTAGACAGTAAGTGTATGAAATGAGTGCTCCTGTCGTTCCAGCCTGGCTCTCTTTGACAGCATGATGATAGAAGCGTCACATCCTTGGGAGAGTAAATGCAAACTGACAAGAGATGAGCCTTTGGTTGCTGAATATAATACCGAATTGTGCTCTGAGTGTCTTATTATCTTGTCTGTTGATGTCTGAAAGGGGGAGATTTGCTTGAGAAGAGAAGACAGAAACTGTACGCATCCAACACCATCTCGTCCTCTGGAAAAAAAAAAAAGATTGCTTGCCCTACTAACCACAGCTTTCCCACCTAATGTCCACTTCTACTTGGAATAAATACAAGGCAGCAGGATGTTTGTGGTGCCTCGTAGCCCCTGTTACCTGAAGTGGAAGACTATTTGCACAGGCAAGCTTTTAGGAGGAGAACGACCCTTTCACAACTGCAGTAAGCATGTGGTGGGTGTAGAAGATGGACAATTTACTGTAGACAAACATGACCGCTACTGTCATTGTCTCCCCCTGACTTCTTCTGGCACAAACTCTTTTAAACACTATTAAGGCTACAATGAAAAAGTCATACACGAGGCCTACGGGAAAGAAAAGTTAGCTTTTTGTCGTCCTTACAAATATAAAAACACATAAATGGCACATGTAACCACATCTTAGTGCAGACGCTCATTAATATTGATACTCAGCAAAAGCTGTTTGCTATCAACAGTCCTCCCCCCACCCCCACCCCCCCAAAAAACAGCAAACAAACAAAAAAAAACATCTTGTATAACCTGGAGTCTGTCACTATATTTCAAACTGTTTGAATCATGAATCGAAAGACTTGGTTAAATTACAGGGGAACAAATGAAGTCTCAACATGATTTACATTCCCTTGAAACTATTAGTGCGCCGTCTATTCGTGCACGTCTGTCAATCAAAAAACTGGAGCAATTCTGTCAGGGATTTTTTCAAAATAAGAGGCGTAAAACAGAACAAAGTCGTATTTTCTTCTTGTGAATGTGAGGAATGAAAGTATGCCATTATCTCGCTTCCTCGCCACACAGAGTTGAAACACATAAAGAAAAGCATTGGAAAATATAAGGCTGAGTTTAAAGGCCTGTCTCAAGGTTGGAGCATTTATAATCATAATACATAATACATAATACAATCTCTCTGCAGCCACGAGAGTTCCCTGCAAACACGGGTATAAGCAAATGTAGCTCATAATGACAACAAAAGCTGTAGTTGTTAATCACTGGTGAAGATCTTTCTCTCTTTAAACTATTCATCCACTCAAAATTGGTCAAATTTGTCACCTTTTAAGGAATTAAGTTAAACAGTCTAGTTTATTTAAACCTTTCTGGGCACACGTGTTAGACTAAGATGACTTGGGAGAAGCATCAGAGATGTTGTTATGAATCTTAATGGCAAATACCAAAAAAGAATTACTTAAAAACTAAAAAATACCAAAAAGTTACATTTGCAGGAGCATAAATTACCACCACACCATGCCTTTCCTTTTCAGTCCTGAAGCGTTTCAAGAAAGAAAGATGCTGATTCTCTTCTTCCTCTCCAACCCCTCACCCCTACCCTCACCCCCACTCTTTCCACTTTCTCCCTCACAGCAGAGGACATGACTACGCCACTTCTCCTCGCCATTCCCTGACAGGTCGTGTGGGCAGCGGTTCCCAAACTCAACCTGCTGCTGGCACAGCCCAGGGCTCTGCCACCGGGCAGAGAGGAAACGTCTCCTCGAAATTCACAAGTTAAAGAAGAGCGGCTCCGACTAGACACATGTCCGATGATGACAGACCGTCAGCAAACATCAAGCAGTGCTCCAGGAATTACTGGATCTATGCATGTTTTTCTAAGCATTTGCTCCATTAACAAAGCAAATTAATAGCATCAAATAAATATATAAAAAAAAAAAACTAGCAATGCATCTGCTTATATTTTGGTGTACACACGTGAGAGAAAAAGACAAATAAAAAGCAGTGAGAGGACTCAGAACTGATCAGAAAGGAAGAAAAAAGGAGAAACTTGATGCTTATTAAACCAAATTGCAACACTTTTGAGACAAATCCTGCAGAACGCAGTCCTTGTTTAGAAGACTAGCCTCGGGTTATTCTTGAAATAAGGATTTAAAAGACAACCGAACTCTCTCAGATTGGGTCTGAGAGTAAAATTTGGCTCGCCCTCCTCTAAATTCATATTTTGCTTCATTCACAAATATTTGGCCACATCACTCTATAGGCATGCTGCTATACTTTCTTCCACACCCCCCTCCAACACTCACACACACACATTCAGATAGAGACGCACATATTCAACATATTAACGCCTCTTATTAAAAAAAGTTGCACTGTTTACTGCACCAGAAAAAGCAATTACATATCAAAATCACTCACACACAAAACCCACTTCCACAAATACAGAGACAGCCTAACTTCCAGACCATCAAAAGCTGAGGAGAAGTTTGAATACATATTCAGTGCCAACATCTGAAGCCATTAGAGGAGAATTTTGTCACTTGCTTTCTTCCACATCAAGAAAAAGGAAAAAGAAAGAATATAATAAACTAATATTAAAATAAAGATAAAAAGGTCAAATGCTAAGATGATGACATAATCAGCTTTTTAAATCCTTCAGATGTCTTTCTAGAACATTTTAAAAGGTCTTTTGCAAAAAAAGAATCAAGCAGAATAAATAAACTCCATAATATAATAATTTAATATGTGAAGATGGATAAAACTCACAAATATGGATAAAAGTACATAATTCTCATTGAATTCTGTAATCTCAATTTGCCTCTGTGTGACAGAAAAAATAATAATAGATCTTCAAATATTCAGATAATAAAAGCAATGATGAAAAACAAACGTTTAGAGCTAATTTTCATTTTTTCATTACAAATTATAATTAGAAAACTAGCTAAAATGATTATTTCTGTCATTATGCTTATTGATTTATGACGAGGCTTGGTGATTGAGTTTTTTTTTTAAAAGCACACACTTATCTAAACACAGCCCAAACAGTCTCAACACTCAATTAATGAGATAACTGCAGAAATAATGAGCATGCTGACTGAGAAATTGTCTAATTTTGAACACAATTCCCAACTTCTAGACTAAAAACAAGCAGCATTAAAAAAAATAGAGGTCTCAGCAATTATGCAGATGCTAGATTTTATATGTGATGTGCTAAGAATTAATACAATAATTTTGGGAAGAATGCATGTTATAATTAGGATCAGTTGCATAAAATTCATCATTGTTTAAATTATAAATAATCAAGAGTTTCTCCATTTAGATTAAAGATGAACTGTATTACATTATCAGACACTCTCAGAGATGTGAAGTTGGAGTGAAAGCAAAAAATATTCTAACTGGAAAAAATTAGTCAGTTTGAGATCAACTTTTTAATTGACTTTATAATAGAAGAGACCCATAAAATGCTGCTTTCATAAAATACACAACAATATTAAATACTTTTTCCCTCCAATCATAACTTATTCAGGACTAACATGCAATAAAATAAAAATATACTGCAGCTTAAATACTTGTGCACATTTTCTGAAGTCTGTAGGTGAATGAATTCTATTAACACTAATTTAACCATTAACAAATCTAAGCACTTGCTCGTTGCTGCACTTAGTTTGCCGCTGCTGACACCTGTCCCAGCACTGGAAGCCCTCTGCTTGTACCAGTTCTCACCCAGACCTCATCCAGCAGCTTTGTGGAGGAGAACGGACGGACGTGAGGTGTAAGTTGACTTACCGTAAAGCTTGTTGGGAGTGCCCTCTCTGTCCGTGGCCTCGGAGGGCAGGAGCAGGGGCTCGTCGTTCAGATCGCTGTCTGGGGTGGCCGCTTTGTCGTCCGCCCGGAGTTCTGCCACGCTCATGTCGCTGCGCAGGGAGAGCAGCGGCTTGCTCAGCTGCCCTGTAATCATCGGATCCTGGAGGGAGCTGAAAGCCCAGGTGGGAAACAGGGAGGAGAGGGGGGGGGAAAAAAAGAGAAAATGCCCCTGGTTAGATGTGTTTCGTGGTCTCACCCTCACCGGCTCCTTCTCTATGCCTCTACTCACTCTCTCTCTACCCAGCTTCTCCTTTCTATGGCTCACTCATCACTCTCCCTCTCTCTCCTGCTCCCTCCCTCTCCAGCTCTCTCTTTTATCTGAGGCTGGTGCTACCCCGCTGATACTGCCGGCTGCTGCCTGGTGAAGAACTGTTACGGATCGCGTGGCTTTGCCATTATACCCTGCAGTCCTAAAACAGTGATACATCCATCTCCAAGGGCTCATTACTACCTGACATGTGCCTCATCTTCAGCAAACACTAAGCTGACAGCAGTCTACAAAGAGGTCCATGGACTGTGCGCTGATAAATAAATGAAATAAATCTAATTCTACATCTAAAAGGAACATATGAGCGACAGTACACACCGCTGATTATATCAATTTTCACATAGTTTGCGACAACAGATGAGATTAAGGGTGACACCGCGCAGCAGAGTGGGACAACGTGAACGTAAGGCCTGATCTAAACAAGAGATGAAGTCGCCGATGTTCCCAAATTTTTATCCCAATTATTATCTTTTCTTTTTCTTTTGTCAACACTTCAAAACAAGAATGAGAAGCATCAACGTGACACGATTAAAGTATTAGCCTAAACTGAGGAAAATACACAGTGTGCTAAAAATACATAATTTAGCAGCAGCACTTGCGCCTATTTAAGTCTGTTTTTTGTTTTCATTTTATGGAAAACTTTCTTAAAAAGGAAAAACTTCTCTTACCAAGACAAAGCTCCAGCAGAAAAGATGGGAAAAAGTGTTTAATGAAAGTCCAAATGTTGAAAAGAGTCAAAGCAGCAGCTAAAACCTGCTAAAACCACCACAGCACAGGGACTGGCTATTGCATGCTTTCTACTGAACCAGAAGCAGCCTCCTCAACCTTCCTGCATTTGAATGGCCACCACAGGTTCAAGCCTGAGGTAGCTTCCTAAGACAAACCCTGGAGATGTCACCTCCTCCCTCCCTCTCTCTCCCTCTCTTGTTCACACACACACACACACACTCTCCCTCCCTCTCTGTCCCTTCCTCCTTGTGTCTTCGCACTGGAAAGCTCCTCAGACAGCGTTCATCCCACCTCAGGCTCTGAGGCGCAGACACGGAGCAGCAGGACTACGGCCTTCTTTCTTATTTATGAATCGAGTACAACCTAAATACGTCTGAGCAAAGGACAGGTGACCATGCGGCTCATACAGGCGCAGAAAAGGAAAAAAAGAAAAAGAAGGGTGAGCCTTATCTCGCCCCCTGCACCCATCAGCAACCCCCACAACGTCTATTAGGGTGGTCAATGAATTCCTACCCAGAGGGGCCTTTTTAATGTGCTCATCACGAGAATCTGCCCTCTTTGATATGACACATGATAATCTATGAAAATGTTAATCAATAGGGGTAGTTTAGGCTGTCGTTAAAAAAACGTGAGCCGACTGGTCAATACTCATATCCCCGGTAACAATGTCACTAGTCATCAGGGCTTCATTTGTGCAGCACTTAAATGTGGGACACTGCGCATCAATGCACCTCTCGGCCCGCCGAGGTAAACACATTTTCCCCTCTGTCTGAGCTTGGCCGCACTCTGCATGCATGTGGGTCCACCCCCCCAACCTCCACCTCCTAGCTCCTCTCCTTTGAGTTGCTTGATAGGTCCACTGGAGGGCAAAATTAATACCTAATTGAATCTTGCAGTCATCAAAATAATCAATAGTTTTTTATTATTTATTCTTCACAGTCTGTTGACTGTTTGAAAGCTCAGAGGGACAGCGGAGAGCACAGGCAGCCCTGAAATTTCTACCGTTTCACAATGTAATTTTCACTGGGGCATGAGAGTTTGCAAGACCTATAAAAAATGAGAGCAGTGGTTTTTGTTAGGAGGTGGGGGGGGGAAAAATAAAAGGAAAAATGGGAATCTTTGCCCCAGCAGCTACGATGAAAAATAGAATAAACAAGCTACTGACACTTCAGAGAAGGGCAGGGTCCTTTCTGTCCATCCCTCCATCTTTTTCCCTTTCCCTTTTTCTCCTTATTTCATCATATCAGGAGTGTGGCGCTACCTCTCTAATGCTGGCATTTCTCTTCCTGACAGACTCCAAACAAGTGCTGGGAATGAGATCAGAGCTCTAATCTTCCCCTGGCCTCTGAGGCTCCAGGATAAGGGGGCAACACATCTCTCACCATCTCACACAGCTGTTAATTACTTCAAAACAGCCAGCTTTGCTTTATTGCAGTCACTCCAACCAAAGTGCATGTTTTTAACTCGTTTAAGCTGAGTGAGTAATGAGATAACGCTAATCTTGTTACAATAATACGTAATAAAAAAAGGGATATTTAAAAAGTTGACATCAGAAATTGCATTGCTGCTTCTAAGGATGTAACGGATTATCTTCATTATTATAAGTAGCTCTGAGACCTGTGATTAGCAATAACGTGAGCTACTGATGGCAAGAGCAGACATGGACAGACTGGAGAAGGTTTGTCTCCTCACCCAGTCTGGCCTCGGCTCGGGAACAGGTCGCAGAAACAAGAAAAAGCACTTGATGCCCTGCTCTTCGCCTCACGCTCACCAAAAGCCCTCAGTGGGTGGAGAATCGGTGGTTAGCAGAGCGTCCCGAGTGTCATCAGATATCCAAGCTTAGAGCTGGTGGTTTTACCAGTGCCGTTCCAGTGTGAGACGTCACTGGGTGGCGGTCTTCAGCATGTGATCGAACACTCAAGGTGAACACTCCTGGTTCACAAAGAAAGAAAAGATAAATAAATAACACCCTGTGTAACTGTCATGGCATCATTTTATATTAATAAATGATCTCCGGTAGTTTTAAAGTATACCAAATTATATGTGACTCCAAAACTGCATTACTTTCTTATCAACAGCGGAAAAAAGCAACAAATGAAGATGTTTCAGAAACAGGAATAGTGTCAAATTAAAACTGAACAAAAAAGATGTTACATAGTTACTGTGTAATGACATAAACAAAGGTAGAAAGTCCATTTGAAAAGCAGCTGTCTGATGGTAGATTAGTTTGATTAGTTCAGCAAAAATTTGCTGATCAGAATTTTTAAATGTAAGAATTGTATCCTTTTGTTTGCTATACACAGATTCTGAGACATTTCAAATGTTCAACATGTGCATGTATTTAAAAAGCTAGGGGTCGCCACAGCAGGTAGCTCCTTTTTACGCCGGATGCTCTTCCTGTCACAACACCAAAGAGGTTTGTGTCTCCTCCTGGGATTAAACTGGGTCTCTTTCACTTATTAGGTGAACGTGTAATATACCCCACTGTGGGACCACTCAGTATTTCCTTGCAATTAGTGATTATTTTAATATTAAAGGAAATAAGTTAGAGATATTAGAGATAAACTGATGATGAAAATGATCATTAGTGGCAGCCACATGTCTCAAAACAAACTTTTCTCTCACAAAACCAGCCTTATGAAGTGAGACTGAAAAAACCCTGGAGATTAAATATTCTGTAATCTTCTGAAGCTTCTTTGTTTTTTTAAAAGTTGCATTGTGGAAGAAAAGTGCAAAAGAACCACACAGTCTGTTGAAACTTTAACAACTATGGTTAATTTTGTACATATATAAATATTTAACCTCCTGAGACCCGAGCTCTTGTTTGGGATGCATTTTTAATTTCTCCTAGCTATTTGGGATTAGTTGAACCAGAAAAGTATAAAATCTAAATATTATGTTTGAACAATGGGCACACGCTACTTAAAAAATTACAAAACACTTTATTGAGCAGCATTACGAAGAATATTCAAGAGGTTAAAACATGTTTAGAGTAATTATTAGGTGTGGAATTAAAGCACAGTTCAATAGCTTCAAATGATCTCCAACATACTGGAGGCATATGCAGGGTGATTTCAACCTGGGACAGGCTGCAGCACACCAGCCTGCTCTGAAAAACGCACGACAGAATGAGGTTTATAATCCACCCGAAAGACAAAATTCTCTTTCATGCTTTCTTTGTCCTTAAACATTAATGTAACGTCAAACCATCAGCTCGCTCTGTAAGTTAACACGACTTTCCGAGGTGACAAATGTTCTCCAATCTCTGAGAAATCACACACAACAGCTTCATTTGCTGCTATGAGTGACGTAAAAGGCACGTAAATACTTTAAGTATCTGATTTTTCTTTGGACCTGTGTAATGCAAACAGACACATACGCTCAGATTAATAACGCCTGATATCGGCGAGTATTCATCTGCTTTAAGATTAAAATAAGGTTTCTTTAACATTTTGTAAATCATTTTATTTTCCACCTTAAATGAAACATATAATGTCTACACTGAAATAATGTATCGACACTTTTTGAAGCGATCATTATATATTTTATGAATATGTGGATGTGCTGTGATGGCCGAGCATATGGAGATGTGTAATGTGGTTTGTTAGGTGATGATTTGTCTCCCCCTTAGGGTTATTAACCAAACTGTTCTTCTGTCTATGCTTTCACTTCATGCCTTTGTGCATCTAAATCTCAACAAGTGCTGTTAATAGTGTTAAATTACTCTCGGAAAAATGCAGCCAATTTGTATTATTTTATCTGCAGCTGATCTAACAGACTGTTATCGGGACTCGTGGGGTCAGGGGTGTAAATATCTGAGACTTGAGATGATTTTTCTTTTCGCGCTCGTTAATATGATCAACAGTTATCCCTTTCTCCTCCACTAAAGCTAAAACGCTCCCCAGCGGACGGTCGGCGGGTCAGTGAAGGCTGAGGGCTATCAAAGCAGTGTATTAAAAGGAGCTCTTTGAAGCTTGTAAACCACAGTGCCCAGCAGGTCCACAACAGATAGACGCCTCTGATTGGTCAGGTGTGTGTGTGTGTGTGTTTTCTGCTGGATCGATCCACCGAGCTGACATTCTGGAGCATCAAAGCTTTCGGTGCACTAATCTGACTCCTCCTATGAGGGCGAGGGTTGTTTTTACTATTTTACTTTTTTGTCCATGAGGTGCTTAAACTTTAGATGGGGCTCTTGCATGTTGCATGATGGGAGAGCGGGCAAAGCATATGTTTTGGAGGTTTGAAAGGGAATGAAAACAAATCAAGCTTGGATACTGTATTTATCGAGTGATAAATAATGCAAAACTATAGAGAGAGAGATGGAGAGAGAAACAGAGAATCACAGGGCCATCCATTGGGCGTACCACTGGCAGCAGCAGAGGAGCGACACCGCAGAGATTCACACACTGCTGCTCCTCAAAGTCAGTTTCCCCTCACACTGTCTCTGGAGACCTGCACCACATACACACTCATGAAAGGTGTGAAAATCTGATTTCCCAAAAAGGATCGGTAATTCTCTGTGAGGGTGGAAGCCGCAATCAATAAATCATTGCTAAGCAGATTGTAAAGAAAAAAAAATTATTCCCCCTTGGTATCAGTGCATTAGGATTCTCCTGAGGATGGATGAGGCAAGACAGGGGTGTGAGACAATCTCAATAAAGAAGAGGCAAATCATACCTTTGGCATTCATCTGGACTCAGGCAAGCAGCTGTCAGCAGAGTGACGGAGGACCGGGCGAGTCGACCAATATCCGAAGCCACCATGTTCAGAGAAGTCTGCAAATATATAAAACAAATAGCCTAATTATTACTGGAAGTCTTGCTGACTGTGTTTGCTTTATTAGTGAATGCACATTCCTTTATTAAGGCAGGCATAGGAAACAACCTCAGAAAAGTACTGTACTTTTAATTGTATATAAATCTACCACAGATTTTACTTCAAAAAGAGGCACAATAAATACTTTCAGCTGCTATTTCTCATCATAATAACGCACAATCTGGATGCAATTACTGCTTATTACCAAGTGGACAAAGTATTCATATTCTTTACCATCAAGAGTAAAGATGCACCCATATACATATTTAGCTTCCTTCCTACAACTGTAACACTGCTAAACACCATGTGACAGTAATTATGTACAACCCTCATGTGCAATATTCCACTACCCAATTCCACATCCCATAACTCGGGACATACCTCACTGTGTACATTTTATAATATGTAAAATAACTAATGTAAAGTGCACTTTTGTACTGCTCAGCTTCACACAATTACAACCCTAAGGCATATACATTACACAGACAGATGCACAGCCTGTAAATAAATAACTCATGTTCAGTCCAACCATGCAATATTAAGTCCCAATACTTTTTACTCTTTAATGCTTGTCAGTAAATGTTGTATTTTATATTTATAATATTTATATTATGTATTTATGTAAAATGTTTATTTTATCTAAGCTTTTTTTCACCATCTTAGCAAGTATTACCTGATTTCGTTATGTTTGCTTAATGATAATAAAGTGTCTTGAATCTTCAATGCAGTCTTGGCAGTAAAATGCATATTTAAAGTATCAAAATATATATAATTATAATTTAATATTCTTCTGAAACCAGGGGACTCAAACAATAGCTGAAGGGTTAATTTAGCCACTACGTTCAGACAAATCTGGACATACTTAAATCGAATAGTCTTAATCATTTCAGTTAGTGTTGTTTGTCCTGTTTTATTCAAATTGTCTTAATTAAGACAAAGAGAGATTGTGAATGAATTTAAAGTCTTGTAAGTTATCATTTTGAGATTATTGCTTCATTTAGTGCTCAATTATTAGAAGAACATTTTGTGTATTTTACCTCACATTCTTCTGTATATCTGGCTAGTGGCAGTAAATAATCAATATAAAAGGGGACAATGTGTACAGTAAATATTTTTGCCTAACAATTCTTGTAATGATACTCATAATTACTTCAGACATTACTTTTGTAAAAACTACTTAATTATAAGTAATAGTATTGATGGACCTTAAGCAAAAGTAGCATGTTTCTGCTGTTTGGAGCTATTTTTATTATTTACTATAAATGATATAAATTTCTCCTCTAGGGAAAAACTACACTATTTGCCACTGATATGTTTCAGACAATTAATACAACAAATTAAAATACTCAGCTGTATACAAGGGGGTGGATTTAGCTGGCTCCTTTTAGCCTCTTATTTGAATACCTTTTAATGACAGCAGAAATCAGCCTTTTTTATCATCCCCCTTGGGGAAAGTTTGGAGGACTTTTAGTCCAGGTTAATTTATTGTATCTGGCGACCGTTCAAATTTTTAAGGTTGGTCTATTAATGTTGTCAGTGAAGATGTGCTTTATGGTTATACCTAGCTTTACTGCGGGTTATTTGGCTGCAGTTTCAAGACTGTTAGCTTCAACTGAAAAAAAAAGACATTTTCTTCACAAGTTTGCCGTCTGACACTTAAGAAAAGAGACACTTGGATTGTTAAAACCCAATAAAACTTGCTACAAGTATTTGCCACGAAAAACATATGAACTGTCACCTGGCATCGTTTTTTAAATAATCGTCTCCTTTTATTCTGTCGGAGTATCCGCGTTGTCGTTTCTCTATCTGAATGACTTCATTACCCATAACGCCTTGATACTCGAATTCAAGTCATGTGATTTAGCTTATGACTGGAAGCAGGTTTCGACAACAAACATCACTTTGCTGTCACGTAACAGCGGGTGTTTCTGAGACGAAACGAACCTTTAGCGGAGATTTAACGGATATTTTAAAAAATATTTGTTAAAGTATTATAGCTGTTACCTTTGGATATATCGCTAAATAATATCACAATGGCGGAAGTGGAGGAGCAGGTAAGCTCAAAATGCTAAAGCTAGCTAGCTAAATGTTTCTGTTTTAAACGCACTTACATCAAAAATGCATTCAAAGTGTGCCTGTGAGAGCTGTCTGCTGTGGTTTCATTTGATTTAGCTTCTCATCAAGCCATTCTCTGCTTGGAAAGCTAACATTTTAGGTGCTAATTTAGCTTTGCAGTTGTTTGGTATATATTTAATCTCTAAATAAATAGTCATGGCCTTTGAAACCAAGCTTTAACATTAATATATTTTTTTAAAGCAACCCAACATTTTTCTGCTTTTAGGTCAGACATCCAAGTGAGGAAACCACAGATGAGTCTGAGGTAAGAATCAAAAATACCTCATCATTTTAGCTCATCTAAGATTAATTTATTTTAAGAAATCTTGATATATATTTAAAAATAATAATAACTGGGAAAAATGGACTTGAATGTGTCATGCAGTTGCACCAGTATGTCAGTGTAGACATGCATCACCAATAATATACTGTCAGTGACAGAAGTGTTCATATTTCTGTCAGGTTTGGATGCTTTTTGAAATCTCTGCCTACTGAAGGGGCTGTAATACATAACATAGCCTTTATCAGCACAGCTTGATCCCTAAAGGATCTTTGTCAGGTTCTGAGAGGTGTCAAACACTCATGAATTACATATAGCTTTCCAGATCCATCAATATTATGACTGAACTCTGGCATGTTACAGTACACCTGTGCTTCGGAGGATCTCACATGGGCTGAATAAAATATAACATTACACATCACGCTGACAGGAAGGAGAATTTTTCTTCATCGGTAGCAGAGGATGGAATCATATATAAGATATATGCTGCATTTTGGACACCTGCACCTTTCTCAAGCTACTACTTTTTTTCTCAAGAAAATAAACCAGACTTGTAAATAGTGGTCTGTCTGTGCACCATGTGTTCAGTAGTCATGGACAAACACTCACTGGACTGTGGGATTGCAAGTCTCCTCTGAGTGGCTGCTGCAAACAGGTGATTATTTGCTTACAATATTGCAATATACTGTAGCTGGCTGCTGTTGTTACCAGCTTGACAGCAGCCTCGCTAGATGAAGGCAGCGAGGGGCTGTTTGCTCTACACTCTACTAACAGAAGAGATGAGCAGGGTAACAATCTGTCTGAGCAGTGGCTCTGGAAAGTCAGAGGCATTCTCTTCATCAACGTCATGATTTGGTTAGATTAGTCTAATTTGTAATAACATAATACAATAATAAGTCTGATTTGTAAGTGCTTTTTAGTATGCTCAGCGGATCAAACCCTTAAAACGATAGATTTAAGCAACATATTAGTTGACTGATTGCACCAATTTCCCCCTCTTTCTGCCTCAAACAAACTAACATGGTTAGATTTAACAGCTACAGCGTTCCCCTTAAAAGCAGACAAATGGGCGAGTCTTGCTTGAACCTTGAACATTAAGCTAGATGATGACACGAGGAGTCTCATTTAGCTCAGCTGTCAGTAGATGGAGAATATGGCAAAAATGGTTACAAATCAAAAGAAACCCCAGCAGCTGAAAAACGAAAGGGTGAGTTCCATAAAAGCCTGTCAAAAAATGTACTTTTGTGGTCCCGAAAGCACATAAAAGGTAGAGAATGAAGGGTAATAAATGGAAGAAAAGACATCATGCATTGTATTTTTAGCAACTTGCTGGACCACTATAAGGCTCTAAGTGCTCTACATGATTCTGCCACTCCTTTAGAAGCAAATGAAATGGTTTAATGCATATTTTAGCTTAGTTTAGTTTTATTCAGTCATCACATATTGCACAGACAGTGTAAACAGCACACAATAAATCAGGATCTCTGCACCATGTAGTGACTGAACAGAATCAGGCAGAAGCAACGCTTCTGTAAGCCTAGACTGCGATCTTTTAATTCCAGAAAGAATAAATGGGAACAACATAATCATTCACACCCTCAAGTGTCAATAATTGATGATGTCTTTGTGCTACTGTTGGAAAAGAAAAAGCAAATTAATTAAATTCATTTTAGCAATTTTCAATAATTTAACCTCAACACTAGAAGTTCACTTTGAGTACCAAAATCTAAAAGCTAATTTGTTAAACAGCATTATGAACACACTTTCATTTTATGGACAAAGGACCAAGCTGATGTCAGCTGGGAAAACAGTTTAAGCAAAGTTTTTATAGCATGTTATATGCTGGTTTCATAAACGTAGGTCTTTGGACACGACCCATGCAAATCAGGAGTTTGGTGGGAGTGCCACCAGCATGCGTGCTAGGATTGAAATTCATAAATGCAGTTAAGTTCAATATAGATGTTGATAATGACATCAAGACAGCCACTGTTAATATACTGCAGGTTGCGAGACTGACAGGAAATGATGATGTATGAATTTGACAAGTCTATTACTGAATTTGGGATCGTGGGCAGTATAAAGCTGACACTGATGTTATGATCAGGATAAAGGTATGATCTCCAGTTATTTAAAAACAAGAACAGTCCTGCAAACAAATGGGCAAAGTTAGAAAACATTGGTTTCAGAGCTGTAAAGAAATGGCTTTAATCCACCCAAGTGGACTGAAACAAGCAAATATAATGATGGAAAAAAATTATTACCAGACTCTTGATTTTGTTTGATATAGGCAGGAACCCACGCAAGCACTGAAACATACAAGGTGTGCTTAACTAGGGTACATGATAATGTTAACTTTGTGTATTTTATCCTGTACATGCCCAGGTGTGACATGTATAGCTCATTAGTTTGTGTCTAAATGCTACGTTTCTGAATGCCATAATTCATCGAAGATCATATTTTTAAATGTAAATTGATAGTTTATATATGACAGTTGTAAAACTGTTATTACTGTGTAACAGTGTGTCATAAGCACCTTGTCCTGAAACTGTTTGGTCAAAAATCTTCTTTTAGTGATATTCGTTCCCTTCTTAATCAACCGGAAAGAAACAAAACAAACAGCAAATGAGTGACTTCGGTTTGAATATTGTTTGCATTATTTTAAATAAACTGAATCATTCAGTGGATCAGTGTGAACCTAATAACCAGCCGTGTTAATAATGCATGTGGCTGTTTTCTGTAATAATGGATTGAATTTGTTTTGTATTAAAGGTCAGTCCTCGCAATAAGAAATGTGGGAAGTGAGCGATATGTTACGTAATCTTTTAATATACCCAGTTGATTACTGTTATTAATTATTTATTGTTGTTAACATGCAAAAAATGATAACGAAAAACCTGTAGCAGTGCGTCTTTTCTATCATAATTTATGATCAAGCACAATGCCTAGAAGCAGAAATACTCAGTGAGGTGGTTTGACAATCTTGGTGGAGAGCACTGTGTATGGCCTGCTGTGTTGAGTTGACTTTAAAGGCTGCAGCATGTGATTAATATAATTTTTATATATACTATGTGTTGATCTTTCCCTTACTTTGCCACCTGTGTGTAAACTGTGTTTATGACACATGATGATTTGTTGTTTGTCTTAATAATACTGGGTACACGCCTTCGTTTCTCCAACTAGTGTGGTCCTCGCTGTGCAGTATATTTAAAGCTGAATGTTTCCCTTCATGCTCTATTTTAACAGCCAATACTAAAAGAAAATGGCAAAAATGGTTACAACATCAAGGCCAGCTGAGTAGTTGACAAAACAAAGAGCAACTTACAAGAGATGGCAAAAGTTTTAAAATGGGTAGTTTCTCTGTGGGGATGAAGTTTGCCTTTGTTGTTTGATACGCCTTTGAAACCCGTGACAAATGCCCTCGCATCAGAAATCTCACAACCAGAATACACAGGAAATAGCCTAGATATGGCGTTGTTGAGTGGGAAAGGATTGTTTTTGAAAATAACATTTTTTCCACGCTATTGTCCCCCACCTCCAACCCAGTAGCACATAATGGCAGACAATGTTTTGAGTTGATGCACCCTCTGGGCAGCCACAGACTGTGCAGCATTGGTTATAAACTGAATTATGAGTAATATTCAGGCTGTGACTGGCCGCAAATGTTGACTCAGGCTGGAAAGTGTAACACAGTATAATACCTTAAGTTTGCTTTATGAAAAGACTATAAATTCATGTATTTCACTGGGGATGAACAGTGTCATGAAAAGATGTTGCTTTTATTGTTTTATCAAGCATTTCATGCAAGGTGATGGAAATTTTGTCTTTGTGCATACATCCCTCTATACACATATGTTCATGTACACAGGCTTCAATGGATTAATCACAGTTATTGGAGACTGAAAGCTGCAATAAATGCTGCTGAAAGGAATCCCAGTTATGCTTATACAGTAAATTTGTGCATTACCTGCATATTAGAAATGGATAAATAGCAGTGAATTAAATTAGATCGGTTAAAGCAAAACTGCCAAACATTTGACAATTTTGTCTGCTTTTAGGTTCTCCAATGTGAGGATCTTATTCATCATTTCATCATTAAGTATAATGTAATTCAGTGATTGAAATAGCTGTTGTTATAGTGTTGTCATATTTTTAACTGTTTTCTCACTTTTGATGAACAGAATAATAATTCAAAGTAAAAAAAAAAACCTGATTGGGCTACAATAGAAATTTTGGGTGTTTGTGTCATTTTGTTGTTATTTATTCCTCCAATTGTACCAAGGGAAAAGGAATAAAAGGAAATGCTCTTTATAATAACTAAAAAAAACATCATTCAACTCTTTATCTCAGTGTCTTTTAAGGGTTAGGTTAATATAACCCTATTTGGCTTGAAGTGGCATATAATGATAATAAGATGATTATGTGATTATAGTGAGATAATGATGTGTGGGAAAGAATATCGGTGCATCTCTATTTTAAATGAATATTTTATTATTTTCAAATTGAATGAAGATGAATGTGTTTCCACATAATCATCGTCTCGTTCAGCTATTAGGAATTCATGCAAAAACTAATCATTTGCAGCAATTTGTTGATCGGCTGTTAGTACTTCATTATGATAAGTGTGATAAGTGATAAACTCCAATTCTAATCAGTTTAGAAAAACATTAAGCAGGGATGTCACAATACCAGAAATTGAGTAGTTCCAATACCAAATGTATTAAATGATTCTCAATGCCCATTTAAATACCGTGGTGAAAATAAAAACAAAATTATTATTTCATTTACTTAAACATAAACTGCTTTATAAAATTCATTTCAAATTGTGTTGGCAGGTGACTTGCAGCCTATGTACAGACTATGATATCTATTATTTTATTTGTATCTTCTGAGAAGCACAGGTAAATTCACTGACCTTCAAGTGATTTTGCTTACATTAGTCATATCACTATAACCAAAACAAGTATTTAACCATTTTTGGTGCCCTCTTGATTGTTTTTGTAACAGTGACATTCACTGTTTCTCATAAAAACAAGCTCAATTTGTCTTCTAGAGTAATGATGTGTTTCTCCTTCTCTGTTATCTTAGTTCACACATCACTGCATTTGTTTTCTGTCAAAAAGGATAAAAATGGTGTAAAATGGTCTTTATGTCTGTTGGTATTGTGGTGCACATCTTTTTATACCCTTTTGTGTGCTTGCATAAAAAAAGATGCAAATCAGGGACTCGCGTGTAAAAATGTTGCTCCATAGAGCCCCTAGTGGTCAAAAACTAAATAAGGCACCTTTAAGATGTAACGTTGGACAAATAGGGATTTTTGTCATATTTTGTAGCACGTGTTTCATAAAAATCTGATTTTAATATACAACATCAGGTTGGGTGGAGATTTTGCATATTTCTTTTCACTGCAGTGATGATTTGGGGGGTTTTAGGGAACAAGAATAGCGGTTGGAAAATATCATTAAGAGACTGCTTTCTTCACCAGGAGGAGGACAGTGAGGAGGAGCCCAAGCTGAAGTATGAGAGGCTCTCCAACGGGATGACAGAAATTCTCCAGAACGATGCAGCCAGCTGTATGACCGTCCATGACAAGGTAGAGGTTATGATCCACCACCCGCTGGGGCATTTCCGTGTCAGGTTCACCCATCTCGCGCAGACATTTCACATTGTTTAGGTACACATTTGAGAGACGTCAGCTTCAAAGGTGGATTTCTTCCCTTCTGTTGAATCTGTAAAGGCAGACCCATTATTTTCTCACCTTCCCCTGCTTTTCCCTCTCAGGGAGGTGAATCAGAAGGCATCAGGCACCATTGTCTTCTCCTCTTTTTATTCCCACTCTTACATATTTTTTGCTCCTCGTCTCCCTTTGTTTTTTAAGAGGGCCACTCTCGGCGAGATGGTTAATCATCGTGGCACCAGCGGCACACTTGCACGCCTGAGCAGAGCAAAAGTCATACCCAGTTATGTCTCCTCACCTGATGTTTTATTAACCACTATTGATGTTCGTGTATTTGTTTGTACTTTGAGGATTCTGTTCCCCCTTTTTTCCTTCTTTTAACCTAAAAACAGCAACTGTGCCACAGAGAGAGAGACTGCTTTGCTGAAAATTAAAATTTGATCTGACTTGTCTTTCTTCTTGGGATTTCTATGCTTATGTACTTTTTGCCATCCAGCTACCTGTGTGGTCACACCACCACTACCCTCCCCCACCCTCCTCTTCTGTGGCAAACTCCCACAACCCTAAAAGCCACCGACAGCACATACTGCCTTATGTTGCCTCATATTTTAAGTGTCTGAATCGGAATTTCATTTGAACAATTCCATTCTGATAAATCCCTTTAAAAGTCGCTCTGCCTCACAAGGTTGAACCCTTTATTTATTTATTTTTGGTTATTTTATTTGGGGAGATTGCAGGGGCTCTGTCTGACATGCTCAGCTGTGCCTGTAAATATAAGCATTTCATTATAGACTGCACTGAAGCATGCTGGCCTCGCCGCACATCCACATGCTGGTCTAGAAGGGAGGGGGATTAGGAGGAGGGCATGGAGCAGGGGCTGGGGTGGAAGAACACACACTTAATCTAATGCCAAAGCCCCCGGTTTCTATAATTTTTTTGTCCCAGTGGACTCGTGTACACACTCGCACGCACACATACATATGCACACGTGCGCTTCTGCCGAAGCACAAGACACGGAAACCAGTTGCTGCTCAGTAGAAATAATAGCCTTGTGCTGGGCAGGGAGGTGATTAGGTTGCATGGGAAGAAGTCAGATGTACAGTGCATTTATTATGCTTAAGCATTTTAATTTGAGGGGAAAAAAATGCCATTTCACACTGTCTGCTTTAATAAATAGGGCTTTTCCACCCCCTGCAATTTCACAGTTTTGCCTCCAAGCCCACCCAATCCCCACTTTGCCCATGCCACTGCAGATCCAGGAAATATTTTTTTTATCCTCTCCCACAGCCGTCATAAACACAAGATTTTTTTTTTTCTGGAAAATCTGGAATTGATTTCAGGTGTCTTCTGGTTTAATTTACATTACATTTGTCTCCTTTCAGTTTCTTGCCTTAGGTACTCATTTTGGAAAGGTCTTCCTGTTGGACATCCAAGGAAATATTACTCAGAAGTTTGAGATTGTGAGTACATTAAAATGCTTTGGGTTACATTAACCAATTACTTTAATTTAAAACACTTTTTAGCCTTGTTAGCTCAGTGGATGCAATGAGAGTCTGCTGTTTATGTTACTAACTACATTATATTGTTGTTCTATTTGTTTATCAGTTGGCAGTCATGGTCCCGAGAGGAAACGTTTTAATAACGCTGAGATTTCTGTAACTTTAACCTTTCATCCAGTGATGTCATCAGTTAGAAATCTGAATTTACTTTCTTGTGTAACTAAATACCTGTAAAATCAAAGTGATACTCATCTGCTGTACTTGGAATTCAATTCTACTTTTACTCCAAGACATATTAAACACATGAAATAAAGAATTGAGCCAAAAAACAAACATGTTAAAATAAAGTTAAAAAAAACTAGGGGCGACCGTGGCTCAGGGGGTTGGGAAGCGTATCTGTAACCGGAAGGTCGCCGGTTCGATTCCCGGGCTCTCTGTCCTGGTCGTTGTGTCCTTGGGCAAGACACTTTACCCTACCGCCTACTGGTGTTGGCCAGAGGGGCCGATGGCGCAAAATGGCAGCCTCGCTTCTGTCAGTCTGCCCCAGGGCAGCTGTGGCTACAACCGTAGCTGCCTCCACCAGTGTGTGAATGTGAGAGTGAATGAATAGTGGCATTGTAAGGTGCCTTGAAAAGTGCTATATAAATCCAATCCATTATTATCATTATTATTATTAATAAAATAGCTACTTTCCTGCCAGTGTAGACAGTTGTTTTATTACGAGCTCTGAGAGTATGTGTTTAGACTGACGTCTTCATTCCTCCATGCATTTCCTAACCTGTTGGAGCTCCAACATTTTAGTAGCTGCTGTTTAAGATGTATTAGCTCCAACATGCTCAGTTCAGTTTCACTCCTGAGTCATGCACACCAGCACACATCAATATGTAAGAGACATCAGCATTAGTAATTCAAAGCAGCACTATAAATTTTCCTTTAGCTTTTTAAAACATGAAAGAAACATGGATATTCCAGAGCAATCAAGTACCCTGCACACTTGTTAATAACAAAATAAGCACGTCATGCTTTGTTATCATTCTTGACTCTAAAAGGAGCCAGAGTTTACCAAAGAACATCATTAGCTAATAAATAAATGGTAAATGGCCTGTATTTGTATAGCGCTTTACTAGTCCCTAAGGACCCCAAAGCGCTTTACACAACCCGTCATCCACCCACTCACACACACATTCACACACTGGTGATGGCAAGCTACACAAATAAGATAGGAAACTGACAAATTAGACCACAAACTCATCAAGAAAGTGTTTACTGAGGTCACAGCTCGAGGAAGCTTACGACTGGATAACATAGATTTTTGCAACCCCATTTTTAGCCATTGTTTTTAGTTCTGCTGTCTTCAGAAACTGTATTTTGTTATATGAATGACGCAGAAAGCTTTAGTAGTGAGACAGACAGTGCTGTGGTCAAGACTGATACTGCTGTTAAATCATTAAAGGTCTAAGTGGAGTATGTATGGAATCATAATAAAGGTAAACACTGAGTCGAAAACCACAACTGGCTGATCAGATACCCAAAGAGGTTTTTTTTTTTTTTTTTTTTTCATTGTAAAAATGCAATTCTCCTCCTGGCTGATGAAACTTTTATATTCCTGAAAAAAATACCTAACAGTCAACAGTGTTAACTCGGGCCCTGCAGACAAAATAATACAGTTTAGATCCCATGTGGAAGCAAAAGGAGATATTTTGAGATTTCACGTAGTACCCTGAAGGAAGATTTCACACCCAGAAATGAGCTTGCCTCTCTCTAATTTACTCCTACTATTTTACTACATTACTTCCACTGATCTGGAGGGAATGAACTCTGAACAATAATTTAATTTACAAGTCAAAAAAACAAAACCAAAAAACCCCCCCCAAACAAAACAAAAAACAAAAACTCAGTAATCAGGGCTGATTTGGTAGGCAAGGAGGAGTGGGTTTACATTACTGTACCTGCACTCGTGTTTCCAAATGTCGTGCGCCTGCTGAGCATGTTGATTCAAGTGCTACTTACCAGAGAAACTTACTGCCAGTTTTAAAAAAAAATCATAACCCGAAACAGTGAGGTTGTTTCACAGAACAGGAGAGACACAGCTGTGCTCTAGCTGTTGGATTTAATATGATTACCAAATAGCTGAAGCAACTGCTTTGGAAAAATTGGAAATCTATGATAAGCAAAACAACTTCTTTCCTCTTCAAGTCTACACTGAGGCACCGTCCTCACTTTAGGGACGTTTTTAAAGTAACATTTGCTGTAATTTATGCCATTTAGTTGATCCTTTTATCTTAAGAGCCCTAAATTTAAAAGCATCTGCAGCAGAGGGACCCCTAACATTTTCAGTATTAATGCACTCTCTATGCATTGACACATATGGGACCATGCATCCATTGCCTTTTTTTCTTTTTCCTGGCATTTCACTTAGTTGGGGTAAAATGTCAGCTAGCAACATTTGGCCATCCACTATGATACTCGCCCACCTCTTTAAAAAAACGATGCCGTGATATTGTGTCTCCGCAGAGTTCAGTGAAGATCAACCAGATCAGTCTGGATGAAAGTGGAGAGCATGTGGGCATCTGCTCCGAGGATGGGAAGGTGAGATCTCTCCACTCATCACCGCTGGCTAGTGATCTCTGGGCCTGCAGCAAAAAATGAAATCACCAATCAGTGCTTCTCATCTTTCATAATTCATCCTCTGATTCATATAAACTCGCCTTATCAGCCTGAAACTTTATCATAATGATTTGGAACTAGCAGCGAATTTTTAGACGGCACTTCCTCCGCACTCGGTGCATTAACCTGGAGTTTTATCTTCTCCATATCTACACATAAGCCCCATATTTTTTTCATGATGCGGGAATTTATAAAAAGCTTGTAACAATTTTGAAGCGTGGGGAGGGGTGGGAGGGAAGGATTGCACTCAGATCCGTTGAGCTGTCAGTCAGCCATCAGCCCATCTATGGATACCCTCTCCATGTTCTCCACCTTGCTGTTATCTTGTCTCTTCTCATCATTACCACCATCCTTCATGGATTTTGCAGTCAAGATATGCTTTCTGATATCGCCCTCCCCCTGCTTCCAGCACTCTGGTGGCAAAAACAAGATCTTGTCGCGCAAAAAAAGTGGAGCAGACAATTAAAATCAATGCTATAGCAATTGTTTGCCCTCACCAATTCAGCTGGCTGATAATCCTTTGAAATCTAACTTAATCCTTAACCACTGCTGCGGTTCAAGAGATGAGATAGCGTCAGAGTTTTATATTATTTCCCCATCTTTTTTTGGTGGTGGTGGGGGGGCTTCAGGTAGAGGAAAAGTGGGCGTCATGTACTCTAATGGTACATTAAAGGCTACTGTAGCCAACTGAGGCTGTGGTCAGTCCACGATTAGGATTTCTGCTGTAAACCCTGCAGGGTTCGAAGAATCAACTGGCCCCACTAATTGGTGACCCAGCGGAGAAGTAGGGAGCCAATCAAAAGTCTTTTCTGACCACACTTCCCCCCGCTGGCCTCAGATAGTTGCAGAGGCAGCAATTAAAGGAGAAATTTTGAGTTATTCACCTTTGCTTGCTGTTCTGCTGCACCGTCTCTGTTCCAGGTTCAAGTATTCGGCCTCTACACAAGAGAGGGCTTCCACGAGAACTTTGACTGTCCCATCAAAGTAAGTTTTTCTGCAGACTTGCAGTGTTATAGGATGGAAAACAGAATGAATAGATTTCGCTCTTCTAAACTGTTAAACGTTCTTCACAGGTGGTCGCATTACACCCTCAGTTCACCAGATCCAACTATAAGCAGTTTGTCACCGGGGGCAACAAGGTAGGTTTGAGTAGTACTTTTTACTTGTGCGCTTGTTACACCCACTTTTGTTTTGTTTTTTTGGGGTTTTATTTTTTTAAAACCGCCATTTTCAAGACATTTCCTGCCGCAATAATGCGTCCTGATTGTGTCCGGGTGAAACCGAATCCTGCACACTGTCTCGCTTTGGCTCGGCTGAGGGCGACGCGCAGGCCTTTGTCTGGTGTGAAAGGCTCTTACTTTTCTGTCTTTTCGCTGGAGTGCTCTCGGGAGAGCTGCCCATTTTCACAAAGTGCTGTTCGCTCAACAGTGTTTGAAAGGCAATGCTTCACAAGCACAGCAAATAGATGTCATTATCAAGAGGGTACATAGTCTTAGGATTTCCGGGCACATATGGTGATCTCTCTCTGGAAGTTGCCTCCGCTGGGTATGTCATCGCGGAAGGTGAAAAGCATATTAGACATTAGATTTGTCATTTTCTGTTTTTTTTCTTCATCTTTGAGGTAAAAACAGCTACCTACTAGCGCTTGCCTATTACACTACTACAAGCTGCACCGATGTGGCGCCATTGCACAAACCACCTATAAATAAAGTGTGCTGACATTTATACAACAGGGGCGAGGAAAAACTTTTACCACAAAACTCCATTGTTATTGTTACTTTGCTATTTTCTTTCAATTGGCACTGATTTCTCTCAGTTCCAAGTTGTGAAGGCCTCCACAAGTTGCCTGTGATGAAAATCAATACCCCTCAACGGGAGCCACATTCTGTCAAAGGAAATTCAATTTTGTTTCCCCAGTTCTTTTGTCATATCATCTTTTTGTCGAGCAAACTGTTTATTAACATAGGCCAAATGTTGACTTAAAGAGCCTATACAAATTTCTCCCGGCCGCCTTGGTAATAATATGCACTTTTGGGGGGCTTTTTGTATCACTTTATATAGTGAGAACCGCAACAATGCAGGGAATGTGAATGACTTTGTCCTCCACAGAAGGTGCGGTGCAAGGCCTGAAAACTTAACTTAAGCTTTAATTCATGAAATAGCTCTCAGGGCTGTCAATGCCACATTGCATTGTGGTTAAAAGCACACAAGCCACGCACATCACTCAAAGCTCTCTCGGAGCTTTCACAGCTTTTTCGAGACGGCACAAGAGTAAAGATGGTGCACGCAAAAAGTAATGAACTTACTTATTCGTGTATCTTAAATTGTTATCCACGGCACCTTATGTTAATGCCGTGTATCCATGTTATGATGAGAAGGATTCATTCATTCATTTGGTTATTTGTTCATTTTCAGGCACAACAAATACCTATATTGAACATAAAATGTACAAAACAAAAAACAAAAATTGCCTGAAAAAGGAGTGGGACGAAGAAAACTTATGTATTAAATCAAAACTGTAATGCCTCATATTTTCAACACCATCTTCACAAATGATCTCGGCCATGTGGATGTTTAATGTTTTCGTCCACCAGTGGAGCTGGTGAAGCTTCTCCCTCAGGTTGACTCACGTTGAGCCATCCATCTTTATTTTCTTTGTGCTTAAATGCTCCAAAGTGGGATTAAGTCTGCACATGTGGAGGAAAATAGGGCTTTACTTCATGATTTTATCAGACATAGCTTCCTAACTGCTTGTTCCAGTATAATACACTGTTCATCTACTGCCCTCTGTAGGCTGGGGTGTAATATTGCACCCTTGAATTAAATGTCCTTACTTTTTTCCCCCCTTCAAGCTCCTTCTGTATGAGAGAAACTGGCTGAATCGCTGGAAGACTTCAGTTCTACATGAGGGCGAGGGAACAATCACTAATATCAAATGGAGAGCTAACCTGATTGCATGGGCCAACAATGTGGTGAGATCTCCGCGACAGTTAAGCAAACCCCGATCCTTCTGTATGCACAGCTTCGTATGTAAAAATGCTGCTTGTTTACCTTCAGGGAGTAAAAATATATGACATCAGCACAAAGCAGAGGATCACCAATGTGTTGAGGGATAATGTGAGTTTGAGGCCCGACATGTACCCGTGCAGCCTGTGCTGGAAGGACAACACCACTGTCATTGTCGGCTGGGGTTCTTCCATTAAGGTTTGCTTTGTTTCCTGCTCGTGTTAATATTAATCACAGGCGCCGGCTGTGGCGTGCGTTCAGTCTAATCTTCTTATTTCTCTTCAGATTTGTGTTGTGAAAGAGCGAAATCCAACTGAAATGAGAGACCTGCCCAGCCGCTATGTGGAAATAGGTACAGAGCACCCCATTTCGTCTTCCACATATGAGACCACTGAAAAATGTGCACACTCTGAGTCACAGAGTTAATGAAATCTGTGCACTGAGTAATATTTTTACATAAGTTAGAGATTGCAAACGTCCTCTGTGCCTCGTAATTTAGCTCTAATTTTACATATCGTTGAAATCGTGTGGTTACGATATTGATCATCCTAGTTAATCCTATATTATTGATTGTGCTTCTGAGGAAAACTTCTGGCATTTACGTGCATCGTACTTTAACACATACCTCTCAGCTCAGCGTTGTTGCAGACCAAAAACACTCTCATGGCAATACTTCTCCGATGGCAGCAGCCTCTCTTCAGTTTTATCTTCTCGGTTCTTTTGTCATCTCTTTGTAAATCAATTTTTTTTATTAACATGGCCCAAATGCTGAATTAAAGAGCCCTCTCTTGGCGTCCTTGGTAATGTTAAGCGCCTTGAGATGACTGCAGTGAATTAGCGTTATATAAATTAAACTTAATTGAATTGAAAATGGAATTTTAGGTACTTCTGTGGGGCTTTTTGTCTCAGTTTATATAGTGATGATTGTAAAAATTCAGGGAATGTGAATGACGTTGTTTCCCAAGGCCTGAAAACTTAAATTGCAGTTCATGCTCCTCTGGCAAGACAAAGGCTCACACTGCAAAAACTTTTTGGGAGTGGCTTGGTTTTAAAGCTTGGGGCTGATCGGGGCACAAAGTATAGATGTAAATATGATATTATGGGAAATTTCTACCACGTCAACTGCAGAAGAAGGCAGTGCTGCAAGAAGAAAGGGTCCTGTTGTTCAGACGGCTTTAGATAAATTGAAATGGCGCTCAGGTTCAGTCTGTGCATACTTTTAAGATGGAAAAACAATTAAATGAAATAAATGCATTTCATCTCCTTTTTCTGCTTTCTAAAGTCTTTAACTGAGAAACAAAAAAGTTTAATAGTTGCTTACTTTAGTAGTTGTAAAGCTAAAGGCTGCGTTATGCACGTATCCTTTTAAGTTCAATCGATGTATGAAAACAGAAGGACACTTGCGTATAACTACACAAAAATGTGAGGCATTAAAGGGAAGAAATATTTCACCTTGTTCTCACTCACTTTCTTTAAATGTGGATTGTTGATATTTTGTTTCTTTTAGTTTCTGCTTTTGAGACCGAGTTTTTCATCTGTGGGTTGGCACCACTGGCAGATCAGCTGGTCACTCTGTTCTTTGTGAAGGAAAACTCTGATCAAATGGTAACAATATTTTTTCTTTTAACATACAAGAAAGTCAATAAGGTGTTAGGCATTTTTTGTGCATCTTTGCATCTGTCTATGACACTGGATTGTAAATTCAACAGTCAAGATGGAAGTGCATACTTTAAGCTTTAAATCAGTGGGTTTTCCAGAAAGGTTGTATTACTGTTTTATTCATAGTACCTAATTTTCAGAGTGACAGCGAGTTTCATTGCCAGGTGAGGCCTGTACCCCTCATCACTCCATGAGAAATTAAGCAGATAAAAGATCTGTAGTTGATTCCAAGCGTTGAACTTTTATGTGGTATCTTTTTAGTGGAATTCTCAATATGAAGTCCAAAGATGTGCCAAAGTGGTCATCATTAGGCTAAAAAGCAAAAACCTTAGGAATAACTAAATTCAATCTGGTTCATTCTTAAAAAGAAGGAATCCACTGTCCGGCTGAGCAGCACCAAAAGGCTGAGAGACCAAAGAAGACGTTGATGATAAGTTATTTCTATGGTTATGAAAAAGAACTTTGCGACATGTAACCATGTCGGAAACACTCTCAAGGCAATGAATGTGTCGTTGTCATGGTCTACCATCAAGAGATGCCTTCATGAATGTAAATATAGTGTGTTTACAACAAGGTGCAAACCACTGGTTACACTCAAGAAGAAGGCCAGATTAGACTTTTTGGAAAATATCTAAAAGAGTCATGAAAAAGAAATGGAGGTATGAAATCAAAATGAACTTTTACCAGAATGATGGGAAGAGAAACAACTCATGATCTGAAGCATACCAGATCATCTGTCCAACACGGTGGAGGCGGTGTTATGGCATAGGCATGTATGGCTGCCAGTGGAACCAGGGCACTAGTGTTTATTGATGATGTGACTGCTGATAGAAGTAGCAGGATGAATTGTGAGGTGTGCAGGACAACACTCTATACTCAGATTCATTCAAATGCTGCAAAACTGATTGGAGAGAACTTCATATTGAAAATGGACAGCGGTCCAAAGCAAACTGCAAAAGTAACCCTTCTTTTTTTTTTTAGTCTTTGACTACAAAGGATTTTTACCCAGGTGTTAAAAACAATCCAAATTTTTAAAATTATAATTTTTGTTTTACAATTACTGTTGATTGTATAAGAATAGCTGTAATTTCTAAACAATTAATGCAAAAGTTTTTGTTAAACCCTTAAATTAAAGCTGAAAGTCTGCAAAAGTGTGCACAACAAATGTGTAGGTGTTCAAAAACCTAAGTCAGATATAAAATCATTACATATGTTCGCAGGATGAGGAGTTATGTGCGCGGCCTCGTCTCGACATCATCCAGCCTCTCCCCGAGAGCTGTGAGGAGATCTCTTCAGACGCGCTGACGGTGCGCAACTTCCAGGACAATGAGTGCAGAGACTACCGCCTCGGTGAGACTGTAAAATCTGCTCCCAGAGAAATGTCACGCTGCCTTTTACTGCAGCCTGATTTCATTATGCATCGATTATCAAATGTCAGCTGTAATGTGGGAGTACGCAGAGGAATAAATGTATTTTCATCAACAGAGCATTCAGAGGGAGAGTCACTCTTCTATATCATCAGTCCCAAAGACATCGTTGTGGCAAAGGAGCGAGACCAGGACGACCATATTGATTGGCTGGTCCAAAAGAAGAAATACGAGGTTTGTGTTGTTGAATTTCATGAGGGTTGCTAAAGGTTAACGGCTGCAAGGTCAGAGTTTGATTTTGTGTCCTGTTACTGCGCTTTTAACCATGACATCAGGAGGCACTGATGGCCGCGGAGATTAGCTTCAAAAACATTAAGAGGCACGACGTTCAGAAGATTGGAATGGAATACATCAACCACTTGGTGAACACGAGAGACTATGACAGCGCTGCGAGGTAAGTCCTGCATGTTTGCAGGTGAGCAGTGTTGGCATGAGATATGTAAAGAACAAGATAATGTTTTAGGAGCTCAACCAAAGAAAGTGCTTAAGTCCCTCAGTGACTGCTCTAAAATTTGGAGGTGATCCCATAGAACATAACGCTTTTTCCTAATTTGTGTGACCCTGACCTTTGACTTAGAGCTTGAAGTATTACAAACTAAAATGTTGTATCTTTATTCATATAATTGGACCACTTATGCTTTCTCTTCAAAAGACCAAATGTAAAAATCAGAATCTTCTTTTTATCATTTAAATGATTCAAGTGTTTTGTTTTTAATTTAAATGTATTTATTTATTTACTTTTATTCAGAAAGTGTCAAAAGGTCCTGGGGAAAAACATGGAACTGTGGGAGAATGAAGTGTACAGGTTCAAGACCATTGGACAGCTCAAGGTAGGTTTTAACGGCTGTGCTTTGAAGGCATCACTAAAGTGGTTATAACGTTGCAATGAAGTGCGACGCTTGCCCTGTGGAAAGTTGTGTCTCTTATGCTGTATGTGGTGCCACTTCTGTCATGTTTCAGGCCATCAGTCAGTATTTGCCAAGAGGAGATCTGCGTCTCAGGCCGGCCATTTATGAAATGATCCTTCATGAATTCCTGAAAACTGACTATGAGGTAAGTTACACCCCCACCCGTGTGCAGTCTTGGCGTGATGAACGTACGACGGCTGATAGTGCGTGCTGCTTTTTTCTGTAAAGGGTTTTGCCACCCTGATCCGGGAATGGCCGGGAGATCTTTATAATAACATGGCCATCGTTCAGGCTGTCACCGATCACCTGAAGAGGGATCCCACCAACAGCACGCTGCTCACCACGTTGGCTGAGTTGTGAGTGGTCTTAACTTGAATATTACTTGAATATTGAATATTGAATATTGAATATTACGGCACGGAGGCTAAGTTTTTAGGAGCGATTCCATGCGTGTCATTCAGTCTGTAAACACAATGAATTCTCATAAAACTTTGTAAGGGTGTAGATTGCGGTAATGTCAACAATCCATTAATATAACTTAGAAACTGCTATGGTTACACCTGTGCTGTGTTTTCTCAACATATACAAAGTACCATATGAAGATTTGACATGACATGATATTTTAAATCTTAAAAACGTCTTTAAAACATCACTTTTGACCTCTGACCTGTTCTTCAAGGTTGATCTGAAGGTCAAAGTGATCATAAGGCTATACAGAGCTATTTAAAACTATATTCTATATTTCTTACTTTTTGTATTAATAACATATAGTATATAGAATGATATATTTGGACCTCTGACCTCTTCTTCAAGGTCAAATAAGGTGAAATTTAAAAAAAAATGTCTTTCATCTTTAACACTTTGCTTAAATTTCGACTGCCTTTGTTTATATTGGCAACATTTAGGAAATGATACTGGTATATGGGGATTTCAAATATCATGTTAAATTTGTTGTGAGTTGCTGGTGTTCGATGCTGTTTCAGGTACACCTACGACCAGCGATACGACAGAGCCTTAGAAATCTACCTGAGACTGAGGCACAAAGATGTTTACCAGCTGATCCACAAACACAACCTTTTCTCTTCCATCGAGGACAAGATCGTACTCCTCATGGACTTTGACAAAGAGGTAAAAAGTCATCACCGACTGATTTCCCCTTCATTTGTTACTTATAGATGTTGTTCTTATACATTTAAACCATTTAAACTGTATGACTTCATGTTGTCAGAAAGCTGTTGACATGCTTCTCGATAATGAAGACAAGATATCAGTAAGTACCCCTGAATTCTTTGAATCTTCTTTATCTTCCTGATTTAAACAAATGATTCTAAGTGATGGATTTTGTTTTGACTCCAACAGATAGACAAGGTGGTGGAAGAACTAGCAGACAGACCTGAACTTCTGCATGTGGTGAGTTATATTTGAGCACCTTAGGTTACTGAATTCAAAACAGATGTTATAATGCAGGGAGTTTGACCAGCCTTTTGCCCACAGTACCTCCACAAACTGTTCAAACGGGACCACCACAAAGGCCAGAAGTACCACGAGAGACAGATAGGCCTATATGCCGAATACGACCGGCCAAATCTGCTACCTTTCCTGAGAGATAGCACCCACTGCCCTCTTGAAAAGGTACATGTCATCCAATCATAAATTCTCGTCTTTAGAAGTGAAGTTGGGTAACATAAGTCATTTTGTTGACCTCCTTAGGCTCTTGAGATTTGCCAGCAGAGAAACTTTGTGGAGGAGACAGTTTTCCTGCTCAGTAAGTGTTGATTAAGGATTAAGATTCGTACTCTCATTTGAAAAGATAAGGAAGAAGCTAATCAGACATGTTTCTCTCAGGCAGGATGGGAAACTGTAGACGAGCCTTGCAGATGATCATGGAGGAGCTGGCAGATGTTGACAAAGCCATAGAGTTTGCTAAAGACCAGGATGACGCAGAGCTGTGGGATGATCTCATCTCTTACTCTATTGACAAACCACGTATGTCACCAAATCTCCTATCGAGTCAGTCATGGTAAACCTGTGCATCAATAAATCTGAACTTTAGTTATCTCTTGCTTTTTACTTTATTTACTCCAGCATTCATCACCGGTCTCCTCAATAATATCGGCACTCATGTTGATCCTATTCTGCTCATCCGACGCATAAAGGAAGGCATGGAGATCCCAAACCTCAGAGATTCCCTCGTGAAAATCCTTCATGACTACAATCTACAGGTCAGACATGCGTCCCGGAGATTAGCTTGAAATTTTTTCCACACCCTTCAGCCCATTTCAAATTTACTGGGCCGTTTATAAGATAAAGGACATATGCTTTAATATCTTAAGAAATAAGTGAAGGAAATTTCAACAGTTCTTCTGTTTGTCCACATTTTGTCAGTCTGCTTTCTCAAAGAAATACATTGCCACAACTCCTTGGCTTACCCATCTTACTTTGGTGTGGTATGGAAAGCTGAAAGTAGTTCTGAAAAGAATGCAATCTATTCTTGACAACTCGCATCACAATGCTTCTTGGTGCAAACTACAGTATGTCCTCCTCAACTTTAAACTCTGCAAAAGCCAATCACTAGTCCGGATTAGACCCCTTGGTAGGGCAATCGTGATTTAAGATCCTATCGATCATTTAAAGCTTAAAAGACAGTTCTTTTCAATAATATAGTTGGTTCTAAGATCAAGGGACATATACAGAGTATAAAGAGATATAAAACCAGAGAGACATTTTAAATATGTTTGAGTTAAGTTGCAGGCGTAGTCATTGGAGGTTTTAATAAACTGTCTGACTGCAGTGCTGTGAATAAGTACAGCCTGTAGAACCACCTTTAACATCAATAAGTTGAAGTAATTGTTTTCTGTTTAACTTTACCAGTCTCTCACATCATTGTGCTTGAATTTTGACCCACTCTTCTTTACAGCGCTGTTCAGTTCATTAAATTTTGTGGGCATTTGTTTATGCAGAGCTCTTTTAGGGACTCACTGCAGCATGTCAGTCAGCTTGAGGTCTGGGCTTTGAGTGGGCCAATGCAACACCTTGATCCTCTTCTTTTTCAGCCATTCTCTTGTAGATTTGCTGCTGTGCTTGGGTTCATTGTCGTGTTGCATGACCCAGTTCCAGTTGAGCTTCAGCTGTCAGACAGTTGGCCTCACATTTGACTCTGGAATACTTTGGTTTACAGATTAGTTCATGGTCAAACAATGACTGCAAGGTGCCCATGTGGCGTGCCCATGTGGCGTGCCCATTTAACACGCTAACAGAGGCCCGTAGAGTCTAAGATGTAGATATTGGGTTTTTTGCTATTTCTATGTGCTCTGTGGAGCGAATTTGCTGGGACGTCCAGTCCTGGGGAGATTAGCAGCTGTGATGAATGTTTTCCACTAACAGTAGAATGATGAATCTCAAATCTTTTGGAAATTGGTTTATAAACCTTCCAACACTGAACTTTAAGGTCATGATTGTTGATGTCTTTCCTCCTTGGCATTAACTTACATTAAGCATTAACACACCTGAATGCTCCAGACCGGCAAACTGCTCAAACTTCTGCTTCTATAGATATGCTCACACTCACTGATGATCAGTTAATCAAGTGAGTTTGATTAACAGCACCTGGCTGCTCTCTCATCTTCTTAATTCAGTAAAGATGTATGTTCTTTTTCATATGACTATACTGTTAGAATTTAATTTGACCTCATTCGAGGGTGGTTTTAAATTGCTCAATTCACCGATTTCTGTACCTCTTATCCTGTTTGTTGACAGCTCGTTTGATTTCTTGTTTCTAAGATTCTTTTAAGGGAAGGCTGCAAAAAGATCCTGGTGGCCGACTCCCTCTCCCTGCTCCAGAAGATGCATCGAACACAGATGAGAGGCGTCAGGGTTGATGGTGGGTGCGCTTTGGTGTTCGTGCAGCTCCTTTTGAGATTAGCTATATTAAACTGGACTCTTAAGAACGTTGCTGCTTTTCTTTTCAGAGGAGAACATTTGTGAGTCATGTCATGCTACAATTTTACCCTCAGGTGAGTCATGTAATGTAGGTGTATTCATCTGTTTTTAATGTTGTATTGCATTTGAAAACTCTTCTTTGCCAATTTTTGCAACGTGTGTTTCAGACATGGCCAAAACCTTCAACGTGGTGGTGTTCCACTGCAGGCACATGTTTCATAAGGAGTGTTTGCCATCTTCAGGAACAGTAAGTGACATCTCTATATGCTGTATCACTCTTTACACATTGGTTCTGGGGTATTTTATCTGAGAAGCTCAAATATGACTTCCTGTAACTTTTCGCTCTTTCCTGTCTCAGATTCCCGGGTTGCAGTTTTGTAACATCTGCAGTGCGAAGAGACGAGGGCCGGGAAGCGGAATACTTGAGATGAAAAAGTAATAAACGGTGTACTTAGAGTCTTATTACTGAACTCTCATGTCAACTCAGCGCATTGGTCAATAAATATTACTTCCCTTCAGTCACTCTACTCTAAGCTTGCAAAAATCATAAATATTTATGTTTGACTGTCTCTGTACATTTACGTCTGCTTGCTTCTGTTGTGTGTGTGATAACCTGTATGAAAATTAAAATGGAATTAAAGCAGTTTGTGGTTTGTGTCTGATAATTATACACATCTTTGTTAAAATCCACTTCAAGCTAATTGGGTAGAAATGTATTCAAAGGTAGAAGATGGCTGCCACTCCCCGAGCCTGATTCTACAGGAGGTTTCTTCCTATTAAAAGGGAGTTTTTATTTCCCACTGTCACCAAGTGCTTGCTGAAAGGCCCTGAGCTGAGTGCTTTTGTGATTTGGCACTATATAAATAGAGTTGAATTGAAAAGTAGAGTTTAAAATGTTATCGGCTCATAAACTTTAGCAAACTTCAGCACTTCACTTTTGTTCTTAAAAACCAGTACCAGCACACTAAAGGTGTTCTCAATTCTCATCTCACTCTTCAAGATTGCATTAAACAACTGAATTAAAAATGCACCGGGCTATCTCCCAGACATCTTGATACCGCCACAGGTTTGTCATCTGGACCAACTGCCTTTCCACTTTTCATCCTCTCAGCTGTCCTAACTTCCTCCCTACTAATCTTCTGCACTTCCTGTTTCACAAACTGTCCTCAAGCCATTCTTCTCTCTCTTTGATTTTCTTCCTTCATTAGCTCCTCAAAGTAATACTTCCTACTTCTCTGCACACTTTCTTCATATGTTTGTATATTTCCATTTCTGTCCTTAATAACACGAACATGCTGCACATCCTTTCGAATTGATACAAGTCCCTTTCTTCTTCCTTAGTATCCAGTCTCATTTAAATGATCATTAGAATTAAATAAGTATTTCAAGAAATTATATGCCACAGTAGAGATTTTTTAACTCATCATTCATTATAAGAATTTCTGAACAAGCATCAGAATATGCTCTCCCATTATGCTCTCCCGTTCAGTCCAACGAAAAGAATATTCGCAAAACACAAAAATAGAGTTTCAAATACAGTGTAAACAGTATAAATATATATATGTAAATATATATGTGTGCACTTGAGTCATTATTTATGTTGTGTGTACGTTCGGTAAATAATAATAATAATAATAATAATTAGACTGTAATTATCAGTATCAGTAGAAACCGTTTTAAAGCTGTGACTGAATTGGGTGATTAAATTTTCCTCTTCAAAAACTACAAATCTCGATTTTGCGGGCGCAATGAGTGCTTCTACGTCATATCCGCCGTTTCCCTCCGGAAGTACAGTTAATTTTTATTCACGGAAAAAAAAAGAAAAAAACAGCTGTTGTTGAAAAAGAAAACATCAAAGTGAGTTTCATGGACGAATGCCGTGCTTTACCTGTTCGCTGACTTTAGTATCGTGAGGACTACTGTGTGGGGGCTGTGTTCGGTGTGTCCCGCCGCTCTTTAGGCTGATTTGGAGCAGCGAGGCTCGGTTCGCTCATTTGTTGCGAGTTGGCTGCTGCGGCTGCTAGCTGTTAGCTGTTAGCTTCCATCACTGTGGACTTCCAGCTAGCACGCTAGCCACGCTCAGCTAGCTAACTGACCATTTCTGAGTGTCTGATGAACTCCGAGTGACAGTAAAACCTGCTGGCTGCCAGACAGCTAATGAAATAAGGCGCGTAGATGGGGAATTAGTGCGTGAAAGTAGATCGTACATTGTGTGACTCGTTAGCCTCCTAGTTTACGATTTATCACTGTTTATGTCAAACGTTAGCCAGCTTTGTTGCTTGTGGAAGAAATAGGTAATAGTTGATGGATTTGCTTATAATTACCTTATCATTGCTTATCATTTCCAAGAAAGGAGGTGTTCCCATTTTACTGAGAAAATCCATGATGCTGGAAAAAAAAGTGAATTACTTTGTAACTACAGGATTATTTTCCTTGTAAGTCCTCGCCTCAGCTTTATCATGTTTTTGTGAAATATTTTGCAGAATGCCGGCCTCAAAGAGAGGATCGGCTCCTCCAGACTCGCAGTCCAAGATAAGGAAGTTGGATGAGGACGGAGAGGCTGCGCCATCCAAAACTGTACCAGCCGCCAATAATCAGTCACATAACAACACAGGAAATATGAAAGAAAAGACAGCAGCCCCACGGACTAAGAAAAAACTCTGTGCTTCACCGGAAGGGGGACATAAACTAGCCAAGTCCCCCAAACAGAGCTCGCCTCTGAAGGATTCCAGCAAAACTTCCCCTGACCCACCTGTCAAAAAAGCCAAGCTCCAGAAAGCCACAAGTGCCTCCTGTGGAGAAGCTCCCTCACCGAAAGCGAACTCCAAAACCTCCCTGAAGCGAACTGCCTCCATGGACTCTGACGAGTTGAGTAGTGATGGTAGTAAGGCTGACTTCTTCAGAGAAAGGGATGATGAAGACAAGGCCCGCTGCATCAGAAAATACTCAAATCGAGTCAAAGCCAAGCGAAAGACGGAAGAGTCTCCTTCTGTCTCCGAGGATACGAGTCAAGGTTTATCTTCTCCACCTAAGGACCCCATACAGATGGACCACAATTATGGTATATTCACAGATTCACCATGTCTTGAAACTACAGATGAGGCAAATGAGAACATTAAAAAAGAATCTGCAGAATCTTTTACTGAGCAAGAGAGACCACAAATATCAGCTATTGCACCACAGGAGGTGTCAAAGGAAACTACGGTCTCTGTAACAGACACCAAATTTGAGTCTTCAGCTAATGAAAGTAAACATAAAGAATTACAAAATGTAGAAAGCCAAAAGGGTGTAGATAATGAAACACCAGCATCATCAAGAGACATTTCAGACCATCTCATATCCGAGGCTGAAAAGAAGGATGAGGAAGAGTTCGTTCAAAAGGATTTAGATGATAAAACACTACCATCATCAATGGAAACACTAAGTTTGGCTGCTGGAGAGGTGGATCCAAAGTGTAAAGATGAAAAACAGTCTTGCATGTCAGAGAGTCTGAGAACTGAAACTAAAACAAATGAAACCACACAGTTTGTTTCTGGAGAGAATAAATTGAGTGTTCAGTGTACAGCTAAGGGATCAACTGAATCTGCCACCATATCTGCAGCCCTTAGTAACGAATTCAACTCTGCATCAGAACAGCTGCTTGTGGAAAGTGGTATTCCAGAGAATGAGACTCAAGCAGACATTGTCAGAGCTCTCGCTACTTCCGACGGGGAATCAAATCTTGTAGACACGCAGGATGACGTGCCAATTGCAGTTACCGACACGTGTGTTGATGTGGAAACAATGGTCATAAGGTCTGAGGAAGATCTTCAAGAAAGCGATGGAAAAGAAGCTGACTTCCAGTTGACTCAGGTCGTCTCTTGTCCTGGAGGTTTGGTTGAGAGACAACTGAGCCATGACTGTGTGATAACTGACAGCTGCACTGAAATATTGACTCCTGATTGCGAGGCTGTTCAAAGAGAAGTGATTTCCGAATGTTTTACAGTTCCAGACGGTCAGATAGCACCTAGCGTAGATCTGCAAAATCAGGAGAACCACAGACTTTTTGACAACACTGCAGAAAAGCCTGATGATGGAGTTAAAGAAGATTCTGAGAGCACAGAAGGAGACACGAGCATGATTTGTGTCACTGCAGCAAGCAGCCAGATCAACATGGATATACTGACTGCAGCAGCATCAGAGGAGATTTCTGTAGTGGAAATACAAAGACAGGAAAAACAGGATGCTCCTGAACCTATTGCAGACATATCTACAAACTTTCATGAGGATCATGTGGGAGAAAACTGTAGAATTATGGAAGACAAACACTCTGTGAGCTTTGGACATAGTAGTGGAGCTGAGACTGAAACTAAAATAGAAACACAGAACATAGTGATTTCAGAAGTTTCTAATACAGAAGTGCAAATTCTTGAGACCCAGGAAATCTGCAACGCTACTACAGCCGAATCCACAGAGGTTCATGTTATGGATGATAAATCTGACATTAAAACCTTTGAATGTGCTGATGGGTCTGAGAGCCAAGAGAAAATACAAACACAGAGCTTATCAGCTTTGGAGGTTAGTAATCCAGCAGCTAAAGTGGAAGTACAAAACCAGGAGAGGCCAGACGGCGAAGCCACGAGTGACAAAGTTCAGGAAGATCTGAGGACTGCAAACTATGAGAGCAGCAAAGAAGCTGAATGTGTTGCTGCTGTGGAAAAACGAATGGAAACACCAGACGATGTAGAGGCTGAAACCACATCAGTGGAGATCTGTAACATTGAGCAAACGCATCAGATGAGCCAGGTGGACAGTGAATCTACCACAGCTGAATCACACATGGATCAAATTGTTGAAAATGTGCAATCTGTGGAAATGCAGACAAAATTAACAATGGAGGTTTCATATCCATCCGCTTCAGTGGAAATCCAGAGAAGTCAAACAGAAGTGGAGCTACAGACCACATTGGGGACGAGTTCTGACATTGCACCTGGAGCAGGAATACAAAGTCACAAAAATCATGAAATCAATGAATGCAATACAGACGACATCCCTAAAGAGATTACAGAAGACTCAATGATTGAAAATTTCCAAACTGTGCAGAATGAAGATAAATGTGTGACACTAACTCCAGAGATTTCTGAAGCAGCTCATTCAGTGGAAGTGCACAGTGAGAAAAGTCCAGAAGTAGTGGAGATGGAGTCTGCAGCAACATCAGAGGAGGTTTCTAACATACCTGCAGCGCAAATACAAAACCAGGAGAATCAGGATGTTGGTGCACATATTACAGACACAGTTTATACAGAGTCTGTGACTGTCCCTAAGAACGAAAACAAAACAGAAGATCAGCCTAAATCGCCAATAGAATTTACCGGACATGCCTCTATGATGGAATTACAGAGTGAGAAAAGTCAAAATGAAGTTGAGATGGAAACTGCAACAACATCAGAGGAGGTTTCTGACACATCTGCAGTGGAAACAGAAACCCAGACGAGTCAGGATGTCTGTGAAGATGGTGCAGGCATGCAGATCGACTCTGTGACTGTTGCAGAAAATGAAAACAAAAAAGAAGAAAAGGCTAAAACCACACCAGAGATTTCTGAAGTGGTCCCTTCAGTGGAAGCACAAAGTGAGAAAATTCAGAGTGAAGTGGGTATGGAGTCTGCAGCACCTTCAGAGGAGGTTTCTAAGATACCTGCAGTGGAAATCCAAAGTCAGATAAGCAAGGTTATCACAGAATATAGCACAGATGTACATACACAGTCAGTGACATCAACACCAGACTCCCCTAAAGAATCCACCTCAGTGGAAATCCAGCTGGTGCAAAGTCAAAATGAAGTGGATGCGGAGCAGAAAACACCAGAGGAGGTTGCTAGCATACCTGCATTGGAAATAAAGGGCCAGGATGTCATTGAACATAACACAGACATACTCATGCAGCCCATCAGTGTCTCGGAGAATGAAAATGAAATGGAAAAACAGGCTCCATCGATATCAGAGGCAGAGATTTCAGTGGAAGTACAATGCGGCAAAAGTCTATCTGAAGTGGAGATGGAGAGCACAACAACATCAGAAGAGCTTTGTATCCCACCAGCAGCAGAAACGCATAAGCAGAAGAGTCAGGATGTCAGTGAACACACAGAAGATTCATATACGCAGCCCGTCGCTGTCCCAGAGAGAGAAATTGAAATGGAAGAGCAGGCTAAATCGACACAAGAGATTTCAGTGGAAATACAAAGTGAGAACAGCCTAAATGAAGTCGACATGGAGTCTGCAGCTGCATCAGAGGAGATTTCTAGCACACCTGCAGCGGAAATACAAAATCAGACGAGCAAAGATGTCTGTGAACGGAGCACAGACGTACATACAGAGCCTGTTACTGGTGCAGAGAATGAAAACAAAAAGCAGGATACATTAATAGCAGATATTTCTATTTCAGCACACAGCCAGGAGATACAGGAAGCCGCTGAACCTACGGGAGACATATCTAAAGAAGTCCACAAAGGATTAAGGAATCCCACAAATCACCCCAACAAAGCACATTGTGTCACTGCTGCTGAGAGTCAGGTGGAAATGGAGGCAACAGAAGCACCAAAGGAGACATCTGAGCCAACAAATAACCCAAGCCAGAAAGGTCAGGAGGTCAGTGAACTGACTATAAACACTACAGTAGAGAAAGACTTTATTATTGCTCTGAGTGAAGAGGAGGATGATAAGGTTAAGGCCGACTGTGTCATTGCTGCTGAGAGTCAAAGAAAAGTGGAAGTGCAGACAACAGAAACACCGGAGGAGGTTTCTGATCTAAAGAATGTGCCAGAAACACAAAGTAAGAAAGATCGGGAGACCACTGAGCTCAAAACAGACACTGAGGCAGGTAAAGATTTCATTAATACTGAAGAAAAGGATGACAAGGTCGATGCTGAATGTGTCAGTGTTACTGAGAGTCCAGGAGAAATGGAAATACAGACAGTAGAAGCACCAGAGAAGATTACTTATCTGACAAATAAACAAAATCAGAGAGGTCAAGAGGTCAGCGAACTCACTACAGACACTGAAGTGGAAAAAGATTTGACCGGGACAGAGTGCGAGGAAAAGGATGTCGAGGTTAACGAGGAAAGCTTAAGCGCTGTTGAGAATCAAGGAGAAATGGAAGTGCAGACAACAGAATCAGGAGAAGAAAGATCTGACGTTGAAGTACACAACGATGGAAATCAGGAGGTCGGTGACGTTCAGGAAGATCTTATGTCTGCACGCTGTGAGACTAGAAATGAGGAAGAGCCTGCTTCTGAATGTGTTAACATTTTAGAAACTACTGCAGAAGGGAGTCCTTATCTAACAAAACAGCAAAGTAATGTTACTGAGGAAATAAATGAAGACACTACAGCCTTATTAGAAATTCAGAAACAGAGAGGGCCTCGTGCTGACGTGGATATAACAAGTGAATCAACAGAAAGGGAAGCTTCAGTGTTAGAAGAGGAAACGGGGAGCCAAATGTTTAATGAGGTCAAGGCTGACGGATCTGTTGGTAACATTGAAGGAGGAGGAGCGGATAGCAGCGAAGTAATGCTTTTTGTTTGTGGGCAAACCGACAACAACAATGTCGTAATTCAGCCTTCTGAGGAGCAGATTGAGATGGTTAATCAGTCAGCGGTCGGGCCCCATGAAAACCAGATAGTGTACGAGCCCATTAGTAGCCCAGAGAGTAATGATGATCGTGATGTGTCTGCAGCGGCAGCAGAGAAGCACGATGCCGTTTCTATATTAGATATACAATGCACAGAGGCTCAACAGATGGAAACAAACTTTTCCAGTAATGAAGACAACAGAGAAATTGGTGGCATGCAGCTGGTAAATGAAGTTGCTAAGGAGGAAATTTGTGTCCCAGACAGCCAGGCAGGGGTTGAAATGGAAGTACAAGCGCAGCCAGCACAGTTGGAGCAGATTAACGCTACCGTGGATGTGAAAGAAGTTGCACCGATCAGTTCTGGCAGTGACATGAGCGTGGCAGATGGAGGGTCAGGAGATGCTGCAGAAGTGAAGAGTGAAATGACAGTGAAAAGTGAAGGAAATGGCATTTCAGAGTGCATCAGAGCCACTGAGTTTTCTGAGCAGGTGCAGCACGATGCTGGCGTTCAGGAAGCTGCGGGCGTCACGGTAACAACAACAACTCCACCAACAACGACTACATCCTCCACTGAATTTGAGGTACCAGGTGGTGCATCTGAGGAATATGTGATTTTAGAGCCAGTCCCACAGAGTGAAATTCACTTTGATATCGTCACTCAAGCTGCAACCGAATCAGGTCTGGCGGCCTCTCTTTCAGAGCAGGTGAATCCAGAAAGTGAGTCGATGGAGGAGAAGGCGGAGAGTGAGAGGACTTTAAATGGTTCCGAGCAAACTGTGTTTACTGAAGCGGCGGCTAGTTCAGGGGAGGTAGCAGAGCAGGAGACAAACATTTCACCTGTGGAGGAAGACGTTCAGGTTATTCAGCCTTCTGACCACCAGTCATCTCACATGGTGGACATGAATACCTCCCATGACTCTGAACCCCAAAGCCTGATTGAAGACATTAATGTAGTGGTGATAGAGGATGCTCAAGATAACCTGGACATACAAGAAGTGCAGATTCTAGAGGACATCGAGATCGGACATGAGATTATAGTGGTGGAGGAAGAGAATGATGAAGACAGTGACATTGCAGTAGTAGAAAAGCCACAAGAAACAGCCGAGGCAGGCCTGCCTGAGGAAAAGGTGAATGAGAAGTACATATGTAACACTAGTGGGCCTGACATGAAGCAAAACAGCACAGCTGAAAAGACCGAAGAGGAAAAGAAAGCTCAAGAGCCAGAAAAACCCAAGAAACAAGAAATGAACACGCAAGCGAGAACCAAAGCTCGCCTCGCAGCTCTGGCTGAGCAGAAGGCTGCGGCAGCTAAGAGAAGTGCAAATAGGCAGCAGCTGAATCTCTTAGCCCTGTGTCAGGAGATCGCAGAGGACATTGCCACAGACAGCATGCTGCTGAAGAGGATAGAAGAAGAAAAACAAGCGGCAGCAGCAGCAGCCAAGAGTGAAGCCAGCAAGAAGGAACGCCCGCCTGTTAACACGCAAGATGCCAACACGGTTAATGTCGCAACTCCTGCTGGACCAGAGGGATGCGCCCCTCCTTCGGTGACCCCTGCTCCTGAGGCCCCCCCAGCCCAGCCCTCAACGGCTGATTCAGCCGAAACTCAGCCTTCCGCCGAGCCTCCAAAGAGACGTTTCTTCATCACGCAGATTTCAGTGCCGCTGAAAGTCCACGAGAAAAAGAAGCTGACTCGATATCAAAGACTCAGACAGGTCGAGCTGCAGAGAGAGAAAATGTCGTGGGCACGTGTGAAGAAACTAAAGTCTGACCAAGCAAATCAGATGTTCTCAGACATGGATTGGCAGGCACCTTTTTCTGCTGCCTCTCTTTTTCCAGTGAGCCCTGTTACCACACCTCCTCCTCAACCTGCAGCCAGTCCAGCAACCTCCCAACTGAGTCCTTCTGCATCTAGCAAACCTGCTACACTGAAGGCAGAAGCTCCCAAGAATGAGCCTAAGGCTGAGCTGGCTAAAACTGAACCATCTAAAACTGAACCCACTAAAACTGAACCCACTAAAGCTGAAACCTCCAAAAAACAACCAACGATAACTGAAACTCCTAAAACTGAACCCCCTAAAACTGAAACTGGCAAACCTGAAGCCTCTAAAACGGAGCCTCCTAGTACTGAAAACCGTAGAACTACACGGCAAAGCAAGGCTCAGACTACTAAAGCAGCAGCTACTCCAGAGCCCGCGCCAAAAGTCACAAGATCAGGAACCAAGAGAACCCTCCCAGCAATACCACCTCCCATGCCCAACGGACTTAATGCTCAGAAACTGAAAATGGAAGTTGAGTACAAGCCATACAGACCCAGGCCGAAATATTCTCCTGACGATTTTGAGCTGGATGATGACCCATTACCAGCAAAGCCGAAACCACCCGGCCTCCAGTCAAACCCTTCGGCTCAGCCTAAACCCACTCTACTATCAAAGCCCACGCTCACAGCGCAACTTGCCAACCAGGCAAAACTCAAAGCTCAGACCAAGCCTGCTGGGCAGATCTCAGGTCAGTCAAAGCCCTCTGTTGCAGCTCCAGCTCAGTTAAAGCCCGCACAGTTAAACCCAGCTGTTGCACCAGCAACACAGTCTAAGGCCACAGCTGCAACTGCAGCTTCATCCAAACTTGCTTCTTCAGCGAATGCTCCGTTAAAGTCTCCAGTCCCGACTGCAACTCAGTCTAAAGTTGTTTCAGCTCCAGCTCAGTCCAAGCCTGCAGCTTCTGTTTCACCTCAGCTGAAGACTGCAGGTGCCGATGCAAATCTAACACAGCTGAAACCATCTGCTTCACCTGCAGCTCGGCCTGCTGTTGCAGCCACATCTGGGATGAAGCCTGCTGCCTCTAAGGCTGGTGCAATTTCAGTGCCTCAGAGACCCACAGATCCCGCATGTAAAGAAAACGACAAGTGCAAGGTAAGTCAGAAATAAATTATTCTATGATCAGTGTCACAGGCGCTGTACATGTTACTTACCTTTTTTCTTTCATACACAGAATGCAGCTCATCCACTTTCATCAGCTCCACCTGAAGAGAGCGCCAAAGTGTCTGACAAGCTTACAGGTATCTGTGTATATTAATTGCAATCCTGACTCAGATTTACCTCCATCAGCTCGTCCAGATTGTCTACCTGTCTGTGCCAGTGTCTGCTAGCAGGATTACTCAAAAAGTCATGGAGAGGTTTGCCTGAAAGTGCTACCAGAAGTGTCCCAACGTAGACGTGATTAATTCAGATTCAGACTCTTTATTATTTTGAGGAAAAATAGAAAACATAAGCTTCACAAATACATGTGAAATGGAAAAAAGAAAAGTTGGGAGGCATCATCTTGGTTTCTTGAAAATACCTCCAGTTAATCTGGATCAAGCATCCAGAGAGTCTGTATTTTCAGTTATGGTAGAGGGCTGCACTACCAGTGTACGATCCACAATTTTTTATGAGAAAAAAAAGTTAATTTTTATCATTCAGATTTGAATTAGGCCATAAACTAGAATAATTTATCAAAATAATGAGGCAAGCAACACACATTTTAAATCCTGCTCTTTTAGGTTGTTTCTTACTTCACCTTAATCAAAATAAATGCATAGAAATGTTTTAAAAAAGTGAAATTCACATCTCTCATCTTTAACCAGCTTATTCTTCCTGGCAGGCCGACACTGTTGCATAAACGTGGTTCTTATCTGCCTGCTTATAGGACAGCAAACACAACATGCAGTGTTTGGATAGCTGTTAGGTTGAAATTCAGGCCTCTAAATACTGATTACATTAAGGTAAGCACCCCTGTCAGCGTGCACTTAGTTGCGTCTGCAGCTTTGTGCTGGTAGTGTTATGTCTCACATCGCCGAACACTGGACCTGAACAGGTTACCCACAAGGTCACGTTCCTTTAAAGGGTAAAAACGGCAATAAAACTATGTCCACCTCAGATTTCAGCTTCTTTCATCAGTTAACCGCGAGTGCAGCACATGTTGTCATATAAGTCCAGTCTTGGATCTTTGACTAATGTTTCAAAGCATTAACTTTTCCAAGATCAGCGCTAAATGTTATTTATTTATTTATTTATTTTACTCTCAATATGTTGTTTAAGTAAATTAGGAATTTATATTTTAAGTTTTTTTTATTTTTATTGTATTTTGTCAACAACCTTCTTAAATGTGTGTATAATTATGTTGCTGTGTAAAATCCTTTCTTTTATACGTTGATCTTTCTCCAGAGAGTAAAGCAGAAAGCTTGAAGGAAGCAGAGCAGACACCAGGAAAGCCTTGTCAAGAGTAAGAAGCTTTTCTAAAGTTGTTTGACATGTTTTATTTTGGTTTTTTTGCCTCTTAGCGGTTGAAACCTTCAGTAACCCGATGTGTTTTTGAATCGCAGCAAAGCTGTGAAGCCACAGGATGGCGGGGCTCCTCTCTCCGAAGCTTGCCTGCAAAAAGAAGTCAAGAAGCTAAAGGAGGCTGACAAAGATGGCACCCAAACAGTTATTGTGAGTGAACGAGATAGTTTCCTCTGACCTCATTTTAAATCCTGCGCTTTTGCAATGGAAAACATGGATCATAAGTTGGGTTCTTTCTGTGTTCTGTCACTCTGGAAAACTAAGTGAAATTGAATTCTTGAGAGTGAGCTTATTGCTTTGCTTTGTTCTCGCAGGATGCAGGACAGAAGCATTTTGGAGCAGTGGCCTGCAGTGTGTGTGGGATGCTCTACTCTGCTGCCAACCCCGAGGATGAATCTCAGCATTTGCTGTTTCACAACCAGTTCATCAGCGCCGTCAAATATGTGGTGAGGGAAAGTCACATGCCTATGCCTGTTAAACTGACTCCCTGGATCAGAGCAATAAATGCCAACAAATTTATAGATATGGTTTACAAAAAATATACAATGCAGTGCAGGGACAACTGAGGATTCTTGATAAAGGGAGTCTTGACCCTCGTCTTCCACTCTATGCTGCACTACAGTGAGCAAGACTGCAGGTATTTGATAAGATTCCTCCTTAGGATTGCCCGTTGGACATTTTCTAACTTCCCACCTCTAGAAAAGTAGGTCAGCACAGCTCTTTGTTTATTCAGTTCAAGTGTGATTTATTCTTACTGACTTTTCTGGTGGCAGAAGAGACAGTAAATAAAGTTAAATTGAAAATGTAATTTTATTTGGTTTACGTCAAATGATTCTGTCGGCTTATAAGAAGATTTATTACCTGGAATGTTTTGCGCCTATTTGCCAAAATTGTCCAAGATTGGGAGTGACTGCATATAGAAAATGGATTAATACCTACTTAGGACATTTAGATGACATAATTAAATATTTTCTATTCTTTTTGCTTTCCTTTTTTTTGTCAGGGTTGGAAAAAGGAGAGGATTTTGTCTGAGTTTCCAGATGGCAAGATCATTCTCGTCCTGCCAGATGATCCCAAATATGCTCTGAAGAAGGTATGTTTACACCAGCGTTTGCTAGCGTGAACTCTTCAGGGCTTATATGTCTGGATTGATAGTTAGGTCCCCAAAACAAGAAGTTCCCAGTTTTTATATTTTTTGGCTCCGTCTTTTACTGCCACCGAGTTAACATGAAATAGCCAGCATGCAGTTGAATTACAGACTGCTGTAATTCTACAGGTTGCAACAACCTCCTCAAGTGTAACAGAATAATAAGTATAAATACATTTAAATAAAATACTCTTTTGAGAATCCTTTGCAGGGAGTGACTGTCTGAGGTAGCAGTCACACGGGCCTAGCAAAAGGTAACAATAGGTACTTTTCTCCACTAGGGAAAAATGTGTATTCCCTGACATGTTGCCAAGTGGTTGCTTTGTGTTGCAAAGAAGGTACTGCACCAAAAATCTTGCAATTGCTTTGCTTGCTAGTAGATTCCCATGATCACTAGAGGTGGGCAGGTCAATCCAAATGTGTTGATAGTGTCGATCCCAACACTGGTATTGGTATCAGATCGATACTAGCACGATATGATCGATATTTTGTTTCCACTCTCTAAGTTCAGTATGTGTCACACTGCATTGCGTTAAATTATTTTTGGGGGAAATGGAAAAAACACAAACCTCAAGCATGCACTAAAATTTTATTTATAGCCTATAGTAGGGATGGGTATTGACAAGATTTACACGATTCCGATTCCATTTTCGATTCTGTTTAACGATTCGATTCTTTATCGATTCTTTTTTTTAAAAAGGAGTTTCAGACAAAGTTCTAAGCTAATCGACTAAGGTCGATTAGCTTAGAACTTTGTTTTATATCATCTCTTTGAACAAGATAGAAATTTAGGAGTAGCATGGCCTTACAAACCCAACAGTGAGGTCTTAAGAGATCCAGCCTATGGCTCTTCAATGGGGTGTCACAGGGTCCCCATGAAAAAAAGTTGTAAATGTAAAATAATAAAATAAATATTCTTCTGTAGCAATAACAAAGTATAACATAAATTATTCTGTAACAATTACACAAGAATATCCAGTAATGTCCCTGCCTACAATTAAACACATTCACTTACCGAAAATCGGGGGCATCTGCTGTGGCAAATGGGTGCAAGCCTTTTACCACAAACTTAGTCACTGCTCGGTGACATTCGTCTATCCTGGCCTGAAAGGAGACGCTACCGGCAGACTGCAGCGAGAACTGCCAGCATCTGAGCCAGCCAGACTCTGTCTCTCTCATCATGGTCACCTAAATGCACAGTAATGGCAGGTTTTGTAATAAGGCAGATCGCGCTAACATAATATGCACTGTTAGTTGATGATTTACCTGCTGCATTAAAGGGAGAGGACGTGCAAACGTTACCGCTGCTGCTGGGTTGAGATTCACGAGTCCGGAGCGGAATTAAAAACATGACATTCATTTAAGGTCATCACGTGTTTTGTGAGCAAATGCTTTTGCATATTCGTAGTGTTTCCTCCCTTAAATGAAATATCTACTTTGCAAGTATTGCAAGGCGCCCTGTTGTAATCCGTTCTCGTAAAGTATAACCAAACTTTTTAGCGTTTGAGCCGCCATGTTTCCTGCCAGGTAAATGACACTCCGCAATGTGGTGACGTCATTTGGGGCGACTGGAATCGATAAGGGAATCGTTTGCAAAAATGGCAAAAAATTGCAAGGAATTGAAACAGTGGAACCGGTTCTCAACAAGAACCGGTTTTCGATACCCATCCCTAGCCTATAGCACATTTAAAGAACAGAAGGCATTTAAATTCTACATTTCTAAAAAAACACCAAACTGTTTCAAAATGCATGAAAAACTGAAAGGTGTGTATTACTAAGTGGCTTGTACTTTGGAAAGTAAAAATCACAGCAATTTAGTGGCCATTAAAATGTGTTCAGAATTTATAAATTAGTGATGATTCGACTCATAAATCGCGACACATTGCTGTTCCTTACATAAGCTGCTTTTTTAAGTTAATAGTATCAGTATTGGTATCGCTAGTATTGGCTCTGTATTTACTTAGTATTGGTTCAATACCAACATTTGCAGTATCACACAGGAAGACGTTGACTTGCCTGCAAATTGATAACTGAGCACTAAGCTGAAGTTAAACTTGAGAAAGTGGGACACAAACCAGAAACAGAGAATGTTCCCCTTCAAAGTAAAAGTCGTAATTTACTACTACTACTATTGCCCGCCACCCCTCCCAGGGTATGGGGTGCCACAGGTAGATCTCAAGAGATTTCTGTCCTGGGCCATTCTTTCTAGTTGGGTCGAGGTGCAACCAATATATTTTAAAGGGTGAAGGCTTTGCTTTGAAGGTGGATGTTTTCTTTTCTTTTTTAGTGAGTTTTTGGTGAGTGTTTGCATTTCATTCAGCAATAGCCTTCAACAACTCGCCAACTGATTGGGTAATTTTTTTCCGCTAGCAACGAGCAGTTACCTGGGAATCCCTTGCCAGTCTCTAGGCCTGTGTGGCTCAGGCCTAAGGTCTGAAACTCAAAGCTTTTACTGAAGCTATTTACTGTTGTAGGGTCTTTCATCGCTCAGTTTTTGTCTTCAGCAAGTAAAATGCTCATTCATGTTTGTGGGTCTCTGTGTGACGTAAGCAGCCAACTTTGCTGCGTTTGTCTGAGTCTGAGCAGAGAATTCACCCTTATGCACTTAATAATTTAAAGAGCTGTAAACAGCTGAAATGTGAGCAGACAGACTGCATAACCTCTGCTAAGGCTGAAAAGCACATCACAAGAATGCCTGGATCTGGATTAGCTCGTTATATTTTCCTGAAATTTAAAACCGGGTATCTCAGTTTTTCAGCTTGCATTTGTAAATGTGACACCAATACTCCAAGTCTGCCCTGCCTTTGAAAAAAAAAAAAAAAAAAGTGCTCAAGTCTCACTTGGACTGTATCCTTAGATATGCTCCAATATTTATCATCCCTGCATTAGCATACTGATTCTTGGATGTACAATAATCTGTTCCTCAGGTTGAGGAGATCCGGGAGATGGTGGACAATGACCTCGGCTTCCAGCAGGTGGAGACCAAGTGTCCCTCAAAGACCAAAACCTTCCTCTTTATCTCTAATGACAAGAAAGTGGCTGGGTGTCTCATAGCTGAGCACATACAAGAGGTAAGAGATGATGATGAGCACATTTGTGAATGATCATCATGTAAAAATTGGGATAAATGAAATTCTTGGCTGATACAGATGTTTAAAATAGCTTAAAATATGAACTAAAATATTGCGTTTTGTGTTTCTAATCTTTCTTTCGTCCTCATGTAACAGTTTTAAGGTATCTGAGCATTTAGACAGACCAAATGGATATAATACAATAAACAGATGTTCGACCGCTGCTATCAGTAAGTGTCCGTTTATTCTGTGACGTTTACTGAGGATTGTGCATGCTCACAGGGGTACAGGGTGATTGAAGAGCCCATGCCAGAGGGTTCGGAGGGAGAGAAGTTGATGTTTGAACGTCAGAGAGCTTGGTGCTGCTCCACAACGCCAGAGCCTGCCATCTGCGGCATCAGTCGCATCTGGGTGGTCAGCGTGATGAGACGTCAGGGCATCGCTTCGCGCATGCTCGAGTGCCTCCGGTCAGTACGGCTGCAAACCGCCAGTCATTTCATCGTCATCATCACACACACACACACACACACAATCAAAGTCATATTAATGCAACTCGTATTTGTTTGTTTTTCTGCACAGGAATAATTTCATATACGGTTCATACCTGAGCAAAGATGAGATCGCCTTCTCCGACCCCACTCCCGACGGGAAACTCTTCGCCACGCATTATTTTGGCACTTCCCAGTTTTTGGTTTATAACTTTGTGAGCGGGACACGCTCGCACCAACCCAAAACCCAAGCAGTATGACGGTCTTCGGATACCGTAACGATGGCTTCATCTGAGACGCTCACCGACCAGTGGGACATCCTCACCAAACACTGAATCTTCACGTGTGTTTTAAAAAGAAAAACCTCCTCGGAGGGGTTACACATTGGTTCAAATCTCAGGATGAAAACAACGAGGTGTTGTTGAAACATGATATTTCACCCTTTAATCCTTCCCCGCATAGTATTTTGAAGAAAAAGAGTATTTTCTTTATACATTTTTAAGTAAACAATTGGTTTTATTAGGAGAATAGAGTTTACATGCATGACCTGACAGCAATAGAAAACAAAGAGCATTTTATCGTTTTATCTTTTGAATCCTCATGAAGCGTAACCATCAACCTGCTGCATTAAACAAATGGTTATTTGCAAGTTTGTTCCTCAGTCGGTTTTTGTCATTTTTACACCCGTTTCCTGTAGTGGAGTGTGTTAAGCTGCCGTTGTCTCCAGATGTGTTTAAGCGACGTCGATAATCCCTGAAGGGCACAACTGCACAATTTCTTTTGAGGGGTTAAGCTGTGTTTCCTACACTTTGATTTCACTGTCATGTTTTTATTGTAGTATTTCAGAAACAATTTCGACACCTTGATTAGAGAGATGTGGGTTAGAACTGTAGCTTGGGCATTATTTGTGTGCTCCGATCTTCTGAGATCACATTACCTGACTTTTTTTCCCTCAAGCCGAGCCATATACTGTACACCGTTTAGCGAGGCGTTATAGCCTAAACTGTATGAGTGGTGTCTTTAAATTTCACCAAGGCTGTCTTTTGCTTTGTTTGTGCCTGAATGAATCATGTGTGACTTAAGTTGTTGATTTATTTTCTTTACTTTTTTAGCCACATGTTCTTCTTAAGTAGCATCTGGCTTTGTTTTTTTATTCCAATAGTGTAGATTATCATCTTCCTATTCCTTAGTAACAATGAATTAAAATGTATATCAAATTATCATGTAGATTTATGCATAGTATAACAAGATTTATAATGAAAGATGGGCAAGTTCTTAAGTGTCACGTGTTAAATGGTGTTTGAGTGAAGGTAAATATCAACCAGGTTCAGCCTTTATGATTGAAAACAGGGATATTTGCTCAGTGATCAACATGAGGGGTTTAGATTAACCCGCCTCTCTTCAGATTAACAGTATCATCGTAATCCACCTCTTATTTTCTTCTTCCTCCTTGTTAAAGCGGTTGATTTTAGAACGATGTGGTTGTGTAAGAAAAAGACATTTGATTTATACGAAGCTGTTATGTAAATATTTATTTAAATAAAAGTAAAATGTAAAACATTTTTGGTGTTTCTGATTAGCTGCTTTTGACCTTGTATGGATTTTTCCTAATTTTCTGTCATGTAAATGCTGTTATAGTCATGGCTTCTGATATTAAAAGAGTTTCAAATAACGAGGTCAGTATACACTCGCTGGCCATTTTATTGGGTACATCTTACCAGTCTTTTGCCTCAATTCTTTGTGGCTTAGAATCAACGACATTCCTCAGAGATTTTGGTCCATTTTAATTCAGCAAGCTCTTGATTAAGAGTCATGTTCAAGAAATATGTTTGTGATCATTTGAATTTTGTGACATGGATGCAGCCATGAGAAGATGGGAACACTGTGGTCAAATGGACATGGTCAGCAGCAATTCTGTGGTGATTCGGTGATGCCCAGTTGCTATTAAAAGTCCCACATCCTCACACCATCAGCAGCCTGAAATGTTACTGGAAGGCGGGGTGGATCCATGCTTTTATTTTTATGTCAAATTCTGATCCTAATGAAAACTCCTAAGACCAGAAACCCTTTTTCTGATTTTGGTTAGACTGTTTGTATAGTCAGTTTCCAGAGTGTGGTCTTCTGCCGCTGCAGTCCTTCTGAGATGCTCTTCTGCATAACTTGCTTGTAATAAGTGTTTGAGTTATTGTTTCCTTCCTGTCAGCTCAGAGCAGTCTGGCCATTCTCCTCTGACCTCTAACAGACATTTAGCTTAACAAACAGTTGAACAGCATGTTCAAGTTGATTGATTGTATGTGCAAATACTCGCTTTGAACCAACAGTTTAGGCTTAATGTCGTAATCACTCAGTTTTAGACCGTTTTTTTCTGACTCGACTCTCAGCGATGTCAGCGAGTGTGGATGTCCCTAATGTGGTCATCTCAGGCACAGAAGCCCCACCCACTTGCTGTTCAAACATAAAGTTTAAGGAGGTACAGACCGTGATCTGAGCTTAGTATAAGATAAACAAGGATTATTTTCAATAGTGAATCATGCAAAGCTACTATACTAAGATTGAAAATAAATATACGTAGCTGTAAATCAGCATACTAGGTCTGCTTTAATTGCCCGTGACCCTGTTTTTTTTTATGAGTAATGCCATCTAGTGATCATCGTCCTGGTGCATCTGTGTTCGGTGATAGTCGAAGGATTTTTACCCTTCTTTGCTTTGATGTAAAAATCAACTTCAGCAGAAAAGATAGTCTTAAATCGTCTCAAATTGTGGGAAATGTCTGGCTGCCGTGTTTTCTCTTTGTAGTTGCACATGTAAACACTCCCCTCTTAGCGCATTCCTAGACGCTCCTGTCACAACACGGGCCAGCTCGATGGCAACTTCTGAGAAACAAAACAGCCTTAGAACAACACAAATGCTTCCTCAAACAGAGTGAGAAAACAGAGGTCTCCGCTCCTCTTCAGAAATCTGCTGATGCTAATCAGCAAGAGAAAACAAGCGAGCTGAGCTTCTTGAGGTGTCTGTAACACGACGCCCACCTCGGCCTTTACACTTTTACTCACCAAAAAAGGCTAATCTCCAAGACATTAATCACCCAGGATCTATAAAAATAATCTGGACTCAGTTTAGTGTAAAAGAAGTGAAAAATAGAAGACGAACATTTGGAAACACATACTTTTAATTCTTAAATGTCAATTTTAAAAGACAGAAACATCACAGCTGCCACATCGTAAACCATAACACAGTTTGTCCTAATGATAGAAACCAGGTTATTGCAAATATGCATTAAGCTATGGATACTAAGCGAAAACCAGGAAAGGTCCTATTTACACTGTAGTCAACTGATACAATATGTATAGTACAGAATTTGAGTTCCAGGCCACAAACTGACCTGTTCACTCTGCGGGGTTGCCTGACATCTGCTTGGGACTTAAAGTGTTTAGAGTTTTAAAACGAGATTACAGTAATGCTCTGAGTGCTTGTTTTGACAGGCAACCTATAGGGTGAGAAGAGCTGCTCTGGAGTGTAAAATGGCAAATATACACTTGATGTATCAAACTGTTTTTTCTGTGTACTGAACAAGCAATATAAAAAGACAAGTCGAAGCACAAGGTCTTGTTACACACGGGCAAATGCAAGGGTTGAAAAGGGTTAATCCGCTAGCTTGTGCATCTGTGATGCATTGTTACACACTTGGCATTGGCTCAAAAGACTTGACATATGATAGTGTATTATGCCAAAGCTATGGCAACAGCAAAAAAGTAGGCACCAAAGAAAATATTTCTCACTGTGGCCTAATAATGAACACTTGTTTCGTCCATATTCTGTGATTATGTGAAAAAAAGCTGCCCCTTTTACAGTAAAGGACAATGCTGTCCACAAAAATTGTACAGTACATCTAATACGTCCTGCTCCGGGAGCCTTCTATTAACGACACCCTGAGCTTTTCCAGGCTGCACCACCACTACAACTTCGCCTTCAGGTTGAGGCTCCATCATTGGGTGCACTTTGTTGTCCATCATCTTAAAGTCAGCAGGCAGCATGCCGTTCCTCTCGGCCCACGTCTTGGTGTCTTCTGAGCTGTCCTTTTCCTCTGTGATGCTGTCGTCATATGCGCTGCTTTTGCTCACCGTGCTCAGCTCGTCCTGATATATGTCCGACTCGCTGCCGTGGGGCAAAGAAAAGTAGGTGCACTTCCCGGAAAGCAGTTTGGTCTTGTCTTCTTCTGGTTCAGGTTTTGTGGCGAACAGAGAATAGGGACTTTTCTCCTCTGTGTCCTCAAACGCTCCTTTGCCTTCAGGAGTGTTTGTAAAAGATTTGTTGATTCCAATTGGATCTGAAACAGACTTTCGGATGAGGGTGTTGTCTCTAAGCAGCCAGCGTCCGTTATCAATGGGAATGCTGTCGCCGGGCCCGACCTGTGCATTAAAAGCGATGCATCTCGTCGCTTCGCTTAAGGTGTCGAGGGCATTTGTGGAGTAGAAGTATGAGAGCTCAGACATTGCTTTGGATCGGGCTGTGTGGAAGGAAGCGAGGATGCCCGACTGTCCATTTTTCTCCTGCTTTGGCTCAGATGGGGGCCTTTCACTTGCTTCCTCAGCAGTATTAGCATCCTTCTTGCCGTAAAGCCTTTCGATTGTCCTCCTCACGAAGCCTTTAGTGATGGATTTCCGCGCCGAATCATCTTCCCCACTCGACAGTTCGCTTGAAGTCTGAGATTGATATCCACCACTGACGGAGGTCTCGGCTCTTAGCTCAGCCAGCTCTGATGTGTGAGGAATTGGGAAACGAGTTTGCTGGATGTTGGTGGCGCTCCTGGCTAAGAACATCTCCCTGATGGATCTGACCCTGCTGCCTTCGGGCTCGGTGGTTATAACGCCACTGGAGTCGTAGCTGAAGGATAATGACGACTGGGGAGCTGATCGGGTGCAGAGAGTCACCTGAGATGTGGGTGATTCACAGGGTGAATCCTCGTCGCCTGAGTCCTGAGGGGCCTCTTTTTGCGAGTAAAATCTGACTGCAGAACTTTTTGTTGTGCTTTTTCTTTTCTCTGCATCAGCAACTCGCTTTTCTAGAAGAATTACTCTCTCTGCAACTGACTGGGAAATCATTTCTTCAGACTGGACCTTCTCCACAGACTTTTCAGAGGTAGTGCCTTCAGACTGTGTTGCCAGTGCAGGAGCTGCTTGGTCGGTTACAGTTTCTCCTTTATATCTGTCCACATGAGCTTTTTCCTCCTCTGAGCTGGACTCTTTTTCATAGTAACTTAACTCTTCAATTGAGCTGGTGATTTTTTCCTCTTGGACCTTCGGCTCCTCTTCATCTGCGTGCTCTTCAAAGCTGTTGTGATCGTTCCCGCTATCATCGTCTGCATTAAACCCACAACTCTCTTTTTCTAAAGTCTGATTTTCTATTAAATTGCTATCCGTGCTCTCACTGTTTGTCCTGTCATAAATATATGTCTCCTCAATGTAAGGGTCCTCATCTTCTGAGCTAACCTTGTCTTCATTAGGCTCTTCAATCAAAGCTGTTAAAGACGATGAAGCTCTTTTCTTTTGCTCGCGATCATCTGGAAGGTCACAAAGCTGTTTCGCCTCCATGTCCTCCTGCTCTTCCTCAGTGCCGGACATGCTTTCTTCAACAATAACTTGCAGCTTCTTGCTATCAACCTCTGGCTGCTCTTCCTCTGAAGATGGCTCATCCATGTCTGAGTTTCCGGTGCTTTCATCCGTCAGTCCCATGCTGTATGTTTGGCTCGGGTGTTCCTTCTCAGAGCTGGGCTGACACACAGGGGCAGACGAGTCACCTTTGCTCATCTCGGTACACGTGACCTTTGTCCGATTTTCTCTGTCTTGGCTGGTTATGCTTTTCTCCTCTCTTACATTTAGTTCCACGTATTGGCTGGGGCTTGGTAGCTTGCTATCTTCCTCTTCAGAGGGACTTTCAGGTTTGGACAGGTCTTCACCCTCGATACTCTCGTGTTTGATCTCCTCACATGAAGTTTCCGACTCGTCCCCTGAGCTCTTCAGCTCACCTGCATCTGAACTGATCACACTTTGCTTACAACTCCCTCTTTCTGCTAATTCTTTACTGGCACTTGAGTTCTTTTTCTGCCCTTCATCATCTGCACCTGAGTCCTTCTTGAAATTTTTCTTACTCCCGACTTCTACTTTGATGATATTCTCCCTTGATGTGTCCTGACATGACTGCAAGTCCTCCTTGTTCTCTTGTAGCATCGATGCTTTACTGTGAAGCCACTTTTCTTCAGTAACAGTAGAGTTAGCTGGTGGATCATTGTCTTTAGTGGTTGGGATTGTCGGTTTGTCCTTTGCTTCCTCTGCCATCAGGTGAGATTTGTCTGCTCCAGATTGTTGTGTTTGCTTAATGATGGACCTTACATCCACATCCACTTTATCATCTGGTGTGGAATCCAAAACAGTGGCGGCTTTCTCTTTGAAGAAATGATCAGCAATTTCTTTACTGCTATCTTTAGGTGACGACTCTGTAATGTCAGATTCACTTTTTGGACTTAATGAAAGAGAAGCCAGTTCCTCCTTCAGCTTCTCCGGTACATCGAGGTTATCCATGATCTCGTCAATAATGTTTTCTTCAGCGACACGCTCTTGTTCGGGGTTCTCTCCAGTTAGGAGTTCTGCCTCTGAACCATTTGGCGTTGAGCTGCGGCTTTTGCATTTGTCACTGAGTTCCTGAAAGCCCTTCCAGCTCTGCAGGAGCTGCTTTGAGGCCGTTTTTTGCAAATTTGACAAACTCGTCTGTAATCTGTGGGAATCCTCGATTCCGGCAATTTCTCTGAGCGAATCGATCATTTTTAAAGCCTCCGCACAGCTGACGCTGTTTGCGTTCAGCTCATTCCTATTCAAGTTTGTAAGCCCTTCCTGGAGGGTCATGACAGCCAAGAAAGCGAGGAGAGCTTTAGATGAGGAGCCAAACGTAGACGCTACGTGGGAGGAGAAGTCTGGCAAGCTGTTGGACTTTTCCAGACAGGATGGACGTTTGTTTTGAGTCATCTGTCTTATTGACTTGATTGAGTAGCAAATCTTTTCAAGGACTGGTTTCATGCTTGGCTGCTTTGCAGTGTTTGATGGCTTTATTATTTGCATGTTTGTCACAGGGTTCTCTTGATCTGCTGCTTCACCTTCTGTCTCGTTCTTTTCAATACACTGGTCCGCTTCCAGTGGCATGAAAGTGACAGAGGTCAGCATTTTATCCAGTTCGGCTTTTGAATTTAGTGACTGTGGTGTCTGGTGATTTTTTCTTAGGATTGATGTTGTCGTTTGTCTTATAGTTGTTTGCTCTGATGGGTTGTCAGAGGAGAGATCTTTGGAGAGCAACTTTCTACCTGACTTGTGTTTGACAGGCGGCGACACCATGTCCAGAGACTGGGAATATGGAGAGAGTCTCTTTTGCAGTTTTGGTTTATTAGTCTGCTTTCTCTCAGTGGAGGGGCTGCCATCTGAAGCTGCATGTTTTTGTGGTCTGATGTTTGGAGACAGAGTTTTATCCACGGGGCGGTTTTCGAACTTCCTCTCTGGAGATGGGCTGGTTTTTGCTTTTGCTTTTTTCACCAGGATCTTAGGTGTTGATGTCTCTTTTTGAGTTTCTTTACTCATTTCTCTCACTTTAAATGGGGTATTACTTGGCACTGATGCATCATTTGATGAGATACTGGGCGATGACAGCCTCTCATCAGATGTTAAACTAGATGGGGACACAGAATTACCACACGACGGGCAGCTCGTCAGACCTGACCAGTGTGCCGGTTCTAGTTGGGCTTCGATTGATCGCTGCGATGGTGTTGAACAGATGCCATCACCTCCCACAGTGTTGTTCTCAGTAAATGATGTGGTCTTCTCTGGAGTGGCCTCACTGCTTAAAGCATATTTATCAACAGAAGCCTTTCTCACTGACATTTTCCTTTCAAGAGACAGATTACTGACCAAAGGGGCCCTTTTAATAGAGGGTGTTCTTGAGAGCAATGCTGTTGTGTCATCTTTAAATGACGTAGGACTGATGGGTAATGGATTATTATCTGTCCCTTCACTGCTCACTGATGAGAGCCTGTATAATGGGCTGCTGTTCACTAATAACGCATCTTCCGTGCAGTATTCAGTGTTTGATAGCTCTGTGCTTTCAGCAGGAGGAGGTGGCGGTGGTAGCTCCATTGAAAGCGTATTAAGTGGCGTTGCTTTTTGGAACGAGATCCGGACTGAGCTTGATTTATTTTCCACTTCACTGTCTAACAGTGTTTCTGTTGAGATCTTATCACTTGGTGGCACAGGATGGTTTATTTCTTCTTTTTGGGATTCGTTCTTCTGGTTTCCTGTGTTTTTTGTGCTTGGAGAATGATGAAGTTGCTGCCTGGCTGTAGCTTTCTCGACGGGTGGACTCGATTTGTTTTCAAAAGACTGGACTCTAAGTTTGACAGATGTTGCCAGTGAACTCTCTGGTGGAGGTTCTGAAGTTTGACACATTTGTATTTCCGAACACTTTACATCTTCTGCCACATCGATCAGGTCATGCTTATTTTTAGGCTCTTTATACTTGCCATTTTCTGCTTCCAGTTTTTGACGTTCCTCATGCAGGTGAGACGGGTGGTTGAGGTGGGCTTTCTGCAGCCAGCTTTCTACATATTCATTTGTAACAGCGCTGGAGGTGTTAAAAGCAGGCAACACGCTTCCATTAATATCATCGGGCTCGTTTTCGCTCCTTTTCTCCACATGCATCGATGTCTGCCGTGTTAGTATTCCCCGTATCTGGCTGACTTCATTGGGAGAAACATTCATCTGGCTTGTATCAAAAGAAACTCTCTCTATGGATTTTTTAAATACTGATTGCACATTTGAATCTTTGTCCGTGCTTCTTGTTGTCTCATCTGACACTTCTGAGCTCTTTGCTGTAACACCTCTGTCCCTGTTTTGTGCTGGTCTCTTTTTAAGGTTTTTCGATGACTTCATTTTGTTTCCATAAATCCTCCTAATGTATCCGGCACTGGAGAAAGCTTTTACTTTTTTATGTGCTTCCGTTGCCTCTGCAGTATTCTGTTTTAGTCTTTTTCGTGGTGTTGCGAGCCTCCGAACCACCTTGGGCTTTGAGGATGCCCTCTTATCCATGCTGGCGCCTTTTTGATGGGTCTTTGTTTGGATTTTTCTGGGATTTTGGAACTGCTGCTGTCTATTTTTTCCTCCACCATTGTGCTGCAACTTTACTGACATACTTTCACTCTTCCAGATACTAATGGACTCGGATGCAGTTGACGGTCTGCAGAGTTCTGATTCAAATTTATTATTCGATGACATCTGCCCTGTTTCTGAAGTAGGTGGCCTTCCAACAGTCGTAGTAGTGTGTGCACAAACATTTGCAAGGAAATTGTCCTGGCATGTTTGCTGTTCATATATGTGCATGACTGTCTCAGTCACCTCCTCTCCGCTGGATTCACTCTGCACGATCTCACTCATTTCTGCAGATTTAAATCCAGAAACATTTTTACTGTTGACATCAACAGAGCTGAGTCTTCTTGGTTTGGGCACCGGTCTAGTGCTGCTCTGCTTGGCCATGCAATACTGCTCTGTCATTGTTCCATTTCCTGTCTGCTCACTGTAGGAATAAGAGCCAATAGTTCCTTGCTGAATCCCATCTTCTGTAACTGATATGATACTCTCCACAGAGGCTTGCTTTTTGCTAATTTTCTTGTATCCTGGTGTTGGAGCTCTCCCAGAGGACAATGCATCTGAGTGGTTTTTGACGATCTCCTCTTCCTTACCGCTCTCACTTAAAGCTCCATTACCGAGCGATGGTGGATCATCGTCATTGTTGTCTTGAGTTTTGTCCTTGTTCCACTTGGTGTCGACAGTGGCAGCAAGACTCTGTAAATCCAGTGAGTTTGATTTAGGCGAGCAGATGTCCAGCTCTGCCTCAGTCTCCGGTAAAGAGCTCGCATTATGCTGGCTGGTCACGCTTGAGCGTGTCAGGGTGGTGGTCCAGTGGATGGCTTCCTCTTCCTTAATTGTCAACCTCACCTTCATCTCCACCGTCATGCTGCCGTCCTGATTCACCTGGAAGGACTTCTCAATATTGTCGTCGCTGGGCAGCATGTAGTCCTGCCCTTCAGCTTCATTGCCATCTGTCTCTGCTACAGACTCCAGGATGCGATTTGACTCCAACTCAACAGAGTTTGTGGGGTTGCTGCGTATATCACAGGAACTCTCTGCGATGGTGTTGTGGATCTGATGAACGATGTACCTCTCAGATGACGAGGAAAAATTCCTTGACTTCTTTTTACCTTTTCAAGGAGTCAGGCAAAAAAAAAAAGAGTCGAAATATCCAAGGATTGAAGACGAGAGGACACCCGAGAAGCATGAAGGGAGAAGAGAAAGAGCAAAAGGAAAATTAGAAAGATGATATGAGTGCTGCTCATCAAGCAGACTAGCCAGCCAACCCAGTGACTGTGTATGTAGGTCATCTACAGTATTATGTACATAGCGTTGCCTCAGCACTTCTCCAAACTTTATCCCATGAGGCCAGGTAGATTACTCCAGACGCACTGATTATGTCATATGAAAAGAGGTCTGCTGAACTGACGCTACTCTTCGAATCGTGCCTGCAATGTATTCTCCTCATGTAAATACGATAATTTAGTCTTAAAAACCTTTAAAAAATTAATTAAAAAATGTTTATTGGAATATAAACTTACGATTCAAAGCCTTTTGCCTCTTGAGACTCATTTGCTTGGTACGCCGCCATGTTGGAGATGGAGATTTCTGTGCACTGTAGTTTGCAGGCCTGAATGGCTCCCTGCCCACAGCTACCACAGTTCCAGAGCACAATATCAAGCCTGGAACACCGTCAACCTGCAGCAGACAAGAGATAAAGAAGTTAGTCCTTTCAAATAATCTTGATTTTAATAACACAAATTGCATGCATAACTAGAAAAAAGTATTATTTTCTAATTATTATTTGTGAATCACCCTCAGGTTCTGATTGTATTAGCTCCTTGACCTAAAGCCTTACAGTGCAGTATCCCAGAAGGCCTTTCTGGGTATTAGGGTGAGTGGCCAAAGAAGCTTAACACTTTCTCTCCTCATGCGACAGGTATTTTATGCCAAGGTTAAATCAGTCTCTTATGGGAAGTGTAATCTATTCAACAATGATACTAATTTGTTTCCAATTAGAGGAAATGTTTTGTGAATATTCATTAATTCTTAAATCCTTTTTCTATGTGTTGCACTGACAGAGGAGAACACTCACACGTCTGCCATCAGGAGTGTGTAATTTCACCACATGGAACTGCATGAGCTCTGAGATATATTCCAGGATAGCCTCGTAACTTGGAGAAGTCTTCTTGTGAAGCACCACAGTGTGTTTTACAGAGGGGTCCCCATTGCGGAAAACCAGTAGGCTCTTGGGTGTGCGAATAAGCACTGGCTCCTGTTTGTGGATGCTCTGGCCTGGGAAAAACCGACCCTGCTGAATAGTCCGACGGTGAGAGCTAACCGGTCTGGCGTGGTACCAGGGTGGCAGCTTCTTCCTGGCCAGTGCCAGATTGATGGGCTTTACCTTACGGCTATCGGAGCAAATGTAGGATTTCCCATCCTTAAGTTCATCCAAAGATTTGACTGCATGAATCCCCCGAGGAGTGGTGATGTTCCTCACCCCAAACGGCAGGGGCACCTTCTTGGAGAGACTGTCCAAGAGTGCATCAAAGGTCTTAAAGGTGCGGTTGTTGATGACAAGGCGCAAACCATTGAACTGAGGATCTCCGCTCTTGTAGAAACAGACCCTCTTTGATAAGACAGGGTCAATGACGCTTGGGTGGCGTGAGGTGGCAAAAGTTTGCCCACTCCCCGATGACTGGTCAGGGAGGGCGTTCCGAAGTCCTGCCTCATTCATCATCGCTGATTGGCTGTGAGAGGAGAGAAAGAGAGGAACAGAAGTTCAGCAAGAACAACGGATTTTCCTTTACTGTTGTGTTTGACTGGTTTTGATTGTTGCCTTTTGGTACAAAAAGCTCCTCTAGTGTTGAGTTATTGCTCAGAAGCAGCCCAAATCTACTACACATGAAATATGAAAATATGAAACACCTTAGATTTTGATGTTGGCAGAGTGTGACTGGAATTCTTCCCTTGGCTCTCCCCGCTCAGAGTTTCTATATAAAGTCCATGTATGTTGAACATCCATTGGACTCTTTAAAGTGGTTTCTGTGGTGTCAAACACTGCACTGCTGCTGTTTCTGAGATAGACATAAGGTATTCATTTTGCTGGTGCTGTGACACACTTGCCATAGTCATACAGCAACAATGTCGATATATGAAAGCAGGATTGGCTGCGGGGATATAACTGCCAGCCAACAGGATGCTGGTCTTTGTTTTTGCATTTAATTAATTTTCACTTGTTTTGTTGGTTTCTTTTTTTTTGTGCTTGCTGTTTCTTTAGGTTTTGGGACCAGAACTACTTGGTTAAGTTAGACCTCAGTCACACAGACCTCAAGACCCACATTGACCCCCTGACAATCTACGGTGCTAGACAAAAATATGTATTTAGTGAGTGGTTGGTGAAAAATTGTCCCAGTTGCTGGCAGTTTGAATGGAAGACACTGACTTGTCTGCAAACGCTCTTAGTCTCTGAGCTAATCAGATTATAACTCTTTGCAACCAGTTTCATGACACCCAGCAACCACTTGCCAACTGGTTTTCCCTCGTAGCCAGTGATTACTGGAGGGACACCGAGTGTTCTCTAAGCCTATGTGAAAAAAGGGTTTCCTGAATGGATTTCCCACTTACTGCCATGAACTCTGTCTACAACTCACAACCATTTGGTGAATACACATTTTCTCCTCCTGACCGGAGGTTACCAGATGGTCTCCAACTGGTCTCTAGGCCTGTGTGACTGTTTGCAGTCAGAGTTAATATACAATCAATTACAAAGTTAACCCTGCACATTAAAAAATGACACCATTAAGTACCCATGACTCCAATACGTCCTGAACACACATCTAAATGTGAGACACTGGGAGTGAGGCCCCACTGTAGTTTCCTGCTGATGTGTCAAAAGCATCTTCGCGCAAACAAACAACACTCGGTCTTCTTTGTGAATCAACTTCATATGTCTTTTTTTCTTTTCATTGAATTAACCATTTCCAGTTATTTATATCAGATGTACATTAAATTAACATTTAAGTATATTAATAATTATTCTTCCTCTAATTTTGGGAGCTATTGTTCGTTGACAATCAAATGCTTTTTGTCCATTTAGACAGGTTTTCTCGTACTTTGTGAACACCTACTTGACCTTTTTCTTCTCTGAATCTTAAATACAGCTATCCTGCATTCAGGGTGTATTTTATAAAGCTGCTTCATGAATTTGTATTAAAGATGACTGTACCTCGTGGGATTTTTGCAACGACACAAACAACTTAACACCATGTTCGAGGCAAACAGCTGAATGACGTCTTCTGAGCATATGTTGTTTACTTTGCTCAACTGCTGCCATCAGGTAACATGATCTAACTTTTGGGAAACCAGCCAGTTGCGTGGCGTCTGCTTCTGATTACCTGGCTTAGCGGCGCATAAGTGACAGAAATATTTCACAATAAATTCCCTCTTACCAGTTTTACTTTGAGCATATACGTAAACATGCCACAGTTACATGTAATGTTCAAGTTTCCTTTTTAAAAAATTTACGGTGCCATTTAAGCTATTTAATTTATTATTGATAGTAAAGTTAGTTGGAGCAGACTATAAATAGATTTTTAAAAAAGCATTTTCAGAATGGACAAAGTATATATATGCTATCGGTACATAATCTGTTAGGATTTTTATGGTGTTACAAACACTACAAGTATAAACACACTACACCTGAGTAAGTAAATAGGTTAAACAATAGCTCAGTAAGTAAAAACAAATAAACAATTGTATGATTTCAGTGGGAACTCACCTTCTTTGGCATCACAAAAGTCCCAAATGTTTTTAAGAGGATCCATGAAATGTTATTCCGTGCTCTACATTGTGACTGCTGTTCAACTGCTGTTCAACTGACTGCACAGTAACAGTGTATTTCGGGAGACTCCATCATAGTTAATTTGCTTAATCTTTGCTCAGAGTTAATCTGCGCTGCAGGTGCAGGTGCAGCGCTCGAAAATCCTCTCCAGAAAGGTGTGTCACAGAGAAACGTGGGGGTGTCACAACAGGTTAAAGAAGTAGTCAGAAAGATCTCAGGTTTATTAACTATGTGTTTTAAGTTGAAATGTAATTACACGTCATGCATGTGCGTCTTCACCTGGGAAAATTTTGCAAGCGGCTGAAGAAAATCTGAAAAACTTTGGTTTTCCCCACCACCATTTCAACATTCAGAGTGTTTGTACTCATATTTGAAGTTGAATTATGAGGTTAGACAGGTTAAAATGTTTGGTTTTCTTCACAAGTGGCAACAGATGGTCCACTGATGTCCACAATATTTGTGCAGGGTTGTAATCTCATTGAAGACCTCTTTAAGTAATAAGGATTAAGGGACTCTCCATTCTCAGGACCCACAGAGACGATCACTTGTTTTTAATGAAATGGGTAAACATGCACCTTTTTTCCTTGAGAAATCTCATGACTGCTTTATAATTTATAATAGAGGTTAGTTTTGTCTTTGTTTTGAGCCTTTCTGAGCAGAACAAATGCACTACATGACACATAAAAGTACAATGACAAACACTCGCAGACTTTTAGGACTTTACTAAACAAAAATAGTGTTTGTTCCAGAAATACAATTAGGTTTAGAAGGGTAATGGACTCCAGTTGTAGATCAGGTTAAAAGGTATTACTGCAGGCATTAGCCAGTCACGAATATCCTTAACCATGAACGATCACGAGTTGCATAACAGTTACCAAAAATGGGCTGAACTGAATCTATTTCTGTAGTGAAAGGGATTAGTGTGCAAGGATGACTTAATTCCACAGTAAACCTGGGGCTGAAGTGAAGGAATCAAAGGAATACACAAAAGTTATCGGGTTTCAGCTTAGTACAAAAGGATAAAGTGATGACACTCTGTCGCACTGTTTACTTTACTGCTGTAAAAATATCTCAGGTGTGTACGAAACACACGATATGTGCTGTAGGAAAGAATTCCTGCCGAGCCCCGACCAGACAGGGATTCAGGAATGCCACAGGAGGCTCCCATGATCTCAGCCCATGACCTGTTCCCAAAACAACAACGAGCACAAAAATGTGAAAAATCCTTCAAAGGAAGCAGGGGGCGAACAATGGAGGAAGCCCTCAGCGTAAACAGGTAGGCCCGAAGCCTGCATGCCCCTCATTCCAGCCCTTCACTGCAGAGAGATAAGAGACAAGCATAGGCTGAAACGGAGAGCGAGGGTTAAAAACAGTCTGGTTACACTGATAGAGCAGTGCGGATCCCGCCAAACACGCACGAATCGGACTGAAAATAGTCTTGAGCCGAAGCTCTGCACTTAACGGAGCGCGGCAGGTAATAGCAACAGTTCTCTGAAGCTCCATTTGTCACATAACCTTCCACGTCACAGTCAGAACAAACCAGCTGGTGACATGAATACTGTTGTTTTTCCTTCACGTGAAATCACAGGCTGCCATGACGAAGACATCTGTCTCTGCGTTCCGGGTGTATTGCCACCCTTTGCCATGCTCTATATTTAAAGCCCGTGCGCCTATACTGCAACTAATTGGCGCCAAGTTAGATTCAAACCTATGCTGTTAATGGGAAAAAATGTGGGATATGTTTTGGCCCTTGTCCCCTTTCTATATTTGGCCCAGCGTCTCTCGTGCAGCTGTTCCTCCAGATCTGTCTCCCCGTGTTTCCATCAAACACCTCTCTTCAGTCTGCCTATATTGCCTCAATTCAAGAGCCTCTGCCAGCCTCCATCAGGCCCTGCTACACAGAAAATAATAATAGTTTTCCTCTGATGTTGAGCCACATTTGGGCTTTGTGTTATGACTTAAAATAAAATGCGATGCTCTCTGTTTAGCCTTTGTAAGTTGTGGAACTCCTGCCGGCACTGCAGCTGTCAGAAATTCAATTAACAATGATACAGCTGCACTCTAACCAGAAACATTCGCTCCAAATTAAAGTCGTGCAACCGAACCCGCAACTATGACCTCTTTTAACTTTTCTTGCATCCATGCGGGCGCGCTATTCCTACAGAAGTTTTAAACATGTGTGACAAAGTTGATGAATTCCATTTTCCTCCTCTTGGCGTCGATTGGTTTAACTAAAAAAATGTGGCTTGGCAGACGTTTACAGAAAAATGTGCTTACTATTCAAAATTCCATTCAAGCCGCATGATGTTATATCTATTTTCCCCCTCCCAACTTCCAGTGGAATTCCCAGATTTTGAATGAATCCGTGCCAAACAGGACTCGTAAGGTCACACCACCGCCCGTCCCGACCCCTCCGAAACCCCTCGCACAGCAGTCAGAGGTCCCCACCCCGTCCATTTTGAGCACTCCCTATCAGCTGTGCCAAGCTTTTAATCTGCCTGGTGACATCCCAGTGTTTCCTGCATAGGACAGAGGGAGAGATAAGCACACTCTTCGGTGCGGTAAATCACTCCGCACCCCCCTCGTTCACTGATATCACCATTATTCAATTAGGTTGTACTCAAACTCACCAACATTCTTGGTAATTACAGTAAAAAGCTTGCAGGGTGTGCACGATAATTTCATGGCTGGAATCTTTTTCTTTCCTTTCAACAGCATCACCTTTAATTATAAAAACAAACAAAAATCCTATTTAGCGGTAACTACGCATTTTTTTTAACATACTGCTTTTCTGTAAGAAATCAAAAGCACAGGTTGTTTCTATTAACTGAAAATGTGCATTTTTATATTACAGTTCATCATAATTCTACTTTCCTTTTATTGTGACAAGAAAGCAGAAATCTTTGTCTTGTTATATCTTCCAGTTTTTCATCAGTGTGGTTTGAAATCATGACCAGTGGAAAACTGACTTAATGCAAAGCATCTCTATCTCTCATGTAAACCTCATCTTATTATTCAAAAGGCCAATAACAGTTAATAAGGCTGATATGGGCGTGTACTGGTGCTATGCAACAGCCTATCTTGTTAACTGTTAAACTAGGGGATTAGCTCTTTGGATTAGCATTAGCCTTATAGCTCACTGGACACTATATTAGGTACATCTTTGCAGTGAACTCACTGTCATGTTCAAGAAACCTGGAAGCACCCATCAGAGGATGGGCGCACTGTTGAGATAAAGGGACGGACACGATCAGCAACAGTGTTCAGGTAGGCTTTGGCATTTAAATGATGTTTGGCTGGCATTAAGGACCCCAAAGTGTGCCAAGAAATATCTCCCATACCATTGTATCACCACCACCAGCCTAAACCACTGACAAAAGGCAGGATGTATCCTGCTGTTTACACCCAATTCGGACCATCCACATGATGCAGTAGAAACTGAGATAGATCAGACCAGAAAATGTTTCCTGTTATTAGCTGACAGGAGTGATGAGGTCTTCTGCTGCTTCAAGGTTTGATGTGCTCCATGTCCAAAGATGCCCTTCTGCATGCTTGGTTGTAACAAGTGGCTATCTGAGTTACTGTTGCCTCCCTGTGAGCTCAAAGCAGTCTAACCATTCGCCTCTAATCTGACATCAACAAGGCATTTTCATCCAGAGAACTGCCGCTCACTGGATATTTTTGGGTTTTCAACCCATTCTCTGTAAACCGTGAAGCTGGTGGTGCGAGAAAATCCCGGTACATCTCGGCTGATACTCAGACCAGCCTGTCTGGCACCAACAACCATTTCACATTCAAAATCACCTAAATTATCTTTCTTCCCTATTCTGATGCTCAGTTTGAACTTCAGAAGTTCGTCTTAAGCATGTCTAAATGCCTAAATACACTGAGTTGCTGCCATGTGATCAGCTGATTAATCTATTGGACTATTTCCATAAATGAAACAGTTGTACCTAATGAAGTGTCCAGTGGGTGCACATTACTTGAATGGGGAAATTTACGTACACTGGTTCAGCACATAAATAGCTCAGACTTTATCTTTCATCTGAGCAGCAGAGTGTAAATATAACTATATAAACAAAGTTTCTTTCCAGTATTACAAAGAGGGAGCCAGTGTGAAGGGAAAAAGTATTAAATAAGGAAATAAAGACAATATACAATGGCGGATAAGAAAATGTTCAGTGGACAGTGTCTTTGCAGTGTCCCCAGATTGTGAGGCTACACTATATCAGCATCCAAGCCTTTCAACAGAAATATAAACACTGATATGCACAGAATGTGGACTATTATTCCCCGGAGGACAGTGGCAGGCAGGGTCCTCCTCACCAAAGGGCTCAGTGCCGCATGGCTATTAGCTTTGGAGGGCCCGGGCTGAGGGCCAGTCCGCTGACGGGACACCCTGGCTACACACGACCCAGATAGCAGCCCAGGGTGAGGAGTGATTTATCCGTCTGTGCTCGCATCGGACAACCTTCCTCTGATTAAGGGTCAGTCACTGAGCGGCAGGGCTGAGTGGAGAGGGCGAGACAGGCGGCCTCCCTGTTTGAGACACTGGCATCCTGACCGCCACTCAAATGGAGTTTCCAGACGCTGCGAGCGGCACATGTACTGCACGCCTACAATAGACACACGCGCACTTATGCACATTATTACCAGCGGGCATATACACAGGAATGTGCACGTAGTCATTATTTCTACTCTTTTATGCATGACTTACACACACTTTAACCCACACACACACACCAAAGCCAAGATAAAGACTTATTGAGTTGGCCTTGACTTTCTCTGAACCTGACAACAAAAGGATGTGGTGAATCCAAGTCGCCCACTGTTTGACTTGTCTCTGTGGACTGTTAAAGATCAGTGCTCCTGATGTTCAGGGTTCACAAACAGGTTACCGCCTCAATCAATTTCAGCCGAGATCGTGTCTATTGTGTGCGTGTGAGAGAAAAATGACCCAAAATACTTTTTCATGCACTCATTGTTTCTTGAAATCAGCTCTTGCCTTCACTTGGGGATTATTTTAATATTTGTATTTGTATGAGGTTTTTCTCTCTTAAGCTCTTGTATGAAAGCAGTAAATTGGGTGCTAATTGGAAACATTATTTCATCTGTATATCTTTAAATCTAAGCAACTTAAGTAGGCCCATCTTCCTCTATACAGTTGGGTTGTTCTGCATTGCTATTGACAGTTTCCCTTTTCTATGTTGTGGTTGTTGTGGGTCCTTTCACCCTGAATACTTGTAAATAAGCAGCTGTTGAGCAGAATTTGGTTAACTCATATTTAAATCACACACTGTACTTCTGCTTGAGCGTGAAACTCAACTTCTCTTTTCATTTCAGCTGCTGAATGGTGAACTGAAAGAAATTACAGGCTTGTTCTCATAGTCAGAATTTCCAAAAGAACAAGGCGTGCCATCGGTTCGTCCTCTCTGACAGTCAGGCTGGTTTAAAATGCTCTGTCTTATTGTGGAGTTTAGTCAATCTAAACACATAAATCTGAGCTAACAGATTTTCTTTTTAATGATCAGTGGTCTTTTTTATCTGAACGTGCAGCAGACATTTTCACACAACAAATAGGCAGATAACAGTTGCCAGAGGAAACTCTAAATGATTATCACTGCAGTTTGAAACTTGAAACAATACACTATACAACAATCCTCTGCTTTTCCATATGTTTACAGCCGCAGCCCCCCATCTGATTTTTACAATCTTCCCAATGCTCAAGGAAACAGGACAAAACCAGGAAATGGTGATGTCAGATATAGAAATTATGCAATATTCAAAAGGCTTTGCTCCACATTTCCATCAACTATTTGCTCAGACCAGCACATCCAGATGGCCCGAGCTGTTTGTAGCACTAAATAAAGAGTGTGATGCCATGTATGCAGTCAGGGATCCCTATTAATTCCTCCTTTTAGCTGTACAAAACATGGTGTGGCCAGCACAGTATGTCATGAGGTAGTAAATAGAAGCAGCCTGGACATGTGTGCACACAAACACACACACGTACATCGCTGCATGTTTCTGAGTTGCTATAAAAAGCTAATTATGATCACTCGATAAGACCTCTGTAACAAAAAAGATGAATAATGATTAATCAGGTAAGACTTCTCAAATAATTACTGACTCTAGTATGATCAGAAATTAAAATGTTTTATATTTAATGCAGAATAATTTTATTGTGCAAGTCGTTAAATCTATACTTTCAGAACACAGGAAACAGACAACATTGCATTTAATGTAACACAATACAATGTGAAGATTTTATCAGATGTCCTCATCATGCCTTTCAGACAGTCAAACTGACCAGCTACCTGAATAAATAATTAAATACAAAATGCCGTTTTTAAATGGTGATTTTATTTATTAAAGGAAGAAAATGATTCCCAAATTTATCTGGCCCTGTTTTTCACTTCACTGTGGGGGAATTTTGCGTGTAATTCAGCCACACTGGAGGGTTTTCCAGCATGAACAGCCTGTTTAAGGTTGTACCAAAGCATCCCAATCTGATTTAAGTCCAGACTTTGACTGGGCCACACTGAAACCTTTTTTTTTTTTATTACATTTTTTGTGTGTGCGTGTGTATGATTGAGAAGTGGACTTGCTGGTATGTTCATAACCAAAGTGTGCTTGAGCTTCGAGTCCTGAACTTCTTCTTCAGCATTTTCTGGGAATAAGCAGAATTCATGAAGCAGCAAAGCAGTCCCAGACCATTACCTTACCACCACTATGTCTGACTGTTGGCTTGATGTTCTTTTTATGAAATGCTCTGTTAGTTTTACACCAGATGTAACGGGACTCAAACCTTCCAAAAAAAATGTGTTTTTGTCTCATCAGGTCACAGAATATTTTCCTAAAAGTCTTGCGGATCATCCAGATGTTTTCTGGTAAATGTGAGATGAGTCATGCCATTTCCCCCCAGTCTCTTTCTGATTGTCGAATCATGAACTCTGACCTTAACTGAAGCAAGAGAGGCCTGCAGGTCTTTAGATGTTGCTCTGAGGTCTTTTGGGACCTCCTGGATGAGTCGGTGATGTGCCACGATGTGTTGGTTTTTGAATCTTTTAGCCTGCTTCACTTTGTCAGACAGGGTCTACTTAAGTGATTTCTTGATTCATGATTGGGATTTTACTTTTTCACATAAGATCAGGTAGCTATAGATAGCGTTTTTCTCCATTAATAACTGAATTTTGTATTTTCGCTTGTTATATTTGGTTAAAATTTGCTTGATGATCTGAAACATAAAATATGGACAAGTATGCAAATAACAAAGAAATCAGGAGGGGGGCACATATGCAGACTCACTAAAGCCATTTGTCTAACATCATGCTGCCTTTTTTTAATTTTTATTTTCAGAGTCTATTTTTTTCTTTTTAAAATATGGGGTGGGCAGGTAGGCTGAGATGTCCAGGTTCTGGTCCTTGTGTTTTAAAGATTTTAAAATAATGTATTTTTATGAATATATTATTTATTATATTATATTATATTATATTATATTATATTATATTATATTATATTATATTATATTATTGTTTGTTTAGCATGCATAAAAAAATCTATTTTAAAAATCAGCACATTATCTGTATATTAAAAATTACACTATAATCAAAACATTCAAGTAACCTTTGTGTCTTCATGAATTTAAAATATTTGCTGTAACTTAAAATTTATGTGCAGCAAAACATTTTAGCGTGTGATCGTGTGCATGCTAGATATCGTAGTTATGTAATTATAATTTTTGTTGTCACGTTTATTTTGACTCGTGGTGTTAAAATAAGTTATTTCAATGGTGTGTTGCAAGAAATGCTGAAAGCAAAAGCAGAGCTGGAGCTTAACATACCAGGCCGTGCATCATCACTGCAGGGCTTCTGTCCGGGATTACCCAGCTATCCCACCTCACCTGCATCCACTGCAGGCTCACGTGCTCCCAACTAACCACACACTATGCTTTTTCCCACGCACTCTGCGGTAATCTCACACTGACTGGCTAAATTATCAGCCTTTTACTTTACAACAGGGGTCTCAAACTTAAATGTGCTGTGGACCACTGCTGGCACTGTCATCTTATGTGAGGGCCACTTTAGTCTTTAAGTAGTACAAAAACAAACAAACAAGAAAACACCCACAAACATGTCCAAAACTGTAGTGTTTTGTTTGTTTTTTGAAAATTTAAAACATTGTATGAAAAGGCAAAACTGAAAACATGAACACAATTTTTTTCTAACTGAAGCCTTTCACTGAACTACCAAATAAACAAACTGGTGCTCTCTCTTCCAGGCCAGACATGTGGCAGCACTTCTGCTATAATTTTGTTCATATTTAACAAAATAAAAATGCAGACATAACTATACACATTAGCTTTTGACTGCTAGTGAAACTTGTTTTCTTTACAAATAACTGACTGAACTAACACAGCCAATCCCTCAACACGTTTGTGCTCTCTGCACATACTGCCCTTATATTAAATGCTTTAGAACTTATTTTAAAATTGCACTCAACAACAAACAAATCCTTCCTAACACAAAAAGTAACTGCATTATATTTATTCCCGTTAATACACAGGCCAAGTAGGGGTGACGTGGGCCACAAGTGGCCCCCGGGCCACAAGTTGAGACCCCTGCTTTACAATGTTCTGCATTTACAACAATGTTAACAGAGAAATCGCTAAATGTTTAATTTTTTCACGAGTTACAACATTTTTGATCAGGTATACTGTGCAGTTAAACTTACTGTTTAAAGTACATCAGATACATTTAAAGAGACAGGATAAATTAAAAGAAAAACGGCATTATTTAGCCCTAGCGTTAAGAGCTTTGGAAATTGTGATCAACTTTATCCTATGAAAGACTTCTATCCGGATAGGAGTGGTTTATTCCAGGATGACCGCTTACATGAGTCACAGAGGGTCACTGAGTGTTTTGATGGATATAAAAAAGTTATGTGAATCATATGCTTTGGTATCTACTATCACCAGTTACATTCTTATGGGACGACCAATACCATCATTCAGGCCTTACATGGGTAAATGTCTTTTGAAGGAATGGTGTTTTTTTTTTAAATATTACATATATGTTTAGTAACAATCAGTATAAATGCAAGATAAGTATTTTGAAGTATTTTGTTATATAGTATATAACAAAAAAACTTTCCCCACTATATATACAGCGTCTTTATATAGTATTTTAATCAATATGCCAATGTGTTTTACATTTATTTTTAGTTTACATACATACAGTGTTATACCTGCCTAATTACATCACAACATTAATATTAAACTTTAATCATATAATGTTATCTTAGATGTTTTTGTGCTTGGATATTGAACTTGCCACATTATTGTAAGAGTATGTGTTTTAAAGACACACACTTGGTAAAGGCTGAACAGTGAGCTTCACGTAGCCCAGCACTCAGCTGACCCCTGGTGGCTACAACCAACAACACAGATGGCTTCTTTACAGCCTCCAGAAAACGCCAACCACTCTCTAACAGCATTCAAATATTAAAAACCTGTTGAATTTTAAAAAAGATTTTAAATACCAAAATATGTTAAAATATATGAACGCAGCACATCGTCACTAACAGATGGGGCCTGCTGTGGAGGAGACAGGGCCTTCAGGTGGAGGAATGAGCTCCTGAGGAACTGGAAGTGGGCTGTTTGCTATTTCAGTGGAAATGTGTTTGATGTTTGTTTGAAGTTCATAATCCAATATCACTAGCGCAAATACGCTTCCTGTGTAAGAGACAACCTTCAGACTCACAGTGTTATTGAAAGAAAAACACCAAACAATGTCTAGACAATGTTGTGCTGCAGTTTATTAAAATGTTTATCTCAAAATATGATATCAAAACTTTTTTCCAAAAGTTTCCCAAGGCCTCACTTGAGACGTTAGGTCTTTATAATGAAAACTATTGGAAAGCCATCAAAAATAATTACCTAATTTAGCAGGCTGCCTTATTCTGAATGCAGTATTTTTATTTCATATCGAGAGGTTAGCATTAAAACTGTCCTGTAATCACTTATCAAACTGAAACAACTGATTAAAAGAGATACTGAGCTCAAGTTTCAGTTTGCTAGGAAGGTAAAGTTGACTTGAATGTGGGTAAAATCTAAGATAAATGCACAAACAACAAAAACATCTCATAAATTGTACAACACCCCAGTTTCAGCAGCTCAGACATACACTCAAAGACACACTCATTCACACACAAAAACAATGCGACAACAAAGGCAGGTGACCTGGGTCATGACACTCTGCCCTCTCCTCCCTTTATTTAGACTATATTTTTATGTATTTTTATTTTTTAGGAAGTCCTACCGGTGATTCCCAAAATGGGTCCAGTGGTGTGAATTTCACAGAGCATGGTTTCCTCTCGGATAGAGGATGTTCCCAGCCAATCTTTCATGGATGGAGCAAACAGAAGTCATCGGAACGAGGAAGTGGGGACAGGTGCTCTCTGAAGATTCAATGATTGAAAGAAAGAAAGAAAGAAAAAAACAGAGCTACAGACAATGACCCACGTTTATCTTGAGCTGCAGTATTTTGGATGTTATTAAATCAGTTTGTTGTAGGATCTGAAAGATTCATGTCACTGTTTATTTCAGTTTCTTTTAGCTGTTTACTCAATTTTTACTCAAGTGTCTTTTCATACTCACAATCCATGACCTAGCTTCTGTTGGTTTTAACTATAAATCAGTTACTTAACCTATTTCATCAGTTTTTCTTTATTTACTTATTTACTTCTTCATTGTCTTTTAGCTATCTGCTTAAACTGTTTAGCTAAGGCCTAACTATTATTAATCCTTAGCTAAGTTATTTTTAAACCATTTCTGTTGTTTTTAGCTAAGGGCTAATTTCTTATATTTAAGTAAGTATTTCTGCTGTTAGGTTTGCTATTTCATCTGCAACTGAAAGTTTTTGTATTTTTTCAGGTTTTTCTTTCAGAAATTATTATTTATTTCAGCAGTTTTTAGATTCTGTTTCAAACATTTAGTCCTCATTTTTCGGTTACTTTTCCTGAACTATTAATCTGCATTTACATAGCCTGCTGCTTTTAATTATATTTCATTAAATGTTGTACTTTATGATTACCTTTTGCTAATTGTTTCAGTCACTTGTTAATTGCCATAAGCTAGCAATTACATTAAATGTTTTAAAAAAAATCTGTTTTACCATAAACATGTTAGTTGTAGCTAGCTAATTAAGCTAACCAAATAATTATCTAATTTGTTAGTATTTGTCTGTTAAATACTTTTAGCTATTAAACCACTTAAATTAAGCAAATGATTTCAGTAAATTGTTCACTGAGTACATTTCAGCTACATAACTTTATGATTTTTATCTGGGCTTTTAAGCAAAAACGAATGGCCAAGAAGTGTAAGTTTGCGTATGTCAGTTAACTTGTATTTTATTTTATTGTTTTCAAAGCTTTAAGCTCTTGTAGAGCTACACAGTTTTTTTTTAAGTGTTTTTATCTTTTATGGTAAGCACATTGAGTTTACATTTAATGAACTGTACGATATAAATAAGACTGACACTATTTAGCTTTTCCATGACGATATTTTAGGATATCCATTGTATTTTATCTACATTTCATACATTTTTGCCCTTTCAACTTTTCACTTTGCTTTTAAAGTGTATTTGAAATTCATGTTGTAATTTTCCACATTATTTGGATTTTGCATTCACTTCTTCTCAACGCTGGCATCAAATTGAAGTTACTCATTAATGACTAATCATATTACACAATGTTCTTTGTTCATCATTGCTCACTTTCCTTACTTGTTTCTCAAGAAAGGAGCCAGCAGGGAATCCTGTAACAAGAGGACACAAAACTTAAAGAAAGCAAAGTGTGGCTGAACACTCTGCCAACACCTTTTAGCCTCCCAAAGAAAAAACACAGCCGAGAGGAAACTGACTGCTGATGTAGTCATCTTATACTCACTACCCGCCTGGACATGAGCTAAAAATTGTCCTGAATGCCACAAGGGGATTCAGACAAAAGAACAGTGAGTGCTGAGCTGATCAGGAGAGGCCTGGAGTTGATTCAGCTCCCTGAGTCAATTCCTGACTGTGAAACAAATGTGCTAGCCAGTTTGAAAAATGTTCTCTGGCACCAAACCACAACTTTATAATCAGCACTATCAGACCTAGCTTCTGTTGGCCTTATCTTACTTATTTCTGCTGCAACACTTTATCATTTCTGCATATTTTTTACTCTCTTTTGAAACACCTTTTTAAGAAACGAACCAAAACAAAACACTTTACGTATGTAGGCCACCTCTGCTTTGAAGCTAGGTTGAGCACCAATACTTTTATACCTGCATGCAGCATCTTCATGTCTCGTAAATATTACTATACTCCTTCTATTGGCCTGTTGGTGTTTGAAATTACATAATGTATGTAATATAAAATGAATGAATGTATTATGCATCACATTTTGTGATTGTTTTAATTTCTCTAAATGTCCAGCTTTTTTTGCACGAAGCAAAAATCATGCAGTTGAACTTTTAACTAATTTATATAAAACAAAACACCTTCCTGTGAAACATGTTAACATTGCCTTGCAACCATGCAATTAAAAAGACTTCAAGTCAGTAATTATTTATCACAGAATACCTGTTCAATTAATTAAATCACAAACAAATTGCTTACATCTGACTTTGTCGTCATAGAGAAAAAAAAGAAAGCTTTTTAGGTCACAGCATTGAGTGGAGATTGACTGTATCTGTGAAACTATATATAGTGGGAACACAACTGGACGATGGTGTGACAGGCAGAGACCATAAAAGCGATCAGGCCTGAGAGGGATAGCATATGCCTGGGATTATGAACAACCAGCCCTGCTTTAGACAAAGGACACACCCTCTCCTGCAGCTGTCTCGCATGCTGTATTTGCAATCTACTATCAATGACTTAATCAGTTTGCAGCCCCTATCTGTCGCTCTCTCTGAAACCCAGACTTTCAATAGTTTGCACACAGAGTTTTGATTTATGTGCGTTACTGCGTCACACTTGTGTTGAAACTGAACCCATTTCAAAGTCAGTTACAGATGTAAAACCATGTTGAAATCTAACCTCGTGTCATATGCATATATGATTTTATTTATTTGTGCGTCATTTTCATGCTGATCAGTCTTCATACAATTGACCGATTAACTGTTTAGAATAGAAAATGCCAGGAAATAGTGAGACTGTACCATTGTGAGTTGTAGCACAAATTGATGTAATCAAATTCCTTGTTTTGTTGGACCAACGTTGAAAAATGTCAGCGAAACACAGCAGATCCTCACGTTATTTTGAGCCACAGTTTCGTTTTTTTCTGTATGAATGGTATTAAGACCTAATAGGACAGTATTTTAGTACACAACTTGAATATAATAACTTTAATTACTTGATTACTTTATTGTTTACAAGCATTTTTAAAAAAGCAGCATCTATTGTTGTCGGTGTTGTACAGCTAAAACAATAAATTCATACAAAACAATGAGAGAGATTTTAAAAATCAAAGCACAAAACGAGAAAACTTCAGTAAAACCACACACGTAAAGTCGTGCCTGGCTTAAAAGCTGATGTGAAGAGTTAGTTCAGGTGTACCTAAAGGCCTGATCTCCTTTATGTTTTTTGGCTCAGCAGACTTCAGGGATCTAGTGGGAGTGTACAAAGTTAAGAGATCAGAGAAGTAAGGAGGCGCCAACCTATGCAATGCCCTAAAAGCAAACAGTGAAATCTTAAAATCAATTCTAAAACTGCCTGGTAGCCAGTGTAAAGAAACCAACATGGGGGATATGCAGTTGTTAAGCACCGAGTCGCAGCGTTTGGGATGATTGACACCTGAATTAAACCTATTACAACAGTCAAATCAAGATCAAATACTTATTTATTTTAGGTGGTTTGTAAGGTCTTAATGAGAACCAATTTGGCAGGTTGTGAAAAGTCTCCTTGGGCAATGCTTATGCTGCAAATGCTGGTAAAATATCAGAAAGTCCAGGTCTTCTGCAGCCTTTTTGCATAAATCTCATTGTATATTTGTATAGTTACTATAAAAGGTATTCTAGTCTATTCTATAAGCTGCTGAAAAAAGTCAAACCAAGCTGCAGTGAAATTGTTTTAAAATAAATACAATGAATGGATTATTTCTCACTATAAATAAGGTGTTACCAACCTTAATAAAATAACTTTATGGAAAAAATACTTTTATATAATAGTTGATAAACTATTAGCTTTTTATTTTTTCTTTATAGTAAAATCATATTCGGGACATTCACGTGACATGGCTTTTTATTTGCTCTCCTTGTTACTGAATGGTATAATGTTAAGAGCGAGAACTCAATTAGGGATAAGTGCTTGCACCTGGAGCCAGCTCCTCAGGTGAGCTGTATTATCTATACTGTGTGTTTGCTGTTTATTGAGCATAATCACGCACTGCTGTGGTGACATAATAATATCTGCTAAAACCTCTCGGAGGTCAAATACAGCCGACGGTGCCGGTTTGTTGAATCAAACTGCAGCTGTCTCCTTTGCGGCTACACGAGGCTGTATTTGTCTGTGTGTTTGCGAAAGGCAGCTACCTGAGATGAGATTAGGGCAGTGCCATGATTAAGTGCTGCTGTGTTAATGCAGCCCGTCGTGCTGCTGTAATCTCTGAGTGGCTCCCTGCGCACTGCCTGGCAGCGAAGCCCCAGGACACACGGGTACACAAAAAACCTCACACACACACACACACACACACACACACACACACACACACACACACACACACACACACACACACACACACACACACACACACACACACACACACACACACACACACACACACACTACTGCTGCAGTGGGAACATCATGAAAGCCCTGATTTCCTGAGCTTTGAGCTGTGCTCTCTTTGCTCTGACAGAATTTCTTGCTTTTACCTGAAAACATTTCAGTGCTGCTGCTTGATACAAACATCACTGTTATAAATAGGCTGAAAAACATTAAATAGATGCTCTTCTTTCTTATATGTGGGACAATATGAAAACAACCAGTTGTATAGTATAAAATATTATATTAAGAAATGCATGTTTGTGTTATTGTGGGGTCTACCTCACAATATAAAATGCCTTTGGTGACTGTTGTTGTGATTTGGGGCTATATAAATAAATTTGAACTGAATGGCCTCTTAACACCATAAACTGTATCTAGCTTGTTAAATACAAAAGCAAATAATAATTAAGTCTTTTACATTAGTAAGTAATTACATGTACTTATACAGTGCTTTTCAGGATACCAATCACCACCTGTGTCACATCCAATAAAACCAACAAAACAAAAAACATAAGACCAGAAATAAAATTACAACATCTACATTCTACTGCTGAGAAATTTTACGTTTTTATAAATGTTGTTTTTTTATATAAAAAGCAGAATGTTTTTCAAGCTGTTTTTAAGTGAATTTGATTCAATTATAAATGAAAAAGAAATATAAACAAAAGAAATCAATCAAATAACTGATTAAAAGTTTCCATCATATCTCCAACATGTACATAATTTTATCCAACACCTCCCACATCTGTCTGAATTGTCAGATTTCTTTGTTGAGCTCTTCCTCGTCAATTAGCCCGGGTCAATTATCGTAATGAGATAATATCACGGTTGACGTGGGGGGTCTGCCTCTCCCTAAGTCCGCGCAGGTGACCCCCACCCACTGTGCTGATGCCTCGGGGATCGTGGCCTGAGCCTGTTGTTATGCACCTATTAGCGGTAACGACAGGGAGGATAAACCTGCCACTCAGCTGCAGACTGAATTTAAACACATTCAGAGCCATTACGCTGGATTCTCCTGCACGGCCTGGAGGTAGATACGTTGGGTTTGGGTGACAGAAGGGAAAGCAAAACACGTAGCGAACTGTGGGAAGAGCGTCAGTATTTACCCTGAGCCCAACATCTGTTTCTGCATAAGAGAATACTTAGAACATTCAGAGGGAACAAAGTGTACGAATACATATACACACCTCAGGACCATGTTTCCTCTGAAGTGCTAAAAATGGCTCGTGAGGTCAGGGTGATTGACCCCTGAGAGAAGAACCTCTTCCTTTTAAAATAGGAAAAACCTCTATTTATAAAATGGGACTCTTGCTGTGTTATAAATACATCAAATTACCCTCAAGGTCTGGGTTGATCTCTTAAAGATTTTAACCCGATAAGTTTGATTCATGTCAAAGCGACAGACGGGCATTAGTGGATAAATATATCATCGCCGTTCGGTATACCCACAGAAATAACGCCTGATGTCACTGCCATGTTATTAAGCATAGCTGGAGGATGGATATTGAAGCGTATACCTAATGCTCTGTTGTTAAACACGCAAAAATAAATGGTCACCATTGTTCAAAAGACGTGTAGTTGTCCACACGTAATTTTAATGGCCCCTACCATTAATCAGAAAAGACTAAATCATTTACAGACAGGATATCCGGAGCATAAACTGCTCTCCCATGCTGCGAAAACAAGGCGCCATGTGTAACACAGGCACTGAGATTGCCTCCACTGTGTCCGGGCCAGGAAGCCGGGTCGCAGCCCTCCGCTGCCCTGCTTCCAGGTGAGCAACCGTTTCTGCTGGGAACGCGTTCAGCTCCGTGTGGAAGTCGGAAAAACAAACAACCACATAATAAGGAATAAGGCTGGGCTGCATAAAAAGGTGAATTTGTGCTATAATATTTTTATAACTAAATATTGACATATTTATGAAATAAAACATACCCCAATATAAAATTAAAATATGAAATCCGATGCATTTCATCAAATGTCATTCTGAATTTAAGAATATAGACAAAATAATACGCGAGAGAACAAGACTATTTGCAAACATTTATTTCTCAAAAGTGCAAAAGTATAAAAAAAACATTCAGTATATACATAAACTTTAAAATAGTGACTGTACAATATTTATCATCACAAAATGACTTCATATCCCTGCGAGAGAGGAAGAGAAAAGTTCAAGCCAGTGTTCCTACTAAAATCCTCAATGGCTTTATTAACTGTTCTTGTACAGTACAAAGCTGGGTTTAAATCTCCTAAACCTCCTGCTTCAGTAAAAAAAACCAAACATTTTTTGTTCAGATTTAGCTACAGAGATTTGAGGTCAGAGCATGTGTCCTTGTTGCAGGGTAACAGGCCGGGCAGGAGGTTAGGAGTTGTTGTAGCTACAGTAATACACAGCTGTGCTGGCGTCTGACAGCACCGATGATATGAGGCTTTCAGGTCCTTGCATGCCTGCCTCGTGTGACCCGTACGGCAAGCCTGTCATGTCCGCACGCGCTGAAGAGGAACTCAAATACTGCTCGAACTCGCTGCGGTCTACCTCACCGATCAGGTCAGAGTGGTGCATCTGCTCCACGCTGTCTGCTGAGTGAGGGTGAGCGTCAGGAGGTGGGGAGAGCTGTCCTGCTCCACCGGGGTGCCGTTTGGTGTGACTGGGATTGCAGTGGTGAGGGTAATACATGGCTAAAGGGTTGGGGCACCCCATGTACGAAGGGGGGAGCTGAGGGGGCTGCTCTTGAGCCGAGGCTGGGTGTCGGTGCACGATGGCGTTGCTGTGGTGGTTGGAGAGGGGGTCCTGGGGCTGAAATTCTGCAGCTTGTGACTGGTAAGAGTATGCAGGCATCATGTGACAATCCTCTTGTGATTGGGGGGGAAAGAACATGGACTCTGACTCCACAGCGTCCAGGGGAGAGGTGTCAGGTGTGGGCAGGCTGTAGGTTTCATAAGAGGGGCCTCCAAGAGCCTGAGCATCACGGTAGTGACTGAGCGGCTGTGGAGGAACCTGGAAGCCGTGCTCATGGTAGCCAATGCCAAGGCTATCCACACCCACCCTGTTCTCCCCGGGCATCAATGAGGCCGTGTGATCTGACACGCCATGGACCAGAAAGCCAGAGTCCAGCCTCTTAATCCTCTTCACCTGCTTCCGCCGCCGGGGCCGGTACTTGTAGTTGGGGTGGTCCTGCATGTGCTGGACCCGCAGCCGCTCTGCCTCTTCCACAAAAGGCTGCTTTTCTGTTATAGGAAGCGATTTCCATGATTTTCCTGCAGGTCAAGAAGAGAGTACACATCAGTGATATGTCAGCAGATATCGTGTGCAGTCTGGTGATGCACACAAAAATAGCCTGTTGCCATTTTAGGGGACTGGGACAGGTTTTTGAGGTTACACCTACAGCCAACTCAGACAAGAGTAACTTTTAAAAACGTCACGTCATCTGCTGGGAAAGGACTATTTACATTTATCTGAGAATAAAATTGACATAACAGTAAAAATGCAATCACGTAAAGACTGAAAATCAGTGGAAAATAAAAGCGTGACTGCACAGATGTGACAAATACAGTTGTTTAGAAAAGTATGAACGCCCTTACCCAGCATTTTGCTCAGCTCTGCGTTGTGCAGGTCCGGGTTTTGCTGCGCCAGTCTCTTGCGCTCATCCTTTGCCCAGACCATAAACGCATTCATGGGCCGTCGGATCCGAGGTTCGCTTTTCCCGCGATTCTGGCTGCCGGAGCTGGACGCGCACGGCTCGTTTTTCACTTTTGTGTCCCCAAGAGGACTGAGAGGGTCGGCCCACTGGCAGTGTCCCATTCCAGGCATCATGACTGACAGCGTACACCTTCCCTGGGTCTGATCGTCGCTGGCGTAACCCGCATCGGGACTACTCATCTCTGTCCAGCTGGGAGGATTGGAGAGAGCCACCGGACAGCTCGCAGAGGCGACAACACACGACAAGTAATAAATTCTTAATAATAAGTTTTTGTTTTTTTTAACAAATCAAAGAAAAATCAAATGCGCCTTGCTTTCAGAGTGGAATGAAAAATAATTAGTCACATCCATTAGCGTCTCTTAGAAGCCGCATGGACCGAAAGATACCGACTACTCAGCAGTGAGCGTGAATGTCGGTGCGCTATAAACGCAGAAGCAGCCAATCGCCGTGTGGAGGGAGTGCCCACTACTACAAAGGTGTAAAAAAGTTCAGAGCACGCCCACGACCCTTGTTTGGTGTGGTGACATCCTTCAAAGGGGGAGGAGGGGGGAAGCAGCGGTATTTCAAATAGGTGCAGAAAGTCATGTGCAGCTAGATGTTGAATTCTGCAATGAATTTAAACACGTATCCTGCCATTAGTGCAACATTGTCAGACTTTGCATTTGGATTTATGCGTTTGGATTAAAAAGACTTGAAACTAAACAAAAAAACTTTTAAATCCACAATAAACGGAGAGGCAGAGCCACGCGCGCCGGTCGCGTTGTTATTCTCACCTCGCTCTTGCGTCAGACACCAATACCTCATCACCAATCTGTGTATTGGCTCCCAAACTGCGTTAGAGGCTCTTGCAATCTAATGGACTTAATGGCTCCGTCATTAGCAACTTTTACGCGCGGCTGTCTCGATGCAAACTTTCTTTGAGAGCAGCATAATAAGACGCGCTGGACAAAAGACGCCCATTGAAGATTCGAGTCTTCTGAGAGTGAAATGAACAGGGGGGGGGGGGTGAAATAAACATTAAAACCACAAAGTGTTGTGATACTGGAGCGCTGCAGCTTCTCTCTCAGCACCCCGATGTTCAAAAAGTCAAGTTTCTCCTGCTGTAGACACACCGAGGGTCTGGGCTTCGATGTCAGCAAACAGCTGATTGATTAAACTGAGGTCTCAAAACTCTCTTAATCACATCCCTTCGATCCATCCACTTGAGAACGTGCTTGCTTGGCAGCCTTATTAAAGGGCTTTTTAATTTCATTCCCAGCGATTATACTGCACCCTTTTCAACATCGCAAGGAACTTTTAATCTGCAATATCTCAAATATCACGTCTAATAATTACTTTCATCTCATTAGGTGCTCATTCCTGTCATTTTGCTCTCTATTATACTTTGTATGAGTTTTAAAATTAAAGATAAACCTGATTTTACTATGCAAAGAATATTTTTGCTTTCTATATTTGCCCTTTCCTTGTGACTTGAAGTCTCATACTGAGCTGGAGGTTAAACCTTTGGCAAGCTTCTCTTCGGATATGGAGATGACATCAGCCAGTAGTCAAATATAAACTTTATAAACTCGCATGACATGCACACACACACACACACACACACACACACACACACACACACACACACACACACACACGCTATTGAATTGTGCAAAAATGTTTTTTTGTTGTTTTTTGGTGCAACCGACTCAGACCTGGGTAATGGTGCAGAGGCAAAGGTTAAAGCAACCTGTTGCACCTGAAATATCCAGACATGGTGTGTTTATCTCTCAGAGAATGAAGCCCATGTTTGTGGTCAGAAATCCAAACATCACCCCCAGGCCACGGGATTTCTTATCAGAGCCAGCAGACCCCAAACTGTCAGCTCCGTCTTTTCTCAGACCATTCCCATCTTGTTGTGGTCTACGGCCTCTCTGACATGTCAAAAGGGGCTGACAGAAATATGACAGATGCTTATGCAACCTTTTCATGCCCCGAGCAGACACCAGTAGTACTCCGGAGCATGCTGGGTGACCCTCTAGGGGTTAGTAGGAGGGTGTTTTGGATGGAGGTCCAGCTGGGAGCTGCATGGGACAGGATCTGGACTATAATACTGTCATCGTCTATTTTACCGCTGATGACCTGATAGGGTTTTCCCCCTCCGTTCCTAAGAGAAAAGAGAAAGAGGGACGCTGTGTGTGTGGTGGTTGCCTGTGTGTCTCTGTGAATGCGTGTGTTGATATGGGCGTGGGGTATGAGTGTGCCCTGACGGCCTCTCTCTCTGTGTGGGAGTGAAAAATCCTGGCTTTTGATGGGAGAAGTCATAAAGTCTGGAGTCGTAGCCACATTTCCTCTACAAGGTGAGGTTCAGAGTCAACCCAGAGGAGGGGAGGTGGTGTTGTCGGTGTTGGGATGGTGGGGGGGGAATGTGGAGGTGACACGCCTCATACCCCCCCCTCCTCCTTCCATTCCTCCCCCAGTCCCTCCACCAAGTCCCCCACCCCGTGCCTGGGGAGTCTGGGGCTGGGTGGGGGCCAGGGCTCTCGACGCCAGCCTCTGGACTCTGCGCTCAGGGAGAGGTCACTTGGCTTGCTTACACAATGGCATTATCTCAGTTCCAGCCTCGGCTACTGCAGCGGTGAGCACTTCCTGTCCCTCTGCAAGCACTTCCTGTCCTTGGCGTAGCAGCACAAACTGTCCGCCTTCCAAGTGAGTTCTGAAACGCAGTTGAGCTGCTGGTCGCCAGTCTTGCTGTATAAATGTCTGTGGGTGGCTTTCTTGGGAATTGCACAATGTGTTTGCTGGCTCCTTTGTGCTGAGCGGCGAGGCAGGAGTGTTAGTTTAAATCACAGGAACGGAAGGTATATATATGTTAGCACTCCACGCTGATCCCCTGAGCCACTGGAGCTGCACAGGCCACAAAGTTTAAACAATGCTCTGGTAATTAGCAGCAAGTGTTCTAGATATTCTGCCCTATCCTTATAAAGAATATGGCCATAAATGGGTGAGTGGACTGGAAAACTACATCAACTGATTGACAATGGTTTTGAAACCTGCTTAACACACATATTGCACAAAATGTGCCAAACATTGACTACTTTAAGCTCTTCAAATGTGAAAAATGTCTGCCTACAAGAAAGTTTATAAAGAAAGAAAAAACAGCTTTGTCCGGGTTCTGCCTATTACACTAATGGGATGAATACAATTAAATCATTCATTTATGATGCCTAAGAACATAGACATATATATATGGCTTGTCATCCATTGTTGCATATGTAAACTTAAACTTGCATTAACTTAAAAAAAAACAAAAAAACATTTTTAGCAAATAAAGGCAAAAAGCTGTAAAAAAAAAGAAGGACATATTGCCTCCGTATAAAACCACATTACCACTTAATTAACTTAACTTAACTTAACCAATTATATAGATAGATAGTTACATAGAGGGCAGTTTTACCAGGCAATTCAGATCATTATGCAAACTCTTTTGAATCAGATGTTTTACTTTAAGACATATGCTAGTCTCACACGTCACACATCTCCAGAGTGTACCATATATTAAGTCTGACCTCAAAATACAGATGATCTTCTCCGCCTTACCTGTATACCCCTGTGTGGAGCTGCTTCTTAGGGTCTGTTTCAGAGTCACCACAGCTCTATGTTTAGCATATGTATTAGCAGCATGCTATGATACTTAAATTAACAGGGAGAAGCAAGCAAAGAGGAGACGGGATTATTGGTTACCTATTTTGTACTTAGAAAGAGTGGGAAACTCGAGCTGGTTTGTAAAGCTGGGATGCTGTCTTGTTGCTCGGGGACTGGAGATATTCGCAACTCATAGCTTACGCCTAAAAGTTTATAAGAATATAATATAACTAAAAAAAATCCCTGAAATGGGAGTTTTAAATCCATTCATCCATGCGCAGAGTGTTGGATGAATGTACGAAGGAGGAATCATTACCTTTTTTAAAGTTACCTGGCCACCTGTCCAGGGTGTACACTGCCTCTTGCCCTGTGGTACCTGGGATAGGGTCCAGTCCACTGCAACACTTATGAGTGGAAGACAACGGATGGATGAATGGAAGTTATCATAATGAATGTGCTTTCTTAAAAAAACAACAACGAAACAAACAACTGACATGCTGCTTGTGAAGTTTGTATTTTATCACAGACTGTATAGAAAAGATGGCAGTAGCTTCTGGGACTGATTCCCTGTTCACACGTACACAGCTATTTTGGTAGTCATAGCGTTTTATATACATTTTGGCCTAACTGCATAAAACAGTGTAGACTTTTTTTTTTATGTTGTTAGGTATGTATCACCACCTGTTGCGTTAGCATGCTCTGGGCAGTTAACATGATGTTTTGTGTTTTCATTTAGACAAAGATATCATAAGGTATTTTATAAAATACCCTTATGCATGTGGACTTGGATTGAGCTTAATGGCTAAGTTGGGTGAGACAAAAGAAAGAAAAAAATTGGGCACCAGTAAACACTGTCCTGATGTGCTAATGGTTTCAACCACTAGTTTCAAGTCTTATTAATCACCACATGATGTTGAGGTTGTAAATTATGGTTAGGGTTAGAATCCCATCTAAAATAGATGATAATGGAGGGTGTGTTTAATGTGAGTACTACCATACAGTGTCACAAACGAGAAAGATGGTCATGGCCAAAATATTCAAGAAATCACAGAAATTATTTCACTAACCAGCTGGTAGTGTAGGTGGATATGGCCATCTTTTATATACAGTCTATGCCTCTAATCTGTTTATATTCTTTATTTTAATTTTTTAGATTTTCTTTGGTTTCAGGAATTATGCATTACTTTATTGGGATGTAATAAAGTGTGAGTTTAGGGGAAAAGCAGTCTTTTACACTCAGGAGTTTAGTCTCCACCAGCAAAACAACAAATTATTTTCATTATTGTGGACCGGCTTTAAAAATGTTGTTCTAATTTAAATTTCTGTCCAGTGATTAAACAATGTAATAGATCATGTAACAGGAAATAAATAATACTGAAATTAGAGTTGGTTTCGATTGTGTATCACACTTTCGGGCTGTAAATGTTTAGTGTCTGGTTATTGAAGCTTTGTTAAAGATAGAAAATAAATTGGAAGCCATTCAGCGTTGGACCTCTTCACTAGTGTACAGACACCTGTTGTTATCAGCTGCGTGATAGCGACTGTTTAGATTGTCTGATTAGGCTATGACTTCCTCCAACACCTGCTCGGGGGTGCAGGAGGTGTTTCAGGATGGGGGGGGGGGGGGGGGGGGAGAGCTCTTTAGCTAAAGAGGGAGTGTGGGGGTTAAGGAAGCAAGCACGTAACAGGTGTGTGAGGGAGAAAGGTGGAGACAAAAGTCAGAGATTGAATCTGTAAATAGAAATCACACTTTTTCCTGAAGCTGGAACATTTCAACTTTAGTCCTTCCTCTTGTCACCTGTCAAACTACAGAAGCCTGCTGAGGACCAGACACGGGACTGTGTCAATAAAAAGCGCAGTTCCACTTATTCAAAGCTCGTGCTGTGCTGCTGGTTGCTCTGTAGTAGCCTGAAAATCACCCCGCATGTGAGATAGTAGATATGAGAGATCATCCACAGGCTATGGTGGTTAAATTATGCGCACATGAAGGATGTGAGAGTCTGTGTTGGTTCATGTTTTTTCCAGAATCCGCTAAGCAAGACTGTTGGTTACAGAAATTGGGGACTTGAAATTATGGCAAATGACGCAAAAAAAGAGAGAGAGAGAGAGAAAACGATCACGTTGTCTTAAATGTTGCGTCTCTGTCACATGCACACACAGATGTTTTGTGTGTTATTGGTGGTATAGTCTTCCCCCTCCCTCTGGGGATTGCTGGGAAAGTTTCCTTGCCCGTGAGCACACACTCTAACCACACTGAAAGGGTAGCGCAGGGATGTTGTCTGCCCCAGACAAGAGGGGGGACACAGAGGAAGCCGTCTACGCTCTCGTCTCATTGTTCTGGAGGCGTTAATCTGTCAGGGATCTGCTGGGAATCAGGTGGGAATCTACTCAGCCCCTTTTTGTGTTTATTGGCCAGTTCATTCCACGTTTAGAAAAGGGGACATTTTGATATCTTCGCCACCCTGCCTCCACCCACCTCCTGCCTCATGAAGATGCTCTAATGATAAAACTATTTCTTGTTTGTCTCTGCCGCTCAGTTTGGAGATGAGCACATCCGCCTTATCTTCTCGTCTCGCCCTCTTTCTCTGTATGTTTTACAAAACTGAAGTCTGCGTCCAAGACAAATCTTAAATATGCTTTTAGTCATGCTAACACGAGGATGTTTGGAAACTGTTCGCCACAAGTTGAGGTGACCTCTGGGTTTGCGCACTGCCAGGGGTCAGCCAACAATAAAGCGGAAGCAACAAGTAAAATAATCAAAGTCTCTTTCCTGAGAACATCCATAGAGCTGAAGTTTCACTCAGGCCACTTAGAGGATGCAGCAATGCAACGCTGTAATATCAAGGATATTTTATGAGTCTTTGGAGGAGGGGCTGCAAACGTGGGAAGACTAGTAAATGAATGCATCATCCTGGCAAAAGTGGTAAAATTCACCTTTCTACATGGTACCTTTACACGCAAAGAAAAGGGAAAAATACTGTAACTCTTACCACACGCAGACCCGTGCATCACTTTAACTCACTGGATATCCTTTAGCATCAAGGTTGATGAACTTTATATCAATGGGTTTCATGTTGGCTGTCATCAAATTTGACAAGCAAGGGACTGAGGGACACTGCACAGTCATAATGGAGTGACTTGTCAATCACATAGTGGACGGTTTATCTTCTAAATCTTCAGTTTAACTGTAATTTGACAAAATAAACATCATGCGTTGTTTCAAAAGACTTGAGACCATAAATGCACCAGGAAAATGTTTACCAAAGACACAAGTAAAAGAAGCCAAAGACTCAGTTTCCTGTTGGCTTCTAAAAAATATTTCTGTAACCAGAGGAGTTATCCTTTGCTTCTGAACTAGCTTCTCTGTTCAAACATAGAAGCTAAGCTAAACTACAGTCCATTTTCTTACAATTTATCAACAACATTTCCTTAATTATTGCTCTTTTAACCAAGACACACCCTTACATATATTGTTAATTGTATTGTTAGTTTCATATTTGGTCTCCTTACCTGATCTTCTCCCCAGGAATAAAAACATCTTGTTGAACTGCATCTAGAAATACTTGCAGTTCATTTATAGTGTTTTAATCGTGGTTCATCCATCCATCGCTTGAAACAAATACATGTTGGAAAGAGAACTCCTTAAACATAGCACAAACCGTTGACATTGTGAGAGAAAACCCTCTTGTTTTCTGTGAGTTTCTGAAAATGTGGACGAAAGGCCAAAAAACACAGAGTTTTCAGAAATACCTGCGCCATGTACTTGTGGACAGAGCCTTAACTGCAGACAAGAACGTGTCAGTGATGACCTCATCCACACTACTAACACCAAAAAGTCAGGATGCTAAGATGAATCTCCATGCCGACATCTTAGGAAGCCACAGCGATTCATTGCTGTAATGCACAGCATGACGATCTAACTGGTTTCCAACATGTGAACAGTACAAATATAAAAGCTGTAACTGATGTTACAGCTCTTGAAGAAACACTTTTATCTGAAGATCGACACATCATTAACCCGGCGAGCTGATTATTATAAAGTTCTCCTGTATTTTCTATTAAAACCAGACACTTAAGCATGCCCTAGCGAGCAGTTTATTGTACTTAAATACATTTAACTTCAAGGCACCCTTTGCTCTCCGGGTGACGTTTCCTTATTTTTAAAGTACTGCATTCCCACTTTGTTATCCCAGAAAAATCTATTAATAAAATGTCATGATTGATGGATGAATTACAATTAGCAAGAGGGGAAAGGGAAAACCCAGGTTTCCTCACTGAGACGAAAAAGCTGGGTCAGCCACACGGGAGAGCGGACGCTTTCATCTCTTCACTTTTACTGGCCCAGCCCAAATCCTCCCCACCAGCGGTGCAGCTCATTGTCCCGACCGAGTCTAATTGAAACCAGTGTTTATCATTTTTATGACTTTATCCAAGAAGACAGGGGGTACGGCGGGCTTCCTGTTCTCCAGGTTTTCATGACAGACCAGTCGCATTATTAGGGTCAAGCTCAGCTCCCATCTTGCCACTGCATTGTTTCCACTGGTGCTATGACCATTCCCAAACTGATAAGATTCGTCTATTTTGGGTCCGTCTTTTCTTTTTGTCCTTGGCACATGACCGTGTACCTGAAATAACCTTTATTTTTCATCCACTTATTACAAACTTGAACCACACGATAAAAAGAAGTTTAGCTGTATAATAAAGAATTTTTCCGGATTAATTGAATCTAGAAATGCTCCGAAACAATAACTAGTCCACTCCTGTGCCAACAATACCCAAACACCCAAAGAGCTGTTTGTCATTTTCAACACTTACATAAACCCCACACTGACTGTAGTCTTTGTGTGGCAAAATAAGGAACTGCTTTGTAACTATTGGTGAAAAAACAAATGATAGATTATGTTCAGGCCACATTATTGTTTTCCTGACAGCCACCGGCCACATAAATACTACTCCCTGCAACTTGACCTGCATTTGACCCCACCGCCAGTAGAAGTCCCTCAATTCATCTAATCTGTTTTGCAGAGACGTGACGATGCAGTTTGAAGACGCTGCTCTTTCATTCTCCGATAAATCTAAATCAGAATATCATCGAAACTCTGAAATCAGCGTCTTTATAATGAAAGCTGATTAGTTAATTACTGATCGGACTCTCTAGACTCTCCAGATTTTGGAAATGAGGGAAGAAAGGAGACAGTGAGGCCTTTGTACATGACAATCAGAGCGTGAATTGATTCCTCAGTCGCTCAAACACTCCCGATCCTTTCATGTGTGGCCTTTGCCTTGTTGAGGCGCTAAAGCGTCACCGCGGAACAACAATGCTGATACCCCCGAGGTGCTAACAGGACGCCATGTTGGTCCAGCGTGGCCAAAGTCAATCAATAATAGCATGTGTGATCAGTGGCATCGCAGCCAGTAGGAATCTGGATCAATAGAGGTACGCAGGGAACTTCAGAAACAGAAGATAAGAGAAAATCCTGAGCTGTGGTGGAAACAAAATCATAAGACTTTTTTTTTAATGGGGGACTTTTCATAGTGTGTCTCTTGCTGTGAAATAATAATGACATTTCTGGAGATTACAGAACAAATACTCCAAAAGTCATGCCTGGAACTTCCTCACAGACTTTGCAACTTCTCCTTTAATGGACCGCGGTTGAGAGCTCCTTGAAACTGCTTTCCCACATCAGCTTTGATCTTTAAATGTCCGTTACTGATGTAAGCATGCTGTCGCTGAACGGTCAATGATGCAGATTTTATGCACAGAAATGAGCTCCCAATCAGCTTTACTTCAGACATACCAGAAGCTACAATAATGTGCAGACCTTGTTGTGTTTTATTGTGCAAAAGCGACAGAAATGGCAGAGGAATGCGCCTCGTGTTGTTTTTGCACAGCTGTGGTTTTATGGAGGAAATGCATGTGAGTGTGAGTGCTTCCTCCCTGCGTTGTTCCCTTTACACTAACGCTGTATAGAAACAAGTGTCACTGAGAGGAAGAGTCTGCCCACCTTTTAATCGGATTCACACATATTTTCTGTGAAATTGTTTCTTCGGGTTGAAAGCGTACCCACCCACCCTCTCTTCTCAAGCTCAATCCTCCTGTCAAATTAATGCCCTGTCTTCCTAATTAACAATCACGAGGCAGATGGATGGGTGTCAGTGGAATAAAAATCAGCCTCAGGTGTGAAAACTTTGCCTTCACCTTTTTAAAAATGTTCCTTATCGAGAGGGCTGATATTAACATGTTCCAGGAACGCATCTTCACAGTGAAACCTGTCTGTTTTACCCACGCACGTCACTGTGAAAACTACGTCATGAGATCACTTTACCAGCTCATTATCTCACATATCTGGCCTATCTTAAACTTCAAGGAGCTCCGGTGTTTGACTAAACCTCTCAGAGTCTGAAATCACCTGATCAAGATTATCTCCTCTGTTCATTTACACACAATGGTCTGGATCATCAATATCTGCTCACTGAGGTTATAAGGCACCAAAGAGGAGCTGCAGCCCCAGTTTGCCCTCTGACCCATTTGAGGTTAAGTTAAGCTTTAGCCACACACTAAATAAACACTGTTTTCAGAAATTACAAGATCTTATCTTTTAAATAAAAGATAACACCCTTTCTTAACTTTTTAATTTGGTTATGCCTAATTATGTAAAAGGGTGAAAGTTAACCTGAACCTAAAGTTATGTTTTAATGGCTAAACCTGACAACCTGGAGTTTAAAATGACTATCAAAATCTGACTTTAACCTCACCCCAAGTGAACTGTTCTACTCTCGACCAATGATTTCAAAGGACTAGCCGTCTTTGTGCCAAACACTTAACTCGAATGTCATCTTTAAGCAAAATTCACTCAAAATTAGACCCAAATATGAGCCACTGGATTATCCTAACTCTAACCACTTGATTTAAATGCTTAAACCCAAATCAAACTGGATTTACAGCCAAACCAGAGGATTAGGAGTTATTCTCAAGTAAAAAAAAAAAACCAACCCAAAAAACAGTTGATGCTAAAACTGTTTTCTACATTTTAATCTTAGACTTTGAACCTATGAGTCAGACGTTCTTAATCTCTTATTTAAACATTTGAGGGAAACACAGGAGTGGACATTGGCCTTGACTATCCAGTTCACTCATCCAGTTGGGCGAGCCTTTGAAAACTTCACTTTCTATCCTAAATTGGTGAATTTTAAAAGGTTAGACTTGTGCAGAGAGTATGAAACCACTGGCAGCATCTGGTGGCAGAAAACAGCTACCCTAGCTTGGTCCAAAGGTAACACAACCCACCTGTTAGGACCTCTAAAGATCAGTAACTTAACATGATAGTGTGCACAATGCGAGGTTTTGCGGTGGGTTACGTAGCCTACTGAAGAGCAACCTGTGAACACTTCACATTGATTTGTAACATGCACAGCCAGCAGCCAGTCAACTTAAAACCACAGCTTGCTGTGGTTTGGTGTGGGCGAAGGAAACATCATATAAACACACTATGCATTTTATTACCTTTATACAGCATCGGGCTAGCTGGTTCCACTTGTTTATAGTTGCATAGCTAAGCTAACCGGTTGCATGCACCAGCGTCATATTTACCGCCCCGATGTGCGTCATCTGTAAGCTAAGACTCGCCATAAGGTTAACAGTGATGCTATGTGGTAGATGCTGTTACATAAAAACAAAGCTAAAGCACATTTTAGCATTGCATGTCAGCCGATTAGCCTCCCTGTGAATACTTCGATTAGATAACCTGGGAAAAAGTTGCATCAGGAAACTCGGGGAAAGTCCCTCCTGATATCATCACTGACTGCATTCGAACAAAAGCCTGCTACCTGCGCTGACATGCTGCAGCGCGTGGAACAATGGAGACCCAAGAGGACTCTATTTGCAGTTGAAAAATTGCATCCACATATTCTGATCAGTACTCATGAAGTGGACTTTGAACTTTGCAGTTATTGTTGCATTCTGTGCAGCAGCAGGTTCAGCTCTTTTGGCCTGATACCATCCAAAACATGTGTTATCGTCGCAGGCTGTGCAGCATGAAGGCTTATCAGATGGCCTTGTGGCCTTACAAAAACAAGGACTCTATCATGCCTTAGCAGGCCCCTATCTGGCAGCACTGTCACAGAATAATAACAAATGCAGCAATTCACATAAGATTACTCAAGATGCTCCTATAAACTGGGATAGGCTGCTTGAATCTGAGATTTAATGCAGGAAATATACCAAACCTAGTCTGATACATAGGTTAGTTAGTGCAATCTTTTACTTTGATGAATGCTACGAATTAATGTTGTTTTTCAAACAAATTTAAATATGCGTCATCTCAAATATGTTTTTTCGTATTTTTCCCTCCAAAAGTGGACTCCATGGCCTTGGAAGATCTTCTGTCCCTGACTTCCACGTCCCAGATTTTGTCTCAAAGTAAATCAAAGCGGAGAATTTCCTCAGCTCAGAGGAAAACCCCTTGGAGGAGAATGAGTTGATAATGTCCCTGCGTGCCCACGGCTTCCTCTCAGATAAATAAATACATAAATAAAAACACGCCTGGCCACTTCAGATTTATTGTTCCTCTGTAGGCTGTGAAGTAGGGACTATATTGTTTATAGTAATTAAGTCCATTAACAGATTTGGCCCAGGTGGGTGAAAGGGGCCTCTATGACATCCTATCACCCCCTTGTAAGCAGCTAGTCCCCACCAGGGCTGGATCACTTCCATTTAAGGCAGTGATGGCCAAGGAAAAAGGGGGATTACAGAGGTTAGCGTTGGTTTGACTGGGCTGAGACTGTGTCACGTTTTCTGGAGTGATAAGAGCCGGAGCAGGAAGCTGTGAGAGGGCAGGAAGGAAGAGAGCTTAGGTCTGGAAGGAGAGAGGGGAGCTGTGGAGATGGAGGATGAGGGCAATGAGAGATGTAGGAAAAGGGAGCAGAGCAGTGGGGAAAAAGTAAAGAAAGAAAAAGAAACAGTGCTATGTGGTGTATTTTCTCTGCACTGTTTCATGCACACAGAGAGGCCAGGGAGAGAGCTGTGCTCTGCTAGGAAATGCAAAGGGAACCTGGGGTCCAGGGGGAAGTGAGTGGATGACTAAATTTGGTCTGAAAGGCCACGTTAACATACACCTGCTTCCCGCAATCAAACAGGCCACACAATGATGACGATATCAAGCATCAGGCTTTTGTCTGTTAGCACCAGACCCAGCAATATGAAAACATACAATGTTATCCTGCAGCTTTTCCTAAAATCAGAGCTCTCAAGTGTTTCTGAAACTGAAATGTGCTTGAGCAGGCATGCAGTTTGTATTATATGCATGATCATGCTTCAAAATATGTGCAGCATGAACATGTCCTTTTACTGTAATCACTCTTTTTTTTTCATTTCATTTTAACACAACTTAGCAAAGAAAAATTTCTTTAGTTGACTCTATGAAAAATGCCAAAGATAACCCAGTTTGAGAGGCATAAAACTGTATTTTTGTACAAACAAATGATTCTCAAAGAGCTGAGAGTCGAACACTTGACATATCTCAGAATGGTGTCAAGTCTGGTGTTAAGAAAATTGTGGAAACTGGACAAGAAGAGGACCAAGGAAGGAAAAAGTGGTAGGCATAAAAACTATTTACAGCATATGAACAGTATCTGAATGTCATGCTCTGGAGAAATATGAAAAAAATTCAGAAAAGAGCGGGCCACGTGAGACGCATCTGGCACTTTGGTGGATTTCTCTACACCCTTCAGTGGAAGGGTGGCTGTCAAGAAGCCCATTCTTAAGAAAGGAAACAGGAAGAAAAGGCTGAGGTATGCCAAATTACACAAGAACTGGACTGAAAATCAGCTGCAGCAGGTTATGGCGTGATGAATCCAAATTTGAATTTTTGTTAGTTTTAAACCACCATTAAAATGCAAGGAGGTCAGGAGAGAGGCACAACATGAGTCTGTACAGCCGTCTGCAGAACACGGAGGAGGCTCTGTCATGGTTTACGTCTGTATTTAAGCCAGCAGTGTTGCAGATTTTGTGAAAATAGTTAGATTTTGATCTGCTATGCAATATCAGTGTCATTTTTCAGCATGACAATGATCCCAAACAAACTGACCCTGCAGTAAAAGCATACCTGGATTAAAAAAAGACTCAGACTCCAGACCTCAACATTATTGAAGCAGTAGTCTGGAATCATCTTGACAGAGAACAGAACAAAAAGGAGCCAACATCCAAAGAAGAGCTTTGAATGTCCTTTAAAAAGCCTGGAGAACTATTCCTGAAGACTACCTAAATAAATAACAAGAAAGCTGACTAAGAGAGTTCAGACTGTGTTGAAGAATAAAGCTGGTCATACCACATATTAACTTTCCAGCTAATTAGAATTGTACAAACACAGCTTTTGCCTGTTATATTGTATTTCCATGAATGTTTGCACATATTTCTATAAATTGCAATTATTTCCCATTTTCTTTGCAAAATATAAAGACATAATTTTTTTTTTATTTAACCTTTATTTAACCAGGAATGTCCCGTTGAGATCAAAGACCTCTTTTTCAAGGGAGTCCTGGCCAAGAGGCAGCACATTTCAAGACAAATACATACGAACAAACAAAGTTAAAATTACACAAAACAATTACACATTATTGAGGCAGCCTGTAGGCCTTTGAGTTTAGTTTTAAAAACATTTAAAGACAACAATTCAGTTAGTTTCCAGTCTTTCTGTAACATGTTCCATGAAAAAGGCGCAGAGTGGACAAAGGCTTTCTTACCCAGCTCTGTGCGGACAAGGGGAACAGACAACAGCAGCTGATCATTTGAGCGCAAGGAGTAAGAACCACTATTTGTCCTTGTGACCAAAGTACAAATATAAGGAGGCAGCAATCCAAGCATAGCTTTGTAAATAAAAGTGTACCAATGCCCCTGTCTTCTAATGGCCAAAGAAGGCCATTTTACTCTTAAGTACAAATCACAGTGATGGGTCAGGTATTTACAATTGGTAATAAACCTCAAGGAAGCATGATACATCGTGTCCAACATTAGAAGACATGAAGAAGAAGCGTTCATATACAGAATGTCACCATAATCTAACACAGATAAAAAGGTTGCAGTGACAAGACGTTTTTTTACTGCAAAAGAAAAGCACTGTTTATTACGGAAGAAAAAACGAAGTTTAAGTCTCAGTTTCTTTACTAGTCTCTCTATATGTGGTTTAAAGGTGAAGGAGTCATCAATCCAGACACCAAGGTATTTATATTCATGAACTATCTCTATGACATTTCCTTCAAGGGTGGACACCACACCATAAGAGGTAGTTCAAGACTTCAAGACAGCACTGTAGCACCAGAAAAAGTGAAATTTCAAAGGCCATATCATTAAAACAGGATTTCACAAAGCAATGCGTGACTTCATCTTTCACTTCTATTTTTTTAAATATGGTTTTCACTGTTCGAGAGCTTTAGAGGTGCTCGTAGGTGCATTTTGCTACCTTTGGACAGAGACAAGAATTTTCTGCTTGTTTCTGGCCTTGGTGCTAAGCTACTGGTGAATGTAGCTTTGTGTTCATTTTACTCTTAGAAAGAAAGCTCACCAGTGTATTTCTCAAAAGGTTAAACGGTTATTTTGAGTAAAAGTTGTGATACCACAGAACTCTGCACATAATTCATTATCAGCTCTGAGTGAGAGATAAATAAGGCTAACCTAAAGATAAAGAGAAAACCTTTCATTTGCCTTCAGGTCAAACAGGATTTCACCTGCAAGTAAAAACGACGCGTCTTGAAACGTTTGGGTTTTAAATCAGCAAACTTGCTAAGCTTTAATTTGAGAACTCCCAGGTGAGAATATCGGCCGTACAGGTCAACCACGCGCTCATCTTTTCTCATTTTTAATCAACCTGTTCATCTAAAAAGGATTTCTCTATTTTGAGATTTTAATCCAGTGACTGAGTTAATCTCTGAAGCTAAGGGATTGGAGGAGGGGAGCGGACGTGGCATCAAAGCCACTCAGCATCAGCTCTGCTCTCACAATTACACCCACAAGGCAACCAATAAATCACACTCTCATAATGCCTCTCACAAAATTAATTTTTTTTTAGGCTCGGGTCGCGGTCATGTAGGTCAGATAGTGGAAGCCGGTTTGGTCGATTTACAGGCATTTTTCAGTCAGATTAAAACACGGGAAGAGACAAATGTAAGCGAGGGTCAAGCATCTGTCAGGCTGTGTTTGAAAACAGCAGCTCGGCTGAATGTGATCTTTGATTTTTCACCTTCGGTCCAAAGATGATGGATTGGATTCACATCAGCACAATTATGCAGAGTTTTCATGGAAAACACATTTAAGTAAAATGTCTTTTTGTTCTCTGAGCTCAGCAGCTCTGCTTCTCTGTTTTACATTTGGTTTGTTGAGTCCTATTGGGAAGGTCAGCACAACAGAGGGGAGCCCTCTCCTGGAACTCACATGCATTACACTTCAGGTTAGATTGAGCTTAAACCCTTTTAATCTTTCTTCTTTTTTTCAAATGCACATAACTAAATACATAAAAGACATCTATCTATATATCTCTCTATCTATTGCAGTAAAATGCACATGCAGAGGCCTTTTGTCCGTTTAAGTGCATAAATAAGAAACTTCCTCAAACGATAAACTGGTTAATCAAGTTAAGACTATATTACCATATTTTCAGCAGTAAAAAGCGCACAAAGGCGGTGGAGGCGGCAGCATCATCATCTTTCCAAAAATACAAAGACCAACACATGCTTTTTTTGAGTCACAATTTATTCAATGAGAAGATAATTCAATGAGAAATATGCCTCAGTTTTCTTCACAACTCTGTATTTTATAACTCTGAAGTCTTCCACATTCAGGGCAGAGCCAGAGAGTCTAGCCTCTACTTGCCCTCTGATGTATTTATTAGTGGTCTATTACTGTAAAGTTGCTATCAGCAACTTGTGGGGGTTGGGAGGAGTCTCCCAGGCTGCCACTAAGCAGTAAATAAATATGAGGCTATTGTATTCCTGTAGGCTCACTGTCCTTGCTCTCCCATGCTGAGTAAACGCTCATGTACAATGGGAGGCCGGACTGCCTTGTCATTCCTGATCCCCCCTGCATTGCTCTTCTGGGTCCGCTGCCTGGGAAAGCGGCAGCGGAGGAAAGAGGAAGCAATGAAAAGGGGATCAGACATTAGAATATGTGTCTCATGCCAGAAATAAGGCTGATCTAAAGGTGCTTTTCCTTTTTTTTACCCTGCAACATCAAAGGAAACACCACCTGATCTCATGTGAAAAGTAATACGAACTAAAAGCATTATCCTATTGTTGTTTTTCATGCAACATAAGTAAGCATGTTGACTAAAGCAATGCTCCTAAGTACAGTTTTGAGGTAGGTGTTGACGTCTGATATTTTTTTAAGCGAGTGTTACATGTTTTATTGTATTTTATCAGCTATCAAGCAATCCTCTCTTTCATTAACATGGTTTTAGAGGTTAGGTTAGGGGGGTTAGGTTTTAGGGTTAACCCTAAAAAATATCACATAAATTTCACTTGGTTTAATCAAGTGTTAACCTTCATTATAGTGTCCAGTCGAGGCCATCTCCAAAGGGGGTCAAACTCCATAGACTCCAATGTTAACATTCTCAATGTGATAGTAAGAATTAGTTTGTCTGACAGCTTTCCAGATGGAAATAACTCTGGGTGCAAAAAGACTTGTGGTGCTGTAGAAATCTATATGAAACTTTCTCCTCTGACCTCTGTAAACACTTTGCTGTTGAGTTTTGGGTCATTTAGACTAAATAATGTATTTTATACATTTTGGTTGTGCTGTCTCAAGACAAAGAATTAGCAGACATATTTTCCACTTGCTGACTAATGACTTGTTGGCAGTTTCACTGTCAGGCAATGAACGACACGGGTTTTTATGTTCACTTCACTTTTGTCTGCAGCTGACTCATTAATCCATACACCAGTTGTGTCAAATGCTTTGGACACTGCCCCAATCTGATAGCAAACACTCTTGTATGTTTGGGCAGTGCGTGCTAGAAGGATAAAATAAGCAAAGAAGACCTTTTAGAAACTGGTAGAAATTAATTATTTTAACAGTGCATTTTTAAAAAATATTTTGAGCTCTATTAGCTCTTCATTATATGAAGGCTATTTTTTCTTTAACAGTCATCCCTTTGACATTAAACAGAGGAATGGTAACTTTGACTGATGTGAGTCACTAAAAGGAACCTCTTAATGCTGTATGCAAAGTTAGTGGCTTTTTGTACAGTTTGTTGTGCTAACAGTGCTAACGCTTTCCAGAAAATTCTGTGGTTTAGTTTATTTGAGTGAGTTAATGAGTACTATTGTAGACTTTTTTACCACTGAAGTAGCACGTGTGGATTCACTTTGCTAACCACGGTAGCTAGCATTAGCACACATGGTGATAGCTATGATGCATAACGGGGTAAAGCAACCAGTCTTTGCTTTTAGTTGCAGTCATCAGCTTTTATGAAATTTACTGTTGAAATTAAATTGTCATTTTTAAGTTTTGGTTGCTTGCATAGCTGCCATTTGCACCTAAATGATCTGCTACTTAGAAGTTAAATGCTCTGACAAAGTCAGGTTATAAATGCACGACTTGTGCTTGAGCAGAGTCTGTTATCTTGTGTAACTGCTTGCTTTAACTAAACGGAAAAAAGCAAGAAATTGAAAGTTGGAGAGGTTTCTTGCCACCTCAGGTGGCCTGGTGGAGCTTCCTTTCCAGTTTCTCCACAGGAAGAGCGCCAACAGGGCTGCATGGTCACATAGAGTTCCTTGCATGAAAGGACAAGTGAGGCCTTGAGCAAGGAAGGTTGCGCAGTATCGTCCCCATGGGACGGTATTATTCAGGCCTGACCCGGTCCCGAAGACCTGGGCATGAGGCTGCCAGTACCAGGCACAGGCGGATGCTGCCGTCCTGTAATCACCGATGACATACATGAAGTAGTTTTCCAGATCAGGTTTTCCTGTCCTTCCAGCTGAGAGTAGGGCAAACAGCACAGGAAGAATAACACAAGTCACAGCCCAGCACAGGGAATGTGGCCTTTACAAACACAGCACAAATTTAAAAAAAAGTTAAAAGGCGTGCTGCTCTCCTCCTGAGCGCCTCTGAGCGAGGGAAGTGAGGCTACGTCCTGAGAGAAGGCTCGGCCTTCCTCAGCACCCCCGCAGACTCAACAATAACCTGCCAATCAAACCGAAAACTGTTTACTCGGAGTTACCTGCCAGAGCTGAAGCCCGAATCAAGACCACTTTTCTGACATGCTGGGCTTGTCTTGTACGTATTTTGTCTCAGACTTATCTTCATCTCACCAGCCTCTGGGTGTTGAATCAGCTTTTTCCTGCTAATATTTGCAAAGAAAACTTTCCACACTTTGCAGTTATTCTGACACCTACGTGGTCAGATTAGTCAAGCAAAGTTGTGATCAAAGCAGAAAATATTGCATTTACTAGCATTAACACTGATTTTGCAGCCCAGATTCATGCCTTTTGTTTCTGACCAGATTATAAAGCTAATCAACTCTACAGTCATGTTGAAAAGAGAGTACGCCCTCTGTCACGTCTAAGGTTTTACATACCTTGATGTAGTGAGCTAGCACTAGCAGTTTTTAAAATAAGGTAAATACAACTTCAGATGAACAACAACACATGACATTTTATACCCTGTTGTTATTTATTTTCAACAAAATAAAACCAAAATTCATAAGCAGCGTTTGAAAACTAATTACAGCCTTACTGGTTTAAGAGGGTGTGTAGCAGCCAGGTGCTGTTAATAAGATGCACTTGCAGGTCTCTGAGGCCATGTCCACACTAGCCCGGATAAATCCGTGTCCACACTAGCGTTTTCAGTTGTTTTCATAGAGTTGTGCGTCCACATTGAAACGTCCAAAAACGCTTATGTTCCAGTCCTGCAAATGTGTGAAACGCAAGACGATTCGACCTGCCTCATTTCTGTCTGCCGTTTATTTACTTTCCAGCTCAAAAGCGGCAAAATGTCGTGGAAAAGCACCGAGTTTTTTAAATGGACTAACAATGAGGTGGAGTTGTTGCTGCGAGTAACACAAAAGTACAAAGTTGCAAAAGCAAGTGAGAATGAAAGAATTTGAAGAAAAGCTATCTGATCATGTACAGACTGATATTAATCTTTAAGGGAGTCAAAATTGAGAGCAAACAAACAACTGCTGTATAATGCCCTCCGCTAGCTTAGTTTAATTGGTCACATGACTGCATCACATGACTAAAATGTGTCATGGTTTTCGAAAAGTTCCAGGTTTGCTGTCCACACCGCGACACGAAAACGCCGTTTTCAAATGTATCTGCTTTTCCGAGAGCGTTTTCAAAACGCTGCGTTTTCCTTGACGGCCAAAACGGAGAGAAAAAGTATTAGTGTGGTCATTGCCTGAGCATTCAGGTGTGTGTTAACACAATGACAAGGAGGAAAGATACCAGCAAAGATCTTAGAAAACTAATTGTTGCTACCCATCAATCTGCGAAGGGTTATAAATGGTGATTTATAGAAGTCCTTTGGACAAGCAAGAGCAAAGTTGAAATCTTTGATCATAAGCCACAGCACCACGTTTTGAGAAAACCAAACACAGCATATCAGCACAAACACTATCAAACTGAGTGGTGGAGGGGTGATGATTAGGGCTTGTTTTGCCACCGCAAGACCTGGGAACCTTGCTGTCATCGAATCCACCATGAACTCCTCTGAATACCAAAGATTTCTAGAGTCAAGTGGCTGAAACTGGATCACAGAGCAGCCCAATGATGACTACTTTAACTTCAATGAACTGAAGCAATGTTGCAATGAAAAGTGGGTTAAAATTCCTCCAAGTAGATGTGAGACACCAATGAAGAAAACCATTACTTTGTGTTATTGCTGCTAAATTTTTTTTTTTTTTATTGCTGCTAAAGTTGGTTCGACAAGCTATTAAATAATGAGCTGTTCTTAGCTTTTCACACACTTCTTCAGCGTTTTGGGTTAGTTTTTTTTATGTGGCAGTAAAGACTTTTTATTATGTCCTGATATGTAAAACTGTAGAACTGAGACTGCACTTTCTTTTTACAATGACTGTTTATGTTTTGCTTTCCTGCAAATCGTGACCTCTCAGATATGCCTTGTGACCCTTTGTGGGGGTTCTGGCCATGAAGACAATGAGGCTTTCCCTCCACTGTAACTGCGATATCAGTGCATTATAACCAAAGCAGTTTTACAGCAGCAGCTTAGCACACAATGCTTTGCTGTCAGGTGCCACCAACTTGCCTCGTGCACACAGTCCGCGACCTGCTGAGGGGCCTGGTGAGCTCTTAGGATTTAGACCCTGCTAAGTCAATCAGCGGAGGTGTTAAAGACGCCACCACAACACAAACTTACAGGTTCCCTTTGACAAGCTGGAGAGAGGTGGAGGAAGTGCACAGAGGTGGTGGATTTAAAGTGGGTTCAATACAGCGTTATCAGTGTGTGGAAATACTACGCAGGTGCAAAAAAGCTTGCAAACAAAACACATGTAAATGTGAAACAACAACCCTCTGCAGCTTTTTTGTGCATAAAACATAAACATAAGCATTTGCCATCTTACTTTACTACAACATGATCAATGCTACACTAGTATCTATTATGCTAATCGTGTTATATTAGTGCTATAAGTGAACAAACCAGGATTTTTCTAGACGTTTAACACACTTGCACGGAGCACATATGTTAGAAAAATATGTCACATTTAAAACAACTAAAACACGACATGCCCATATCAGCGAAATAAAATAAACAAACAACAATGAAAGTGGAAATAATGGAAAAGTCTGTTTATCTGCCCCAACCTAGCATGTTCAGCTAACCGGCTTCTAACTAACAGTGCACAAGTAAACAGTCTTTACTTCCAAGGCTAAAACCTCTGCAGGATAATGCTAATAAAAGTCTTCTCATGAAAAAAAAATGCTTTTTTACTTCCTTTATGCTTAAACAAACAATAACGCAAATTATAAATCCAACCAGTTAACGTTCTGATATTACATTTGTCTAGCTAGCAAAGTTTGCACTGTAATTATAGCTCAAGAACAATGATGTTATTTTCCAATGGCTCATTTCCAGGAGGGGATGCAGACATGTGCAGCTTTACATTTCAGCCTTGATAATGCACATTTTTGTCATCATGTTCATGTTTAAAACAAAAACTGTAATGTTTCAGCAATAAGCCTGTTACAGTCATACTCCTAAACTACATATATGGTCTGTGGAAGTTTGACTGGTGTAGTAGCACTAAGGTTTATGGATGTGCAAAATGTAAATGACCTTAAAAAAAGGGGAAATATAAGTAGAGTAATTCTTCCTCACAGCTCTGTTATTATTCCAGAGAAAAAAAAGTATTAAATAATAGGAAATGCAAAAAATGAAATGTGCATAGGAAAAGAAAAATTAAAAGCATGACATTAGGCAGCTCTGCGTCATTTAATTGGTGTCTCGCTCTCATCGCACACAAACATGCACGTGTATTTGGCAACCAAGCCTCTGGACATACTTGCACAGTGAGTCATGGAGCATCAGGAGACACTGAGGAAGAAGGTGTGACGCTATTTTCTCATGAAAAAATAAATGGTATAAATGACGTACATGGCATTCTGATGACATTATCTGATGTGTTTTTAAGTTGAAAGGAACAGTAGATGCACATCTGAGGTGTTAAACCTTAACAGAAATATAAAAATCAGTCCAGACACAAATAAACACACGTGCTTCTGGTCAGTTTGAGGATTGTGCTAATCATCCTCTGAGTGTTGTTGACAGGCATTAGTTTCTTTGCTAAGTGTATTGTATCTGCACAGCAGGTTACAGTGCCACACCCAGCAGCTCCCTTCTCAGTCTGCTTGAGCCTTTCCAGTCAGCTGTCTGAATCTTGGCTGGAAACAGGGCGGAGGTCATCATAACCAAATATGGGCCCGTTTTCCACAGAAAGGTATCTTCGGACTTACTTCTTGCATCAGCCCCTTCATTAAGCACACCTGTTCAACCACGTGTTAATGCAAATATCGGATCAGTCAAGGGATTTAAAGGCAGATAAGGGAGAAGCTTTGTAAATTCAGTCATATAGACACGGTCAAGGTGACCCGCTGAAGGTGAAACAAGCCATAAGAATGGGGAAAAAAAATGATTGAAGACACTTTGAATGTGGCATGTTGGTATTGCAGAAACTGCTGATCTACTGGGGTTTTTGAGACACAACCATTTCGAAGGTTTAAAGAGAAAGATCCAAAAAAGAGAAAATATCCAGTGAGCAGAAGATCTGTGGGTGAAAATGTCTTGTTGCAGCTGCTTTTTGATGCCAGATGTCAGAAGAAAGTGGCCAGACTACTTTGAATTGATATGAAGGTAACAGTAACTCAAATATTTACTTGTTAAAATTAAGGTATGGGTTTATAACACATTTCAACTTGCTGCAGAAGACCACACTGAGTGCCACTCCTGTCAGCCCAAGAACAGAAAACTCATGGGCTCTCCAAAACTGGACAGCAGTGAACTGGACAAATGTGTACCCATCTTCTGATGGCTGCCTCCTGCAGGATAAAACACCATGTCACAAAGCTTAAAGGATCTCATTCTTGAACATGAAAATGAGTTCAGCGTACTCAAATAGCCTCCAAAGTCACCAGATCTCAATGCATAATGCAGTAGAACAGCAGATTATTGTCATGACTGTGGAGTGGACAAATCTGCAGCATCTGTGCGACGCTATCATCATCATTAACAGTGTTTCCAGCACCTTGCTGAATCTGTGCCATTAGTTCTGTAGGAAAAAGGACTTCCAACTAAGCTGGGAGGTGAGTATATATCCTCTCATGAGGATCGTTTTGGTTTTATGTAGACATATTTTAAACATGTTCTCTCTGTTGTTTGTCGTTTGTCAGTATAATACAATAGGGGCATAGTTAGAGGTGTAGCGTTATTGTTTTATTTTTGCATTCAGCTTCCGGCCTGCAGTAAATCCCGCTCGTGTGCTGGTCTACTTGAAGGTGACCAGGGTCTTGATCCTGCCTGTGAGCACAACTACTGAGGATGCAAACCTGTTAGACATGCTGGTGAAAAGCCCTTCTATCAGGACTGCTCTGGTGAGGTTATCTGATGGGCCCAGTTAGGCTTCATTAGACTGGATCATAATGAGGTGAACAGACAAACACATTAAATTCAGCTGGAAACTCTTCTGTACTGCCTGAAATGTCATGTTATTGGACTACATGTTGTTGCAGTTGCAGAGGGGGGAAATGACGAAGCCTTTATTATTTCTTTAGGATTTAAAAAAAACTGTTGAGTGTCTCACTTCACGGCTCTTCCTGTTTGAGTTTCCTCACTCTGCTCCGCACAGAGCAGACGTCCCTGCAGGATAATACTCGGATGAGCATTATCTGCAGAAAGCAGCCTCAACTTAATCCAAACTGCACCGAGGGCAGGAAACTATTGATGACCCCCGTGTAGAAGGTGAGACGAGAAAAAAAGCTAATCATAGCTCACAAAATCTCAAGAATTCCACGCGTTCGTGAACACAGATCTCTTTTTAGGTTTAATATAAACCCCAGCTATTTCTGTGTCAATATTGAACATGCAGAGATTACATATTTAATCTCTGACGCGGATACTATTTTATGGTCGAGGAATGCTTTTGCTGAATTACAGCATGTTTGACATTTCGAGATTCCTCACATTTTTCACCGGTGATAAACTCCCAGTACGCTTCTGTAAGCCTACCGGCGCAATCCAGATGCAAAAATACCCGGGGAAGAAGATGACATAAAATATTTTGCAGATGGTCCAGAAATTCAGACCTGAGACTTTTGTAATCTGTGAATACTTCACATATTCGTTGCGGTCTTTGTCACATGTGAGAATTAAAGCTCGATGTAGGTGATGATCTCACTTTAATTCAGGTTTAAAGATGATTAAAAAAAAATACTTTCACTCTAATAAATCAGAAACCTGATAAAACAGAGGCCTGTAAATATTTAAGTTTCATAAAACTAACAAAGATATCTGAATTGCCCATCTGACATTTCCACCGCTGTTTATTGTTGATGATATTTTCACCTGAAACACTGATATCATCCAGTTGTTTTTCCTTCAGGAAGTTCCTGCAACTGCTCATTAATTGTTGCTGAGGGGCCAAAGTTTGAGAAAAACAAGCTGCACCACCAGCTCCAAGTTCAAGTTAACTTAAGAGGGAAAATAGGGGCTGAGGGTAGATTTTATTGTTGCATTAATGGACCGTTCTTGCACCGAATGTTTGTGCGCTACCGTGTTTTTCTGCATTTCGCCTTGCCGTGTTGTTTTGTAATATTGTCATGGGAGTTGAACTGACGCCAGATTTCTTCCTCTCATTCAGGTGGCGGGTGGACTCTAGTACTAGATCTTCATTTTCCTAATCAGCTCTTCTGCTCTCTCCTCCAGAACGGGTCGTCCTTCCCTCGACCTCTGTGCTCATCCATTTCCTTCCAACTCTTTTAAGATTTCTTGTCCTTTTCACTGACTCATGATGTTTCCTTATGCAGATCCCTTTTAGCCAGGCACATTTAAGTAAGGAAGTATTGGTTGTACTTAGCTTGTTAGGGCCACCTTTAGTACTATGTTGAAGCTTTTTGCTGCAAAAACATCCTCAAATACACTATAGGTTTCAGAGCCAGGACATTTTCAAGGAGCAGGTAAGAATATATTTGCTTTGGAGTTCAGTTTCAGTGGAGTCGAGGAGCATTTTATAAATAAACTGGGAGTCCATCCAGCGTGTTACACGTGTCTCACTCCTGTCACAGCTGGAAGAGGCTCCAATCCGTTCTGCAACAATGACCTTTACAGGCAGCAGAAAATAAATAGATACCTTTATATTATTTTTGCAATAATATTTTGCAAAAGTTGACTATTTTCACGTGTAAATAAATGTTTTCAATGTCTTCAAAGTGAGTAGTTACCTGTCAAATCACGATGATTAACACTTGAGAATCTGTCAAAGTCTTATAATAAGTTTTGCCAGTGATCCAATAGTCTAACAACTACAGCGACCAGGTAGCAAGCTTAATGAGGAACCACGGCTGCAACCACACAACATTTTCATCCCTCTTCCCTCCAAACCAGGCTCACGTGACGCCTCGTGACCTATTACATGTTTATTATGTGAAAGCGGTGCAGCACAAGAGTTTACACATGATTTTTGGTTGGATAATTGTTTTGAAACACTGAAAAGAAGTGCTAAGTAGTAACATGCGTACAGATGAAGCTTATGCATAAGTCTAATCTAACTTTACATCACTTCCACTTTCTCATGCTGTCAAGCTGATTGTGACATCACTGGTATCATCTTTCTTCTTCAAAGCAATCAGCCTTCACTTCCCGTACATTAAATCTCACTGCACATCTGTCATTCTCTCTTGCAGACGCCTTCATGCAACCCACCTCCTCCCCATCTCTGCCTCTCCCTCATCAGTCAGTCTCCATTTAAGCCTCCATCTTCATCTCCACCACCATTGTCTAGACTCTGGGGGGTCTAGACATTCCTTATCGGCCCATTCCTTTTAAAGAGCTCTCCTTATTGAAGTACTTTTAGTTTCTGGAGATTTCAGGTTTCAATCGTGTGGTCTCGGACATGTTTTTGTTTGTTTGTTGGAGACTTCAGGCCTCTGTCCCCTCACATTCATCCAGCACAGAGTTCAACCTCGAGGCTCTGACACACAAAATATGGGACGGGAAGTAAACATTTTCCTAAATGGGTAAACATTTGGCAGCCAAAGTCATATGAGTTTGGAGATATGTCGATTTTTGGGGCATATTTTTAGAGCCTTTGTGAAATGTTTTAAAATGAAACAGGAAGTTGGGAAGTTTATGGCCCCGCCGCCCACCCTACTTCCTTCGCTCAGCCATGAAAGACATGTGGAGAGAGATAAAACAGTGTGTCAACAGACTGCCAGAGGCTGGCCAGTATAGCTCTGACACAGTTTAATGTTACAGATATTTAAAATAGTTTGTTATCTGCTTGTACACCAGTTTTTGCTGTGACTAACGCTTACATGTGCTTTATAAACCATTATTAATCATTTAATTAACCTTTAAATGCTGATTAAGAATTATAAAGAGGAAAACTCACAGTAAAAAGTTGCAAGGTTGCAAAACAACACCGTGGCCACTTTAAAACCTCGGACAAATAATACTATCATTGAACCGTTTCCTCACCTGGCTCATGTGTGCCCAGCCCAATTTTACTCTTTAAGTGTGTTTGTGTGTGGGGGGTGGGTGGGGGGTGGGTATGTATCCATGATCGTTTATGTTAATGAGAGTGTGGGGAGTGAGTTGGAGGGTGGGGTGGGATGGGCTGCTTTTAACCATGTAAAGCACTTTGTGCTACATTTTTGTATGAAAAGTGCTTTATAAATAAAGATTGATTGATTGAACCATTTGATCTTCATTATAAAAGGCTCAGTGGAGAATATGTACAAGCCAAAAATGTTTGTGTTTATTTAATAAAATAAAGACATTAAAAAATGCCAAAAAGCACAAAGTTTATTTACCAGCATGGATTTTAACAAAATCTGCAGGATTCATTCCTCAAGTTACTGACATTGATTATTTTAGTTTAAATTAATTAAAAATAATCATAGTTTTCTATCACCGTTTTCAATTTAAGATCTCAACAACAACATGATCATTAAAATGAATTTGTTAATTATTATTTCCATTACATTTTTAATGACATGACATGGAAGGACAACACACTCAAGATCTACGATATATAATATAATTTAAATAAATATGCCATTCTGAACTGTTTCATGAGAGCAAGCGTCTGGGTATGTGGCTGCTTTGCTCTTAGTAACTGCCGGGATCCACTGACTCGGGCCTCTGGGGGCTTGGACCCAGGTACTGTTCAAACTCGCTGCGATCCAGATCATACAGCATATCAGCCTTAACCCTTTCTAAGTAGAACTCCAGGGATGGCCCAGGAAGGCACTGGGGGCCTCCATAGACCCTGAACTCCCTCTGATTCCCAATGGGAGCTGCAGGACTGGAGAAACCTTCCTGGATGTGGCCCTGCTGAGGGTCAAAATACCCTTTAGCCTGTGCAGCGTACACAGGAGGGTTTGAGTATATGATAGGATTATTTGGGGCTGTGGCTTCTTTTCCTTGGTCTGGGAAGTCAGGGGTGTTTGCATAGCTGCTGTGACAAGAGGTGTAGTTAGCTGAGGAGTTTGGGAAGGTGTGTGCATTTTGGAAAGGCTGCTGGTGATTCTGGAGCAGGTAGGTGAGGTTGTAGGGAGGTCTGAAGCCTGAGCTGCATAATGAAGGTGTCGATGCTTCTGGAGTCTTTGGGCTTTTCTTAAACTGCTTCCTCCTGCGTGGCTTGTACTTGTAGTTAGGATAGTCAATGGTGTGCTGCACTCTTAGACGCTCAGCTTCCTTCATGTAGGGACGTTTTTCAGCCAAGGACATGGCTTTCCAGGCTTTCCCTGCAGAATAACACAGCAGTAGAGCTCTATACATTGACTAGCTTGATAAAACTGACCTTTGACTAATAAAATAAAATCCTGGTTTGAGGCCATATCTGAAACATGTTGTGTTATTTAAGAAACAAAAGACACAGATTCTTATTTTACCTAGTATTTTGCTCAGGTCGGTGTTTTCCAGGTCTGGGTTGAGCTGTGCCAGTCGCCGGCGCTCCTCTTTGGTCCAGATAATGAAGGCGTTCAGGGGCCTCCTGACCCTCTGCTGTGCCGCAGCAGATTTGGGTTCGGGGCTGGTGCAGCTGGAGTCCGAGTTCGCCGAAAGCGGGCTGGAAGGCCCTGAACTCGGGGAACACACCTGGGCCATCTGGTCTCCGTCTGCGATTGGCAACTCTTCGCTGCACGAAACGGAGCTGCAGAACTGGAAATCTGCGGGGTCCTGACCGAAGTACATGTTTGCAGATGGCTCTGTTGCTGGCTGTCATCCTCCTGATGATGAAGAGTTATATATGTGGGCGCTCCTCCAATGGGAGGCCAGGAGGAGTGGATTTAAGGTGTGAATTCCAGGTGTGTTCTCAGGTCTGTGACCCGGCGACCCAATCAACGATTTTACGAAACTTCAGATTGGGGTCCGTGTAGAGTCTGTCTATACCCCACAGTTTTTTTAATCTAATTAGAAAAATAAAGTTTCACCCGTTTTATTGTCAAACGGAATAAACTCAAAGTCAACGTAATTTGTGTCTTTATCCACGTGTAGATGACACAATGGAGGTTCTGCACTGGGACAGGATTTATGTTTGTGAGGTGAAAACGTGACACTTTTATATCTTCTACATAATCAAAAAAGGTTTAAGACTTGTTAACATACTCAGATACAAACACGTGAGCTTTGCGCTCTTTAAATGGACAAAACAGACACACAAACACACACACACACACACCTTGTTGTTTTTACCTCTGACCCACCTATTAAACCCCCATTAGTAAAACCAAATCACGCCTTTTGATCAATAGTGCCTGAGGGCCAGGGAAGGAACTGATGAGCCCACATCAAAAGTTTTCAGGAGGCAAGGCTGGTTACTAATTACACTGTGTCTTTCAGCTCTTATCGGCCATCCACTGTCTTTATCAAAGTTCATTTTACACAACTGAATCAAACGTGATCAAGGCGCGTTTATAACGCGATTACTGCTCGCAAATGTTTGCGAACACGCACACAGAGAAAAGCGTTGATAGGCCCACACAAAGACCCATGATGAGCCATTATGCGGGACAGCAAGAAGGAGAAATTGCCCGACCTTATCGGTCTCAGCAAAAAGATGAAATAAACAGTGGGACAGGCTGACTGGCTCCCCGAAAAAAAGTGGATTGAAATCCTCAGACATTCAGACGCACAGAAACTGCAGTTGGCGCATCGCTCTCCAATTCCAGCTCAAACTGTCTGTGCCACCTTCTTTACAAAGTTTTATCCTAATTTAATTCCAACACACACACGAACAGATTTTATTTAATTTGCTGCGAATATTAAAGCTTTCCTTCACACTTTATACAGTTTGTAAACGAAGAAAACTGTCAGGACCGCAGTTTCTTTACAATAACACACAAAAAAGGAAATAGCCACCAATTAAGTCCACGCAATGACATTATAGTGATAGCAGCAGTCATTTACAAACACAATGGGATAAAAGTGACTTTAAATGAATAGAAATGACCAGCCCAGAAACCCGGGAGGCTCGCGCTCCCTCTGTAATGCAATTGGATGCCATTACAGGTGCTAGCTTCCCCTTTACGGTTTCCATGAATGTCTGTCTTTGCAACTGACGGCATGCATTAGACAGACAATAGGTGCATTATGCAGACATTTGCAACTTTGAGTCTGCAATATATGTCTGTCTGCGGTCCTGACTCTCCACCATTTGAACTGAAGAAGCTTCTCGGATGAGAGGTGAAACGTCTTCAAGTAACTTAAAGAAGTCCAGACGCTTTTCTTTGCAAGCTCCTTTGACCAGTCTGCAATATACTGTGCATCCGTGAGACCTGCACCTGCTCTGCATTATCTACTTAGCAGAGTCACTTACGCGCAACTTTAAAGTGTAAATGTTCTACGGTGCTGTTTAAAGTACAGAGGGTTAATACACAAGGGTTTGCACTGATCTTAAGGCGAGTTCTGCTAGAATACACATATTGAAAACACAAGTCCCCACTTTAAAGGGCTTTCCAGTGAGCCTCGAAATGAGCCCGTAATAGGAGGTTTTTTATTTGCTTTTGCTTTGGACTTTGTTTTAACGTCGCAGTCAATCAGGTGAAATGGAGATCTTTAAGAAAATCAATAATGTGTCACGCAGGCAAACTCAATAATAGACGTAATTAAGGTGAGTTGTTTCAACCGTGTTCCCACTATTGGCGACCAAATATAAAACTAAGAGTCGAAACTGATAAGCTGGTATGTAGCTTTGGTAAAGAAACCAATAAAAAAACAAAACAAACCCATGACAAATGTGGAGGTTATATGTCAGATTTAAAGTCGAATTACTCGTCAGAATAACTGGTGATTTGGTGGTGGGGGAGGTGGGGGTGTCCTTGTTTCACAGCTTGTCAGAATTATAGGTTGAATCCACATCCGCGGGGTAGAGCGGGACGCATGCTCCAACGTGCTGTGAAATGCGCTAATGGATTTAATCAATTACCTTGAATGGCGCAGCGTGAATACAATAATGTTAGTTTCGGCTGACTATCAGCGCGAACTGAGAGGGCTAAATATTAGACAACCTCTCTGTGTCCTTTTATTGTATAACCCACTCCAAACTCCACCACCAGCAGGGCTTTCCTTTGCTGAAAAATGTTTGAAAACGTGTTAAAAGTCCTTTATGTTTGGCTTTATTAATGAATCCTAATCTATGAGGTGACAGTAGGGTATCAGTGCATTGTATCATAGCCAAACAAGCAGCGAGCTGCCACTGAATGGGCACTATGCTTTCTGAATAGGGATTGTTCTCTGTGGCTTTCTGATCACAATGTGCCATTGTATTGGACAGAACTCATATATGGGACACTCCTCTCCTTCTCCACTTTGGATCAGTGATGATCAGGCTGGCACAGGTAGAGCTGTGCAGTCAGGACCTGTAGGAATACCAGAGGGCTACCTTATGAAGGGACAGGCCAGCAGGCTCTTGGAAACGCTGGACAATGCCTTGGTTGGATATTTACTAGATGTGGAGCATGCACTCATTTGGTTTTGTGGTTTTCCGCTTGTGGGCTCTAGTTTTCCGTCTCTGAAGGTGCTCCAACACCCATGCTCTTCTTGTACTATGGATATAAAGTGATTTAAGTTTGCTGACATGGAGACGCTTTCTTCGGGCTTCTGTCCAAAGGAGAAATCTGATCAAAGCCACAGAGGTGCAATGCAGGAGGCCCGTGTCTTGACCTCTGACACTGCAGCACTGTATTCTGCCTCGGCTTCACTGTCATCCCATTGACTTTCCTTACAGTGCCTCATTCATAAAGAGCTGCATTGTTTTATAGCTGGAAGGTGTGAAGAGGATATGATAGTGTTGTCTCAGGTGACCGTGATCTTCGCGGCGAGAAGCTATATTGCATTGTTGAAGTATTGTATGGGCACAGCAGGCCAGCTTGAGATATACTCTGTCAAGTCTCAGACACCATTCTATGCAGTGGTCTGGTTCCCCCGCCTCCAGCTTCACTTCTCAATCGCATGTTTGAGCAAATTCAACAGCAGATGAGGCCTGCAGGGTCCCGAGCGTCAGCCTCCACACTCCCCGTGTAAACAGCGCCCTGCCCGGCTGGCCCAACGTCAAGCCAGCTGAGAGGATTACATGCCCCCTGGTGTAGACAGGCTTAATGTGGCCTCATTAACAGAGCACAATGATGCCCCCACCTCTGAGCAGAGATAATAAACAGAGCTCATCCAGACTTCAAACACAGCTCAGACAAACTCGGGAGCCCGGGTGGTTCAGAGTGTCCAGGCGAGGCCACGGAAGTTGAAGAATTTCTGCACTACTTTAAGTAGCAACTGCAGACTTTGTCGCCCAAGTGTGCCGAAAAAGGAGAAAAAGTGCTATTTCAGCATCTAGAAATGTGAAGATTTTAATGAAAGAGGACATGCACTTCACCGTGTAACTGAGAGTACGGCAAAAGCACAAACAGCATGAATAAAAATCCAGTAATATAATTTTTTATGGGACAAACTGTCTTGTAAAAAGTGCAAAGGAGGAAATTATTTAATGTTTTAGAGGAAGCCTTTTTAAAGGCCTTCTGCTTGTCAGTTGACTTGTGTGTATGTGTGTGTGTGTGGCATTTTCGAATCTTATTTTATTTTCTGCACTAAGTGACTAATTAATGTAAGAAAAAATCACTAATGAGTAAATTAAACAGTGCTCTTGTGTTCACAGTATTAAATCACAGCCTCCAATTCCTCTGTCTATCTCCTTCCTCCTTAAACTGCTTTCTAACTTCATTTCATTTGTCTGTCATTCAGAGCTGCTCAGACTGAGACTGGCTAATGAGGCGAAGCTATGATCTCGTCACAGAAGCAGCTCCATTCTTTGTAAATTAGGAATTGTATCCTACACTGATAAGAGCCTTAATTGCACAACTGAGTTGACATCTTTTACTTTCCAGAGAGCTGAGCTTTGGACATTGGATGTCCTCGGTCCCACAGTTTGAAACCAAACTTGATCCCAGACCTCCGCCTCACACCTGTGCCCGGCACACAGCGGAGAAGGAGTCGTGCATTTAACTGTAATTAGCCCTGATTATTATCTGACACTGGCCTGAGACTTGCGAGACACAGCCATGCACAGCGTCTGTCTTAAACGGCTCATTCAAGGCAGCAGATAATCAAATCGATCTGCCGTGCTCAGCACCGACAACAATGTCTGAATGTTTAATTAAACAGTGTGAAATGGTTAGACTCAGACATTAGATTATTTGGAGCAGAAACCAGACACAAAACGCCAGTCTGAAACAAATCTTTTTAGCCAGCTGATTGAGGAAAATACTTGATTCCACTTTGTCATTCTTCTGTGCAAACCTTCAGGCAGCCACACGCTCACAGGGCTGATGTTTGTGCCTCTTTGCACATAACAAAAAAAAATTGTTTAGCTCGCTCCTTTTCTCTCTGTTGCTCGTCTGAGACCTGATACAAATTCAAAAGGATCTGCTGCTTTGAAGATAAGAGCTGTAGTTCTGCCATAAACAATGATTGTGCTGTTTCTTTCCTGTGGCGTGATTTATTTAAAGTATTATGCTTTTAGGATTTGGGCAGGTTTTCCTGGCAGGGCCGGCTGTGTATGTATCCACCGGCCGTATTGGATACTTGAGGATTCAGGTAAACACTCAGGGAACCACAAGGAAAGTCATCAAAGTGAAACCTTTGGCTCGTGGGGTGAAAATTTACTATTTCACTGAAGCTCACCTGAAAAATTATCTTTTTTTTTTTAAACGCTTAACGAAAACTTTGCATCAGTCCTTTTTCTATTCTTGCATAATTAAGATCTGCCTGCATTTACTAAGGTGGCAGTGGGGGTGGGGGGTGGGTTTAAGACAAACACAAAGCTCGTGGTGGTGCACACACGCACAGGCATATGCTTCCTTTGATAAAGTGTTTTTATAACAGCACAAATTCTATGGCAGCCTCCCTCAAGACAATATCTGTGCAAAATACCAAGTTATTTATAGGGAGTGTGCCATTTCGACTCCAAAAAAATAAACATGAGCGTAATCGTGAGCTCAGGAGAGATGCGATGAAGCTGTAACCAGTGAGGTTACACTCCGGCACAGGCTTAATTTATAGTGCGAACAGGGGGCAAAATAGAAATCTCATCAGGATGCATTTGAGTTTTATTAGATATGAATGATGTCTTGATTCGGCTTTCATGTCTCCAAAGCATACAGAGGCAAGGTTGTATGTATGTTTTTTGCCTGTGATTGTGTTCCAAAACAGGGGGAGGGGGAGGGATCTTTTGAACGTCCACACCAGGATACAGCTGCCTGTGACTAAATTCAAACTCCCCTTCTAGGGCCTAGGCAACCCATTTCACAAGTAACACACATCACCAGGCATCTGTTTCCTGTTTTCATTCTTTGAGTTATCTTATTTTCCTTATTTCCCCCTCACCTGTTACAGTTCACGTTCCTTCCATCATGCAGCACGGGCCACGGTCGTGCTTGGACACGAGGCCGTCAGATGTTGGCCACCGAGTAGTACTCCTCATACGGTTTGTGGCATAAAATCGACTACATTTAACTGTATTAATAAAAGATAATACAGTGAAAAATATATTTTTCAACATAAAGTTTAATGGCAACACACAGACTACAGTTTTCCATACAAAATGAAAACGCTTTCAACACCCCCAGCTCCCTGTAAATAAACAGTATTTTTCTCCTAACACCTACGAACTGTAATATTTCATCAGTTTTTCATCAGTTGGTTTCAGGATCTTCTTCTCAGGCATGTTAACAACCCAGCCTGGAGAAAGGCCAAAGAAGATCTGTCGTATATCCTTCCTCATGGCCAGCATGTGATACAGTTCATCCTTTGAAATATCTGGCAGAATGTAACCATACTTCTGTGCCAGGGCTAGCCGGGCCTGCTGGATTTTGTCCGGGTCTGCCAAATAACCCCGGTTGTCAGCACTTGTGTAATAAGGGAGCATATTCTCCCCGGGCAACATTCGCTTTGGGATCGGCTGCCCACGGACAAAAAATGGGACAGGCTTGATGAGGATATCTGCAAAAAGTGAGAGCACATTTTCAGGCCTTTTACTTTAAAATTTTTTTTAAAAATAAATAATAAATAAAATACATCGACTTGGGCAAGTGAATAAGATCAGTCATTAATGAGTTACCGAGACTTATGGGATCGTAGAAACTGGTTGTGATGACCCCTCCGTTCCTTTCAATAGCAGCTATGGCTCCTTCAGTCGCTCTCTGAACCTCAATGTTGATTTTTGCAGCAAAAATCTCAGCGCCCTGGAACAGGACAAACACGTGAGCTTTAGTCAGAACTGGCTAAAATAATAACCTAAATAAAAATACTGAGGAGTCAAGACCAGCATCTTAATCTGTTACTGTCACAGTGACAACACTGTCATGTGGTGCCACCTACTGGTATGTCTACTAAAATTCTTCAATTCTAACCAATTGGATAACCTCACAGTGATTTTGAAGCCATTCTTAAAGAATAAAACCTTTGCTGGTCAAACTATAAGCTGTTTAAATTGTTTTATTTGTCTTGCAGCAGCTATGCATAAAGTCTTCAGCTCACAGGCTCTACTGATGACAGAGAAAATACATTTCATCAATATTTAAGATGTTCTGCTCATAAAACAGATAAAGGAAATGAACAGGTTATCCATTAAGAAACCTTATACTTTCAATTTCCATGGAAAGGAGATCCTCTGGTGTTTGTAGCATAGCATTTATAATTTATTTAACATCAATAATCACGTCTCTCAAGTCTTGTTTCTGTGTTGACACTAAATACGCCAGGAAGTAGCTGTTTGTCCTCAGATGATTGTTAAATGATTTTAAAATCAGCTGTGATGACAAATCAAGCTTCCTAATTTTGCCTAATTTGATCTCTATGAAACAGATGAACAGATCAAAAACCTCGTCAACAAGCTGGACTCCATAGTCGCGCTTCAGGGGCTGGATTGTGACTCCTCTGGCGTTGACGAGCTGGGTCAGGTCTATAGGCTGAGTCGGGTCGACTCGGCCCAGATCGATCAGGTACTGCAGCCGTTTTAGCGTCAGAGGGTGGTACTGCGGACGGCGACTGAGGAGGAAGAAGTACAAATCGATATGCACTGCTCAGAAAAATGAAGGGAACGCTCGATCATAGCAGCGTAACACAAACTGAGTTAAACTTCAGGGATATCAATCTGTCTAGTTAGGAAGTGGAAACCACTGTGAATTCATTCGAGGTGCACCTGCATCTTTGCTCTCTCCTTATCCCTCATGACTAACTTTTGTTTAATGCTACTGGCAGCATGAGATGGTAACTGCAGTCCATTCAGGCTGCACAGGTAGTCCAGCTCTTCCAAGATGACAGATATGCAAGTGACATCGCGAGAAGGTTTCCTCTGCCACTCGCCACAGTCTCCTTATATCTCCTCCCTTCAAAACTGTGGAGGACATACAAGGGGATGGGACATTACGTGGGGCAGAATTTGATCTTTTGTGCAAGAAGGAGAGGAGCAGCATTGCCCATGCTCTACAAAATGACCTCCTGCAGGGTGCTCAGGCACATTTCTGGCTGTCAGACTCCATGAATGTGGCATGAGGGCCTGATGTTCTTCAGTGGAGTCTGTGCTCTCATCTATGAACAGAACAAGGTGCCAGTGGCAGACCAGTCACTCCAGGTGTGCACTCACAAATGGCAGTCCACCTACCACAGCATGACTCTAATGCTGGTATTAAGAGATCAGTGTGGGTAGTGCTGTGTAGATAAGGTGTACTGACTGACAGATAAAACAGGTTATAAATAAAGCTTTGTGTTTTCTGATCCGAGCTTGATGGCAACCAAGTGCATCTGTCATTTATGCAAATTCGGCGTGCCTCTTACTCAAGCAAGCACTCATCGATTAGCTTCACAGATAAAAGGCATTTGACGCCTTTACCTGTGCCCTTCATTGAATCCGTATTTTGGTATGGCCAGGTAAAAGGGGGTCTGCCCCCCCTCGAAGCCCAGCCGAGGTCGGTTCCCTCTCTGCCGCTCTCCTTTGTGTCCTCTGCCGCTCCTGTTGCCACCATACTGCCCTCTGCCCCGGCGTTTCTCCTGCGACACAGGAACATTTAGGACCATCTCCTCTTGCTTGCACATAACCTCATGAGAACAACTATCTCCGCTGGATTACTTTAGCTGACATTAGCTGCGTTAGCCACAGATAGCTACAAAATTTACGAGAGATTAAAACTTACCGTTTGCCGGGCTCCTGGTTCAGGCCGTAGGTTCGCTAAGGTTATCCGCGGGAGGTTCTGCAAAACATCCAGTGCTTTACCGCCTGGTTTCTTAGGGAAAGACATGTTTCGGTCGCTCACATGTCAAAGGTAGCAAACCAAGGGCATAGAGGTCACGTGACAAAGACGGCAGCGGAAGTATTTCTCGTTGACGCTGTTACGTTTCAAAATAAAAGATTTGGGAGGTTTGGCGCTCCTGTTTTCCAAAATAATCCGTGTTAATATGCAATTTTTATTATTTAGAAAACAGCCAAAATGGTCTGGCTCACGATAACATTAATTAACATATTTTGAAAATGTCCCAAGCAAAAGCCAAACGTTGCCAGAAACGTTGCCAGAATTCTTACTAATATTCAACATTCACCATTATTTTTTTTTTTACTCACGATTGGCTCACGATAACATTAATTAACATATTTTGAAAATGTCCCAAGCAAAAGCCAAACGTTGCCAGAATTCTTACTAATATTCAACATTCACCATTATTATTTTTTTTTACAACTTTTCCCGTAGTATTGTCTCTGCACACCACCACTGTGGATTTTAAATCAAACAATCAATATGTGCAACGACTAAAAAGTGAAAAATGACTTGGGGAGGAGGAAAAAATTACCTTGGGGTTGCATCAGGAATAGCATCCAGTGTGAAAAAAAAGTCTTCCAAGTCAAAACATGTAGAGCCACTTTCAGTTGCTACTTGTTTGTGGATGTTTCTGCATCCAGTTGTTCCATTTCATAGCCAAAAAGCATGCTCTGTTGGGTTGAGATCAGTTGACTGACTTGACTATCGAAGAGTATTCTTTGCTTAAAACTCAAACCTAAACAAAACTCTTGAGTTGCCTTTGTAGCTTGCTTTGGGTTATCAGTAATCACTTTTGCGGCATTTGGCTGAATCTGCGAAGAGAGTATTTGTACACTTCATAATTCATCCTGCTGCTTCTATCAGCAGTTACATCATCAATAAACGCTAGTGATCCATTAAAACTGGCAGCCATACATATCCACACATAACACTGCCACCACCATTCTTGGCAGATAATGTGGTACACTTTGTGTTGTGATCATCCTGGTACAAATTCACCTCGGTTTCATCGCTCAAAAACATTTTTTTTCCAGATCTGTATTGGCTCTTTTGGATGTTTTCTGGAACAATCCAATCTAGTTACCACAGCTCTGCAGATCATCATTGTTCTTGGAAGTAGCTTATGTTTAAATATGTAAAGGTTCTTCTTTTTTTATTAGCATTATTTATAAAATTTTGAATTGTATTTCTTCAGCTGTGCAGTCACATTATCTGTAATTTTCAAATACAGAAGTGGGCTGTGGAGGATTTAACAGCCCTCAAAGAGTCGCTCATCGACATTTCGCTCACCCAATGGCTGATGTGCATTTGTAATCGGGCCGCTAACGACATCCAATCAAAACGTGGAGGGGGCGGGACTACGAAGCGTGCCTGTCTTTAGCGAGTAGAACCCTAACCGTCGGTGTGGTTGTTTTTAACATCACATTTCAACTTCTAAGAAGAAATTGACGACTGCCAGCAGGGACAGGGGGCAGCGATACTTTGACCTCCATGGTCGGTCGGTATTTTGTCCTTCAGCTGTTTTATATTTGAACGGCAGAGTTGGACAAATCTCGACACGGATTGACAACAAAGGGGAGGGCACCGTTATTAGCTAAGAACAGCTAACTTCTCCCGACATAACAGCTGCCTCAGCGCTGCATGTGCGGCAATAACATGTCAGCGCCCTTACCTGCCATTGTGCCTGCTGCCCGTAAAGCCACTGCAGCGGTGAGTTAACAAGGCGACACAGGTCATTCACATGTTAGTGAAAAAAGCAGCTGTTATTAGACAATAAAGAGCCTAGTTTGTACCAGCATGTGCGAATAGGTGTTGTTTGTTTTGACAGGTTATATTTCTGCATGGCCTTGGCGACACTGGGTATGTAGAGAGATTTGTTTACGTCTTGTGTGTAATATTGGTGTTCATTAGGACCCAAGACACTTTTGCTTTCACCTTAACTATAACTGTGTCCAAAATGACAGACATGGCTGGGCAGAAGCTTTCGCAGGCATCAGGATACCACATGTGAAATACATTTGTCCACATGCGTAAGTATTTAGAGCAGTTATAACAGGAAAAGCAGGTTTTGGGAAAGTTTCAGAAAGTCCGTAAGCGCTTTAAGTAGACTTGAATGCTGTATTAAAGGCTGTGAAAATGTATAAACCTGTTGACACATGTAGGGCAGTTAGGGCAAGCCATAATGTTACTCTTTTCCACTGATTACAGTCCCATCATGCCTGTTACTTTGAACATGAGGATGAACATGCCTTCTTGGTAAGCCTCGCAGTTAAGGAGCATTTTTCAATTGAGAGTGTGGCTGTTGCATGTCGGATGAGCCTCACATGTATCTGCTCCCTTTCTACAGGTTTGATATCTATGGGCTGAGCCCGAATGCAAATGAAGACGAGGCTGGAATTAAGAGAGCGTCAGAGAACAGTATGTTGAAAGAAGGATTTTGATCCTTTTCAGGCCTTTTCTTTAGTCATATTCAAACATAAGGGGTTTCCTTAATTTCATTTCAGTTAAAGCTTTGATAGACCAAGAAGTGAAGAATGGGATACCTTCACACAGGATTATCCTGGGCGGATTTTCGCAGGTAAGTGTGGGATGTGCAGGAATGATATGTTATATAACCTTGTTTTTTTTTTTGTGTGATTTACAGGCAGTGTTATGATGGCGCATTACTGCCACTGAAAGTAAAAAAAAAAAAAAAAAAAAAAAAAATCACTGGGTGAGGGCTGGTAACATCTTGCGGAAAATTATTTTTCTTTTAAGTTTACTTACATAAGAGAAAATTGAGAGAAAAACTGGTGATTTCATAGGAAGAAAACAGCAGATTTACCAGAGAAATGTGTCAAATTGATGAGAAAAAACGTGGAAAAGTTGTGCATTTAATTTTTTTTGTTTCAAGTACAAGATATTTACAGATTTTTAAAGTTAAGTTGGAAAGAAATTCACAGCCATGAGAAACACTAAAAGAATATGAACAGCACTTCCTTTTCAGTCATATTTATCCAGGCAGCCAAAAAGCTACACTCAGTTCTAATAAAATATGTACTCCTTCGACCTGGAGTAACAGCACCAGTCGCTGCGTACAACTTTAATCTTGAAAAAACGCTTGATGCTAGGTGATGTTTTCTTTCAACTGCAAATGTGCAGTGAGGAAGGTGAGTATAATCATACGAACCACGTCTTTGGGTCCGTTAATAGTAAGCACTTATCAAGGAAATATTAAAGCTACTTTTGGTTGCTCCCTCATGCACAAGGTCGCCACATTGGGTCACTCCTTATGTTTGATTTGGCTGATATTTTACACCGGATGCCCTTCCTGATGCAACCCCAAAGGGATTTGTGTCTCCTTTTAGTTGAATGTGTACATAACTAAGCCATGGAGCCATAGTAGGAGGCAGTTATTATATAGTGTATTATTATGCTGTAAGCAGTTAATACAACAGCAGCCATCTAACATAGACTGAAAATAGGTTAAACACATGTACCGTATCTAAAGCTTAATAACTGTTTGTGTAATCTATACAAAAACGAACTAAAAATTGAACAATTTGTTCTTATGCTTATGCGCAGGACTATTTTTTTGCTAATCTGTTTCTTTCATTTGATATCAAACAGCACGATAACTGAAAAGATTAACTTGATTTAAATTATGGATGTATTTTGTGTCCAGGCACATCTTAAATTTAGGCAAGAAAAGCAGAAAAAACAACTAGGCACTGTTTTCATGTACTTTAGGCACTTAAAATACAAATAATTTATTTCCAAATAAATTATTTTAAAAGAACAAAAGAGGACTAGAGCCTTTAATCATGCAAACATACTCATGTTTTGACACTGCTAAATGAGCCTTGTATGTAAATGTGAATTCCCTTTATTTGACTGACAAATGTGTATTAATGAAGAAGTGTATTTGTCATGTTTCCTCTACAACCGCATTCTTTGTATTTGTATCCTCTAACAGTGAGAAAGGCCTGTAGTGTCACAAACGTTCTGACTTAGATGAGTTACTTGTGTTTTCTTGGAGCTGTCATACTTGCACTGGGAGTTGTTTATTCTTTATTTAGTTGGGTATGTGGCCGTTAGCTCCCACCTGTGAATTATCCCATAGATTTAAAAGTCTGTTCAGTCGTTTATCCAATGAAAACTGACACACACTTAGGTTTTGCTATAAAAACTGGACTGTTTAAATCAATCAAGTGTGGATTAATCAAGTGCTGTCCTCAAGCTGAGGTTGTGTTGATGTGTAGTTGTAATCTGTTGGTGTTAGGCTTAGTATCTTTGTGAGAATGATGGTTTTTTTTTTGTGTGTGGTTTTTTTTTTCCCCAGGGTGGAGCGTTGTCTCTTTACACGGCTCTGACGACTCAACAGAAACTTGCCGGTGTGGTCGCTCTCAGCTGCTGGCTTCCTCTCCACAAATCCTTCCCTCAGGTAGAAACATTTCTGAGGGTGCAACCTACGCTTTTAGACAGATCCACCTGAAATTTGTAGTTCTTAAAATTTTTGATAATTGACACTTCATAAAGTTGTGAATGCAAGTATTTTCTTTTGGACCGGTTAATAATAAGCACATATATGAGTGGGGTTTTATTTTACTTTGGGTTGATGTCTAATACATTTAGTAAGCACTGTATATATACATGTAATGCTTCAAATTTTTAATTTATTTATTTATTTTTTTAGCAAACTACTCCTTCAATTGGATTACACTACCGGGATATCCCACAGCCAGCTCACATTCACTCATAATCAGATAATAAAAATAATCCTAATCTGTTCTATTCTCAGGCGGCTGCCAACAGTGCTAACAAGGACATGCATGTCCTGCAGTGCCACGGGGATGCCGATCCCCTGGTTCCCTACGCATTCGGCATCCAGACAGCAGAGAAGATGAAAGGTCTCATCAATCCTGCCAACATTACCTTCAAGTCATACCGTGGTCTACCTCACAGCGCGTGTCCAGAGGTGAGGGTGGGAATAAGAAAAAAAAAAGGCACATTTGACCGTGGAGTTCCGTCTGAAATGCTTTTTGCATCTTTTTGTGTATTTACAGGAAATGGTGGATGTCAAGCGATTCATAGAAAAGCAGCTTCCTCCTATCAGCGACGAATGAACACGAGTGTGTCCGCTCACCTGATCAACATCAACAGAGTCCTTTGAGCTTGACTCCCGTGAGACTACACGGACTCGAGGACCACTGACTTACTTAATTAAAAAATAAAAGAAAGGAAAAAAAAAAAAAGAAACCTGCTGCTACTCATAGATAAGAACGGGGCTGTCAGCCTGCAAGAGGCATGACTGTACTGATGCTGCATACTGACCTGGAGCCACACACAACCCTCAGTGTTACAGTAGAGTAACTAACAGTAGTTGCTTGATTGTGAAGCTACTTTTCATTGAGACGAGCCATTTCTTGCAGGAATTGTATGTATTATAACAACTAGGGCTACATTTCATGGTTTAATACCTACTCTCTCACAATAAATGGCCTGTTGTTAAATGTTTTTCTTTTTCATTAATGTAGCTCTGGTCTGGTGATGAATTATTAATTAAGGCACATCGCCAAGCTAAAAGGTCAAATATTTATTGCTGCCAGCTTCTCAGATTTCTTTTTTCCTCCCTTTAGTGGTCACCACATTGAATCATCTGCCTCCATCTCCCCCTATCCCAGCGTCCTCTGTCACACCAACCCTCTGCATGTCCTCTTTCCCCTCATCCATGAATCTTCTCTGAGGTCTTTTCCTCCTGTCTAGCATATTCAGCATTCTTGGTCAAGCATATCCACTATCCTTCCTCTGCACATGACCGAACCATCTCAGCATTGCCTCCTAGACTTTGTCTCCAAACTCCCTCTGATATACTCATTTCTACTCCTGTCCACTCTGGCCACTCCCAGTGAAAATCTTTAGCTCGGCCTCTCGTCTTTTTATCAGAGCCACAATCTCCAAACCATCATAGCACTAGCATATTATAAACCTTCCCTTTGACTCTTATCTCTAGCCATCTTTTACAAATCACCCCTGACTCTGGTCTCCACCCGTTCCACCCAGACTTTACTCTCTTTCACTTCTCTCGTGCACTGTTTATTGCTTTGGATGGTTGATCCCAGGCATTTAAAATCACCCCCCTTCACTTTTCCACCTGCCCCCCTCGCATTTAAACACATGTAGTTTCTCTTCTACTTTCTTTCATTCCTCTCCTCCTGCATTTGGGTTTACATAATTGTAGATACAATATTAGCACCTGGGATTTCATCAGCCTTCTTACCTGATTAAGTAGGACAGCCAATATGTTGTTGGCTGTCCTAAAGTGTAAGTCGTTTCTGAAAACTGTTCTTAACACACTGCAAAAACTACAGTACTACATGTGCGATACATAATGAGGTGAAAGCATAGACTCTACTGTGAATGTTCATGACACATGACAGGAAACGCAACGTATGATTGTGCTTTATTTATGTGAGAATTCATATAGTTATTTCACACAAATTTTTAAATACACAAATATATCAGTGGTCATGGTCATATATTCAGTTTGTTTTTCCCTGTTTTGCTTAAATTAAATATAGACTAGTATCACAGTATTGAAACACAAAGACAAGATCTATTTCTGGGTATCAGCTCATCAAGTTGTAAAAACTTTGATCTTTGAGAAGAGCTAAAAGCACCAACGTGTGAAGTCATTGTCGCACCATTCGTTTTAGACCAAAGGTGCTAGTGTAGAAGATCTTATTCCAAGGCACTTTCCTTCTTCTTAATTTTACCGTTAAATAAAAACTACTACTTTCTACAAGAACTGGATATGCATTAAGGCTCACAATATACCTAAATACAAATGCAGTGCTCACAGATACATGCGTTCCCTCATTAAACAAGGTAGAAAAGTGCAATGTCAAGCGTTAGGGAGTATATAAAAATATAGATATGTTTTAGACAAGTAACTGATGCTGAACCGAGCATTTGTTCTTGTTTGCTCCAAAGGTTTTGGTAAGCTAATCGTGGGTAAATAAACAGCAGTTACAGCTGGATAAGTAGTGTTCATTTTCACGTCTGTCTTTCTTTAAATAGCAGGACTCCAACATGAACACGAAACTCCTTCGGGTGGGACGCATGCGCTAGAAAGCATTGTGTGGCAGTGGAGAGTCTATGGCTCAGAGGGAGACTGAGACTCCTCCAGGCTCTTCAGCAGATCTGCGTACGCAGATGAGTTTATAAAGCGGGGGTACGAGTCTCTCTGCATCAGCGTGTAGATCTGCTGCTGAGCATCGTCGAACGTGTGCGAGGTCGGCTCAAGCATATTGCGGTTTATCACTTCTCGGACGCGTGAATCCAGACTGACCTGGAGAGGACGAGGAGACAGAAGAATGTTCAATAGCACGGATGATGGATTTAAAAAAAATGCACATATAAAAGGACAAAACAACTTCCACACGAGGATTTTATACTCTGCGTGACACTTTCAGATGCTTGTTTAACTGCTCGTTACTGCAAATGCCTTATTAGCCAATCACACGGCACCAACTCAATACATTTAGGCATGTCGACGTGGTCGAGATGACCTGCTGAAGTTCAAACTGAGCATCAGAACACAATGTGATTTAAGTGAATGTTCCAGTTGGACTGGTCTAAATATTTTAACTGCAGATCTAAAAATGGTAAATGGCCTGTATTTATATAGCGCTTTACTAGTCCCTAAGGACCCCAAAGCGCTTTACATATCCAGTCATCCACCCATTCACACACTGGTGATGGCAAGCTACATTGTAGCCACAGCCACCCTGGGGCACACTGACAGAGGCGAGGCTGCCGAACACTGGCGCCACCGGGCCCTCTGACCACCACCAGTAGGCAACGGGTGAAGTGTCTTGCCCAAGGACACAACGACCGAGACTGTCCGAGCCGGGGCTCGAACCGGCAACCTTCCGATTACAAGGCGAACTCCCAACTCTTGAGCCACGATCGCCCCAATCTACTGAGATTTCTCCACGCAACCATCTCTAGAGTTTAAGCAGAGTGGAAAAGAGAAAAAGAGGAAATATCCTGTGAGCCTCAGTTCTCTGGGTGAAAAAGCCTTGTTGATGCCAGAGCTCAGAGAACGGTCAGCCTGCTTTAAGCTGGCAAGAAGGCGACAGAAGCTCAAATAACTGCTTGTTATAAGAAAGATATACAGAAGAGTGAATAAACAACATGCTGAATCTTGAAGCAGATGGCCTACACCAGCTGAAGACCACTCCGAGTGATCTGATGTCCGTTAAGAACAGGAAACTGATACTACAGTTCACACAGGCTCACCAAGACTGGACAAAAGAAGATTTAGATTTCTGTTGCCTTCTATCAGCAGTTCAGGCTTCTGGTTTAATAATGTGTGGGATATTTTCATGGCACACTTTCAGTCTCTTAATACCAACTGAGTGTCGTGTAAACACCACAGCCTACCTGGGTATTGATGCTGACCACGCCCATCTCTTCATGACCACAGTGTTCAAATTAGAAACTGGTCTTTTGAACATGGCAATAGATTCCAAGGTGACCAGATCTCAATACAATACAGCAACTGTTTGATGCTGTTGTGTCATTATGTAAAAAATCTCAGAGGAATGATTCCAGCACCTTGTTGAGTCTGTGCTATGATGAATGAAGGCAGTTCTGAAGGCATAAGGGGTCCAGCCTGGTACTAGCAACATGTAACTAATGGAGTAGCCAGTGAGTATATATCAACGAGGCTTCCTGCTACCAGCTTGAAAATGTAAAATTACTGCTTTAACCACTTTTGACTCAAAAATATCTACTTACATGCCTTCTTTTGACATAATCCATAAATTAGTAAGGCGACTTCAACCTGTCAGTTCACATGCCTTTTATATGTTGTTTAGTGGTCTCTAGCTAGTCTTTTTTCCTTTTTTATGACTGTTGGCTGGTTTATGTTACTGGTAGCTACACTTGCTGTTGGTGGGTTATTAACAATACTGTTCTTGCAGCCTGTCATTAACATGATATTTATAATACTCCACTTGTTGTCAGTGCTGTTATACTTTGACACCCTGACTCTATATACACTCTACACCCTAAAACAGCCACTGTGAGACTTTTGGTGAAGTCGATCTTAGAGCTAAAAAAAAGGAACATAAAAGCTGCCTGCAATGCAGCAAAAGCAATCTGCAATATTACACCTCAGGAGTGAGAATGTGTTGATTGTCAGCATTTGAACTGTAGTAAACATATGTGATAATATGGTTGCTACTTGGGACAAAGAAACTGAGCTGATTATTCTTTCATCCAAAATTTATTTACAATAAGCTAATCTGCAGATTATGAAAAATGTTTTGATATTTTAAAAATGATAACTTATCATAACATATCTGAGAAGATCAAGGCTAGAGAACACATTTATGATGTTCTGTTGATAAACTTAGATATGATCATTCTAAGTATTATTTACTCACCTCTTTAGGGGAAAGGATGGAGATGAAGTCCTCATAGATCTGGCGGACTTTCTCCTCCACCACAGTCTTGTTCGTCTCCTTTTTGAGCTCCTCGCAGGCGAGCCAGAACATCATGTTCTCCTCGCTGAACTCTGTTCTCAGGAACTGCCTGAAGCAGCTTCGCCCGGCTGCACTTTTCATCACCCTTTCAAATGACATCGCCCAGGAGCGAGTGTCTTCCAGAGTAGGCTTTGGGCTGGAAAATAAAAGAATAATGGATGCGTTGGCATGTCACCGAATTTCCACAGCAATGTCACAGATTCTGTATCGCTGAACTCACCTTTCTTCGCAATTAGTGGTTTTGTCCGTCCTGCTCTCAAACGTGGACCTTTGTATTGTTTCGTCTTCATTTCTAACAGTCAAACTGAAAGACAAATAACACGGAGAGCTTTGACGTTTTGATCATGAATGTTTTTAAAGCAGTTTGTCACCCGGTTTTCAGTTTTTCACCCTGCAGCTTGAGCTAGACATTCAAAATTGGAAAATCTTCTAATGTGACCATTTGTTATCAGACAGAATAAATACATGTTATAATTCAATGCATGGCAAAATACATGTGGAGGCCCTTAAGGAGACATGAAAACACCTGCTGTTGTTTGAGTTTGTGTCACACTGGGCCTACGATCAGAACTAATGGGATCCGTAGCTACATTAGCCATGCAGTTTGCTGACATTACCATCAGGATTAAAAGTAATGCATTTGTTCCTCAGTCGCTGTGACGTGCATCACGACTGTATTTGTCCTTACAGCCAATAAGAGAACATTTTTAACATTTTGCTTGTGGCTAAACAATTTAGAAATAAGGGCCGACTGCTCATAATTTGTTTGCAGGTGTACCAGCTAGCCTCAAAGCAGACATTGTGTAAATATGTTACATGATGATGCAAGTAGCAACCTCTGGAGCCGAAAACTGCATTTCCTCTAGTGGCCACTTGAGGCTGGCTCCATAATAGAGTCAACACCCACAGACTTCCGTGTTAAAATGCCCAAATTTAGAGCACGTTTATAATATGGTATTTTTTAATATGTAAAACTCATTGTTCAGGATACTGGCATTAGCAGCCTAGCTGTGCAGATTCACAGCTGTCCAAAAGTCAATGCACTGCACCGCGGTTGTACTTTTGTGGAAAATAGATTATCTGACTAATGTCATGATGACTAATGTCACTAATGTCATGTCTGTGAGGTGTAGCCATCCAAGATGTTTGTGCTTCAGCTTTGCTGAGTTAAACTGTAGTATTTTTTTCCTTTTACTTTGGGCTTCAAATCAAATCAAAATGTATTTATATAGCACATTTAAAAACAACAGTTTTGATCAAAATGCTTCACAAATTAGGAAATAAAAATAAGACAAATACAACGCAAGACGAGACAAACATAGAAACCAACCAAATGATAATCAAACTATCTTACATCAAAGCCAGAGTAAAAAGATGGGTCTTTAAATGAGATTTAAAAGACTGAACAGTCTCAGAAGAGCGAATGGCAATAGGGAGTCTTACAACGTGGGAGAGGTAGCTAGGAAGTGGGTCAAAGGGTAACAGTTAGTTGGTTCAATGGAATATGGCTGTCAAAGACAATAACTTCAGTTTTACTGTCATTCAAGGTTAAAGAGTTTTGAGATAGCCAGGTTCTCACATCATGAAGACAGTTAAACAATGTATGCAATGGATCTGTGACATTCAAACCGCTTATTAGTAGATCCAAACTTTTCACACAACTCTATGCACTATGCAGTCATTGGTTTGACCGCAATCTCCCCTGCATACCAAAAGTATTCTAGAGTCAAATGTGAGGCCATCTGTTGAGCAGCTAAAGCTTGGCCCACGTTTGGTTCATCCAACAGGACAACGATCACAAGCACAGGAGCAACAGGACTCTATGTAGTCCTGTGAAAATCTTCTTTTTCACATATAGCTAGAGCCTTGTAACCAGGCTTGCTAGAACTAGCTGATCACTTAACACTCCACCCTCTTGTCCAGATACAGTTACTTCTGGCTCCCAAAAAGCCACCATGGTGGTGACCAATACACTAACCTTAAGGCCTCAAAATGCACAGGCCAAAAGCAATGTGATGGCCACGTTTTTATGGTGTGCGCTCAAGAGCAGTGTTTTTCTTTGTATAACTCCTTTCGATATTACATTATAACTCTGCTAACTCTTTACATTCATAGGGAAAGTGACATACCCCAAATGCATTATATGGACTTTAAAATTTCTCCAGCAGCAAACAATCAAAAACCTCAGGAACCATTGGTTTAATATTATACAGTCTAGCCTCATGACTTCCCTTAAATAAAACTAAGAAGCCAATCCCAAATGGTACACATTAAAAATGGGCTGGTGTCTACATACCCTATATGTAGACACTAGACTGAGATAATATCAAAACCCAGAAATACTTTAAATTTCATGCAATCCTCAGTCAAAAAGTCTATTGCAAACACTGATTTCCAACAGTGTAGTGTAGCAGGAGCACTATGCATTCTATAGTTTCTTCTTCATTTGAAATGAGAGAACATTTACAGCACGTTCAGGCTGATCCACTGGGAACGTTTCTGTAAAAAGTATAGTGTGTCAACTGTCCAGCTCATCCTGTGAGTCTCACCTGTGTGGAATTAAAACCTTCTCTCTGCCTGAAGTAGCAGCTGGCTGTCGGCTAATTGGTTCAGGTGAGAGTCCATTGTGAGCCATCCCACCTGGGAATGTGGTGTTTGAAGCTGTGCAACAATTAAATTAAAGTCATACAGATGTAGAATAAAAAACGTATTACTCATCCCCAGCGGAGTGAATTATCGCGACCACGTTCTGCATACAACAGGTCGGCTGTCCTCAGAGGAAGCAAAAGCAAATAGCTGATAATTCCAAAACAGGTTTAACCCCCCCTGAGGCCTCCATCCGACGAGAGCCGGCGCCGGTCACGGGGCCACTGAGTTTATGTTTTTCTGGGTTGCTGTGTGGATGGTGCTGGTAAATGAATGAGAGGTTGGAGTCAAAAGGGAGGTGCATCTGTTGTTGAGCTGTTACTACAACATACGTCTCATTTTATTCCAGACGGAAACTATTAGATTTTTATTTGATTTAACGTTTTCTGGTTTATGTCTCTGCAAATTAAAAATCATTGTTTGGACAAACCAAGACAGTTGGCGGTGTAAACTTTTGCTCTGGGAACTTGTAATGACCACTTTCTTCATGATTTGCTGTTTGTGGAAGCTTTTTTGGGAGCAGGGACCACTTACAGAGGACAAAATAGTCCTAATAACAAACTGAATATACACCTTCACTACCATTTGTACTCTTATGCTCAGCACTATTTCCATTCTAAAACTTTTCAAGCAAAATACTCCAGACATGTGATGTGATGGCTCAAAATCATATGGGAGTTTCCATAGCTTCAGAGTTAAAAACATTAAGCTCATGCTACTGCACAAAAAGTCCTCTTTTAGAACATCAGGTGTTGGCATCGAGGCTGATGGAAATATGAACACCAAACATTACCATCAGATTTGATCCACCATCTGAATCACATTTGAATGGCAATGGCTTGATTTTTCAGTATTAAAATGATCACAAACACACTCCTAATGCAGTAAAAGCATACCTGGACAAAACAAAAAACACAAAGTGGTTGTCTGTGAGTCATGGATTGGCCTCCCAGTAGCCTGGACCATAACATTACTGAAGCAGGGTGGGGTTTGAATGGCCTTCAAGAAGCCTGGAGAACTATTCTGAAGACTACTTAAAGAAATTACAAGGAAGCTTGTCTAAATAGTTCAGGCTGTGTTGAAGAATAAAAGGTGTTCATACCAAATAATAACTGTCAAGCTCATCAAAATTGTACAAACTCAGTTTTTGTCTTATATACTGTGTTTCCATGTATGTTTGCACATATTTCAGTAACACATGCACCCAATTCCCATTTTCCGAGGAAGCTATACAGCCATGAGGGCTGGCTCAAGACTTTGCACAGTACTGTCCCTATCTGTAGATATACCCATTTTAGTAATACAACAATCTTATTGGTTGCAGAGCTCTAGGGATCCTGAATCGCATTTCGAGAATCCTGCAGCTCTGTTGGGAAATGAGTTGTGAAAACACTGGATAATTGTAATGACTGGTTGTTTTCATGGGCCACTTACTCAGCAATCAATAAACTCAGTGTTACATCGGTAGATTTTTCTGTTTAATCGATCATAAATGACAAAAATGCTATTATAGTCTGTGAAATCTATGTGATAGCATTGCCAAAAACCGTAAACATTGGCATTGTGAAGTCACAAAACCAGAACACTTTAAGGTTTGGGTGTTTTTTTTCCCATCAGGTGCTTATCAGCTGAACCTCTCCCTTCTCTCATGCCTCTTGACAGGCTATATGTAACACATTTTGTCATACTCGCCATCTTATTATAGAGCATGAGTGCTTTATTTTGTTTGTCATATTCTTGTTTTTCACTTTAACAGGAAATTCAAGGAAACTGCTGCATATTTTTATTTCTTTTTAAGACCGGTTTCATTTCCTGTGCATATTTCATTGCTTTTAAAAGAACTGTCCTTTTAGTCTTATTGCTATCTATTATGCATTGCTATAGTTGTGTAGTTGTGCTTGCATTCTGTTTTAGTTTTCTAATTGTATTTTTTCTTCTTTAGTTTTACTTAGGTGTAGATAAAATACAACACTGTACATTCTGGCTACGCTTTAGTGCAGTTCACTGGGCAGGGTTGTTCAGCGTTTTTCGAGCGTGGCGCACTCCTTTCTGTGGCAACTAAAGTGATTTAGTTTAAGGCCACTTTGGTGCCTTAAACACGTGTTTTGGAAGTAAAAATAACAATTGGTGATCAGTGGGAGACATGAAAGCAAAACAGAGATACTAAAATTGCTCAAAAACAAGATCCACTTGAGTGGGGCTGTGGCAGAGACATAGAATAATGCGTGGAGACAATGGCACTCAAAGCAGCAGCTCACTCAGGAGCAACAACAGCACCTTGCATTCCTATGCCCAGCCCTACACTAGCTGAAGAAGGCAACTACCCTCCCCTTCACTATCTTCTTTCACTGCATGCAGCCCCCAACCAGCTGCAAACGACACCCTCCCTCCCGAATTGTACGTAGCCACACCATTTGACATCTTGCTCCTTGTACACACGCATGCCATATGCCCGCTGCTTGCTTAAGTCCCACAGTCTTATTAGCTGTGAAATTAGCTACAGCTGACACCAATCAGTCCTGCTGGACCAAATTTGAGTGAGTTCAGGATTAATCTCGGCCACACAATAACAGCAAGCAACTCATGCAAAACTCATGAACCCGTGAAATTTAAGGAAATGTAATTAATGAGAGGACTTAAGTCATCAGTGTATAAATCTGTGTGTGGATGTGTGGGATTCAGTGGAGTGTTTCTCCTTACCAGGAACAGCTACAGCAGCAGCACCAGCAGAAGCAGCAGGCATTTGAGGCGTTGGTGGGGGTGTTTCCCATTCTGGTGCGCGCTTGGAGGACACTGGCAGCTGCTTCTTGATGAACCTGCACCTGTGTCTTACGCATCTCCTCCCGCTCTGAGCCCATGGGCTGAAAGCAGAAGACTACAGTGAGAGAGCTGCGCGGAAAGCAGGGTGGTGGTGATGGTGGTAGGAGAAGTTTCACTGGAAGATCATTACCGCATTAAGCGGAAGCATCACACGCAAAACATCACAGTCCAAGAAATCGCAAGAGATTAGAGATCTGACAGCCGGCGCGCAGTTCTAAGGAGGATTGAGAGGAGGAAAAAAAGCGACTCAAGCCTAAATGATACGGAAATCTCGTGCTGAAATCCGTGCTTGCTAAATTGAAACTACCTGAGGTGAATAAACGTGTCTTGCGGAATGCGCGAACACTTCACGATCAACTTTTGCACAATGCAACAGCGATCGACATGAAATATATAAATATATGAATGCAAACAGCTCGAGAAGCCAGTGGATTTTTTTAATCAAGGGTTTGCTGGATTATGCTGAATGTAACAAAACCCAACCCCCGCCCCCCTGTCCCCCCCTCCTCTCTCCCTCATCTCCCCTCTCCGTCTGTGAGGGATGAGCAGTAATGATAGCGACAAGGCGTTACTCCTGGACCGCAGCAATCGCATCCTCGGGAGGATACACGATACAAGGAAAACAGTCTCCCTACAGCAAGCAGCCATTTATAGGAACATAATGCAATCATTATGATCAGAAATACTGATAATTTCGCGTCCACTCACATTATTCTCTCTCCCTTTAGAGGCAAAAAGAAGCAGCAGATCTGCTAATATCTAGGTTCGTTTAATGATCGATGATTTTATTTTAGCACGGATGACAGTGTGCACAAATTGTCTAGAAATTAATTCTAATATTCCTGGTTGCTGGAGGAACATCCAGATAAGAATGCTTCAGCCTCACTGGACCCTGTAACTACCCGCCTTATTTTCCAAAAAAGAAAAGAAGAAGAAGAAGAAGAAAAACTGCACAACCAGTCGTGCTTTCAGTCGTTTTTAAGACGCCCTCTCTGTTATAAAAATATAAATGTGTACTCACTGTGTCACCATGAATGCCAGAATACAGGTGATTTTTGGCTCGATCACGTCCGTCTGCCTCGGCTTGACACAAACCAGTTGGTTTCCTCTATGCGCATGCGTTTCCTGCAAGTGTGAAAAGATTTTTCTGCGTCCATGCATTAACTGCCAGAACACAATGTGCGCTGTCTGTTACAGCAATGGCTTCTTCTTGACAGATGGGGCAGGAAGTCTATTGCGTGACACAGATAATAAACAGAGATTCTTGTAAATTATTATTCATGGGGGGTTTTGTTTTTGGAGGCAATGAAATGCTGCTGGTATATAATCAATAAAGTTTCTGCGATTGGGTCAATTTCTGTTGAATTGAATTATGAAGAAACGTAATATATTCTTAAATCGTTGCCTGTATCACTCATAATCTGGTTGGTAATGCATTTATTTTACTGGGTGCATTTTTGGATTCTGGAGTCAGTGGTGGCAGATATTAAGACGCTGTAGACGTCACAACCCTGACTAATTTAATCAAACATCTGGAAGATCCAAATCAACATCTGCACCTAGTGTGCTCCCAGTGTGGTCAGCACCACTTGAATCCACCAGAGGGCAGCGGCGCTCTATTTAAAAACGCCGGGGCCTAGCAGCAGACCCCCAGGGGATGCTGAGCCCAATGGAGGGCAAATCAGGAGAAGTAAAATTCGATTAAGTGACTGTTAACTAAACTGAATCTAAATGATAAAAAGCAATCACTGCACTTCTTCAGCCATGACAAGATTCTGCTTTATGTAGAGAGCAGGCTGCATAAACCCATCTGTCCTCATGCTGGGCTGAAGCCAGGATTTTAGATCAGTTTTTATCTCTAAAAATCTCTGGCTTTTATTAACCATTTATTCTACACAGTTCATTTAACCACTCAGTTATTTGTCTTTTCAGAATATGCAATAGGCTTTTGTGCATAAAACTAAAACAGAGTCACATATAATGCTGCAGTTAAGAAAATGCGCTGGAGCTTTTTAGATGAATGCTACTTTTTATTGTGCGTCAATCCATGTAAACCTACGTAATTTAAAATAATTTAAAATCAAACCTATTTTTTTTGAAACTCTGGTGTCAGTCTCCATACTTTTGTTGCAGCTTCTGAGTCGGGTGGTAACACCATGTACTGCAGTGATAGGTGTACATGGTGTCACAGTAACAGATGGGTAAACATAGGTGTATTTCTAAATGACATCACCTCACTAATGCTTAATAGTGTGACTGGATTATAAATTGCTATAGAATATAGAACATCTCAAATCATTTTTTACAGCCCTGTAAAAAGTATTTGACTTTTTTTGCATATTTCTCACATTTAAATATTTCACGTTATCAAACAAATTAGAAAATTAGACAAAAATAACCAGAGTAAATCCAAAATGCAGCTTTTAAAGGATGATTTCATGTATTAAGGATTTTTTTAGTTATCCAAAACCTACATGGCGCCGTGTGAAAAAGTAATTGTCCCCCAAATCTAATAACTGATTGTGCAACGCTCAGCAGCAAATACTGCAATTAAGCCTTTTTGGTAGCTGGCAGCGAGTCTTTCACTTCACTGTGGAGGAATTTTGTCCCAGTCTTCTTTGCAGAATTGTTTGAATTCAGCCACATTGGAGGGTTTTTGAGCATGAACGACCTGTTCTAGGTCACGCCAAAGCATCTCAATCTGGTTTAAGTCTGGACTTTGACTTAATTACACTCTAAAACCTTCCTTTTTACTTTTCGAGCCTTTCAGAGGTGGACTTGGTGGTGTATATTGGATCATTACTTTTCTGCATAACCCAAGTGTGCTTGAGCTTTGGGGCCAAACTGTCATGTTATGCTGTGTTAGTAATAAACAAAGCAAGCCTGGGAATCCAAGGTTTCCAGAAATCATTAAACATATAAATATGGGACTAGGAAACCCCCAGCTTAGAGGGATGACTTGACAAAGGACACACGGAGACTCAGACAAATTACACAGAAGGTAATGAAGGAAGAGAAAACAGGCGCACAGCTGTAGAAAACTAACCAAACACAAGACTGAAAGAACAGAACAGGAACACTAAAGGGAACTAATACATCTGAAGTCATCTATAACTAACACAAGAAAATACAAAATAACACCATTAATAAAGAAGTATAAAATAACACAGAACATGAACATAAATTATTTCTCAAAACTCAAAAGGAATAATGAACTAACAGAAAACGCAAAACCAAGGGCATGAGACCCAGGGACCGTGACACACAATGATGGCTGGACTTTTGCCTTCAGGTAGAGCTTCTATTAGAGAGGAAAAATCATGGTTCCATTAATTACAACAAATCACCCATGTCCTGAAGCAGCCCCAGACCACCACACCACCACCACCATGTCTGACGTCTTGGTACGGTTTTATGTGTACATAGAAAATATGCAGGAAGAAATCAGGACTGTAAATGTATGTTATTTATCAGTAGTTTTAGCAAATAGAGACATTCATTCTAGTCTTTCTTAACACAACTGTCACATTTATCCAGGGTCTGGACCAACTCTAGTAGTACGCTGGCTCATGACCATTTCAGGTTGGGGTTGTGTCTTCTTTTGCTTTTGAACCAGGGATCTATTGCATGTAGAGCAAACATGCAATTAACTATTTTGGAGCTAAAGCTTCACAGGTAAATACAAACTTCAGAAATAGCATTTCCTGCCACATTTATCATCTCATGGTGACCATTTGTATGAATATTGCCCTCAAGTTGTGAACCATTGGGTGAAATGACCAAACTGCATACAGTTAAAATCAGCTCCAACTCCTACAGCAATAAAATGCTGTGTTTATACCTGTGAAGGATCTTAGTGGCTCTTTCAACACTGTAATTCAAAGTTTAAAGGCAGAGTTCAAAAATAATTTCAAAGTAAGCCTTAAATAAAATTTTGTGTTATTTGCAGAGTGCAAAACACCCTGGGTCACAAAAAAGAACACAAAACAGACTGCAAAAGGTAATATAGAAAACACAGTTTTGTTGTCTGCAGTTGTAGTCTTTGAACTTGTGAACACCAATTTAAAAGATCAAATCTATTCCGGAGACAGCAGCTTTTCATGCTGTATTATTCTGAAGTGTTGCGTAATCTAACCAAAAGAGAATGTTTTCCTGCAGTAGAGTCCTATCCTGCAGTGACGTCGCAAGGCTGCAAAAATGAAGCCAAACCACAAGTGCAAAAAAAATGCTGTCCCTGAATGGCCACTTGAAGCTGGCAGTCAATTTCCATAGACTGCCATGTTAAAATACCTGACTGTAAATGAGAGTCAACCATGTTTATGCCCTGGTACATGCAAAGGGGAGGAAAACTAATCACACTGAATATGCTTATTTTTTCACTGTGCAGCACATTTTGTGAAATGAGATTATGCACTTCAGCTGAACTGGCATATGCAGCTGTGGAAATATGCTAGCTGCTTGGCTGGCAGCAGAGGGGGAATGCCCATGCCTTTCCACTTTGTATGTGTGACGCAGCTATAAAACATATTCAACACACACAGAGTCTCTCGCCCTAAGGTTCGCAATAAATCAAACATCTCGTCGCTCTAGTAATCTTTAAGAGGAATTGCCTCTTTAATGCCGCCTGCTCTCCGGTGAGATAACTGTTACTGTGATCTACTGCTGGAACATGCAGTTATAAGCACATGTGTGAATCTTTTAATCTTATCACATGGATGCAAGCGCCTGTAACCTGACAGCCAATAGGGCTCTCCGATATGGGTATCATTTTCAATTCAGTATGGTATCAGTCTCAAAGCTTGCAGCCCTGTACAAAATGATCCAGCCTTCCAAAAGACATTCAGTAAATCACCCACCCAGCTGTCTGTCGAGGCAGTTTCCAGCAGAGTGGAACGCACGAAATGTGCAGCTACACTCGCTCCCGTTATTATGTCTCTCATTTCACCATCTTCATTAAAAGTCATTACCTCAGTGATTTAAAATAGAGTTACACACTGCGAACTCCTCGCCAGAGTTTATCTCAGAGTTGCAGAAGTTTCCACTATAATGACTTCACTTCCTTTTTTTTTATTATCAGCTCTGCAGCTTGACTGGCCATGTTGGGCTGTTGCATATCTGAGTGAGTGGGAGCCAGAAATATCCCGAAGGCCCCTGCAGGGCACTGCTGCACAGTATGTTTTTTTGAAGAATATACCTGAATGTGTCCTCGGGTGAATCACATCCACACAGCTGACGGATGTGGCTTAATCCTGGGACTCTAAGTGAAAGTAGACATGCAGAAGCAGAGTACTTAGTAGCACATGAAAGCCTTGCTCATATATTACTGGATGGGAATTACTTGTGGATTTTCTCATATATAACTTTAATGTTGCAGCTGCTAAAGGTTGAGCAAATTTGATTAACTTTATCGCACATTAATGTTCCCCCTGGGATCAGGAATGTCCCGCCTTAATCTATAATAAACGTGTATTTAATCTTTTCGGCAGCATAGGGAAAGGCTGGTTAGCGCCGTTTCCTCACAGCAAGGAGGTTCCTGGGTTTCAATCCACCAGCCAGCAGGGGCCTTTGTGTGTAATTTGCATGTTCTTCAGGCCCCATGTGGGCTTCCTTCGGGTGTTCCAGCTTCCTTCCACAGTCCAAAGATGCACATGTTAAGTTAGCTGGTGATTTTAAATTGGCCATAGGTGTGAATTTCTGCATCTGCATGAGTTCTAGGACAGGTTGCTATTGGTTACTCCACCACTCACTCTATGACAGCTGGGACGTGCTCTAGCATCCCTGTCACCCTGACATGGATAAGTAGAAGAAAACGAACGGATCGATTGTTAATATTGTATTATTAAACTATAAGTAACCAAGGACTAACGAGATCTTTTGTGGCTGTCTTGCTATCTTTGGTTTCCACCACATTGCCAGAGTCACCCACAGATTGCGTGGAAGATACTGACTGACATTTGTTAACTATCCAACAAACTGTAGTGAAACTTGAAAGAGTGCAAACTGCAAATGGAGAACATCAGACTTTGAAGTAAAAGTTGCACCTTTTTACAGTTGAAACCGTCATGTTTAAACATCTTGAGGTCTCTAGGTTTGTGTAATAGGGGCTCAAGCAATCAATTTTTACAGGAACTGCCAGCAACCTCTAACAACCGCTCACAGCTGGTCAGAATTATAAATTTGTCCACAGTGACTGGTGGGTACCAGTTGGTCTTTAGGCCTGTGTGCCTTGGGCCTTACACTGACATCAATAAATATTGTCAGTGCCATGATATGGTGATGTTTTAGAAGATTTTATGTCTTTTACAGCCAAGGTCACTACTCATATTACATAATATCACTCAAACACTTTCATTTAGGGGTGTGACCGCTTGTGAGCTCCTTGACTTCTCAGTACTTCACATGTTACAGTAACCTGTGAATTGTGCTGAACTGTGGGCCGGATAAGATACGATGACACTGATGTTTTGGCCACTTGGGGACATTAAAAACTCACCATTCGCATCAAAGAGACAACGTCTTTTAGGCTAACATCACATCTTCTGCATTATAAATCTGGTCTTTAGTGTAAAAAATAGTCCACTTACAGATGAGTGAAAGTTTTTCCTCTCTTCTTTGAACTTCAGTGCATTTATAGAAACACATTTCCCGCTGTCAGAGAACTGCAGCTGGTTTCCGGCAAACTGTTCTTACTGGAGGAAATTGGTTTGCCACAATGTTAACCAGCCACAGGCAACTACAGGGATCAGAAGAACAGAAGGAGCAGAAGACCTCCGACTGCATACAGCTTAAAGGAGGGGCGTCATCAGTCGGCAGACACTTTCATTTCGATGAAATGAAAACTTCAGAAGTGTCTTAATTTGTTTTCCCTCTGAGCCCTTCATAGATATTTAAAGTTTTGGTTGCCGCCGTCATTTTCTTTGTTGTTGCGGAAAGCAATACCCTGTGACAGATGCTCACAATGAACATCCGCTATATGACTCTTTGCAGCAGGGAGGTGGAATCATAATGATGAATATTACCTTTGGAGGGCTTCCAGTAGAGCGTAACACTTTTATTTTTTATTCAGGACCTGAATTAAAAATGTATGTTTACTGACAGTGCAGGCATGCCGATTAATGCTTCATCCACCTTCCAGATCCCCGTGTGGAAGACTGTGCTATATTCCTCCTGTATCTGTGTGATATTATGACTTGCTTGACTTGTTTTGACACATCTGATGACACCTATAGCACTGTGGTGACAAGTATATGTGAATACTAAAACTAAACACAAATGAGAGTTGTAAAAATCTCACATTAAAGCCACGGGCATAGATCTGCTCCTCTAAAAGCTTCCACTCTTCTGTGAAGGCTTTGCAGAAGATTTTGGAGCCTCGGCTGCAGGGATTTGCTCTGTTAGCCGGCATTAGTGATGCTGGACACTGATGTTCAGAGATAAGGACTGGCTTACTATCAGAGTTAAGACTTAAAGAAAAAAAGTTTTCTTTTCTGGAGTTAGTGAACCAGGGTGTCACCTCATTACCACCAAGCCGTAGCAGATCCATCGTTCCGACATGATAAGAGACTTTTTTTTTTTACAGCAAACAGTGAAAACCAAGCAAGGTGGTAGTTTGTATCGTTTGACTGCAAGTTTCTGGTATATATCCTTTAGTTTGGTTTAGTTGAGTCAGGTGAACTGATATTACAGATACCTAAAATGTCTTGTTCTTTCCTTTTAAGTAACTTCTGTCAAAGCCTTGTACTGTACAGTGGCCCTGAGAGGTCAAACACACGCTGCGAAAGCATGCAAAACACAACAGAAAGTGGAATAAAGCACAGTGGAAATAGAAATATGAAAATCTCACAAAACACAATGTTTTTTGGGGAAACAATAAGGTGACAGAAAAGCAGTGACAGAAACCAAAACGAATGATTGCACTGAGACACGTATTAACTCGTGTTGTGAATAAGAAGAAGATGCAGGCAATGTGAGTTTTAATTTCATGACTGATATAATACTTGTTATGAGCCATTTACAGTTACTTTGTCACTTCTGTCGCTGTTTTGTCATTTTCTTGCGTCCAGTAACGTGACAATAATTTTTTCATTTTACTTTTGCATTGTTTTTTTTGTTTTTTTTTATTTCTGTGGTGTTTTATTTGGCTTCCATTAATTTTGCAGCGGTTTTCTATTTGGTGGTGATTTCTTAAGGTGCAGTGCATTTGACCTCTCAGAGCCACCGTAGACTCTCCATGAAACAAGATTTCAGCTATTAAACCAGAATAGAACCAGTTCTGGGCTGGTGGAAATGTCCATTGGTTAAAATACGATGCTCACATATAAATCAGGGAAACTGCCTTGTTATTAACAAAAAAGGTGCAGAATGAAAAGAGATATTCTTCTTGTTTTAATTAGAAAAAGTTCTAATTTCAACAGGACACTTTTCTTGTTATACCCTGTTGTTCAACTTGTGCAGCACAGGGCTACTCTGACTTTACTTTTTAAAACATACAGTGACAAAGTGCTTCACAGTTTGAATAAAACCACACATTAAAGACAAGTATAAATGTCCCAGTATACTAATTCTTGAAGACTTTGGAGTAGCTCAGTCAAACTCCTGACTTGAAACTGATCGAGATGCTGTGGCATGACCTTAAAAAGGTGAAAACCCTCCAATGCAGCTGAATTACAACAATTCTGCAAAGATGACTGGTTCAAAATTTCTCCACAACACTGTGAAAGACTCACAGCCAGTCACTGCAAACGCTTGATTGCATTTGTTGCTGTTAAGGGTGGCCCAACCAGTTATTAGGTTTAGGGGGCAAACATTTTTTCACACCATTGCATTTGCATTTTTGCCACTGCTTCTTGCAAGTCTAGTTACAGTTACAAACAGAATTTGACATTTTTCAGCACTTACACCAACAAATACACTTTCCTTAGTCCTCTAATGACACAATACAGCCACAGTGTTAAATATACATTATATAATATAGTTGTAAAAGCTCTGGTTTGTGCTTCTTTTCTCCTTTAAAAGTGCTTGTTGCTTATATATACACTCATAGGCAAAGAACAACAGGAACACCTAGCATAACACAAAGCTTTTGAATACACTCGCCCTGCAGTGAGAATGCATTCCCAGGGGAAGGAGTTGTAATGAGAAGCACAGAGAGCAGGTAATGGAGTGACAAGTACCAAGGTACTTCATATTCACGCCTCATTCGCTGCCAAAGAGGAACAGTTTCCAGCAGAAGGTGGAGGAAGGCAAACACATGAAAAGGCAACAGCAGACAACCCCCCTCCCAAAAAGAACCCCCAAAACTGCAGCTCTTTTGCGTTTGGCGCTGATTCCTTGGTGTATTTTTGTGTATTTTTTCTCTGCAAACTAAAATGATTCACTGCATCATTCTTTGATTTCTAATCTGGCTTCCATTATAAACTGAGTGTATACCTCCTCCTTCCTCTCCACCCCCCATCCTTCTCCTCCTGCTCTCTGTCTCTTATGCTCACACATCTTGTGCAGAGGACTGTAGTGACACCATACATTTTGGTGTTTTCTTCAAAGTCGGGCAGTCATGTGGACTCGGGCTGTTTTTAACATCTTTCTGGAAGCCTGTTAAGGTTTAATGTTCTGCCACAGCTATTACTCTATTACAAGGCTCACCTCATCTGCTGCGGACAGCGACTTGAAAAATATGGCAACTAATTAGGGATCCCTCTCAGTTAAAATGAAGGTCGGGAGAAATGGAATATGTTCCTCCAAAATAATTGGACTGAGAAAGTGATGGCTTGCTGCACTGACATAGAAAAAAATAAAGTCAGCAACTCGGCTTCCACCTTTTTGGTTGGTAGGATTTGTCGAGGATCCATCGTATTTGTTCTCATGGAAAAAAAAAATATACACAGTACTATATAGATGTATTATATATAGTACTGTACATTTAAAACAGGCTCCAGAAATGACTCTTATTTCTGCTGCAGCAGTATGATTGGCTCTACCCCCTGAAAATCATTGCAAATGAAAGCAGTGACGAAATATTAAAGTGAAGTTTTTCAGGCGAGACTTTAAACTATCTAATGTAAAATTTGACTATGTTCATTTTTTGTGCATTTCGGGTCACAGAAATGATTCCCTGAAAGCTTTTTGCCTGGAATTGCAAGGCACTTCTACACAATCTGCATAAAATGCAAGAGGAAATCAGTAGGTACCAAAAAAACCAAAAAACAAAACTGGCAGCAGTTGTTAACTTAAAGGGGGGGCTCATTATGCTCAATTCTACCCTTTATTTATATTCCAAGACTCCACAAGAGCTTTGTAATTTTATTCATAGCAAAAAAGCCCCTCGGTTCATTATCCGTCTGAAAAAAGCCTTTTTAGTTCGTGCCTCTTTAAGCCTCGTCTTCTTGACTAAAAGCCAGCTGTTCTCTCTCCCAGGTTGTCAAATATGCTGTTTTGTCACAGTCACTTGCATCTCGGAGTTGCTTTGGTGCTGCCATACACATGCTGTGGACTGGACACCAAGTTCAAATGTTGGGAAGGTGTGGTGGTGCAAATGATTGTCTGCCTCAGGGGTCTTGAACCTGTGGCTCTTTTGCCCGTGTCCACTGTGGGCCCCTGTGGCTTTGACAAAGAAACGAGATGAATGTGAATATGGAAATGAACTGAATTTTTAAAAAATATTTATTTTTATATATATTTATTTACTTCAATACAATCCTGTGGAAAAGTCTTGAGCCACCACTTATTTCTTTATTTTGGGATGGCTGTAGCTCAGGAGGCAGAGCAGGTCATCTACCAGCCAGAAGATTGGACACTGGAGCAGCCAGGGATCCAACCACCAGTCTGCATGTCTACGTGTTTTTAGGCAAGATACTACACTTCAAGTCGCTCTCCATTGCATTCATCAGTGTATGAATTTGTGAGAGTGTTAGATAGATAGGTGCAGAAAACACTGCTTGAATGAATGGGTGTGAACAGGTGAGTGTGGCATTTACATAAAGAGCTTTGAATGCTCAAGTAGATCAAAAAAGACAATTTTTTAAGTCACTTAACATTCATCTATGAGTCATTCAGTCACCTGATTTAAGGAATGAACCAACACTGTTTCTACATGTATCAGACAAATTAAGTTTATGTGTAAGTTCAATAAGGAAGATCTATAATCACTCGTTTGCCTGCTTTCCTGGGTGTTAGGATGTTTCTTGTTCCTTACATCACCCACAATCTTAATACTGTCCAGTCATCTTGTTGCTTGCCTTCTTTGGGCCGATCAGCCTCTGCTATCTCCTCCACCTGTTGCAAAAACACATAATTTATCACACTTCCTTTTGTTGAATCAAAATTTCTTTACTCGAAAACGCTCTCAGCCATGGATTGCGCTCCCTAGATCTCAGACCTCAACATTACTGAAGGAGTGTGCGATTAGAAAAGAACAAAAACCAGCCGGCATCGAGGAAAAACTTTGAAAGGCCTTCAAGAAACCTGGAGAACTAGATTTGTTCAAATTCAGTTGTTTCCCTTATATATGCTGTATTTCCATGTATGTTTCTGCATGTTTCAATAAATTGCTCCACATATTTTTCCTCTTCCTAGCAAAATTTAAAGAAATGAGGCATCTGCATCATAGCCGCTGTCACCCTATGCCTCTTAATCTTGCTCAGTCCAAGTAGTGGTAGCAGTGATTAGCACAAACAGTGATAAAAGCACACATATATTTCTATTTCCCTAAACTATGGAGTCTAAATGGCAAAAAAAACACTAACTGTGGCTGACAATAAAGAATTTAACAGGACATGGATTTGTTACTCTTTGCTAAATATTAATGGAAACTGTTTCATTTGTACAAACACATTAAGTTCACAAAATTGCTTTAATAGCTCCAGAGTTACTGTTTCAAAGTCAACCTAAATATGCTAATAGATTTTCGTCCTTCACTTCAATTACTCCTGTTGAACAATTCCAGTTATTGTGTTTCTATAATGCTGTAACAACAAAGCATTATTGTGATAAAATGTGAAGTCATATTGATAAAAAGCTTTCTTCAGAGTGTTAAAACGTTTTAATTAAATCGTAAAGAGTCCCAGAAATGTTGTTTTCACTCAAGGTTTTGTCACATAATGTATGCATGTTGTTTAACCTTACATACATATATTAAAAAAAAAAGCATAACTCATAAGTGTATCCACCACATTTAAACTGGTTACATTTAATAAACTGTCAAACAGAATACAATTGTGTAGTTGCAGCTCCAGTAACATGCCACTTGTGTAGGTGGAGGGGTGTAAATAAAATGACACGTTCTTATACAAAAAAGCCCTTGTTGTTGTGTCCATGGACTCAAATGTGGTGCAGATGTTCTTGGTTTGTTTATGGTAAATGGTAAATGGCCTGTATTTATATAGCGCTTTACTAGTCCCTAAGGACCCCAAAGCGCTTTACATATCCAGTCATCCACCCATTCACACGCTGGTGATGGCAAGCTACATTGTAGCCACAGCCACCCTGGGGCGCACTGACAGAGGCGAGGCTGCCGGACACTGGCGCCACCGGGCCCTCTGACCACCACCAGTAGGCAACGGGTGAAGTGTCTTGCCCAAGGACACAACAACCGAGACTGTCCAAGCCGGGGCTCGAACCGGCAACCTTCCGATTACAAGGCGAACTCCCAACTCTTGAGCCACGATCGCCCGTTATGTAACAAAGACAATCGTGAATACTCGACACATTATTGTGGAGCAGTGTTACATGCTGTAGTGTTAATAATGCATCATCAGTGGTCTGCGCTGCACTGAGCAGTGCACCGAGTCCACTCTGTAGCAAACTGTGCACAATGGATAAGGGTGTGAGTGAGTGAGCAAGGGCGTTTTCTCTGCTTTGATTAAATTTATCAGAAGCCTCATTCATATTTATAGAATAACAAGCCGAATATCCAGCCTGTTAAACAAAATTACCTTTTATATTTACAGACAACAGCTTGCAGGGAAAAACACACCACCTAACTTTGAAAGGACCTTAGGGCTAGTGTTGCGAAATCAGTTTCACCCCGGTTCTTTTTATTCCTCGAAGCATCCAGAGACGGCACCGGAACTCAGTAGTCATTTCACAAAACCTTTATTCACCTTTATTCATCTTCATTTAAGCATGCATCTTCTAGAAGGGAAGACGTGCAAGGCCGGTGTCCCTCTGCAGATCTTCACTGCTTTGTCTGTGAAACACAGTTTTGTAGAAGTGACCCCATCATAAAACCCCATGGTGTGCTGCAAACTCTGTGTCTGTGTGTATGCACGACCATGTGAGTGCCTGTATTTGCGCGTACCCGTATGTCTATGTGAGTGCACGTGAGTGAGTGTGCGTGTAGGTGTGGGCGTGTCGTAACAGTCAAAGCACTGTGTGTGTATGTGTCTTTGTATACGTGACTTCCTGGGGGTCATAAAAGTAATCTCCTCACCCAAGCTACACCAAATTCCTTTAGACAACATACAAAACAGAGCTAACATATTACAAACACTGAGACCCCCACTCTGCATCCACTGGGCCATTGGCCTCTTGTTGTCTTACATTTACAGATATGGTGGAGAGTCTCCTACAAACCTACTTCTAAGTTTATAACAATTATGAGTTTTAATAAAAGTACAAGCATCAGCATCAGCAACCCCCAACTGTAGCTTCCTGTCTCCTTCTATGGCAGGCAGACCCCCAGTGTCCATAAATTCCTTTCTCTCAAAACAATTACACACACTCTCAGGGCTACAGCTAAGCCAACTTAAAACACAGACAAATCCTTCCTTATTCCTCTGATCTAAACAAATTTAACACATCATATTATAATAATTATTTTCTTGTACTCACACTAGGCATGCTTAGTTATTGTCATTTTGTTGTTTCATGTCTATTTTTCGTGAAGTTTTTCAAACTCTTGGTTTAGTGTTTCCCTACTAATTCTTTCCTCTCTGACTTTGTGTTTATTTTCCAGTTTTGCTTTGTCTCTGTCTTCATGTTCAGTGTGAGTCTTCTTGTCTCTGTGATTACTGCCTTTTGGATTCTTACATTATTTGTATTGAAGGTTGATCTTCTTGTGCTTTACATTAATTTTGCTCCCTCCTCTTACTCCCTGATTGTTTTCATCTGTTGATGATTGTGTGCACCTATATCTCATTATTGTGTATATATATAGTACTGTGCGATTTATCGGAAAAATACACAGAGATACATGGAAATACAGCATATATAAGGGAAAAAATGGAATTTGTACAAATCTAATGAGCTTTAAAGTCAATATTTGGTTTGACCACCTTTATCCTTGAACATAGCCTGGTGTCTCTTAGGCAAGCTTTCTTGTAGTTTCTTTAACCTCCTAGGACTTGGCGTTCACATATGTGGACATCACATTTTGGGTTATTTAGACCAAAACACCAAATTTTCCTCTACATGTGCCTGATATCCACTTACGAGGACATCATACTGCTACTGTTCTATCAAAATTTTAAATGAATACCCTCATATGTGGCTCTTATTTTTCTTAAAAGCAAAAATAAGGTAAAAAAAAAAATCTGGTAATTTTTGTTTGTACATTCATCGGGCCCCAATATGCCCAAATATCAAAGAGAAATTAAAAATGCATGCTGTGGAAGAGTTCGGGTCTTAGGAGGTTAAGTAGTCTTCTGGAATAGATCTCCAGGCTTCTTGAAGGACATTCAAAGTCTTCTTTGGGTGTTTGCTGAAGTTTAGGTCCTGGGGAGGCCAATCCATTACCAGTCTATGTGTGTTTTTCTATCTAGGTATCGTTTAACTGTTTTGGGTGTTTAGGATCATTGTCATGCTGTAAAATGAAGTAGTGGCCAGTCAGACTCTTATATCTCACTTTTAAGCCAATATCTCTTTGGGAATTAATGTTGTTAGTGCAAAAACATTATTTCATGCTTGTCTATCTGTGTTGTCTTTGGTGGTTTTTTTTGTAGAAAATTTGTTTTTGAATAAGAGCTTTATGCTTTATGACACAATAGTTCACTGACTGATTCATGTTCAGTGTTAATGGTCATAAAAGTCTTTCAGAAAACCTGGAGAACTATTGCTCAAGACCTTGGAAGACAAATATAAAGAAACAAGGAGTGAGTCAAGACTTTTGCACAGTACTGTAGCTCAGCCTCTCCAAGTTATTTGTTAAGACTTCTGTTATGTTCTCCTCTTGCATGACAGACGTAGTCTCTGCTTCTGTGTTTGAGTCTGAGTGTTTCGTCTTCACTCACCTCGTTTCACTCTGTGCACTAACACACCACTCTCCATTTAACCATTAGGTATTGTTAATCTCTGGGTCTCTTCCACAGTGTGTCTTTTATCCTGTCTCCCTCCCATCCCTGAGCCCGAGTCTGCTGGAGGTTTCTTCCTGTTAAAAAGGAGTTTCTTTCCCACTGTCGCCAAGTGTTTGCTCATAGGCGGTCATCTGATTGTTAGGGTCTTTACCCTACATTAAAAAGCAACTTAGGGTAACTGTTGTTGTGATTTGGCATTATATAAATAAAACTGAATTTATATGAATTTGTTCATGGTCCTATTAAACCATTTTTTAAAATTTATTACTTACTGCTTTTTAATTTGTTTTAGTTAATATTTTGCATCATAGTACAGTATATAATCTCTTCTATATTGCTGGATGCAGATCTTTCCTTATTTTACTTTACTGCCTGGAAAAATGCCTTGTTGCATCATCATGAGCGCCCACAAAACAGTAGGTAATTCACAGTTAACACCATTGGCATTTTCCTGTTATTTTCAGCAGTCTGTTTATGACAAATGTAGCAGGAGGACTCTGGGTGGCAGATGCATGCCCACTCACATGCATCAGTTCCTTTACTAGGCTGGCGGCCCATAATCCTTTATTATTCAAATTCAAATTCAAATTTTATTTGTCACGTACACAGTCATACACAGTACGATATGTAGTGAAATGCTTGGACAACTGCTCGTGACCTAAAGAAAACAAAAAAGGAAAAGGCTATGAATAAGATAGGAAATAAATATGAAAAATTAAAAAGGGTAAATTTAACTAGGAAGGAATAAAATATAAATTAAGGTTAAAAATGAAATAACTGTACAACACAAATTAGAATGAAGGGTAAATTTAACTGGGAGAATAAGATAAAATATATAAATTAAAGTTGAAAATAAAATAACTGTACAACAAAATACACAATACACAATATAGAACTATATAAGAATGTATGAAGAAATATAAATAAATATATACACAATAACAGCAGCATATACACAGTAACAGCAGCGTGATTTAAGTAATGAAGTGAAATCACAACAGAGAAGCGTGCCTCAAATGACACAAACACAAATTTTCTATAATCTAAAAAGGGTGTCTGTGAAACAAAAAATAGCACATTTTAAAAATATTTACGAGCTTTTTGTTCAGGAACTGTAACTCTTAACTTTTTAGTTATTTTATTATTAATCAGAATGTCACATGCCAAGATGGCAATAAAGGAAAGTGGACTGAAGCAAAACCCAGGGCAGACTGAGAGAGAGGAGAGGTTAGTCCAGGTGAGGAGTTCCACAGAAATATTCCAGAGGATTATGTTTGACGTGGGTGAGGTGGCTCACTTGGTTTGTCTGGGAAGAATGCATAGAGGGGGGACCGCTAGTCTGATTTATGTCTGGAGGAGGGAGAGGTTTTCTTTGTGCCTAAGATGTTATAATGATATGGCAGTATATAAAAAAATAAAATTGAAAGGTTTTCAGATGAGGGATGTCAAAGGGACAGGACAAGCTTGATGGGAACAGGTAGCTTACGCTGAAGAGCTAGCCGCTCTTTGGCTACAGAGGTAACACTGGGAAACAGAGAAATAGAGATGTTAAACTTGAAAGTTTGCAAATCTATGGAAGAGCCCGATTCCCACTAATGAAGCAGAGCATGTGGTGGAAACTTGGTGTTGGAGCTGGTCCTAAGGACTGGCTGAAAATGAGACTGATGCGCAACAAGGGAGTCAGCCGAACAGCGGGAATCCAAGGCGGCCCCTCATCTGTCCAACCCTACCTGCACTTGAAGAGAGTTGGAAGACCAAAACATGCAAATGGCTGAAAGTTATGGCGTGTAAAAAGTTGCTGCAGTGTTTTATGGTAAGCCAGAGCTGTGGCTTCCTGAATAACTTCAAAACTGCTAATGGATGCAGGGTCTGTGTTTAGACTTTTGTGACATGCAGCAGCCCAGTGTCTTAATTATTTGTTATTGTTTTTATCCTTGAGTGACTCACAGTGATTCATGTTCAGTCCTTTTAATTTTTTTACTCTAACTGGTGAAACTGGCTGCTTATTTCTAAAGGCACAAGTTTTTTTTTGGATGCAGACATTCAAGGACTTGTAGACTCAAATTTCCTCTCAAAATGCCCGTCCCCTCTGAGAAGAAAGATGGTTCACAAAGAGGTAATATACATCTTCACGTCAGGAAGATTACAATCTTTTTTTTAAATATAGTTGTGAACAGATGGCCACACAATGTCTCTGGTCTCCACATACACAAACTGTAGTTTGTTTTTTAAAACAATAAATATCTCTATTAAGCCATTACACATATTTTACATGATAAACTGAACGTTTTTGACTGAAACAGCCATCACTTCTCTGGCCCTGATGTCAGTGTCATAAGCCCGGGGATGGACCAGTTGAGCTTAAAGTCAATTAGAAATAGGCACGAAAGCCTGAGATGATATGTGTTACATTTCTTCACTTTGCTCGATTCAATAAAATGATAGTTGAAAATTATTCTTTAACACAAATTTAGTTTAATTCAATGAGGACATTCAGTGACGTGACTTCAAGGAGTTCCTCGGACTGATGCTGAGGTCTGCAAAGTGGGTCCACTCTTTCATTTTAACAGCCAAAAGTTACTTAATGCTGAACTAATCCCTGTGAGGTTTCTGTAGAGAAGATATGAAGTGTACAAATCTTAGCAAGCTTTCCTCGTGCCCAAGTGACAGAGCTCTCTAGTTACAGAATTTATTATGATGAAAGTGACTGAAAATGGAAAAACTCACAAAGGAAAATAATTGAGGTGGAACGATGGGTCAACAAAACATTCAACTTTAAATTGGTTGCCATCATTGCTTCAGCCTTTAACTGTATTTTATTATTGCAGCCTTGATTCATAAATAAAAGTACATCTTTAATTATTTTAAACAATGCACTTTTCCTTATGACCTCATGCTCATATCAGGTGTTAGGAGAAATGATCCATAGGTTTATTTAAGTTTCCTGTCCTCTGTTTGCCTGGCTTAGATGAATAACTTTGTGATTTTACTGTGAGTGAGAGCTTGGGCAGCGTGGTGTATGCTGAAGTCATTTAAGGAGAATCTGTGACATGGCGATGAGTCAGAGGTAGGAATAAATGCGCCTTAGAGCCAGAGGAAGTGGTTCAAGTAGATACTTCAAATAGTTTTTTGTTTGATAGAAAGTAAAGGGGGTCACTAATCTAATGTTGGCCTTTGGCTTTCAATGACCACTATTCAAAGCAGCTAGATGAATGTGACCCATTGTGAGCTATGTCTTTCATTAGTGCAATAATGCAGAATCCCTATAGGTCCATGTCTGTCTTACATGTTAAAATGAGAGGAGCTCTAGAGTTTTCTGTTAGATAAAACAGAGTTTCTTGTTGAAACGCAGAGCTGTGATGTGCGGGAAGAGAATAAGCATGCAGTTTATGTTTCGTTAACACACAGATAGATAAGAATGTTGGGTAATTTTCAAACAATGTTGCCAATATTTTTATGTCCAAGGTGTCACGATTTCTGCCCGTTTAAACTCTTTGTGTGTTTACAGCATGCACAGTGTGATAAAGCTGTGATAATTTGCACAAGAACAAGCGACACCCCTGTCAAGAAAAATGTGCCCGCTCTGACTAAACCAGTGAAAATGCAGTGACAGTGTCCCCCGCAATGCTAATTTCTCAAGCACCATGAGTGAAAATCTTTCAGCTGTTTTCTCTCATTTCATTAGGATGTGGCTCTATTTCATGCACAGCAAAAGAATATTGTCACAAAAACACATTTTGACTTTTGGTGTGATATAAACAATGAGAAATTGTTGGTAGATATTCATAAATAAGGTACTACTGTGTTTTTCCCTTCACTTTCCCCCTTGTTAGATCAAATCTTTTTCATGCAGCCCTAATAACAGATACATGAGAGAGCTGTAGTATTAACATAACAGTGTTAAAAGACATAAAAAGATGGGATTTTTTGTCTGTTTAAATTCTGGACCGCTAAGTCTATATAATAAGCATGCACAGACTTTGGGTACTTTCACATTTGCAAAAGCCTTCAAAAAAAGTCACTGATGTCAATGAAAAATCCATGAACGCTAAGGCAAAAATAAATCAGTTTCTGTTAACACCACGAGAAGATTAAACTTCAACAGCTGTGTTCTACAGTTTCAAGACTAAAACACGAGGAAATAGGGGATAATACAGCAACCTGGAAACAAAGATAGTAACTGTGCAAATACAAAGTGGCAACTTTTGGTGCTACAGAAAAAGTGGTCAGTCTGCTGACTGTGATTCAATCCCCGTAAATCCTCCACAGTGAAATGTTCACCTGTACAGCAGAGATAAACAGCCTGGAATAAACGGATTTCGGCTTTTGGTCTAATTTTCCCCCACAAGACAAAAAACATAATTTTTAACCAGCCCACTAATTTAAATTGCATTAATGTGTAAAGTTTTGCATGCTACTTTTAGCAAGAGGTGGAGTCCTTTTTGTTGTTCTACAATTTAGTTGAACTAAGATCAGTTTCTTTAGTAATTCTGCATTCAGTAAAGTTAAAGGCGCTTCAGTAGCAAAGTTGAAAAAGCAACAAAAAACAGGATTTGTTTTGCTCCTTAGCAAGCCGGAGCATTATGCATCACCAGCAATACAGCATAATGCTTTGCTTTTTGGGGAGTTCTCTTTTTTTGGCACTTAAAAATACCATCACCACATATTCACAAATAGAGCCTGGTCAGTGCTCTGTGTATGGCTAATAGACAACAATTGACTGCCGCCATCTTGGATTTTTACGTGGGACTACTTTAACTTCTTGAGTTGGAAGTCCAACTCAAGTGGATTTTCCAATTGAAAATTCCAACTGGGAGCTTGGAAATTCACTCTTCACCAGGAGTGGACAATCTGTTCTTCATAACCAAGCTAGCTAGTCTGTGCTAGCAATAGCATTAGCACCCTAAATGTCCTGTTTGATTTCACAAAACAAGATGACAACATCAGAGATGCCAAACTTGACGCCCTTTGGCTGTTGCTAAACCAAAACATGTCCATTGATATTATAATGGATTTATCTATATTATACATGTTCAGTAGTAACAATTATATAGATGCAAACAGAACATTTTTTTTGTTTTCTTCTTTCTTAGTCTTCCTAGTGTTTCTGTGGTGCCTTTCTATTGATAGTAGAGATGGCATTATACCACTTTTTTATGTCTGATATCGATACCGATATCATAAATTTGGATATCGGCCGATACCGATATGAATTAAACTTCCGATATAGTGTGTTTTTTAATCAATAAAACTGTTTTTTAATATCTTGCTGCTTTTTGTATAAGTTCATACTCAAGTTAAAAAAACAAAACAAAACAAAAAAAACTAACGCTATTCTGTTATACCTGTATGCAAAAAATGCATTGCACCCAAAATATTTCATAGTTCAGCAATACTGATCAATCTAATAAACTTAAACCTACTCCATCCTCCCTATTCTGGTATTTTAAAGAGTAAGCAACCTAACTAATAGGGCTCTAAAACTCCCAGCAAAAAAAAAAAGAAAAAAGAAAAAATAAGGAACCACCCTCCACCTCATGATGCTTAATCGACGTAATCAACTTTAATTTGATGCAGTGTGAAAAAAAAATGCACAGAAATAAATTATTTTTCAAGAATAATTAAATAGATTCAACATCTTTCTTCAACAGAACGGCAGACTGCACAGATGGTACCTTCCCAAAGGAAAAAGTAGTATAGCTTACTAGGGTATATTAGACTTAATAGTTACTATATACAGTAATGGACTTCTATTCATTTTACATCAGATTAAAACTTTGGGTGTAAGATTCAGATAATTATTTAATAAAAGCTAGACATTTTAAATGAGAATAAGAAAGAAAAGTATGTCTTTGTGCCCCCTTCTCCCTGTTCATGCCCTATCGGCCCCCCTGGCTAAACTTTGCTAGATCCGCCCCTGCACAGTTACCAGCCGTCAGCTACATAGAAAAGGATCCTGGTGTAAAAAGTAATATTAAATAAATAAAACAAAGATAAACAAACAAGAGAGACGGACTCGCGACAGAAAAGCCGATCAGCTGATCACTGATCAGTTTCATGATTGAAGTAGCAGCAGGAGAGGGAGGGGGAGAGAAGAGGCAGTCGCTCCATATATCGGTTGTTAAGCTTAACGTGGGAATGCTTTACAAACATTCAGAGATCAACTTACACACTTGCTTTACTTCTCTCTGGGATCACTTCCTCGGAGATGAAATGCTGGTTTGGTAGCGAAACTACAAATACACACAGCCGCTCTATCACGTGAGCATACTGCTCCAACGTGCTACGGTTAAGAGGAGAGTTACGCCGTGTCGCAAGTTTTGTGAGGTGCTTTTTTGATATCTAATGGATCGATTACATTTTTTATTTCTCTCCGATATCCGATCCAGTAATTTACGTCAGTATCGGACCGATACCGATACGTAATATCAAATCGGTCCATCTCTAATTGATAGCAAACAAAAATTGACATGACATTTCGCTCTGGCATTCATACTCCCTGAAATAATTTTTATAAAGGAAAATGTGTTTGTCACAGAGAATCACTGTTTTTAGGCAATCCTCTAAATGCTGCAACAAAGGAGATGAGTCGAATCTCCCTATAATAACTCATCTGGCAGAGACTGAGAAGCTGTCAGAGTGGATCTGAGCACTGTGTTACTGTACACCTGTCAGGAGTGAGTGCACATGGTCCGCAAATACTGCAAAAGCCACGGGGATGTTAGTGTTGGAAGTCAAATTACTGTTTCCACCCACTGATTTTTTACTGCTCTTGGTTTATTGTAAACTATAAAAAAGATTAGGAGTATAATCTACCTTAATGAGCCTCATCTATAAAGGCAAGCTGGTTTCATACATCCTTGGAGAAATGGTGTGGGTAGACTTGGGTGAGTTAGACTGAAAAAAAGCTAACAAACGGAAAACAAACATAATCTATTAGCATTTTCATTTTCTTCCACTTATGAAAGCAAATTGAAAAAAGCAACAAAATGCTGAAAAGGTAAAATAAAAAAGAGTCAAAGCAACATGATAAAGTTTATAATTCATATTGGAAGTATCAATTAAAATGACCCTTTATGAGTCTCAGTCAAGATACCCAGTGAGACCAGAGCACAGAAAGGTGTGCATAAATAATATTATATTTAATCATCTATTAAGGAAAATGTCATTAAGACCACCTCCATGCACGCCCTCGCCAATATGCACTAGCCGAAATACAATATGAAAACATCAATCAAGACAAGGCAAAGAAACTCCAATGCCAAAATGAATAATGATCATTGCAACAGAGTAGAAGGTTAGTTTGTTCCAAGGTAAAGTAATTAGTTTTTGAAGAGTGTTGTGCATAAACTCCAATAAGGAAAAAGTGAATTTAAAAGTTAAATTGATAGATTTCTCCTGGAGTCCATGGAGTCATTGGTTCAACACTGAATGTATAAGATATCTCGGCAAGTAGCAGACAGATTTCTTTGTATAAGACATTTATAACTGAAAAGAGTTTTGATGATTTCCTAACTTGGGTGACCTCTTAGGCCGAGGGACTGGTCTGTGACCCAAGGCAAATCCTTGTTGCTTGAGAAAAAGAATCTGGCTGTTGATGGGTGAAATAAATTAGTATTATACCAACAACTTCCTTGTGATTGCTTTGAGTCCTTTGAATTCAAGTTGAACAATCTCTGGTTTTGGTTTGTATCGCAAAGTATTTTCTTTGCTAAGATAACATGACAGGTTAGTTTTGCAAAGTTGCATCTGAGTAAACTACAAGACTTCTGGAACAATATCATTTGAATACATGAAGCCAAACTGTCAAACATGATGGTGGAGGGATGATGATTTGGGCTTGTTTTGCAGCCAGGGGACCTGGGCACCTTGCAGTCATTGAACTTACCATGAACTCCTCTGTTTATTAAAAATATTCTTGAGTCAAATTTTTCTGCTCAATAACGAAAAGTTGCCTGACACTGAGTCATGCAACAGAACAATGATCACAAGCACAGCAGCAAATCTTAAAATAAATGGCTGAAAAAGAAAAGAATCAAGGTCCAGACCTCAACCTGATTGAAATGCAGTGGTGGGACCTTAAGACAGCTGTGTTCCTTCACATTGATGTGAGGGAGTGATAATGTCACACAGAAAACAATTAATTAAAGTCATTGCTGCTCAAAGTGCTTCTAGTGCTTCAAGTGCCAATGCTGTGGAAACAGAGGTAGTACTGATGAATAAAAAAAGAAATTACCCAGGAATTTATCTCAGCAAGCAAGTTTTCTCTTGCAAATCACCATCATGTGTGATCATGAAGAGTGAACATCAGCTCCAAAGAGCATGTCAAAGTGATTTTTCAACATAATGAGTAGTTGTACTGTTGATACACAGTTTTACTTTGAGGTGATTTTCATACTGTGGTGTTCCTATTTTTACTTCTCTTTGTTAATCACTATTTGAATTTTCTTCTGATATCTAACACGTGTTTTAGCAGCACAAAAATATCTCCAGTATCATTCTCTAATCTCTGGTATCATAAACCTGTAATCAGGTTGTCTTTGATCTTGTGTTTTCTTTGCGATTCTGAGCCCTTTCCGTCAGCTGAATCGACCTGATGAGCTGTGCTCTGATGAGCTATATCAGGCCCCTCTTTTGACTGTGATGGGTTGAATTTTTTCCTGCATCAATTCATGACAGTGAGTCACATGAAAATTACCCTTCCTCTCCCAGAGCATCTACCTGGTTTAAGCATACTGTGTTATTTAAAATCACTCTTACTGCCGCCTTTCAGTCAACACATCGGCTGGCTGGGACATTTTACATCAAAGTAGAAAAATTGCTGCCGTGTTGGGATTACATCTTTGAAAGTAAATGGACAGGATGGAAATTACGTGACAGCCATGGCTCAGGACCAAAGACCACTCCAGCTTTGTTGCATCTTGTAACGGCGTGCAGTCTACATGTAATGCACCGCAATGCAAAAACTAGATTTGTGAGGAAATGTGTTATTCTTATACTAAATTAAAAATACATGTCAAGTCTCGTACACAGTGATGACACATGTGGGAGCTCATTTAAATTTTATTTTGGAGTCTCAACATGGATCAGTTATGTGGGTGTGTAGAGGCAGGCTAAGAGAGAAGCTTGAGATAAAATGAACAGGTGTACAGTAGGACTGACATAAAGTCTCCTCGCCAAAGCAAAGAAGAGGAGACAGCTGATGAGGGCTGTGAGGAACAGAAGAGAAACTTATAACTGTTCAAACCAACTGATTACTGCCCGACTACTGATCTCAAATCCAAAATAATAAGATCTGTGACCACCTGCACAGTCTTTGGAGCTGTATTAAGTTTTCTTTTAGGGGTTTTTCCCCCGCTGCGTAACAGGTGGTTTAGTGTTGATGAAAAACAAGATCTTATTTCCAGTCTGAGCAAGCTTGTTTTGGTAATCTGCTGAACACTGCATGGGAAAAGCCAGACTTCATTATTTCCAATCATGGCTTCTCAGCTCGTGACAGCCTAAAACGTTTTGACACTTCCTGTTTGGACATTTAGAAACTGTATCTATTGCTTAAAAAAGCATCCAACTGTCCAATCTAGACTGGGCAAATGATATAAATCTGAAGTTTTCTACTGATTAAGCAGAGGTTTGAATCTTTCTAGTAGAGACAAAACAAGTCAGTCATCATCTGACTCTCCCATTATGTATTTTTCTTTTACACACTCTTTTGGTTCCATTTCATTTCTATTTCCAGTACTTTAAGCTTCAGCAGACAGCTGTATTCAGCAAATAACCCACAATCCACTGCTTGTGCAGCACCAGAAAGTAAATAGACTATACTCCATACATAAAGCCTGTCAGTGGTTTACAATGGAGCCAAACTGAAACCTTAAAAGCTTTGTGGTTAACCCCCGTCTATTGTTGTTGAGGGAGGCTCTTCGAAATATGGGAAAACAGGGTGATATGAGAAAGAGAGAACCTGAATGAAGGGTAGAAAACGTGTACAGAATTAGCAATATATTTTATAATGGCCAGGATGCATTAAAACTGGACGGCATTCACAAATACTTACAAAGAATAAGCCAATATGAGGAGCAGGCTGTACATTTTCTGTAATAAATGATGAGGAAATAAGAGGTCATCATATCAAAACAATAAAGATGTAGCTTTAATTCATCTCCCTAAACCTTGCCGGTCTGCCTCATTCACATGGCTTGTGAATCACTCCATACATCTGTTTGAGGACTAATATTTATTTAATTATGTTATATTAGCAAATTAGGTAATTTCAAAGTAACCTAAAGCAGGAGTGTTCAGAAGGATGGAGCTAACCAGCTATTTAATGATACAAATATCTGAGTAGATTTTGAATGAGAGTCAGAGACTTATTGGCAGGGGAGCTTCTTGGTTGTTTTAATTGTATTTAATGAGGTGGTGGTGAGGTTGGGGGGATACAAAGAATCAGCAATGGTGGCCACACCGGTAATCAGAAATAACTACAGAGTTGAAAATTACCTTAGAAGTGAACAGTTCCTTTACTGAGCCAGTGAGTTAATGTCTGTCAGAACTCACTGAATCTCGTTGTTGCTCCATGACCACAGTACCACTGACAGTACCAGTCTGCATCTTAAGGTCCAAGAAATTGTGCCTTTATTCTTCAAAATTACAGGATGAGCTTCTTTGGAGCTTACCTTTATGAGCAACTAAGAGGCTTTACTTTGCAATACAGAAAAACAAGAACATCCCAGTTCACATGTTTAGAACTTTGTTCGTACCACGAAGAAAGATGATATCGAGCTGAGTCATGTCTCTGTCATTTGGAAAAAGGCCAGATGGGGTGGATGAAACTATCTACACCCTCACTTATCTTAACTGCACTACTGTATAGCTCTGTGTAAATAATCATTCTGTACATTTGATAATTTTTAATCCTACAACTGTTTACAACTTGCATAGTTCCCATTTCTGTATAGCTGTATATCTCAGATTTCTGTAAAGTTATTTATTTCATATTTATATCCTGTTCATAGCCTGCACATAGCTTGTACTCACTACAGCCTGTACATACTTATAGTTATAGGAGTTATCAGGAGAGTTTTCTCCAAGCATGACATCCCGGTGCATTTCAGACCCAGCAACACACTCAGACAAAAACTGGTTCACCCGAAAGACAAAACGCCAAAACACAGACTTAACAATGTGGTGTATGCTGTACAGTGCAGCGAGGAATGCCCAGACCTCTACATTGGAGAGACCAAACAGCCACTTCACAAGTGCATGGCACAACACAGAAGAGCCACCTCCACAGGACAAGACTCAGCAGTCCATCTGCATCTTAAGGATAAAGGACACTCCTTCGAGGATGCCAATGTTCACATTTTGGACAGAGAGGACAGATGGTTTGAAAGAGGAGTGAAAGAAGCCATCTATGTCCACTGTGAGCGACCATCTTTGAACAGAGGCGGTGGTTTACAACACCAACTCTCTGCCATCTATAATCCAGTTTTGAGATCCCTTCCCAGACGCCTTAACGCCCACTCACATCCTGGGCCATCTGATCTCAGGAATTCGCATGATAAGGTGGGGCCAGGTTTCACAATGAACTCACCCGAAACTCTGGCTGATTGGGACCCACACCCAGTTTCACACCTTGGCTCAGGCGATTAGAGGATCATCAGGGGGTCCTTTTGTCCCTCTGTGGGGGGACACTCCCACTAGGTTTATATCTGGGACTCTCCACCATTTGACCTTAGAACTGAAGAAGCTTCTCGGATGAGAGGCGAAACGTCTTGAAGTAACTTAAAGAAGTCCAGACGCTTTTCTTTGCAAGCTCCTTTGACTATGATGACCTGGATGACTGAGAACCTTCACAGACTTATAGTCAGTGTTGGGGAGTAACGGAATACATGTACCGCCGTTACGTATTTAAAATACAAAATATGAGTAACTGTATTCCGTTACAGTTACCGTTTAAAAAGGTGGTATTCAGAATACAGTTACTTTGTTGAAATAAATGGATTACACTGCGGTACTTTCCTGTTTCATTTTGTCGCGGGTCAGGACTGTTTGGGTTTGTTTGACAGCTACGTTCTGTTGTTCCAGGGGGCAGCGCTACGGTTGCCATGGTTACAGGGCGACGCTCTCTCTCTCTCTGCGACTGTGTGTTTCCTAGGTGAGAGAGCGCCTTTTCGTTGTTGTTGTTGTTGTTGTTGTGCTAAGCTAACAGGCAGAATGCTACAAGCATAGCTCTAAAGAATGTAGCATCATGGGCAGTGTAGTCCGTGTTGCAGAGAGAATGGACTGCCATACACGTTATGGGTCTGTGAGCGCGAGGAGGGAGAGAGAAAAAGGGGAGTGGAAAGGTAGGAGTTGTCATCGAGGAAAAACGGGAGCTGGAAGCATGTAAATATAATAATAACCACTTCAGCCAAGCTATTAAGACTCGACTGTACACCGTGTTCGTGTTTTCCTCCGAAAACAATAAGTTCCGTTGGAGCAGTCTTTCAATGCCTCTCTCTGTCTCTCGCAAGAAAAGTTGACCCACACAACAAAGTAAAGCTAGTTTTCGGCTACGAGCCGACAGGGACCCCGCCGTATTAGTCAGAGGTCCCTTTACTACAGTTCGGAGTCGCGGACCTTCAGTAATAGTAATAAATCACACAGCAATAGTACATTCACGTTGTTGTAAAAAGCATGATAATATATTAAGTAATCCAAAGTATTCAGAATACGTTACTGTCATTGAGTAACGTAACGGAATACGTTACAGAATACATTTTGGGGCATGTATTCTGTATTCTGTAATGGAATACATTTTAAAAGTAACCTTCCCAACACTGCTTATAGTTATAGAATATTCACAACATACTTCATACCGTGTACATTATAACATACCATAATAGACCCATTTCTGTAATATACTTACATATCTATACTATTGCTAATATATATTGTAATATATCTATATCACTAAAGCACTTCTGGATGGATGCAAACTGCATTTCGTTGCCCTGTACCTGTGCATGTGCAATGACAATAAAGTTGAATTCTATTCTAATTCTATGCCTCCCCATACCCCCTTTCTAGACGCACCCCTGCTTTTTGGAGCCAGAACCTCGCTGTTATGGTTTTTAGTTTTGTGGATTTATGACTCCTTTTGGTTTTTTGTATTATTTGTTACTTTGATCATTTGTCACATATAATTGTTTGATTGTGCTGTCTTGCGTAGTCTTCGTCATTGTGTTAGGTTACTTCCTGTCGCCCACACTACCAATCCTCGGAGTATATCTGAGAGAAGAAAAAGCATAATAGGACCTGTTTAAAGTGCAACACTCCTTAGTAACAAATTGGTAAAATTAAATCCTGCAATTTGGTAATGAAAAGCTTAAACACCAAAACCAAGGTGTGAGTAGCAATAAGTTAGCATGAGTATAATTGTTGCTGCACTAACTATCGGATTAATTGTAGCTTAGTGCATCTGTAGCAATTGCAGCAGGATAACTGAGGAGGACACTAACTTTGGATCACGTGAGTTTATGTATGTCAGACTTTGGGAAGTTCCCCCTCATATGTCTCTTTGGAACTTAAAAAGAGTTCACTGTTCAGCTTGAGCAGCCTGATCTCGCTCGAAAATTGCAAAGCAAATGGAAATATGTCACAGTCAGTGACCCAAACTGTGTGGGGAGTTCACATTTACTTCTGCACATAGAGATAATATCTTTCCTGTTTTGCACATTATACCATCAAAGACAGATAACTTTGAACTTTTATAACTGTGGTTACATTTCCCTTTGAGTGTGCTGTGTGACTGGTTGCAATTATGCATACTCAGTGCACGGTGGGACTTAAAGTAGGTTGTTTATGATGAAATTAGTTGTGTACCTGTGAAGGTAACCCAGTGTATAGGTTATAATTATACAGTACATGATTGCCTCTTGCAGTACTATTTTAAATGTACATTCACTTTTTTGTTTTAAATTAACCATGAATCTTAGCTTATAACCTCTATTTTGTGACATGTGACTCCAAGTACACCTGCACCTGCATAAATGCACTTTTTGAAAAAATGAAATAGCAAAGAGAGTTGAACCAAATGCCCCCCTCGTGAAGCTTAGGTTGCTCATCCAGCTCATTTCATCAGGAGGAATAGAGCTGCTGCTACATCGAGGCCCTGTCTAAAAAAAGCTGTGATTCTCATATAGCTACTGTAGTAGAGTCCAAGGATAAAACAGTGTTGCAGATTTTGATACTTCAGATGAATTCAAATGCATCCTCAAGCAGAAATAGAAATAATGTCTGGTGTCGAATTGGCAGTGGCCCAAATAAAAGATTAAATCAATTAAATTCAATTAATGCAGGTCAATAATTTTTCACTGTTTGTTTTCTTTAGGCTGTGCTCTTCAGCATCACTGACATGCTCTGATATGACCCAGCTCATAAAAAATATTTTATTTATTTCCTTCCAAATAAACCTTCAGCTGTTGTGATTCACATAGAGATTCTGATTGTTTGATATTTATTTGCACACATTTATATGCTGTTTTATTCTCCTGAACAGGGCATTTATTAGCACACAGCCTAGCTGTGAACCTTTTCTTAGGATCCACGGGAAAAGTAAAACACCAGCGTTATTGGATATAAATATGTATAGCAATCTTTACGAGGGTGAAAGCATCAGTCAAAGTATGAATAAAAAGAAAATCAAATGAAGGTCAATAAGTGAAAGGTGGGCCCATTTTTCAGAGAGTGAATTTTGAGTAGACAGCCCTTTTTTCATATTATTTTTGATCCACTGAACTCTACCTCCGGCAGGTTAACCTCGTAGCACCGCAGCGATCAGTCTCACCTAAAGGAAATCAACCTTTGGGACACCAGAGAGCCCAGAGCTGCCAGTGTGATTGCATTTACGAGAGAACTTTGGACATTTGATCCAACAACAGGGAATCATTTTTGAAACTTTGAGGCAGAGAAGCACAGCTGAATTTCACATTCGCCCCTGGGAGACATTTGAAGTGTTTGTTTTGAAAGAGGCCATCAGTTTATGTCCATCTGTACAATGTAGCTGGTAGTTTAACGTTGATTAGCAATTAGCGCATCTAGTTAATCTTTGTGTAACCACTTTTGGTGCGTGATGGGAGGAAGCGCTCTACTGGAAGGCGCTCCTCAGCAACAACTATCAGATCTTTTTTTTATTAAAGTCGCTCTTTCGTCCAGTACTGCACCACCACTTTGCGTTTCTTCTCAGCTGAGGAAGGGGAAAGGGCAATTGGTCTAACACACCTAGGATGTCAGCTTCAATCACTTCCAAATGAGCTGACATGACATAACTGACATGAGCTGACTGTGATCCTGTGGACTGTAAGACGGAGCAGAGTATCGGGTATAATTAAACCAAAGGAGAAGAAAGGCCAAAATGCTGTGTCTATTGAGCTGATCTGAACTCTCTTCACTGTTTGTACTGTGGAAAAATGGCTTTTACTTTTCAAAGGAACTTTTCTTGGTAGATTGGCTGCACATTGTTTTTCTTTTCTGAAAGAAGAAAACAATTGCAGAGTAAAAGGCTAGCCAGTGTCCCACCACACTCTGGCCTTGAGGTATAACATGCTGGAAGAGATAAACATAAAACATAAAAATAGGATTTTTCTGTACACCGGCCACAAGATTCTATGTCAGCAAAGGTAAAAGCACACCGTGCAGAGACAAAAAAAAGCAATTTCACTGGAGGTTACACATCTGTGTCAACACAGGCTAATAAATGCTTTTTACGCTGTTTACTGATTGATTTTGTCTGGTGGATCCATTTACAATCAGACCAGAGGAGAGCGAATCAGCCGTGAATAATTCAGGCTTTGAATATCTGAATAATTAGGTTTCTTACTTTGTGCTGTCCATACTTCAAAAAACAGAAAATCTGACAGTGATGTAAAAGACAGAGTTGCTGCAGCTCGCAGGAGAAAGTGCAAGAATGAATTAATAAAGATTCTCATGTAATTTTAAAGGTTTATATGACAACACAAGTCCTCTAAGTCTCGAGCATGAGCTGTTTGTAAGCTCGAACTTCAGAAAATCAGAGGCTCAAACATCATTAAATGAAACATGTGGCACGATTACTTAATAATTACATACAAGTGCAACTACGACATTAATTCTAGTAACCTATCCTAAAAATATCAAAGTTATAGCCTACTTACTAAATTATACAGTAACTTGAGGTTGAGCTGTGTCAAACCCATTTGAACCCATTTTTTTCCGCATGTTAAAAAAAGAAGAAGCTAAAATTAGAACCAACAGGAGCAGGTCTTGTTCCTCAGCTGCCATGTTAACACATGGACAGCTATTATGAAGCATTATTTAATTTACCAATCATTTCAATGGTAAACAGGATCATCAAATTTCATGTAGAGAATATTCTATCAAACCTGCTACAGTCACCACTCAGGAGGTAGAGCGGGTCATCTGCTAATCAGAAGGTCCGTGGTTCGATCCCAGGGTCATCTAGTCTGCATGTCTCATGGATCCATCGGCATGTTAATGTTTGCCAAAAGCACTGTATGTGTGAAACCCAGCAACAAGGAACACAACACCCCACACAGTGCTCCAATAGTGAGTATCAGATGTACCTTAATCTGATGAAAAGCCATAGACTGAGCAGCAGATGTACTGTCGCCTTGATGTCTTCCATTGTTGTGTTGCATTTGCATTGCATACTAATGATGTCACAGGACTTTCAGGCAGCCTTGCCATAACGTTCCCACACAAATTGACTTTGTGCTGAATTGGATAATGACCAAAACTGAGTAAGTATAGTTGAGTGAAGCTGAGTGGGTGCTAGTGAAAAAAAGCTTCAGATACCACAATCTGCACCGTACCAGTGCCGCTTCCATCACTACAAACTGAACCACAATGCTGCAAACCGCCTACTTTCTGTGTAACCTTTGAATAAGATGGAACATTTCTCAGTATCAAACAACCACATAACTAAGCCGATACATTATGCACAGATCTGCAGCTGATTTAAAACAAACATCTAAACCAAAAATGGACATTACACGTCACGTTTTAAATTATAAATTGAAATTTCCAGTTCATCAAATGTCTCTTAGTGAGCAGTCCTTACCCGAGGAAAGAATCTCTCTTCCTCGTCTGTCCTCTCATGCTTACATCGTTTTTGCATCTGTGAGAGTGTCGCACATTAACACTTCATTCCCCTGCAAAATACAGCAACTGCAGCTTTAGCTTAGCAGGCACATTTGCCTGTTTGAAACATTGCATTCAAAATTGCAAGCATGCTGATCCACACAGGTATGCACACATGGGTATTCACAGACGCGGACTAAAGCTTTCTTGGCTGCTGCCTCAAAGCACACTGTGCGCTGTCTATCTTGCGTGCTGCACAATATCGTTTATTATTTAGTAAATATTGATATCTATGACTAGCTAGTTTATTGTGATGGTGCTTTGTTTTCTCTATTTTTATGTTGCTCTTTGTTGTTTGCTGTCTCCTCTGTTTGTTTTTTTTGTTTGTTTGTTTGTTTGTTTTTTTGTTTTTTTTTTCTCCATACAGGTGACCCAGGAGTTCTTTTTTTTTTCTCTCTCTCTTCCCCCCCCTTCTCACCGTCTCTTCTCCCCTTTGGTTTTCTTTCTTTCTCTCCCCCTCTTTCTCTCATTCATTCCCCCTGTCCTATTTATTAAAAAAAAAAAAAAAAAAAAAAAAAAAATGACAAAGGATGAACTGAAGCTCTGCCATCACGTAATGTCGCATACTGCTGTTTCTGATGTCATTTAGAAAAAAAAAACAAAACAAAAACAAAACAAAACATTGCATTCAAAATGACTTGCCAGTTTAAAACAGGCACTCTGTTTCAACTGCCTCCTCTTCTGTAGCACTAGTTGCATGTTGAAGTGAACACATGATCTTGCAGAGGGTGCAGGAAGAATAATGTGGTGACTTACCTGTCTCCATGACACCGGCTGAAAGGACCAAAAAACTACCACGCATGAAAAATTAACTTGCCATTATATTTAACCTAACCAGCTTTAATTAACCTCTCAGTGTAATACCGTGTTTCCTAAAGCTGCTATTTTTTATACTACAGTTTGTGATGCTACAGTGACTTAATTTTGCATAGATGATTACTTTTAACTGGACACCACTGCAGAAGTTTTCCTGCAACCAAGTTAAACTTCTTTGTAGCTTTTAATATTTCACTAACTGTAGGCACTAACAGGCCTACTTGTTGTTCTTAGAGTATTTAAAAGTAGAATGGGAGGGAGAGCCTTCAGTTTTCAGGCCCCTCTTCTGTGGAACCAGCTTCCAGTTTGGATTCGGGAGACAGACACTATCTCTACTTTTAATATTAGGCTCAAAATTTTCCTTTTTGCTAAAGCATATAGTTAGGGCTGGACCAGGTGACCCTGAATCCTCCCTTAGTTATGCTGCAATAGACGTAGGCTGCCGGGGGATTCCCATGATGCATTGAGTTTTTCCTTTCCAGTCACCTTTCTCACTCACTATGTATTAACAGACCTCTCTGCAGTGAATCATATCTGTTATTAACCTCTGTCTCTCTTCCACAGCATGTCTTTTATCCTGTCTTCCTTCTCTCTCTTTTTTTTTTTTTTTCTTCTCCTTTTCCTCTTGTTGCACAAGCTGGGAAAATATGTTTTATGTGTGCAAGCTTTCAAGCTATGCTAAATAAAAACAAATGCCACAAACTGTGTTTCATGTTGTTACAGGAATCTGCATGTATTCAGTTGGGAATGGAGAAAATGTTGAAATGATTGATTCTAATTTGCTGTTAAGTCTCTTTCACACTGCTGGAATTGCAGCTACAAGAACACAGAACACACACTGTGGAACAGTAAGCTTTAATTTTTTTAATGGGTCCAGTTTAAAGTTGTAGTGCTCTATTGTGCATCAATCACTATAGAAATACACAGCGGCTTAGAGAGTACACTGAGCAATAAAATCATTAATTTGAATTAAAATGTTTATTTTACTGCTCTGTGCACTAAATCACCAGAATAACAATTTGCTGTTACATTCATCTCTTGTCCTTTTTACATTATATTTTGTTGGCCTGTAAAGCAGCATGGCATTGTGGTGGTTATCACTGTTGCCTCATGGCAAGAAGGTCCTGGCTGTGGCCTTTCTGTGTGGATTTTGCATGTTCTCCCCAGGTTTGTGTGGTTTGTTTCCAGGTACTCCAGCTTCCTCCCACAGTCCAAAGACAAGCATTTAGTGAGGTAAGGTTCATTGATCATTCTAAGTTGCCCAAAGGTGTGCAAATGGTCGTCTGTCACGATGTGAATAGAATGGGATAGGTTCAAGTCCCCCCGTGACCCTGATAATAATAAGAATATATATTTTGATGTTATATTTTTAAGTTCTTTAGAGATTTTTTATTAACATTTTATCATCATCTGATACTGTCTGTAGCAAGTGGCTCTCAGCGATTCTGTATGATCACTTTCTGTGTGTGTGTGTGGGGGGGGGGCTGGGTCTGTTCTGGGTCTGTCTGGGTCTGGGATTGCTGAGCTTTGGTCCTTCTGGAACATTGTTATTGAGGGGGGGTTCCCCTCCCTGCTGCTCCTTGCTTGGTCCTGCCTTGCTAGGCGTTTTTCTTGTGGTTGCTGGCCTGCTCCCATGGAGGTTGTGGTCTGAGGTGCCTTGGGCCTCTTTATCATGCAGTGGGGGCTCCACTGGATGTTGGGCGGTACCTGGATCCCTGGACCCCGTCCTTTGCACGTACCAGGGTTGGCTGCCCACTGCCTCTGGTTCTTTGGCACTCCTGCCCTTTCGCTGTGGGTGCTCAATCTGGGGCTTCCCTCTGCTAGGATGGACGCACAGTTGTCATCGAGATGTGTGAGTTCAGGTCCTCGCTACTCTTCAGGGGCTGTGGATGGGCCAAGGTCTCCTGGGTCTGGCTCTCCAGACTGCATTGTAGCAGTCTCTCACCCTCATTTTTAGGTGTGATTCATGGAAAAAGCTCATACACAGACCCGCACAGTCTCTGTCTCGCTTTCTTTCTCTGTCACACACACACACACACACCTGTTTGTGCACCTCCCTTTGTTTTGTCTTTCAGACTCGTGTGTTTTGTTACAGATGCAGCAGTTGGAGATCCAGCGGCATGCTGTTGGCTTCATCCTTCATCACTTTCTCTTTTTCTTTGTGTCCACTTTCTTTTTCTATTCCTCTGCCTTCTTCTGCCATCTTTCACCAACCTGCCGTTCACCCTTTCCAGCATGATGCTCACTCTTAGATTGCGAGAGTGACTCTGGTCCATTTGGATCCACCAGGGTCTTCCTTCTCTCACCCCAACCGGTCGCAGCAGATGGCCCCGCCCCTCCCTGAGCCTGGTTCTGCCGGAGGTTTCTTCCTGTTAAAAGGGAGTTTTTCCTTCCCACTGTCGCCAAAGTGCTTGCTCATAGGGGGTCATATGATTGTTGGGTTTTTCTCTGTATCTATGAAGCGCCTTGAGGTGACTTTTGTTGTGATTTGGCGCTATATAAATAAAATTGAATTGAATTGAATTAACTGCCAGGTGTGAGATTTATAAGGTTAATTTTAGCTGAGAAAAAGCTGGTATATGTTATAGGATAATTACTTTAAACTGTCTGATTATTCCCATTCCCAGATGTACAACAAATCATTCCTCTGGCAAACAAATGACTAAAATCTGTATTTGCATTAAGTCCTGTTTGTAGAGAATTAATGGGCATCTGTTATGATTTAGAAATCTATTTGTTGAAAGGGATACCTGATACTCTGCAGCACATTGTCATGGTCCCTGGGTGTCGAACACAGGATTTTGAGTTTTCTTTAGCTTTGTTTTTTCATAATCTTTGTTTCATGACTTAAGGGTTTTCTTGGAGTGTTTTGTGTTCTGGTTTCATACTTTCTGGCAGTAGCATTTCTTGGTTTCAGTCTGGTTTATGAATCCCTGGTTATTCCTGCCTCCCTCGTGTTTCTGTGTCTGGCTCCTGGTCTCAGTGTTTGTACTTCCTGTTTTATTTTGATAGTGCCTCATCTTATGTGTGTGTGTGTTGTTTAATTTTGTGTCCTTGTCTCGTTAGTTAGATTCTGCTCACATGTGTTTTATTTACCCCAGCTGTACCGTCATGTGTCCTCTCTCACAGTACGGTTTCCTGGAATATATAACTTGGTTTTCTTGTTTTTTATTTTATTTTTTCAGATGTTTACATCTGTATTATTTTGTACTCAATTTAAAGTTAATAAAGCTGTTTTTTAGTTTAACTCCCTTGTTCCTGAGTCCTGCATTTGTGTCCTACTCAGCCTGCCACACAGCCAGTCTTGACACACACTTCCATAAATAGCATATCTCTCATTCTTTCAAGATCTCACTCTTCTGATGAATTTGAGCAGCCTTTTAAGTTTGATGCTACAGTAACTGGAATCTGAATTTTCATCCAATATGGACTCTGCCCTTGAATAATGTTTTTTAGTCTGAATGTTGCTGGCCTCATGCTGCAGACCTGAGAGATAGCCCAACCTCGAAAGGAAGAAAGGCAGTGGAAAGTGTGAAGAAAACAAAGGAATGAATTGATAAATTAATAAATAGATCGTGGGATTAATACTATCCCTTAGTTATAGCAACTCTGCATTATGTCCTGGGCCAGATATTTTTTCAGGGGCCTTTTGTAATGTTGCACAGGAGCAAACTCGACATCTAACATTTCAAATTCTGGTGGCATACAAATCCTCCTCAAAGTACTCCACAAACTTGGTCACAGATTTACAATATTTATCTGTAGAGCAGCAGCAAGAGGCATTCAAGCCAGCCAACATTGTTCAGGAACAAGATTTTGTGTTATAACATAAATAGAGTACTATCAGAGACATGCAGACACAGGAAACAATAAAATGTGCAGCAGCTTTACTTTCATTTGCCGAGACCAAGACTGCAGAGGGAACTTTACTTGATTAGTTGGTAGCTGACATTAAAGAGTTACAACACGCACAGGCTGCATGAAACACTGCAGCTGGTGACACACTGAGGGTTATAGAGGAGGGTAAACAAATGTAAACAGTGTTAGTTCAATTTTAGGATATTGAGAAACATATTAATGGCCGCGGACTTTAATGCTGAGGCTCCGAGTTGGTAAGTGCACCGCATTTGTTCTGTAAATTCTGGGGTCATTTGTTCTGGATGATCTCATCCTCTTCTGAATACAGAACAGCCATTAGTCCGACACTTCTCTAGGTGAGAATTGAAAACCAACTCTCCTATATAATGTAAGAATTAGCTGAGGTATTCCTGAAAAAAGATCTTGTAAGACAAATACAAGGGAGAACTCCAGGAAATATAGAGTATACTGGAGGCAAAAAAGACAGAAGCCTGCATGACTGGTCGTCATATCAAATTTGACTTCATGTGTCAACTTATGATCAAACAAGACAAACAGACTAAAAAGTGTTCAGTGTGCCAAGTAAAGTACACCTTTAGTTCTGGATCAGACCTTTTTGTGCTTTCAGAAATGGGACATTTATTTTTGTGGCATAGAGTCAACAAGTGCTGAAAACATTCCTCAGAGATTTACTTCCAAATTGAAACAATAAAACTTACACAGTTGCTGCAGACTTGTTGGCTACATACCCATTATGTGAATCTCCCAAAGGTGCTTTATTGGACTGAGATCTGGAGACTGTGGAGGTCATTTCAGTACACTGAGCTCATTGTCATGAGATGTTTGAGATGATCTGAGCTTTGTCACATGGTGTCAGGTAGGCTGTGGCACCACCACAGACACCAAAAGCCATGATGCATTAAAAATCACTTAAATAACTTTTCTTCCCTTTTCCAATGGTCAGTTTAGCCGGTCATCCCGCCTGTGTCTACATGACTAAATGTTGCTCCCTGTTATTAACTGAGCAGATATTTGCATTCACAAGCAGTTGAGCAAAATGACTAGACCACCAGGAAATGTCCTGCTGTACTAGCTGTCCAATAAAAAAAAAGTGTATTAAATCATTTTCACCAAACACCTTCATCGCTATAGTGTTGTTGATTGAAGCCATTTTTTAAAATGAGAATGAAATAGATCTTCCTGAAAAAAAAAAACTTCCAGGATTTCTGCTGTTGTGTTATCATTTTGCACCATTTGCCCATGTTGCGTACTAGTGCACAACTTTAATTTTCATAAAATTGAAACCATAAATGTAGCAGTACAGTAATCAAATGTGTCCGTATTGAAACATTTAATTGTTGCTAAATTCAACAAGCACATTGTGGTTAAAAATCCGTTACAGTTTTTCTATTGTTGTTGTTGTAATATTGCTTTCGCAGTTTCAGCAAAAGCTGAAAGTTGTGTCTCTGGGTGCAAACCTCACCTTTATTTTTATTTTTATGTATGAGCACAAGACCGACAGCACAATTCGAAAACCAGCCTAAAGAGCCTGACTGGTCATCACTGCCTGTTACCTGTTGAGGTTCATGCTTTTCCTCCTTAAACCACATGGAGCGAAATCAGCTGATTGTGGTGCAAGCTGAAAGAAAAAAGCATTTTTGTTTTTATTTTCTTTCTATCTGTTGTGTGCAGATAATTCGAGAAACTTTGTAACACAAGTGACAACATAATTGTAACAAGTGTGTGATGTAATGTGATTACAGTTACTCTGGAACACATCAAACACACACGACTGGTCACCTCTAGATAGTTAACGTTATTTAACTTTATATTTATTTGTTATAATCTGCTCCACTTCCCATTTTTTTCTCTCCTTCCTCGTTCTTGCTCTTTTTTTCTCCCCACTGCCAGAAGGATAACCTTTCATTTTGGTTTTAGTGGCTTTGCTGTCATTAGGGTTGTTTGGAATCAGGTGAGGCCCCCTTAGGGAGGCCATATCGCTCCTACTGTCACTGCAAACGTTGCACATTGCCACACCTGTACTTGAACGTTTGTCAGCCCTTGGGCACTGCTGAACATGGGTTTTGCATGATCGTCCTTTGCTAATGTTGTCTGTTTATCCAGTGTATTCAACATGTAAAAAGGTCTGTTTTGCAACTGTTGCATGAAATAGGCTTTTCCCAGCTGGTCATGATGAGCATATGAAGTCAGTCCAAATGGGAATATAATTTAGAGTCAATACATAACCCGAAACATAAACCTTCTTGTTATCTTCATAGATACAGGAAAGAGCTATGGACAAAAGCATATGTGATGGACTAAATAAACTCTATGCAGCAAGTGCCAATTTGCAACAAACCAAAAGCAATCACATCCTGACTCCACGACAATTTTTTGAATGGTCTAACTCACATCTCCTGAATCACTCAGGTCTGTGTTTCAGAGATTTTGACGCCGGTGGGGCAAGGTTGATGAAACATTCTGAATCCATCAGAACAGACCGAGGAGCCCGCAGCCATAACAGCTCTGCTCCAGTCGATTAAACCAAGCTGAAAACAGGCAGGTTGTCTGGCAAAGAAAATACAGACGTTACAAGAAGTTATGAGGGTTCAAAGCTTGAAATAAGGTGACAAATATCAACCCAACCCTTCAAAGGCCTGTGACTCAGCCATTATCCATAGCACATAGATTTTTGCGTGGATTCATTAGATTTACTGTTGCCGTACAGAAAACATCAACTGATTCTGATTGGTCAGGTGGGAGGTACTCACTGATTTAATATAGAAGGATCCATATGATTTATTTTTTGCTGTTATTCTGAATATCCACATTCATATCCATATCAGATGATTGAATTTGTGCACTTTTGTTCTTTTGACAAATATGTCATATACATTTTTTCATGGTCAAATGAAGCCAAACAGCATTTATTTAAATATATAATCATATCTACAATATCAGTCAGTCCTAAGTTCTTGTACTATATGATTTATAATCTATGTTGAGTATGAAAGCCAGGATATGGACTCCCTTCTTGTCGCCTACTCTGAGCCAGTTTGTGACTATTTGAGTAAAGCAAAGTCATTGTCCTGTCCAAGAAATCAGTTTAAGATTCATTTAAACTTTGGGACATGGTGTGTTATTCTGTTGGAAGCAGCCATCAGAGGATGAGTAGGCTGTGGTCATAAAGGAATAAAATGTACTGAGACAATATCGCCCACAGAGTTGGGTGGATGGATCCATGCTTTCATGAAGTTTACACAAATTTCCATTCTGTTTTATTGCAGTGAGAAAACACTCCACACCACCGTTTAGTCCACAGAAAGCAGGCTCTGTGTTGGCTGGCTTTGGTCTGATCTTCCATCACCACGGTATTTTCATCAAAAGGAAGACTGCAGGCTACACATGGTTATTCCTCATTAAAGCATCATTTGCATGGGGACATCCAGTCTAGGTTAACATGAAATTTATCACAGGTATGCAAGTTTAGGTGATGCTTAATCAAGTTCTGCAAACCTTGTGTCGTGTTTTTTTTCCTTTCAGCATTTCTAATAAATAAAAAAATAAATATGCTTGGAACGATCCAGAGATATTTTTTTGAGTATAGCTCCAGTGATATGAATTATAATCTCTCATTTTTTTAAGCTAATTTGATGTAAATCCATCATTTATTTATTTTCAGACATTACTTTTATAAGTAAAGCACAACAGGTTTATAAAACGCATTGTGTTGCTGTACTGCTTAGTTGCTGAAGTGTATTTCCAGGTAAAACATTTTCCCAGGTAAAATGGTAACAGTCCTAATTGCCCCAGGCATCTCGTTTAGAACATGTAAGGTCAGACATGTATCTGTATGAGAGATACAGCCCCATTAGCAGGCTATGTGTCAGTCTGATGACCATTAAACCGATGATACTTGCTGGTTTTCACCCCAATTAGGTGTAAGTGTGGGTTGGCGAGCCTCTGGCCCCAAAAGGTCTGGCGCAATAAGAACTGGTTGATGGTGTGTAATATTGCTTATACTCATAAATTATTCAAGGCCTGAACCAAAGTATTATGTATATATAAAAATCTCCATGTGTTCTTTTCTCAAAAGGAATCAAAATTCAATTGCAAAATAATAAGAAACAAACAACTGGTGGTCTGGGGAGGCACAAATCTGCTGTTTCTACTTGAACCTAAACAGGCATTTGAGCCCATCTGTTTCAGGATCAGGACTGGTCCTGGATTCCCAGTAACAAGCTCAACTGTTTCCAATCATCTCCTCTCCTGCGAGTACTTAAGGTGTTTTTTTACCTTCAGTCTTTGCTGGATTGTTGAACTGGCAGCTGCCAGTGAAGCTGGCCGCCCTGCTTGTTTGGCCTTGCGACCCAGCCTGAGTTACTTGTTGTTTTTGCAAACACATCCTGGAGATCGGAGAGTGAGAGACTTTGTGTTCTGAGACAGATTCTGAGGAGAAGGTAAACTGTGGAATCGCCTCATCTGTTTGGAACCTGGACTTCACTATTGTGACCTTTGTGTCAACAAATCTGTTACAAGTTTCATCCCCTGCATCAGCGGCCATCGCAGAAACGCTACTCAAAATGAATGTGAACGGAGCTGAGAGAGACAGTTATCCAGAGGTCTACAAAAGCTGCACAAAAATAATGATAAATTTCATGAAAAGTTTTAGGATATGTGGTATTACCATGATAGTTCATTAAAAATATATATTATCGTTCATGTTAAATAGAGCAACACCCGTAAGGCTGAAATTTGGGGTATGACAGGTCCCTTGGCTCATTCAGGCTCAGGTTTACGGCTAGCCTAAAGAACCATTAGGCCACAAAGAAATGTCCACACGTTTTCTTCCACAGCTGATGGTTTACAACTCTTTCTTTTGCTGATTTATTTTCTTATTAGTCATTTTTCACTCACTGGTTATGTTGACGCATTGAGATGTGAGACTGAGGTCTTAGAACTAGATCGGGCTGGGTTGTTTTCCCCTTTATAAGCAGCTAGGATTGGCTCCAGCGCCCCCCGCGACCCTGAAAAGGATAAGCGGAAGCGAATGGATGGATGGATAATCTTCTTTATAAAAGAAGTTGTTTTGTTTGGTGCTGTTTTTCCATATATATATTTAAACCTTGTGAACTGAATGAATGCCTATGGCTCATCTCATATTTAAATAGTGCCTGCTGTGGACCACAAAGCCATCGCATGGAGCCATTCCCAAAAATAACGCTGCACAATGAAAATAACAAGGTGCGAGTGACACACCTGACTCGCTAAAGCTTTAACCTGGAGCACCCGGGCAGAAATGCCAAAAGACACCTTGTGCATAAATGAAGAGTGCCAGCAGCTTTGACAAAACGGCGCTAATTGACACCCAAGGGATGAGACTGAACCGGATAGTCTACTCCACCCTAATTACCATCTGTATGTATTCACCTAATTGTTTCTGTCCTTTTTATAGTTTGTCTGTTGTCTTAGTTGCTGTCTCCTCATGAATGTCCTCCTTGTCAACGATTGGTCTTTGCGAACCAATTGTTTGGATTCACCAGTATTTTCTCTTCTGGTATTTCTTTGCTACATCGTATTTGGACTTAGGTAATGTTGGATCCCCAGCCTTTTGCTAGCTTTACATGCAAAAATTTATTCCCACTTCCTCTACTTTCATTTTCAGCCTCCTGCCCAGCCTGTACAGATGCTCTGCTTGCACTCTCAGCATCACGCCTGGATGCTGAGGTTTTCCTCAGCATGGTTCTTTCCTTGCTTCTGGCATCTCTTCACACCTGCTGTCCACCTGAACCCTGCTATTACTGTGTTTTTACAATTTATAATATGCTAAGCATGTCTACAAATAATTGTTTATTAATAAACATCCCCACAGTCTGTTATGAAATATTTAAGAGTATAGATACATGTTCTTTCACGCATAGTGGTCACTACAGTGGACAGCTATTCAAAGGGTGTTTTCTTGTATTTGTGTCAGTGTTGATGGTATACTTGCACATAAACCACTACATTGGACACTGATGTGTCACTCCATACACATCAGTTATCCACATAAGTGGACGTGTAAAAACAAAAACAAAAAAACAAACAAAAAAAAAACTCTTTGAAAAGCAATTAAAAAAAAAAAATGAAGCTCAAATCTTTTTTTCATGCCTAAAAATGAATAAAAATACTTAAGAAAAAAAATCCTGATTGAGGTCATTAATTCATTCATTAAATGGTTAATATAATAATAATAATAATAATAATAATAATAAGTGTTAGTCCCCATAGGGAAATAGTTCTTCTGCATTTAACCCATTCACCCAGTGAAGCAGTGGGCAGCCACCAATGCAGCGCCCGGGGAGCAGTGTGTAGGGACGGTACCTTGCTCAGGGGTACCTCGGGGTAGCCATTCAGTGGAGTTGAACCCCCGACCTTCCGATCATGGGGCCACCACTCTACCTACTGAGCTATCCCTGCCCCCAGGTTTGTTTGTTTTTTGGGGTTTTTTTAATAATGTAACCTAATATAAGGTTATTTTAGCACCATTGTCATTTAGACCACTTGCTTCTTATTATAATGTTGCTGAATTTGTAAACTTCTTTAAAACATATCAAAGTATGCAGTAGATGTAGGTTTTTATCTTTTAGGCTTAGAAAAATCAGAAGTCATAATAGGATGGATTTCATGACTAATAGCTATGTTTGATATTTTTATGTCTTTGTGTTTGGACTTGGATACTTTCAGGTGTCGTTCCTTTCAAATTAAGAAATGATTCAGTCAGGTTCTTGTCCTTTTGAATCAGCCTGTGATTCACACCATGACCCTCAGCGATGTAACTCGTGACCTGCAGCCCAGTCTTGCTCCACAAAGTAGGGATGAGCAGCCCAATTTAAATACCAGGAGTTGATAAATGAATAAACAGGTATTTTCTGGATAAATATGAAAAAGTGTCTGAGAATGAAAATACCCCTAGGAGGGCCTTCCCTGCCCTCCCCTGCGTGATTTCACAGTAGGTGTCCAATAGCATGCTGTCATTGTCATATGAACAAAATTTAAATAACATGCAAAAATAAGAACAAGTAAATAAATCAGTTCTGGCACAGCCTAGCTTTAACCACGGGACTTATGACAGACTTGTCGCTCCCGGCGGGGATTATGTTGGCTTATCAAGATGATTTGTGTTATTTTGAAAGATGAGTCAATTCTGAACATTTGGAGTGGAATGAAAAGACAATTCAACTCAGTGCTTCTTAACCAAGTGTACCACTTTAAAATATCAGAGGAACACAAGTGATCGATCATCCTTTGACCTCCAGATCAACTTCCTGTCAACCAACAATAACTTAAAGAAACTTTATTCCTTGAATGATCATTTATTTTGCATCGCGGTGGTGATTAATCTGAGCGCTTGGACTTTCAAGACGCTCAGTTTTGCTGCTGATGGATGCGTGGTGTGTTCCACTTTGACGGGGCTTATTAGTAAGAGTAATGCCTGCTGTCAGGAGGCCACCGCTTCCCTCCCACTGATTCCATGTGTTGCTGTGTGGGACGTGAGATCTGGATTTGTTCGTCATGGTTTAAGAATAGGTGCAAGTGTGTCATTCCTGCTGGTGGATGTGTGAACATCTCAGCGTCAAATCAGAGGAACATCTGTTACCTTCATTTAACTGAAAAATAATAATAAAAAAACAACATAAATCATGAGAAAAGACTTCAGAGGAACTAAATACACCAGCATCAGAACTGTTTTGATATAAAAAAAATGGAAAGTGAGCAAAGAAGCAGGAAGTCAGATTGAAGTGGCAGCAGAGCTTCATTTCTACTAGAGCATACAGGACCTCATAGAACCAGAGGAGAGATCTTTTAAATAAACCACACCATCTGGCCGTCCTTTCTTCTCTGTGCGATGTTCATCTTCTGTATCAAACTGAAATTATATGACAAGATTATAGTGCCAAGACGAAGCTAAATGTTGGTGGTAATTATTTTAAAATGTCCCCAAAAAAGCCTCGCATGCTTTCCATCCATCCCTTGAGATTAATGATTAAATGGAGTTTTCTGGGGGGGAAAAGGAGGCAGCTGTTCTGAAATGTGACTCACTTTATGTTTTAAGGTTTTCGGACACTTTTAGTAACATTTTAAGATCGTGGCACCCAACAATTATTATAATTATAGAAATGTTCCAGGAATTAAAAACACAATCATGCACCAATTATGGAAGCACCAAAAGACCAAAGTGACAAATGTTAGGGAAAGATTTTTAAAAGCACTTGCTCTTCTTCTTCTTCTTCTTCTTCTTCTTCAGTTGGCTGCTTTCTTTATAGGTCACTACAGCAGATGATCTGCCTCCAGCATCCTCCTTTGTCACACCAACCTTCTGCCTCCATCTTTGAATCTTCGTTGCTGTCTTCCTCTTTTCCTCCCGTCTGTTTTCTCCATCTTTAAGGTTTCAAGGTTTCAAGGTTCTTTATTATTTGTCACATGCATAGTTATACAAGTATAATAACACAGTGAAATGTAGCCTGACACGCTCCTCGACATGTGCAAAAATTGGGGGGGGGGGGGTGTAGAGGAAGAACATATATATATATATATATATATATATACACACACACACACACACACACACACACACACACACACACACACATATAGTATATACACTGGGTGAATGTGCAGTAGTAGCAGCAAGCAGGTGAATTCTGTACATTAATATGAATAGATATCTGACTATTTTACAGGATAGACAATATAAACATATTTAAAATTAAAGGAATTGAAATGTACATTGTGCCTTGGTTTAGTGTCTGGAAGAGTCCTGTCTCAGTCAATTATAGATGATGTGAGAGGGCGGGTGTGTGTGTTTAGGGCACGGATGGCTTGGGGATAGAAGCTCCTCTTGAGTCTCTCTGTCCTTGCCCGGAAGATGCGGAACCTTCTACCAGATTGCAGAAGTTGGAACAGTTTGTTGCCAGGATGGGACGGGTCCTTCAGTATCTGCGCTGCTCTAGTCCGGCATCTCCTGGTGTAGGTGTCCTGAAGTGGGGGGAGAGCAATCCTGCAGCAGCGTTCTGCTGTACGGATCACTCTCTGGAGAGCTTTTTGGTCCTTCACACAGCTGTTCCCAAACCACGATGTCATGTTCTGTGTGAGGATGCTCTCCACAGCGCCTGTATAGAAAATCCTGAGGATCTTTGGAGAGACCCTGAACTTCCTCAGTTGTCGTAGGTGATACAGGCGCTGCCTAGCCTTTTTGGTCTGGACCTGAATGTGGGCAGCCCATGTCAGGTCTGAGGAGATGTGGACACCAAGATACTTGAAGGACTGCACCCTCTCCACTGGAGCTCCATTGATGATAATGGGCTTGTAGTCTCTGTGCTGACCCCTTCTGAAGTCCACCACCAGCCCCTTGGTCTTGCTGACGTTCAGCTGGAGGTGGTTGTCCTGGCACCACGATGCCAGATTCTTCACTTCATCCATGTAGGCCGCCTCATTGTTGTTGGAGATGGCACCCAACACCACTGTGTCGTCAGCAAACTTCACAATGGTGTTGGAGCCATGGGTGGCCACACAGTCTGAAGTGTAGAGGGAGTAGAGCAGTGGCCAGAGGACACATCCCTGTGTTGATGGTGATGCTGTTGGAGAAGCACCTGCCCACCCTCACCACCTGAGTTCTGCCAGTGAGGAAGTCCAACACCCATGCACACAGACGGCTGTTAAGTCCCAGATCCCTCAGCTTTGTGAACAGTCTGCAGGGCACTATTGTGTTAAATGCTGAACTGTAATCAACAAACAGCATTCGCACATAGTTACCCTGTTTCTTGTCCACGTGGCTGAGAGTGGTGTGTAGGACGTGGGCGATGGCATCCTCTGTGGATCTGTTGGATCTGTAGGCAAACTGCAGCGGATCTGTGGTGTCTGGGATGGAGGAGGAGATGATGTTCTTCAGCAGCCTCTCAAACACCTTCATTACTACCGAGGTCAGTGCAACTGGCCGGTAATCGTTCAGGGATGAGGGTTTGCTGTTCTTGGGCACAGGGATGATGGTGGATCTTTTGAAGCATGTGGGGACCACAGACTTCGCCAGGGACTCGTTGAAGATGTAAGTGAACACACCTGCTAGCTGGTCAGCACAGCAGCGCAGCAGACGGCCGGTGATGCCGTCTGGCCCCGTCGCTTTCCTTGTGTTCACTCTCCTCAGTGCCGCTCGGACGTCATGCTCCGCGATGCTGGTCACCGGTCTCTCGCTGATGACGTCACTGTCCTCGGTAGTCAGGCGGTAGATAGCATTAGCCGCCTAGCTAACCTCGAAACGGGCGTAGAACCGATTCAGCTCGTTGGTGAATGCAGAGTCGGCGTCGATCGGCGCAGTGTCCCTGGCTTTGTAGTCCGTAATGGTGCGTAGTCCGTGCCACATACTCCGTGTGTCGCCCTGGTGGAAGCGGGACTCCACACCTTCCCGGTACCTGCGTTTGGCATCTCTCACCGCGTGCCGCACGCCATATGAGGCCGCTTTGTAGGCGCTCATATCGCCAGTGGCGAGACCCGCGTTGTAGGAGGCGGTCCTGGCGTTTACTGCAGTGCGGATCGATCTGTCCATCCACGGTTTCTGGTTTGGGAATGTGGTGACTCTCGCAGTGGGGATAATCTCCTCCACTAGCATATTGACGAAGCATACTGCTACTTCCGTAAACTCGTTGATGTCGACTGCGCATGCTCTGAACATGTCCCAGTCTACGTCGTTGAGTGCGTCCTGTAGCGTAGCTTCTGATTGGGCAGTCCACCGTTTTACTTCCTTCGTGGTCACGTCTTCCCTCCGTATGCTTTGTTTATACTGGGGAATGAGGAAGATGGCGTTGTGGTCAGACTTCCCAAAAGCCGGGTGTGAGACAGCTTTGTAGCCCTGCTTGTATGGCGTGTAGCAGTGATCCAAAATCCGATCCCCTCTCGTTGGACACGAGACATGCTGGTAAAAGTTTGGCATGACTTGTCTGAGGTTCGCTTTGTTAAAGTCTCCTGCTACAATGAGGGCTGCGCCCGGGTCCTTGTTTTGAAGCGAGCTCAGCACATCATGTAATTCGGACAAAGCCATACCTGTGTCCGCTTGGGATGGGATGTAGACCACCGTGGCGATGACCGAGGTGAACTCACGGGGCAGATAGAAAGGGCGGCACTTAATGCTCAGGAACTCCAGATGTGGCGAGCAGCCGCTGGAGAGAGTAGAAATGCTCCTGGCATCACACCACTTTCTGTTTACCATGAAACACACTCCCCCACCTTTGGTTTTGTTTGACTCTGCCGTTCTGTCCGCGCGGAGCACAAAGAATGAATCCGACGGAGTTACGGCCTGGTCCGGCACGGTGGGGGACAGCCATGTCTCCGTGAAGCACAGAATGTTGCAGTCCCTCATGTCACGTTGGAAGGTGACCCTTGCTCTTAGGTCATCGAGCTTGTTCTCCATGGATTGTACATTGGCCAGTAGGATACTGGGCAGTGGTGCGCGATGCGCCTGCTGTCTCAGTCTGTTCCTAATACCAGCGCGTTTTCCCCGGCGCTTCTTTGTTCTGCGCCTCGGATGAGCGGCCCGTCCTTTGTTGTTCTCCGCGCCGCGTAGAATCTCTGGCGGCCAGGAAGGGTCAGGTTTAAAAGTGTCCAAGATTAGATGTGCAACCTTGGCACCGATGTTTACAAGTGATCCGCTGTCGTATACTATAAGACTAGAGGATTTTGGGATGTAAACCAGAGCAAAAAATAAGTAAAAAACAAGAAAAGTGGATAGTCGGAGCGGAGCAGTCAGGAAGGCGTCTGGACGTGGCCGCGCCATCTTGGAATCTTTAACGTTGTTGACATCCCCCCTGACATTTTTCTCTATTCATAAGGCATGAATAGATCCATGCCTTTTATCCAGGATTCTGACCCTCTCGTCCCATTCAAATGTCACAGCAGAATTCGAGACTCATCAGCAACATTTTTCCAATCTTCTGTTGTCCAATTCTTGCGTGAAGGCACCCTGTGTAGTCTTCTGCTGCTGCAGCTCGTCTCCCTCAAGGTTTGATGTGTTGTGCATTCAGAGATGCTCTTCTGCACACGTTTCTGTTGCCTTCCTACTGGCTCAAAGTAGTCTGCTCATTTTTCTGAGAACCGCTTCTCGATAGGTATTTTCTCTTATGCAGACCATCCACTGTAAACCCCAGAAATGGTTCTGTGGGATAATCCTACTACATTCTTAAATGCTCAGATCCCTTAAATCACCATTTCTTCCCCACGCTGATGCCCAGATTGAATTTCAGCAGATCATTTTGTGTGCCTAAATACATTGAGTTGCAGCCACATGACTGGCTGATTAGATATTTACCTTAACGAGCAGCTGAACAATTTTTTTTTTAAAACAACTGTTCTGGTTTGCATCTGTGACTGAAAACAAGTTGATTAACAAACCAACATCAAATCTGCTCTGTCAGTGCAACAGAAGAGTCTTCGCTGAAACCATGTTGGATGCTTTCAGGTGTAAATTGTATGTCTCTCTGCCATCAGCCCTCATCAGTCTCCTTTACTGAAGGATGCACAAAGAGCTTAATTGGCACAGGTGTGATTCATTATCCTCTCGGGATGCACCTGGCACTCTGCTCTCTCTCTCCACTCCACTTTCTGCCACATCTGCCCCACATACAGAATTTACAAGTGAAAGGTGTTCCGACTTTTAAATGCAACTGTTTGTCTACAATGAATCCAGCTCTCCTGTTTTATATTATCACTGTCAAAAGAGTTGTTATAATACCAATGGGACTCTGACATAACACTAAATTATAGTTTATATAGTTCTTGTACTTGTTGCATAAAGAGTGTGTAAAGAACTCACATTGCACAGCCAAAAGGAAAACTCAAAGAGAGATTTCTCCAGTTTTTTCATGCTTTTTATTAAAGTGGAAAGAAATTTGAATACATGTTTAATTATATATATATATTTTTTTAATCTGCACTTGAGGCAGAGTCTGCTTCTGCTGATTATTTTCCAGAGCTGCTTACAGTCCTACCGCCATGGTCACTTAGCCCATTCTCACTCCCATAACCAAGTTATTTTACACCAAACCAGACACATGAAAGTAAAGCTTCTGATAAAGCACCCAAAAGACTATTGCGATGCCAGAGACTTTTGACAAATACCCTGAATGAAGTTGGAGTATGAAAAAGATTTTATTGTATTTTCCTCCCATTATGCCTCACCAGCAAAATAAACTGTTTTGCTTTATAGTGAAAGTGCAGAGCAGTTAGGTAATTATGATATTAGCACAAAATTTAACCAAGAGAAAATTCAAATTAAGGTTGAGTATAAAATTTAAGTCCCATACTTATTTTTATAATATCTTGTTTATATTGTGCATAATGTTGTTTAACTTGAACACATTGCACAGTCGGCATCCTTGGTTACTTTTAGTTACTTAAGCACCTCCCACTAACACACCCATTATTTCCCTGAGATATCCAATGCACTACATCAGGATGGCACGGGATTTAAAACTCCAATAAAGTCAGAGAGGGACGATTGGGAAATAAGATGCAGGTGAGAACAAGAATATCATGAAAAGAGGGAAAGGACCAAAGTGAAAACAAAATAAGGCACATAGAGAAACTAATCTTTAAAGCAGGAAGGCAAACAGACCAAGAACTCATATGGGCAAACATGGGGACAGAGATCAGATTACACAAGAGCCTGAAGGAAACACAAATGAGTACAGCAAAACCAGAAAATATAATACAGAAAATGCCAGTTTTATTATATCAAATGCTTTATATTCTCCTCCCTGAAGTATTTGGTTTCTCTACAGGGGAGCCATAAAAGTCACGGTTTTGTTTTTTACCTTTCACTCTATTCCCCTCACCTTAAGAAGGTGCACATCACTTTCCAAAGCTTTAATCAGATTACGAGGTTAAATATTTAGATTTATTTGGCAGAGGAAAATGTAAAAATCTGAGACAGACTCAGACGGCAGAAATCTTGTCATGGCTCTTAGCTGGCTGGCTCCTTTCAAAACAGATTAATTACACCATTGTGATGCTGCTCTGCAAAATGGGGTTTTGTTACTTATTCACGGTGATGGATTGAACCCAACCAGTCACTTAATTTACTGTTGGAAAACAAATGGAAACGCATTCGTTTGAAGGTAGAATTTGTACAAGTCTAAAATATCTCAATTTCAGAAGAGAAATTACCAGTTAATTAACAGTAAGGTGATATTTAAGAAAATTAATAATGCAAATATATGACAAAAACAAGTACAAGCAATAATCTAAACCCTCCTCAGTACATGAAACATATTTAATGATTATTGGTGAAACATACTAGATGTGTTTATGTCACAGTATGGCATGGCACACCGTGGAAGGAGTGGGGAAGGAGGACCCAGGCGCGGTGCTCTATGTATAGACAGTGTTTATTTACAATGGTGACAATCCAAACAACGTAACAATAAATCCCCGTGTTTTCCCAGACTCCCGTGTCGTGTCTCCCCGTGAATAGTCCGTGTTTCTGTGCTCTCCGCTCCCGTGTCAGCACCCCCCGGTGCTCGCTGCTCCCGTGTCTTCCACGCTCCTCCTGCGGGAAACAAAAGACGCAGCCGTCAGGACACATACAACGCGGGCATACACACACACTAACTCAGTAACAGGACGACTAACGTGGAGTCTCATGCAATGATCCCGCGTCGGTGGGAGCTCCAAGACTCTCCTAAGTAGCTCCCCCGACGAGCCCTGATCAGCGGCAGGTGTGTGGCTTCGGGTGTGGCCAGTCCTTCCACAGGGCCACACCCCTCAGGCCTGCAGGTGGCTGAGCTCCATCCTCCAAGCATACCCGCAGACGTACACACACACACACACACACACACATCTACAAGCATGGAGAAGAGCAGCAGCAACACCAAAATACTAGGGGTGCAACGATATTCGTATCGATATTGAACCGTTCGATACAGTGCTTTCGGTTCGGTACGCATATGTATCGAACAATACAACATTTGTAATTTATTTTATCAATTTTCCTTCTGACGATGCTGTCTGTGTTGAGCGCTCAGTGAATCTGCATTCCCGAATGCAGATTCACTGAGCGCTCAACACAGACAGCATCGTCAGAAGGAAGAGCGCAGGGCAAGCTAGCGAGACAGAAGTTAAGCTCTCCTTGTAACAGGCAAATTGAACCTCATTCAGATCTGGCGTTTGGAATTATTTTGGTTTTCATGTGACGTATGACCCTGAAGGTAAGCGAGTCATGGACTAAAGTAAAACAGTATGTTGGATGTGCCATGCAATGCTCAATTACATTGGTGGGAACTAGTGTGTTAGCGCAGTTAGCTCGTTAACGTGTTGGCCGTCTAGCCCCATGCACGGAGCGATCGGCGGTAGCTCGTTAACGGAGATTTGCCGTGTTGTGGCGTTAAGGTCATTTCAACGAGATTAACCTGAAAGCACTAGTGGGAACACAACGAATATGACTGCACATTTACGCCGACATCATCCTAGTGCAAAGACAAATACAACAAGCATGCTACTAACTTTAGCCGAGTCATTTAGACAGCTGTTAGCACATGATTCTCCTTATGCTGCTGAGAATATAGCCCAGAAGAAGCGGATAGTATAGCTTTTATTTTGGAAGAGCCATTTCTCTGTAATAAACTCTCTTTTCCAAAGATGAGTGATTCCTCAATCAGATACAGGGCTCGCAATATCGCTAGCCCGACGTCCCGGAGCTAGCGATTTTTTCAGTCGGGCTACCAAAATCTATCTCTTCCCTGCCCGTTGGGCTATTGTAGGAAAAATATATGTCAATGCTTTTGCATTCTTTCAGAAATGTAGCTGGGTAATTATGTCATTGGCATCGGTGAGCCACTGTCAATATGTGACATATTGAAGTCGCGTTTGAATTTGCGCTTGTTTTTTTGCTTTCACTTTGCAATCGTGCGAACTGTGTATAGAGAGCGACAGCACTGATCTGTGAGTGATGATAATTTGTGCACCAATTCCTCTGACATCGTCTTATTAATCGTTAGCTTACTATGCAAACATGACAAGTGAAATCTCCCGCAGCAAGCTTAAACATGTGAGAGGTTGATCGTGCAGAGAATCGCTGAGCTTATGTGAGTGAGCGTGTAAAAGCATTTCAGTTCTGCTGAGCCAAATAAGACAGGTCAGGGTGAAGAAGTGACAGCCAAAGAAAAGCTTACCACAAAACGGAAAAGTTATGACAAATCAGACTATAAGGCAAAAAAAAGTGCAGCTTTATGGTTTCATGGACAAAAGAATTTCTGTGGCTGCAATATGATGAGCTAAATAACCAGGGCTGCACATAAGTGGTCTGCAGGTGCGCATTCGCTGTCAAAATAAAAAACACACACAAGGGTTAGGGTTAAATTTAAAAACTGTACTTTTGAGTTAAAATATATATTTATAATTTTAATAAATGACAAATAAAAAATGCATGAACATTTTTTTTGTATCGAAAAAATATCGAACCGTGACACCAAAGTATCGAACCGAACCGAACCGTGAATAATAATAAATAACTGCTCAGGGATCCTGGGTCGCCCAGTCCCAAGACCCTGACAGTTTAAGTGTAATTAAAGCTTATTACAGCTCTTTTTTAGTGTAGTGGTGCTTAAATTAACCTCGTAATAACTAATTTTTCCAAGTGTCGATGACTGATGAAAAACTCTGTGGTCTTAACTTTTATGAAGGTGAAACATTTCAAATTTATACAACAGAACTGAACACAGGTGAGCTATGACCGGTGGACGTGGTAATTGCAATGAAAAAAATACCTTGTATTTTACCAAGCATGAATTGGAGTGAATCGGAACTACACTTAAGAGCTCCAGTCATGGGAAAATGAAACACCTCTGGAGGTGTTCTGTAGGTGTATTAAAGCAGCTATAATTATCATTCTCATATTAGTAATGGATCACATGATGATTAATGCAAAGGAAATCCCTTGTATAAAATTATCATCCAGCTCTAAAGTTCTTTAAATCATCCCAGAGCTCACTGGTTTGGTTTTCTGAACGTCAGCCTCACTGTTCTGCTTCATCCTCACCGCAGACAGCAGCTCGTTGCTGCTAAAAAGCAAAACTGTGTGCTACCTGCTGTGCACCAAATGACAGAGAGTATTAACCAGCTGGTGAGCATTGTGGAGCACTTAGCGTCTGAAAAGTTGTAAAATTAGATGTTAGTTAAGATCTAAAACAGCATTAAAGGAAAGCGAATATTGGAGAATATACGCAAATCTGTCAGCATTACTGCGGTGATGTTTCCCCACAACAATCTGCACACTTTGAATGCCAGGTGTCGTACCTTTATAGCCATCTGGTGGAAATATTTTTATTGTTTGGTGTGTTTTCTGTCGTTTTGATATTTTACATGCAGTCTCCACCTGCTCAATCCAACTGCTTGACAGATAATTCTAGGCGGACTCGCCACCTGAAACACAAATGAAAGGGTATATATATGAGGAAAAGCCATGAAGGAAGAATATCTCTCATTCAAAAGAGACGATAACTTAATAAAAACTAACGCATGATGACAAAAACTATGATGAAATGTATTGACACTTTAATCCACGTCTAAAGACACAGAGGGAGGAGATCCAATCAGAACTAAGGATGCAGAAAGGCGGGAAAACATTTGCTTTTGATTGGATCACTTTGAATCTCCTACTGCAGTTGGGTTCACCTAATGACTGTAGAAAACACAGTATTTGGGCAAAACGTGCACAAATTGATCCGCCCTGACAAACAGGTAGGGGGGGGGGGGGGGGTTGGGGGAGGGGTTCCATGCTTCCTGTTTGTCATGAAAAGACAACAAAATGTGAGTGCTTGGGAGGAAGAGAAGAGCAGACATGTGGACATGTTTCGCATTGGATGTCAAGGAAAATGCGATGCTTTGTGAACTGTGTGGAGAAACTTTCACCGGTAATACGCACTAAACTTTTACTCTTTGTTTTTTAGTCCACTGACTCAACTTTAGATTTAATTTGCTGTCAAAATTAACAGTGGATCATCTGCCTCCATCCCTATCCCAGCATCCTCCTTTGTTACACCAACCCTCTGCACATCCTCCTTCACCGCATCCATGAATTTTCTCTCTGCTCTCCTCTTTTTCTCCTGCCTGGCAAGTCTTCCATCACTGCTACAATTTCTAAAGCCTGAGTCTGATTACTTCTACTGGGCTTAAATTACAATAGGCTGAAAGGTGATTATGGATTTTTTTTCCCCCACTGACTCCAAGAACATGATGTTTGTACCAGGTTTAACATCGTTTGTTGTGTGTAATATTTAACACAAAGCACCGCAGCAGCCTGAAATGATGAAAGATGTGTTTTCATGCAAAAACTGAGTGCAGCTTGTTCAGAAATGGTGGGAACAGACAAAAATGAGTCAGGCAGGAAATGTTTTCTCACCACTTAATTGTAAAGGGCCTGTTTGTAGCTGTGCAAAGCTATAAGTCATCATTCTAAATTCTCAGTACAATGCATTTACTCAATATTTGCTAGTTCTGTGAACTGATCTGCACTAAAACATTTGTGCTTCTGTGACTAAATAACAGTATTCTCCATCAGTTCACTGGGCTCTCATTGAAAACATAGAGGCACTGCAATCAAAGTCCCTGAGGGCGTTTCCTTGATCATTGATTTCAACCGGCGCCTTAGTGAAAGGCGATGAGTGGTGCAAGAAGTCTGTGGCGTCAAAATGAGAAATCCTTTGATCTGCCCCGGCACATGACGATAGCAATCCAGCTGTGTTGGGCAAAGGCCAGTCATGCCCTTGATTATTTCAGGTTTCTCCTTATTCTGAATGGCTCAGCGAAAGTTGATTCTGTGATGCATTCAGTGGCTCTAAAGTGCTTTTGTGCATTAAGTGGCATTCTGCTGGATCAGAACGACAGCTCGAGGTAGTTAATGAGGAAGAACACAAGATGATAAGGCGCTATCTAGAAGGAGTCCAAAAGGACGACTTCAAAGATCTTATATGATAACTTTTACTTGTAATTGGAGGTTGTAGCGGGCTCGGCATGACTGAAGGACTTCTGTGTTCAAAAGTGTCTGTTCACTTTCTGTATCTCTTCAGCAAACTTGTGTTTATGTTGCTAAAGTCAATTTTGTGTTAGTTTACAGTTGCTAGTTTACACATTTACTAGTGTCAGGAATGCAGAGAACTACACGATTTGAACCCGCTAAAGAGCAGTAGCTGGTGTTTTAGCTGCCTTCAGTGCGGTCACTATGTGTTGATATATTATAATAGGACACTAGCTGTCAGTGAATGTAATGCATATGTGCAAAGGTGCACTCACTTTTACTGCCTCATCGTAACCTGTATATAAAAGATGGATGTAGCCATTCTGACATCACCCTGAGATTTTGGAATTTTTGCTGTCACCATGTTGGTGTTTTTTAGTGTCAGAAGTAACCATGGCTTCAGTTGAATACTCAAAGTAACTCACAGTGCTATGAAAAAGTATTTGCCCCCTTTCTGATTTCTTAGACATTGCTGTGGACACAGGAGGGAATTGTGGCCCACTCTTCTTTGTACGCCGTTCATGTTGGAAGCATGAACGGCCTGTTTAAAGTCATGTCAAAGCATCTCAATTTAAGTCCAGATTAAGACTGGGTACTTCAAAACCTCCATTGCGTTTTTCTTTTTTAGCCTTTCAGAAGTGGACTTGCTGGTGTGTTTTGGATCACTGCTGCATAACCCAAGATGCCCTGTTGAACCTTGAGGTACAAGGAACAGGGAGAGACCAGACAGACATGGACATGACCGACAAGACAAAACGCGTTATGATATAACACGAGAGACATTGAATACACAGCCGAGGTACAAAGCTAGGACAGACTGGACACAAAAAGGGAACTAACACAAGACCTAGAAATACAAATAACAAAACACAAAGGCACCCAAGAGCTTGAATATAAGTGTCTCATAATTTCAAAGAAATGAAACAAAAGTCCAGAACAGACTTAAAATACAAAGAACTAGGACGATGACACATGAGGGGGGCTAATATGTAGCAAATAAGCAAAAAACTAAGGCATCAGGAAGGGGTTCAAATACTTTTTCTCAGCGCTGTAGATAAAACCATCTTACGATCACGATGATACACCATAATTCACAAAAACCAACAATCAATGTAACTGATAAGTTTCACAGATCATGAAAGGTTAACTAAGAGGCTGTTTTTTCATGTCATGCCATAACCTGCTGATCTGTTGTGACCAGTTCTGTCAAACCCAAAGGTGAACCATGAATTTTACACTAATAAAATCAGCTTCGTCTGAAGTTCCCTCACACAAAGATTTTTAAAGCTCTATATTATAGTAATCAGCTTCACCATAGCATCAGTTTGAGCGTTGTTATATTGGCAGCCTTTAAGGATTAACATTAATTACTTTCTCCTCAGTCACAGAAAGCCTCAATAAAGGCAGGAGGTACACCGGCTCATTTCTCCAGCAGGAAGCATGATATGAGTTGATGGAAAGAGCCAACTAATCTCAATTTGACAAGCATTTCATTTCACTTTATGGGCTATATATTGCTACTTCTTCAAAATTAAAACCTCTGAAATGAAGAGAGATTTTTCACTGGTTGTTCTCTTTTATGACTTATATCAAACTACATATTAAAAATGCATGGTGATGAATCACAGCCTCAGAGCCCTGTAGTTAAAACACATCACGTAGTTTCTGTTGTCCTGCGTCCTCAAATCAATTTTTCCCCCAATCAGGGCGGATGAAGAGTTGATTCAACCACAGACAAGAGTGATGAATTATAAGTTGTCAGCTAACAAGCAACTTGTCTAACATACATGAAGTAATGTTAGAATTTCTCCCTCCCAGGAACTGGAGCATATACTTCTTTGACAGGATGTTAGCGCAATTAACCACACAGCAATCCATTATCTGTCAGACAGCCTAACAGTATTAACCATGTAACCTGAACCTTGAAATAATTGCCAGAAAATTTTTTTCTTAAAGTTTTTGAAACTGGAGTGTTTGTTGAACCTTTGGCAAAAGGTTCAACAAACACCTTTTGTTGCCAAATAAAATAAATAAAAAACACCCAGCACGCCCCTGCGGGCGGTTTATCCTTCAAGCTCGGGTCCTCTACCAGAGGCCTGGGAGCTTGAGGGTCCTGCGCAGTATCTTAGCTGTTCCCAGGACTGCGCTCTTCTGGACAGAGATCTCCGATGTTATTCCCGGGATCTGCTGGAGCCACTCGCCTAGCTTGGGGGTCACCGCACCTAGTGCTCCGATTACCACGGGGACCACCGTTACCTTCACCCTCCACATCCTCTCGAGCTCTTCTCTGAGCCCTTGGTATTTCTCCAGCTTCTCGTGTTCCTTCTTCCTGATATTGCTGTCATTCGGAACCGCTACATCGATCACTACGGCCGTCTTCTTCTGTTTGTCTACCACCACTATGTCCGGTTGGTTAGCCACCACCATTTTGTCCGTCTGTATCTGGAAGTCCCACAGGATCTTAGCTCGGTCATTCTCCACCACCCTTGGGGGCATCTCCCATTTTGACCTCGGGACTTCTAGGTTATACTCGGCACAGATGTTCCTGTACACTATGCCGGCCACTTGGTTATGGCGTTCCATGTATGCCTTGCCTGCTAGCATATATATATATATATATATATATATATATATATATATATATATATATATATATATATGTGTGTGTGTGTGTGTGTGTGTGTGTGTGTGTGTGTGTGTGTGTGTGTGTGTTTTTAAAAGGATAGATATTGTTAACTTGGATCATTTTTGAGACAGTTGATATTTTTGTGCAATTTATTTAGTTTTTTTAGGTTGTTAAAAGTCACAATGGTGACGATATACAGGGAGTGCAGAATTATTAGGCAAGTTGTATTTTTGAGGAATAATTTTATTATTGAACAACAACCATGTTCTCAATGAACCCAAAAAACTCATTAATATCAAAGCTGAATGTTTTTGGAAGTAGTTTTTAGTTTGTTTTTAGTTTTACCTATTTTAGGGGGATATCTGTGTGTGCAGGTGACTATTACTGTGCATAATTATTAGGCAACTTAACAAAAAACAAATATATACCCATTTCAATTATTAATTTTTACCAGTGACACCAATATAACATCTCCACATTCACAAATATACATTTCTGACATCCAAAAACAAAACAAATAAGCGACCAATATAGCCACCTTTCTTTGCAAGGACACTCAAAAGCCTGCCATCCATGGATTCTGTCAGTGTTTTGATCTGTTCACCATCAACATTGCGTGCAGCAGCAACCACAGCCTCCCAGACACTGTTCAGAGAGGTGTACTGTTTTCCCTCCTTGTAAATCTCACATTTGATGATGGACCACAGGTTCTCAATGGGGTTCAGATCAGGTGAACAAGGAGGCCATGTCATTAGTTTTTCTTCTTTTATACCCTTTCTTGCCAGCCACGCTGTGGAGTACTTGGACGCGTGTGATGGAGCATTGTCCTGCATGAAAATCATGTTTTTCTTGAAGGATGCACACTTCTTCCTGTACCACTGCTTGAAGAAGGGGTCTTCCAGAAACTGGCAGTAGGACTGGGAGTTGAGCTTGACTCCATCCTCAACCCGAAAAGGCCCCACAAGCTCATCTTTGATGATAGCAGCCCAAACCAGTACTCCACCTCCACCTTGCTGGCGTCTGAGTCGGACTGGAGCTCTCTGCCCTTTACCAATCCAGCCACGGGCCCATCCATCTGGCCCATCAAGACTCACTCTCATTTCATCAGTCCATAAAACCTTAGAAAAACCAGTCTTGAGATATTTCTTGGCCCAGTCTTGACGTTTCAGCTTGTGTGTCTTGTTCAGTGGTGGTCGTCTTTCAGCCTTTCTTACCTTGGCCATGTCTCTGAGTATTGCACACCTTGTGCTTAGGCACTCTAGTGATGTTGCAGCTCTGAAATATGGCCAAACTGGTGGCAAGTGGCATCTTGGCAGCTGCACGCTTGACTTTTCTCAGTTCATGGGCAGTTATTTTGCGCCTTGGTTTTTCCACACGCTTCTTGCGACCCTGTTGACTATTTTGAATGAAACGCTTGATTGTTCGATGATCACGCTTCAGAAGCTTTGCAATTTTGAGACTGCTGCATCCCTCTGCAAGATATCTCACTATTTTTGACTTTTCTGAGCCTGTCAAGTCCTTCTTTTGACCCATTTTGCCAAAGGAAAGGAAGTTGCCTAATAATTATGCACACCTGATATAGGGTGTTGATGTCATTAGACCACACCCCTTCTCATTACAGAGATGCACATCACCTAATATGCTTAATTGGTAGTAGGCTTTCGAGCCTATACAGCTTGGAGTAAGACAACATGCATGAAGAGGATGATGTGGACAAAATACTCATTTGCCTAATAATTCTGCACTCCCTGTAGTGGTGTCAAAAAACCATCTGAATCTGTATCAAATATGATTCACTTGCATTACAGGAACCAACGCTAAAAGCCCCAACTGAGAAGTCAACTTCATTAGGTACACCTGTTCATCTGCTTGTTGTAAACTGAGGCACAGGATTACCAGAAGGTGGTGTAATGTTGTGGGGGATGTTTTCTTTGCACATTTCGAGCCCCTTAATATCAGTTGTGCATCTATCACATGCAAACTGAATGTGTTAACTAAGACAGTCATTTTAAAATGGGGCACACAGTTTTTGGCACTCATGCATTGGCTTCATTTGAGGTTAGAACAGAAGGAGTGTACAAGTAAGTTAGTTAAGCTAGCATTTCATGCCCTACATGTGTATGACAAACATACGTTTTACAACTAAAATTTGCTCAGCTGTATGATCTTTAAATGTTCTTTGACATTTAAAGTGGAAGCAAAAATGCCACATCCCCAGCTTTGGACTCTATTTTGCAAACCTCTTTTCTAACATCTTAGTTGAATTTCGAGTTTTGATGTCACCTTTTTCAGTCTTTTAATGTCTCCCTACTGTATTCAGATGCTTTCACCCTTTCTGGTCACAGTCGCTCAGCATCCTATCATTATTCCGTCAGAAGCACTCTCTGGCCATTAACAGCTCCCTGTACCATTTGAGATAAGAGTCAGGACTACTGGAGCCAAAGCCTCCGTTGATCAGAAGCAGATGCAGCTGATGTGTCGACTCCATGTTTAGATTTAATTGTTGGAGCAGCTGGGCTTTTAGAAAGAAACACTGTACAGAAGAGGATTTCACATTTTCAAGACTAGATCAAAAAGAACTCATTGCAGCCTCCAAGAAGCCATCATGACTTTCTTTTTGTCTGTGGCACTTCAAAATGTGACTTATAACCCCATCACTGCCCATTTTGACCCGATTTAAGGTTTCCTTTCAAGAGCAAAAATAACGACTGTACTTCAAAACCCAGAGGGGACGCAAAGTTAAATTATGAGTCAGGTGAAAAGGGACATTGTATATTTCATCCTGTCTGTATTCTGGCTGAAAAGTAGTAAAAAAAATGAACGTGTATGACTGTGCAGTGGAGGTTCCCGAGAGGCCTCTGCTTTATGCTTTTGTTGCAACTTCAAAGAGTATTTCACAAGGGAATGATCTTTTCTCCTCCGCTTCCCCTCCTGAGATCAGACAGTATTTTGAAAGGGTGGGGACACTTCTTTGTGCTCTGGAGAGTCACATTGTTCGGCTTTCCCTCAACAGGTGAACTAGATGAAAAAGAGATTTTGATTTTTAAAAAAAAGATGTTATGTTGCAGTACTGTTAGATTACCTAGAAATTCATTTGATAATTAAAAAAAACTCTACATTAGTTGATCGTGGTTCATGTACAGAAACTCAGAGAATGTTCTTTGTTCATCATTTCCACTGTGCTTCAGTGGACATTTGATAGCACGCACACATATATTATTCTCTCCCACCAATAGTCTAATAAAGTCATGTGAAACCATTTTTCACGGGTTCCTGTTCAGCACTGTGAAGTACACCCATACTGCTTCCATAGCAATTAAGGGCCATAATTTAATTTTAAAAAACAAAAAAACTCCCAAACTTCTTTTTTTGCACTTGAGATTGAAATGAACTGAGTGCACCTACAATTAGAAAACAGCACAACTTCTCTAAATGAGCCGTAAGTCCAACCACACCTGTGAGAGCTATTTAAGGCTGTTTTTCCCCGTTTAGTAAATTTGACCCAAAGAGGATAGGTGGCAGTCAGGTGCTGCCAATCACATGCACTTGATTAACTGATCATCAGCAAGTGTGAGTCTCTCTATAAAGGTTCTGGCAGTTTGCTGAGCCAGAGCTTTCACGTAAGGTGTGTGTTAACACAATGCTGCGATTAAAAGCAAATGTGGCTCAAGGAGAGAGACTGCAATGTTCAGAGACTGTAGAATCGTAAAAACCGACTTTGCAGGCTGCTGTTAGTATGCTAAATGTTAAAGTTGATGACAGTACAATTTGAAAAAGACTGAACAAGTATGGCTTGTTTAGAATGGGTTACCAGAAAAAAGCCTTTTCTATCTCTCTAAAAAAGAAAAAGGCAGCACAGCTTAGATTTGCAATGACCAACCTCGAACAAACAGACTTTTGGAACAATGTCCTTTGAACAGGCGAGACCAAAGTGGAGCTGTTTGGCCATAACACACAGCACCAAGTTTGGAGAAAACCAAACACGGCGCATCAGCACAAATGCCTTGTAGCAGCTTTCAAGCACAGTGGGGTTATGATTTGGGCTTGTTCTGCAGCCACAGGACCTGTACACCTTTTAGTCGTTGAGTCGACCACAATCGATGAAAAAGGAAGGTGTTGCAGTGACTAAGTCAAAGTCCAGACCTCAACCTGATTGAAATCCCTGCAAACCTCATTGAGCTGTTGTAAGGAAGAGTGTGAGACTGAAAGTCATACGGAAAATAATAACTTCAAGTTACTGCTGCTAACAGCAGCTTTTACGGTTGTAATTTGAGGACATTATCATTTATTAATTGAAATTTCAAAAAAAAAGATGTACAAAAACATTTAATCCACATACAGTGTTAAACTGTGTTATCCACAAACGCACCGTTGCAGCTGTAGATGATTGTAGGTGGTCCATAATTAATCAAACATCTTCCACCGAAAAGAAAGATGGAGGCACCTCTGACCCAGCCTCCTGGATTCGTCCTGGAGCAAACACCTTGTAATGCTTCTTATACTTGAATTAAGTTGTGTCGCAACTTAACCATTTAAAATGTTCCAGAGATTTTTAAGACATACGATTTATTCTGACACAGTTTAATTAAATTTAAAAACTGAGTGTCAGGGAACACTCCATGATACACCAAATGAATCCAATAAAGATGTTTGTCCCAAAATTTGAACATCATGTTCAGAAATTAGCCATCTCTCTCTCACATCCTCTTGCTTTTAAGACTTCATAATCATCTCTGTATTTGGCCAACCGCATTGCCAAATTGCACTAAAATAACATAATGATGCTATTATGTTGCTCCAAATATCCTGCTGATCGTGATTACTTTGAGTCCATCCTCACTCCTGAAATCCATTTTAAGCAGTTTTCCTTTCTGTGTCGAATCTGTTTCTGCAATCTGCTGCTGATTTACATGCATCGATCATTTAAGAGTTTGTTGAAACTTTAGAAGAGAAGAAGACGTTTGGCAAAGCTGACATCATTCAGCACCGAGCAAAAGGGAGGGAGAAAAGAAAGCGTTATTCAGCTGCTACATTTCAAACATCATATCTGTGACCTTTAAGTGCTGGCATTTTTAGTCCTCTGTTCTTTCTTGACTTTAGGTGGCTTGTCAGCTCGACAACCCGAGGTCAAGAAAAAGTAATCCAGACAATACGTTTAACAAAACCATCACCCTGATTTGTCTCACCGTGGCTGACGTAGTTCGCTCTGATTTATCAGTTTCATATAGAACTCGGACAAAGGATTATGAGGTTGTAGGAGGGTTACATATGACAGAAATGGGGCTCAAATTGGGTTTTTGTCTGACAGCCCTGCGGGTAGACTTTCAAAGGCAGCAGTGTGACTAGGCCACCTGTAGCACTGGCTCAAGGCCCACTGATTTGTCCCTGAGCCACACGCTGAATCCTTACAAGCATCATCCTGAAGTGAAGCAAATCATGAGCGATATCCCATAAGCAATCATAATATACTACTCATAAAATTAAAGCAACACTTTGAAAACACATCAGATTTTAATAGGGGAAAATGAAATCAGGCTGGATAGCTATACTGGTAATGGTTAATCAAAGTGGAAAATACTGCAGGCTTGCCCATTCTGCAAAATGTTATTGCAGCAATTTAAAATGGGTGGTGTCTTGGTGGGATTTCCCCATCTGGACCAGGGTATCACTGAGCTCGTGGACACTCTGCAACCTGGCAGTATTGGATAGATTAGGGCTGCCACGATTAGTCGACTAGTCACGATTACGTCGACTATCAAAATCGTCGACGACTAATTTAATAGTCGACGCATCGTTTGAAGCTTTGTAAGATCACAAAAGACACAGGAATAAATAGTAGGATTTAAGAGTGTAATAACGGACTGAAACAGAAGATGGTAGCACTGCATGTACAAGGATGCCAGCTGCTGTTAAACCCCGAAGAAGTAGCTGTGTCCCAGAATTCACAGCCCAGCTCAGTTTACAACAATGGCGGCAGCTAGTTAGTTTTAATATTACTCTTATTATTCTTTCTGGGTCACAAAATAAACGTTTAACATATTTTTAGGCGAGACTGTAACTGTGTAAACCTCAAATATCTGCTCAGTTTATCAAGACACCACATATTTTTAAAAGCGCTCCGACGTTTTCGGAGACGTCTGTTACCCACTAGCTTGATAGCTAGCCGGGGGCAAGGCTCACTAGAGCCCGTGAGAACACCAGACTCCCAGCAAATCGTTTTCAAACCCACCGCCGTCTTTCACTACTCAGGTGAAACATAAGTCACTTAGATAACTTAAAAATGTTATTGTTTGGCTTTTTTTTTTTAGTATTTTATTTGTTCCTGAGTAAATCTGTTTGGCTGAGATTAAAGTTATAGTTTTTACACAGCTGAATAAACGTCAAGCAGACAACTGATTATCAGAAGTGTGAGATGCTCGAGAATATACTCCGGTGTCCTGTTATATTTTAGATAGCAAGGAGTTTATTAAACCGAAACAATCTGCAAATTTCATTAAAATTTAGTAAACTATCATCTTGTCTTTATTTTTAGTTAGCACCTACCTTAAACACTTAAAGCTGTAAGCTAATAGTTATATAAGAGCAGATGCATGCTGGTGCAATAAGCTGTAGGTTGTACGTTCAATGGATGCATGATCTGATTAGTCGACTAATCGCAAAAATAATCGGTGACTAGTCGACTATCAAAATAATCGTTTGTGGCAGCCCTAGGATAGACTAAAACTGGCCTAACCTGGCACCTCTGGTCAGGTTAGGCAAGCATAGGGACAGGTCAATGGTATCAATTCCTGCATCCTCCAAAAACTTCCTGCATACTCTCGTCATACAAGATCATTTACCAAGAACCCTAGACCCACTGCACCAGCGTGCACCACCCTAATGACAGTCAGGGTGTTGTTGCTTAGCCTGTAGATGCCTCCCCCCATGGATATGATTTCTCAAGTCATCGCAGGGCACCAGTGGTGGACCAGCCAATGCTGGTATTCCATAGCAAATCCCATCCATGCGTTATGGTGCTGGGCAGTGAACACAGGGCCCACTGGACGATGTTGAACCTCCACACCACCCTCATGAAATCTGTTTCTGATTGTTTGGTCAGAGGCATTCACACCAGTGGCCTATTGGAGGTCTTTTTGTAGGGCACTGGCAGTGTTCATCCTCTTCCTCCTTGCACAAAACAGCAGATACTGGCCCTGATAATTGGTAAGTGCTGTCTAAAGTCCTGTCCAGCTCTCCGAGTGTAACAGCCAGTCTCCATGCTTCTGAGACTGTGCTAGGAGACACCAAACTTTCTAGACATGGCCATCCTGCAGGAGTTGGACTACTGTGCAGCCTCTAGGAGGTCCATGTATCCCCTCATGCTACCATTAGTGACTCTGACCCTTGCCAAATGCAACACTAGTGGGGGAAAAACAGTCAGAAAAGATGAGGAGGGAAAAATGTCAGTGGCCTGTTTTTGTTTTTTATGTTGGAGCGTGGTTACGGTGTACAGACCTAATGACAACTTAAACCTTGGTTCCTCTGGTTGCTGTTTATTATTTTCTGTTTTCAAATAGCTCCTGCTGAGCGACAACATGCAAAACATACTGTGTTTTAATGAGCTTATTGTTTGCAGCGCTTTTTTAGGATCTAAGATTCTGGGTGCTGGGGCGAAAGCCTTGTTCATGGTCAAACTTCACAACTTCACATTATACAGGCTACTTGTATTTCACAAGGTACTTCATTAAACCGTAGCTTGAGGTACATTTTAATTAATATGAGTGAAGAGTTGTCTCTGGCCACTCTGCGTCTTGCTACCAGTACATTTTTCCATTTTTAAGTTGCCATTTAATAAACAGTGTGCTCGATCTTCCCATATTACAGCCTGTGCGCCTCTATTAGTCAGATTTTAAGGGTTGTAAAGAGTATGTATGAATCTATAACGACACTTTAAACCAGGCCCCCATGCTGCTCTACTGAACATCTTTACAGTCTGATAATTCAAGTGCTGCTGACAGGACTTAATAGAAATGCACTTCCAGTACCTTTTAACTCCCCTCTCTGCCTGATATATTTATTAATACTTGCCTCTTGAGTTCCATGTAGTTTCCCAGAAACAGCTGTCTGGTGCGCGACTGGAGTCAAACATGCATATGTCAGTTTCCAGCTACTTATGCTTCTGGAGAACTGTGGAAACTCTTTGGATTTCAACCTTAATGAGCCATATGGGGAAATGGATCATTGTTTTTGCCTCATTATGTGTTTTTAACTTGCAGTATTGACTGCAGACCCTGAGAGCACAAGCGCAGATTTCAAGAGTACAGTAACGGTACTTCAGCATGTTCAAATTTAGCAAGCCTCTGTCCTAGTACATTACAACGACAAAACATCATGAAATAACTACGTTTGTCATTGTCAGCAGCACTCTCAAGGTGATTATGCAGCTTTTTTTTTTTTTTTTTTTTTTTCTTCCTTTTTTTTTCAGCTCTGAGGACATTTCAGGACAAATGTTAAAATTACATTCATTTTCTCTGAGGAAACTCATCAAATGAAATGGGAACATTAGAATTATCAGCAGCACAATACCGCAGACTCTTATTAACACGTTTCGTTATCCCTGATAATGCCCCACCAGCTTCAATGCGTCAGTGGAGGTGTTGATGAAACCATATTAATAATGTGGCAACACAAAAGCTTTTCAGGCTGGTCACTTATTCTCTTGGCCTAATGCACAGCAGCATTAGCCTCAGTGCTTCCATTATAAAACGCAAAGTCAAATCAGAGCTGGTCCAGCCCTGTGTTATTAGGTGCAGATTGGAAAAACAGCCTCGCAGCTCAGCATCAACGGTGATTTACCAAGTTAATTCCTCGTTTTTTTTGTTTTTTTTTTGACAAGCCACCACCAAAAAGCACACATGTAACCTTAAACGTATATGGCAACGTTAATTATTAAGCGGTGCTGCCTTCTGAGCTTCATTTCTTCAAGTTTGTTTGGCTCAGGCGTACAGTGGCTGGCTGTTTGTTTATTCAGTCTTTCTTCTTTTCATTTGAAAACCTGCGTATTTTGCTCATGAGCTCTTCAAAAAGCATTTCTATTTAAATTAAGCAATGTGCTGTATTTAATTTTTGTTTAAAGGTCACTGCTGCCCACGTTTGTCATCAAAATGTAGATGCAAAAAGCGGGCATCTATCCTGAGAAATCTTAATTTAATTCAGCAAGCTACAGTGGAGGGTTTCTGCCCCATACATCAAATAAGAGGCTGAGTGAATGAGATTGAAGCAAAAGTTGAAAATTACAAAGCACTGTGGGAAATTGCTGGTAATTTAAGCACTTTGCATTTCCTCTACAACATACAACAAAGTCATTCGATTTGTGGCCAGGACTGGAAAAAGAAGAAGCTATGCAGCGTTGCACCACTGAAACCTCCCTGCAGCTAAGCTGTAACCAGCAGCTGAGCAGGAAAACAACAAGAAGCCACAGGCAAGTTTTAAAGCTGTGAAAAATATTTTTTAAGTCAAATGATAAAGCTCTGAGCCACATAATGAGGTCATATGAACTCAGGCTCAAATAAAATCAACACACAAACAAGACAAAGTGACACAGCTCATCAAATGTCCAAATGTTGTAATTGAACTTGTGTGTTTGTCACGGCCCCGACAGGCACTGTCTTTCTCTCTCCTCCTCTCTCTCACTCCCCCAGTCCCTCACTCTCTTGCAGGCTCTCTCTGTGTAGGGTGAATGCTGCTGGAGGGCCACATGAGCAGCAGCTGTCTCTGGGCTTCAGTCCGCCCTTTGGTTATTGACCGGCAGCTTGGTGGTTAGCACTGTTCCAAGGCACAGCAAGGAGGTCCTGGGTTCAAATCCTGCCTCAGGCCTTTCTGTGCGGAGAGTTCATGTTCTCCTCATGCCTCCTCAAACCTAATCCAGTGACGTCTTGATGCATTCGCAATCATCCAGGTAAATAAATCTCCAAAAGTGATAACGAGGTTCTTGTGTTTTCTGTATGTGTTGCTTAAATCCAGCAATTTAAATATTTTCTTCCCCAGTTCCTTCCTGTTTGTGTCAGGCAGTTTTGTACTGCTTCCCAGAAAAACACTTCTTAACCTGTGATAGCTTACCAGACGCTTTTTAGTGATCTCATGGAAAGAAAATGGGAAAAGGACTCCTACCTGAAAGCCTTTCCTGCCTGCAGACTCCCCATCTGCAGGCATAGGGGCTCTTACCTGGAGAGTAATCAGTCATTTTCCCTTCCCTCTAAATTCTCACCTGACAGTAACGCTGTACAATCTTTATAACTCGTGACACAGTCTGTGTGCTGAGTCCACTTGTTCTTTTTCTAAAACTGGAACAGGTGTACTTGTTGTTCCTAAAGTTTCCACAAGTGCATTGGGAGGCAGAGCCTTCAGCTGTCAGGCTCTTCTGTAGATGCAGCTCGCAGACACCCTCTATGTTATGCTTAAAGTGTGATATTTCACTCCCCTACCTCTCTGCAGGTGTCTCTGGCTCTGAGGCAGTATGTTTCTGATCTCAGGTTGGTGGCCTTACACACACACACACACACACACACACACACACACACACACACACACACACACACACACACACACACACACACACACACACACACACACACACACACACACACACACACCTTTTGTGTCATCTTTTCTCTCTCTCTGCCCTCGTCTCACCCCAATCGTTTGTAGCAGACAGGCATCCTCCCCCAGAGTCTGGATCAGTCAGAGGTTTCTGCTTTCTAAATAAGAACTTTCCTCCTCACTTTCACCAAGTTCCTGCTCAACAGGGAATCACTGAGTTTCTCTCCACAACATCATTTTGGCCTTATTACGTAAAGTGCTTTGAGATGACACATTTTGTGCCAAATAAAATTGAACTGAATATAGTTGTAGAGGCTTGCCAGTCATGGCACGTTCAGTGGTGGGTCAACTAGTACTGTTGTGTTGTTCCAGTGAGAAACTGTTTTTAATAGATTTAATCATACCATAAAATAGTATATCAAATCGTCTGGCCTCCATTTTTATGAGGAACTTGACATGCGGAACTAGTTTAATACAAAAGACTTCACTAATTGTATTATTAGGTTTCATAATGAAACACATTTTATTAAAATTAAAATATTGTATTAATTTACACATAGAAATAGTGTACTCATGAGACCTATTTTACTAGCAGTGACATGAAGAGATTTATCCATTTCCACTGATAAATTGTGAATAAGTACGTTTACATGAATTATTTATTTTCTGTGAGCAGTAATACAAATGTAGAAAACTATTCATTTGTATGCATGCTAGACATGTTGCTTAATATATCTAATCTCTACATTTCTTTGTGGGTGGCTTCTACTGGGCAGAGTAATTATGATGGATGGAAAATCGGGGGAACGCCGTGATGGGCGCAGGATTTTCCAAAATGCTGGACTTTTCTCCTGCTGTTTGACTGACAGTAATTGTTTCTCTTTTTTAGCATTTCATCTTCCATAAACATCATAATATAACAATCAAAACATAAAGTATACATTTAATGCAGAGTCACAAAGGCTAAAATCCAAAGACAGATTCCAAGTTTGGTTGATTTATTCAGCTGTGTGATGTCACCAGGTACAAATAATAACCAGCATTATAAATCTGTCAGCTTTCATATTTAAGCATTTTTAAAAAGTCATATTTGTCTTATGTTTATATCAGACACCCACAGAGTCATAATGTAAGCATTTCCCTTTTGTAAATACTTTAACTTTAGAACACTAAACGGATTTCACCACAAAAGTCTTTCAGCAGAGGTCATTAACAAGTTGTCTCTCGTGTGTCTGAAGGATTTCGTAGAAGACATCTTTTGTTGTAGAGTTCCCTCATCTTTTCCTGAGAGATCTGCAGAGCTCTGATTCTGTCACAACGTTCCTGCAGGATAACTTTTTCTTTCAGGAGTTCATCCAGAATCGGCCCAAAGTTGCTCACTCTCTGGATCAGCTCCACTCTGTGTTTATTCACAAAGTGGTTTTCTTCTGGCATTCACACACAGCAATAAACCAAGAAAACACAGGTTGACATGATGAGTTCAGTGATCTAGGACACATCAATTTCTATAGTGAAATACTATCAATAAACGAACCACAGCACTTTAGCCAAGTGAACAACATGTAAACAGTGGGCTTTCTAACAAGAATACACAAGGAGAAAAGAAAATTTCCCAGGAATGCATGGCTTGGAAACACACAGCTAACATGGGAAAGGACAAAGGAAGACTGAGGCAGTGAGGGAAGAAGTCAGCAGCTGTCAACAATCAAGACAACTACAGAAGATGACGCAGCTAGCAAACTTAAACAAGAAATAGCTAATGTATACTTTATTAAACCCCTGTAGGGAAATTACTCTCTGCATTTAACCCATTCACCAAAGGTGGAGGAGTGTGTTTCATGGTAAACAGAAAGTGGTGTGATGCCAGGAGCATTTCTACTCTCTCCAGCGGCTGCTCGCCACAGCTGGAGTTCCTGAGCATTAAGTGCCGCCCTTTCTATCTGCCCCGTGAGTTCACCTCGGTCATCGCCACGGTGGTCTACATCCCACCCCAAGCGGACACAGGTATGGCTTTGTCCGAATTACATGATGTGCTGAGCTCGCTTCAAAACAAGGACTAATGCTATCTACCGCCTGACTACCGAGGACAGTGACGTCATCAGCGAGAGACCGGTGACCAGCATTGTGGAGCATGACGTCCGAGCGGCATTGAGGTGGTGTTGGGTGCCATCTCCAACAACGATGAGGCGGCCTACATGGATGAAGTGAAGAATCTGGCATCATGGTGCCAGGACAACCACCTCCAGCTGAACGTGGTGGACTTCAGGAGTCAGCACAGAGACTACAAGCCCTATTCTGCCCTCACTAGGGTGTAAAGCTGGTTTCTAGCTTGGCAGATAGCTAACAGGTCCACAATAAACATCCAGGAGTCAGCAGATACGTTTTAGATGTTTACTGTTGAAGCACTGTAAAACTGGTACAGAAACAAAAATAAAATATTACATTTCTGCTGTAATTGCATTCTCTTTACAACATCAAACATTAAGCCATGCACTACAATGTATATAACACATAAACACAAACTTATCCAAACCCTTTCACTGGTTATCAGGCTCACGCATTTAGCGATTAGCTTAATGCTAACATTACATGGGAAATCCCATAGACGGGCTAACGTGTTAGCATCGCGGCCGTTTTTCCTCACAAAAGAAAGTTTTCCACACAAACCTCTAAACTGCTACACAAAACTATCGCGGGAAAGCTTACAAAACAGATAGCAACTACTTACAGGCATGTGCTCTCTCAGACTCAGCAAGAAAAAGTGAACAAAAAGTGGAACAGACGACAGTTTGTCTAAAGGACTGTTTTGCACTGGTGAGGTACTATGGCAAGTCTGCTGGTACAAAAAACACACACCCAAATGATCATGCCCGCCTTAAAGGGGCAGCACAAGCCCATTATCATCAATGGAGCTCCAGTGGAGAGGGTGCAGTCCTTCAAGTATCTTGGTGTCCACATCTCCTCAGACCTGACATGGGCTGCCCACATTCAGGTCCAGACCAAAAAGGCTAGGCAGCGCCTGTATCACCTACGACAACTGAGGAAGTTCAGGGTCTCTCCAGAGATTCTCAGGATTTTCTATACAGGCGCTGTGGAGAGCATCCTCACACAGAACATGACATCGTGGTTTGGGCACAGCTGTGTGAAGGACCAAAAAGCTCTCCAGAGAGTGATCCGTACAGCAGAACGCTGCTGCAGGATTGCTCTCCCCCCACTTCAGGACACCTACACCAGGAGATGCCGGACTAGAGCAGCGCAGATACTGAAGGACCCGTCCCATCCTGGCAACAAACTGTTCCAACTTCTGCAATCTGGTAGAAGGTTCCGCATCTTCCGGGCAAGGACAGAGAGACTCAAGAGGAGCTTCTATCCCCAAGCCATCCGTGCCCTAAACACACACACCCGCCCTCTCACATCATCTATAATTGACTGAGACAGGACTCTCTTCCAGACACTAAACCAAGGCACAATGTACATTTTAAATTCCTTTAATTTTAAATATGTTTATATTGTCTATCCTGTAAAATAGTCAGATGTCTATTCATATTAATGTACAGAATTCACCTGCTTGCTGCTGCTACTACTGCACATTCACCCAGTGTGTGTGTGTGTGTGTATATATATATATATATATATATATATATATATATATATATATATATATATATATATATATATATATATATGTGTGTGTGTGTGTATATATATATATATATATATATATATGTGTGTGTGTATACATATATATGTGTGTGTGTGTGTATATATATATATATATATATATATATGTGTGTGTGTATACATATATATGTGTGTGAGTGTATACATATATATGTGTGTGAGTGTATACATATATATGTGTGTGTGTGTATACATATATATGTGTGTGTATACATATATATGTGTGTGTGTATACATATATGTGTGTGTGTGTGTGTTCTTCCTCTACCCCCCCCCAATTTTTGCACATGTCGAGGAGCGTGTCAGGCTACATTTCACTGTGTGTTATACTTGTATATAACTATGCATGTGACAAATAAAGAACCTTGAAGCAGTGAGCAGCAACCAATCCAGCACCCAGGAGGCAGTGTGTAGGGACGCTACCTCAGGGGGCTCTCAGGGTAGCCGTCCAGTGGATTTGAACACCCGACCTTCCAATCATGGGGTAATGACTTTACTTACAGAGCTATCCCTGCCCCATCAGGAAAACAACAGGAACACAACACTGAAAGACAAAAAGACAAACAGAGATGTGCCATAACAGAACGGAAACACAAGTAAAAGCCTCAGAGTCATCTGTAACTAAAACTAAGTAACTAACACAGAGAATGCAAGACTCAAATGACAGGCTAAATACAGTACATGCAAGGGTCACTGGAGAGGTACAATAAATGAAAAACAAAGAATCTAAAAAAAACACTGGTGACTTAAAAAGAAGCAAAAACTCAAACAAGAAGCACTGTCAGGAAAAAAAGGAATCATGAACTCCCAAAACTCAAAGCCCTGGGTCCAGCATCCAGGTACCATGAGATCAACAGCTTCTCTACATCTCCCCCCTCCCGTACTCACGTTCATTCCTCTTCTCTCCGACATATACCTCCACCAGTCCAGACTCTCTTCCACCTGCTTCCTGTTCTTGCTACAGATCGCAATGTCATATCCAAACATCATGGTCCACCGAGACTCCTGCCTGAACTCATCTGTCAAGCTGTCCATCACCACTGCAAACAAGGAGCTCACAGCCCTCAAACCTCTCATTCACTCCAGCTGCAGCAATGTCTCACTGTCCTCATGTTCTGCACCATCCTCATGCCTTTTCTCTTCCTTTCCTACCTTCCTCGTGCACTACCACACTCTTTTTTTTTTTTTTCTGTCACCTTCTCATATACTTTCTCTAGATTTAAATAAACATTATTAAAAAATAAAAATGACAAAACAACTGAGAAGAAAACCGCATAAAATATAAAACCGAAGCTACATATTAAACATATTAAAACAAATGTTTCCTTGCTTCTTCCTTGTGTATTTAATCCTCCAATACAAGATGAGTTACCTTGCTGGTGTATAAAAAGAGCAGCAGGTAACTACTAAATCATTAATAGCTTTGCAAATTAGTAGCAGAAATCAATTTTACAGATCACAGCACAGGAGCCAGCTGTAATTAGTGATATCCTTCGTGGAAAACTTTTCTTTTTTTTCCCCCTCTGCATGTATTTATTAGGGGTGCAACGATATTCGTATCGATATTGAACCGTTCGATACAGTGCTTTCGGTTCGGTACGCATATGTATCGAACAATACAAAATTTTTAATTTATTTTATCAACTTTCCTTCTGACGATGCTGTCTGTGTTGAGCACTCAGTGAATCTGCGTTCGACTACTCCGCCTAGGCTGCACTGTCGAGCGCAGATCCACTGAGCGCTCAACACAGACAGCATTGTCAGACGGAAGAGCGCAGGGCAAGCTAGCGAGACAGAAGTTAAGCTCTACTTGCAACATGGCAAATTGAACCTCCCCCACCCTCATTCAGATCTGGCGTTTGGAATTATTTTGGTTTTCATGTGACGTATGACCCTGAAGGTAAGCGTGTCATGGACTAAAGTAAAACAGTATGTTGGACGTGCCACGCAATGCTCAATTACATGGGTGGGAACTAGTGTGTTAGCGCAGTTATTTCGTTAACGTGTTGGCCGTCTAGCCCCACGCACGGGGCGATCAGGGGTAGCTCGTTAACGGAGATTTGCCATGTTGTGGCGTTAAGGTCATTTCAACGAGATTAACGCTGACAGCACTAGTGGGAACACAACGAATATGACTGCACATTTACGCCGACATCATCCTAGTGCAAAGACAAGTGGAAGCAGACAAAAACAACAAGCATGCATGCTACAAACTTTACCCGAGTCATTTAGACAGCCGTTAGCACATGATTCTCCTTATGGGGACCTGATATGTTTAATATTGTGGCGAGCTCAGACAAGGAGGAGACGGAGGTGTCGTTTGGTCTTGCTTCCCGTGAGCTAGCCAGGGAGCACAGCCATTTATTGACATCTGCAGAAGAACACTGCCGCTAGCTAACTGCTCAGCGCGGCAACCGCACAGCAACAACAACACACAGGGCGCCCTCTGACCCCGGAAGGACACACCGTCGCAGCGAGAGGGCGTCACCCGTCACTATGGCAACGTAAACAAAACATAACTGTACAAACAGAACCCCAAACAGCCCTGACCTGCTACAATATGCTGCTGAGAATATAGCCAAGAAGAAGCGTATAGTATAGCTTTTATTTTGGAAAGAGCCATTTCTCTGTAATAAACTCTCTTTTCCAAAGATGAGTGATTCCTCAATCAGATACAGGGCTCGCAAAATCTATCTCTGCCCTGCCCGTCGGGCTATTGTAGGAAGGAAAAATATATGTCAATGCTTTTGCATTCTTTCGGAAATGTAGCTGGGTAATTATGTCATTGGCATCGGTGAGCCACTGTCAATATGTGACATATTGAAATCCCGTTTGAATTTGCGCTTGTTTTTTGCTTTCACTTTGCAATCGCGCGAACTGTGTATAGAGAGCGACAGCACTGATTGGTGAGTGATGATAATTTGCGCACCAATTCCTCTGACATCGTCTTATCAATCGTTAGTTTACTATGCAAACATGACAAGTGAAATCTCCTGCAGCAAGCTTAAACATGTGAGAGGTTGATCGCGCAGAGAATCGCTGACCGTTATGTGTGTGTGCGTGTAAAAGCAGCAGGATATATATTTTAGTTCTGCTGAGCCAAATAAGACAGGTCAGGGTGAAGAAGTAACAGCCAAAGAAAAGCTTACCACAAAACGGAAAAGTTATGACAAATCAGACTATAAGGCAAAAAGAAAGTGCAGCTTTATGGTTCCATGGACAAAATAATTTCTGTGGCTGCAATATGAGGAGCTATATAACCGGGGCTGCACATAAGTGGTCCACAGGTGCGCATTCGCTGTCAAAAAAAAAAAAAACACGCACAAGATATGAAGTTGCAACGCGTGTTTGCATACATAAGATTTTCTGGAGGAGGACAAACATTTGTTTAGAACTCTTAAAGATGTCGAAGAAGCTCCTTTAAGCAATTACTTTGGTGTTCCTCCACCTCCAAACAATTGTCAGAAGGAGTCCGAACCACAAAAGAAGCACGTATTCTCGGAAAAGTGGTTGCAGGAGGTGAGCTGGCTTCAAACAAATGATGAACGCACAGAGATGTGGTGCGGAATGTGCCGTGAAAATCCCACTCTAGCAGACAAAAACAGTGCTTTTTATATGGACGCAAACGCGCGTTGCAACTTCTTATCTGGTGCGCGTCTTTTATTTTGACAGCGAATGCGCACATGCGGACCACTTATGTGCACCCGTGTAAATAACATAATGTTCTGCCGGGTGTGTTGTTGGTTTTCTCTCGATTTCTGAGTCGACAAGCGCCTTTGTTACTGGGACCAGTCATTTTAAGAAAGGCCCCATTAGAACCCATGAGAAATGCAAGAAATGCATTATTGCTCAGTCTGCAATATCTTTCCCAGAACAAACACCAATTGCAAATAACATACTAAAAATAAACCTGAAAAATCTGTTTAGAACAGCGTACTATGTTGCAAAGAGTGAACTACCACTGGCAAAATTTAGCAGTCTTTGCAAACTTTAAAAAGCAAATGGCCTAGATCTTGGTTCCACTTGTCTCTTACCCGTGACTTCAGTGGAAATTTCAAATTCAGGATCTGACACAGACTGATTCATGTCCTACACAGTTCTTACAAGTTCATAGAAATTTCTGTTCAATTAGAACCAAGTATTTGAGTTGATGATTGTAATTTTTATACAATGTTGTAATTTGTTTTTCAACAATTTTTTGATTAATGTTTTGTTTCCTTTACAATATTATACTTTAATGTATAATACTGTAAAGGAAACAAAACATCAATCAAAAAATTGCTCTCTTTTTTATTCGGGCTACTTACATTTATTTTGGGCTACCAAAAACTGAAGAGTCCCTGCCCGAAGGGCTACCAGGGATTTTGAGACCCCTGAGATATATTACTTTTGTTTCAGCAACATTAAATTTAAAAACTGTACTTTTGAGTTAAAATATATATTTATAATTTTAATAAATGACAAATTAAAAATGCATGAACATTTTTTTTGTATCGAAAAATATCGAACCGTGACACCAAAGTATCGAACCGAACCGTGAATTTTGTGTATCGTTGCACCCCTAGTATTTATGTCTATGAAGGGAAAATGGCTAGTCATGATCATGCTTCCAGTTTATTCACTATCATTATAAAGCAATACATTTAATATTTTCTCAAATGTATCTTCACAGATTAGAGACAAAGGGTGCTTTCACTTTATTTTAGCCATCTGTTCGAAATATGCCATCACCTGCACAATTCCCTAAGCTCAAATGTAGAACACATGCACACCTGATGCCAAATGTTAGCATGACTGTATCTCCAAAAGCACAGCTGTGATTCTTTTTTTCATGCATTAATTTTTAAAAGACATTACCACTTAAGAAAAAAGGGAGCATTTATTACATTAATATTATGTTAAATTGTTGCTCTCCTGTGAGTGGGTGTTGTTCACAGTCTCATATTGATGCCACAAATCATCATTTATGAATTGTTGAGGATAAAATACAATTGCTTGCAGCTACATTTCATTCAAAGCTATCCTAAAACATGGTCACAACCCCAACTGCACCACTGGATACAGCTAATAGTGCTATTAAACCCAGCACTGAGTGTGCTAGTGACACCAGCTGTTAAAACAAAAAATATGCAGAAAGTTACAACTATTACAGGAACGATAATGAATGTGTCATAAGAGGAACAGAAAATGTCCTATTAATATATGTCCCAAAATTAAATATTTGCAAATGGTGGTTTGTAAAATTTTTATGAGGGAAATGCCAAAAAAGTCAGACATTTGATTTATTCATATTCACATGTCAAGTATGTGAAAATGTTTCCTATATACATTTCATTTTAAGGTCAGTTGTAGTAATTTACTCGTTTTTTTAATGTTTCTGATCGTTAGCAGACGACTTAATACATCAAACTGCCTGTGATGCATGTGCTGCCTGGTGCACGTTCAGCCACACCGCCTGCAGGATGTTAATTGTTATCGTAAAAAATAAAATAAATTACTGGCCCAGTAATTGAAACGGAAAAGAAGGAGAAAAGAAAGTCTCAATTGTCCTCAAATAGTCAGAAACTGCAATTTTTCACAGAATTCAAGATGACGTCTTCTGAAAGATGTGTGCATATATAATTGGGTACAAATCTGCCAGTAAAGTGATGATGCTGAGACATGTATCGATCGTGTCTATTGACGGCTTTCACTTCTCATTAAGTCGTAGGCATCCATCACAAAGCTAGAGGTTCCCTAGGTGACGGTTAGTGGAGGATCGTGAGGAGAAGCGCCAGAGTACCACAGCTGACATGCAGAGGCGGTTAGGAGAGCTCTCACTGTGTACTGGTTGCAGAATAGATTTGCCTCATATCTAAAAGTATGTGTCAAGGTTGTGTGGACCTATACTACGTGCCTGCCTCTGTGTGTGTGTATAAAACACACAGTAGGGAGCCTCTGTACAACCCACTGATGCCAAGCATGTTTTAAGGCCGGAGGGCAAATCAGTAGACGGATGACTTCTGATGCCGTGAGACAGTCGAATTTCTACAGAGCGTGGCTGTTTTCTTTATGTAATATCAGGCTCCAGTAGGTTTGTGATCTGTCTCCAGTCTGATTGTTTTATATACAGAAGCGTATTATCTTGGTATCAGGTCAGTGTTGCTCATCTCGATGCGAAGATAGGAGAGATAAATGAGAGGATTCAGGAGACCTTTATCTGAATGATCTAAGACACTGTCTGTGGTGGATGTTCATGACTAACAGTTTGGAATTAATCATAAATAAGAGCTAAATTTGATCAAAATTAATGAAAGAAACGTGAGAAAATATACATTTTACTGGCATTTTAAAAAATTCTATGTTGAATATAGAGTTTGAAGCACCTCTGTACCTCTGTACCTACGTGTAAGTGGTTCATTTCACGTGTTTGTTGCATACACTGTATGTAAAAACAAATGTTTCCATTGACTCAGAAAAGCTAAGGCAAAATAGCAGTGCCCTTTTTGTATATTTCTTACTAATGGCCAGCAGGGGGCGATGCCTCTGTTTTGTTTTGTTTTGTTTTTTTAATTTTCTCTTATCTTTTGTTCTTTATCTTTTCCTGCTTTCAAACTGGATGTGAAAAATAAGAAGTGGATCCGACTGTGATACTGTGCTCTCATTGGCTAATGATGTAAGACTGAGAAGTCAATAGCCAATTAGCACACCCTGGAAAATCTTTCCTTTTGCCTCTAATAATGATCATCATTGGTAAGTGGAAAAACAATGGATGCAAAGATCCCCCATGTGACCTGTTGTGGTTGATGGAAACTGATGGCAGGTGCGACTCTCCAAACTTTAGTGAAACTGTGAAAATAACAACACAAGCCAGAAAACTGGAGGCCATCCACCTTCAAAGTAAAGGTTGTGCCCTTTGAAACATGCTCACTGCAGTGCTTGTCCATTTCCAGTTTACATTTATGCTTTTTTGAATTGTGCATCCAATTTCAATCTACTAGAAAAGTAAACACTATGGGAGGTTTTTGGTGCAGCGCCTTCTGTGACTCTGATTTTACCCAAAAAGAACCAAAAAACTCCAGAAACCTCTGCCAACCAGTCAGAGAAAACATGTTAATTCCCAACAAGGTACTGGGTGGATGTATCAAGTCCAATGTGGTGGACAACACATGAGAAACCTCAATATCCATAAGCCTTAAAGCAGGTGTTCATAGGCTAAACATGGCTGAAGACTGCTTAGAAACCAGGAGCTACATCAAAAGTTGAATTTCATGGATTTGGACAAAACTCAGTTATGGTGATGAAAGAATAGCCTTCGGGGGACCAGGTGTCCTACTCTTTGGGACTGCCACATACTGAGACAATGTCCTGCATTATAAATGGCTCAAGTATTGAAAAGTCGGCCCTGCTGGACAGGCACTTTTCTAAAGTTTGGCTTTTATCCAGTGGCTGTGAAGAAAGCAGGAAAGGCTGTTATTACGCTCAATGGGGAAAATTTCAAATTTCACCACATAGTCAGGAGCTATGCAGATTTCTAAGAGAATGATGGAAACTACCACATATAAAAGAAATTCAACAATAGAGGCTAAAAAAGGACTATATAGCTGGGGGAAATGGGTGGAGGGCAATTTTCAGAATTCTTTTGCCTTGATATATATTTTTTTGCTTTTATCATTATTTTATAATTTTACACAAAAATGACAAAGATGTCATGAAGTGACACAGAACATGTGGGCAGCACAAAATAAGCTGGCTCCTAAAGAGATGTCCAGCTATGACTGCAACCCTACTGAAAGTCACAGATGATTAGAGGACAGAACTGCAGTTAAAATAACAGCAAACAGTTTTCACAGTTTCTGGGAAAGAAAAAAAATAATACATGAGAAGATTATCAGACAAACTTTAGCTTTCATTTATGCTCACTGTATTTATGCAGAAAGTTGTATTTGGATAAAAAGTTGTGTATTTCTTTCAGAATATGTTTGTCTTTTTTTGTACTTCATTTATTTTTCTGGGATCTAATCAGTTGAAACACCTGCTGGTTCAGTTTCTCAGGAGCTGCTTAATTGATTTGTTTTCTTTATTTGTCATTTTGCTTTTATTTTGTATTTCTATGTCCATTTTCATTTCTAGTATGTTAAGATTTATATATGGAAAGCAGATTTCAAGTACAAGCCCGATGGGAGAGTGTATCAATCTGCAGAAGCTTTTGAAATCAGCATCATCACTTCTTTGCATCAGTTTTTTCAATCTGCAGTTATGCTGAATTACACAAACATGATGCTTTTCATCATTTAATGCAAAGATGCATTTTCTGTGACGACAGGCTTAAATCTAAAAACATTAGAGTTGATCGTATTTACAGTGTTTTGTGGTTAAATAGCAACTGTCTCATTTAAGTGAAGTTATTATGGATTATACTAAGTTATTACACTGTACATAAGGATTTACTGAGTAAAAGTCCTCACCCATCTCATCATTTTAGCTTCTGTCGAAATCTTCCATCACTTTTGCCTCTTTGTCCAATATTTTCACTTCATCATCACCTAAATTTTCCAACTTTGCCCCCATCTTTTTCTCTCTTACCTTGATGTAGAGGACCGCCAGCGTGCCTTCCAATCCCCCGGCCATTGATTGTAAATGTCCCGCTCACTCACAGTGCACATTCAGCATTTCTGAAGATGATCAGCTGTTCCCCTGAGTCATAGATCAAAAACAGTGAGCCCCTCTGGCTCCACACCTCAAAGTGAATCATGCAAACATCTGCAATACGAAGCAGCTTCAGGGGGATTATTTGTTATGATCACATATTTGCTTGTGTGGGAGATTGATAATGAAGCTGGGCCAATTAACTTACACATTATCATTCACACAAAAATAGATTCTTTTTTCTGTATTGCCTACAATTTTTTTCTCTTTCTTCTAAGTGTTGGCCACATCGATCACCCACGCAATCTTTATGAATCAAGTCAAGTCATCTTTATTTATATAGCACATTTAAAAGACATCAAGTGTTGCCCAAAGTGCTGAACAGAGGAATATAATACAAAGAATTTAAATAGATAGAATAGAATCAAAAAGGAGTGTGTGTGGTTTCTTTGGGGCCAAATACTATTGAAGATACCATTATCATATTTATAGTGTTGCAACGAAAATTACCCCTTCCCCCAAAGGAATGGTTTTACAGGCAGAGGTCCCTTCTCATCTTTTCTGACTGCTTTCTCACTAGTTTTGTATTTCAGAATCAGAATCTGAATACTTTATTAATCCCTAAGGAAATTATGTAATGTATTGTATAATGTATTTGGATTGGGTCAGAGTCACTACTGATATCATGAGGTGATACCTGAACCTCACAGTTGTTGCAGAGGTAATCACATGAATACGTGCCATTGCCAGAAGGTTTTCTGTCTCAGTAGCATGGAGACAAGCTGTTATTTTAGGCGAGCTGGACAGGGCAGTAGAAGGTCCTTAACCCATGAGCAGGACTGGTATCTGCTCCTTTGTGCAAGAAAGAACAGGATGAGCACTGCTATTGCTATAAAATATCCTCCAGCAGGGCACTGGTGTGAATATCTCTGACCAAGCAATCAGTAACCCCAACAACGATGACTCCATATGTGTGGCCAACTAGAGTTTCAACATCCTCTGTTTGGCACCGTGCTTGATGCCCAGCACCATGGAGCCGACTGGCATTTGCCATAGAATACCAGAATTGGCAGGTCCATTACCTGCAATATTCTTTTCACAGATGAGAGCAGGTTCACCCTGAGCACATGTGGCAGACGCGAAAGCCCCCGGAGTCTCTGTGGAGAACATTGTGCTGCCTGCAACATCATTCAGCAAGACCAGTTTGGTGGTAAGTCAGCGATGGGGAGGCACATACATGGAGGGACGCACAGGCCTCTACACGCTAGGCAATGACACCTTAGACTCAATGTCAGACCCCATGCTGGTGAGGTGGGCCCTGGGTTCCTCCTTGTGCATGCAGGTAGTTCCTGAAGGGTGAAAGAATTGATACCATTGGTCCCCATGCTTGCTAAACCCAATAGAGCACAAGCTGGGACATCATCTTTCTGGTTTGCCAGGTTGCACCTCAGACTATCCAGGAGCACATTGATGCTCTGGTCCATATCTGGGAGGACGAGACCCGTCATCTCAATCAGAGTAAGACGTTATCAGGCATAAATATCAGCACATGGTAGCAATACAAACTACTGAGTAATATTTTGAGTCACTTCAATGAAATTTAGGCAAAGTGGACTAGCCTCCTGCATCGTTTGATCACTTTGATTTTCAAGGTCTCTTTGAATTTGGCTCTCTGTAGGTTGATCATTTTCATCAAACAATGCAGCATCATTTCCTTCCTAGTATATTACCCAGGTCAGATCAGTAGAAATACAGAACGATGATTTTATATTTCTTGCAATAATAATTGAACCTGGATTTTTTTTGCACATGCAGGTTGTTCCAAAAATACCAAATGTTGCTTTTTAGCACCACGCTGTTCTTCCAGCATCTGCTCTACATGTGATAATTGAGTATAATATATATTAAGCCTGGAAGTTGCAACAGTTGTCTGCCATATTTTTGTGCCATTGTGGTGACCATTAGGCTACTTCTGTTATCTGTTGCTTGCAATCTTCCGCCCGTATTAATGGAGTCTCTCTTTGCCTCTTCTAGTTGCCTGCTCCATGCTCCCTTTGAAACATCACCACCTTCGAAACACATTCACCTGTTTCCTGTGGAATCATCCACCCTAATTTATTTGCTTTATCACCTAAGAAAGGACTTACTCTGCCTGTCACCTCTACCAACATATTTGTTACCCCGAGCTGCTAACATCGTGCACATCCGAGTTTGACGTCACATGTTACGGCATGCACAACTTTATTTGTGGCACTTCAGCCAGTCATGCACCTCTGGTTTTTTCTAACCAGCTACACAACAGTACAACTGTCTCGTATTTTACTGCCATTTTAATGATGTTCCAGCTCAGAGATACACAGATTATACAGAGGAAGATGTTGCAACTGTTTGAAAACTTAAGACTTTGTGGAAAACATCTCAAGCGGTGACACCAATCATTCAGGAGAATACTGCAGCAGCTTCCTGTGCTTTAAAGGAAGGCATAAATAGAAATGACTGCGTCATGATATTATGGCGGGGCACGATGCAACGTGGAAGGTTTATTGGTGCAATAAGTCTTTGCTCTTAAACAACTGAAGCAGAACTGTCACAAACAATCCTCTCTATTTGGACTCTAACTTATTATCTACTGGCAGAGCTTCTGTGTGTGAACCAGCAGTGGTGCACCTCCAACCTACTACCTGAAAACTGTTCACTCTCTGTCAACAAACGCTTTCCTCACCCAACTATTGCTCGAATCTGGTCCTTGGGTCCACTTTTTTCCAAACAAGGACAATCAGTTTCTCTGAATTTAAAAAAAGAAGAAGAATATGAATTTCACAAAGAAGCATGTTTGACTTGATGCCTCTATCAGGAGGATTTACTTTGAAGTGAGTTCAACATAGCTTGGCTTTTTTGTCATTAACTGCCAGGACCAAACCAAACCTAAGACCCCAGATTGTTGGGTGTGGCTGTGTGCAGGCAGGAATAGGACCCAAGGTGCAGACTCCGGAGACAGACGTGAACTCAAAAAAGGCTTTAATTCTGAACGCAACATGACATAACTTGAAAAAACTCTAAATAAACTTACACCGGTGGACAGACAAAACACACAGCAAAATAAACGGTAGATCACGACACGGACACAGAGAAACACTGGGCTTAAATACACAGAGGGAGCAATCAGGGAATGGGTAACAGGAGGGAAACACAGCTGGGGCAAATCAGGCCTAACGAGACAAGAGGAAGCAAAACCAGACACATTAACATCAGACATGGACTTTCAAAGTAAAACAGGAAACACATAACACAGACTGAACAAAGACACAGACTCATATGCAGGCACTACAAAGGGAACAGAGACGTGGGACCAGGGCAGACACAAACACTGACTGAACACGGGGATATAGGAACTTAAGATACACATAGACGCGAACTAGACAAGGGGATGCAGGTGATAGGGGAGACAGAGCAACTAAAGACGACAGAGACATAAGCCATAAGACGGAACTCAAAGAAACCAAAAACTAGAAATTATAAAATAATATCAAAAACTCAAAAACCCTGGGTCGACGACCCAGGCATCCTAACACAGATAGAGATAACGGGTATCAGCACAGTACTTATTGGCTTTCTTTGTTAACTCCGGCTTTCTGCTTCAGGCTCTTTGGTCACATAAAAGGAAGTGTCTTAGTGCCGCCTACTTAAGGCAGACAGAATATTATCAGAGGGCTGGGGGGGATATGAAGAATAGGAAAAATATGAAGGCAAAATGGCAAACAGGGGTTGCTAAAATAAGACAAGAGACCAGTGCTGCAGAAAACTAATCTTGCGTGAATTTTATTGCTGGGTGTGCTCTCAGTGATAGCTGCACATTAGAGCTCTGAAACGTATACATTTAAACATGACTCTCAAGAAGTGCATACAGCTGTGATGCTGTCACATCGCCTGAAGAAGAGAACCTCATAATCACAGTCTTTGCCCAAAGCAAAACTGATTTTAATGGCTGAATATTCTAACCCGTGCTTCCTCAGCTGCAGTACCAGCAGTGTAAAACAGACCAAGCCTTAATACTTACTTTGGATTTTCTCCATTAACACCTGAACACACGCAAATTGCCGGGATAATGCAGTGCATGCAGGCCGAGATCTTCGAATTTTATTGGTGGTGTCAGCGGGCTATGTGTCTAAAATCTTAGAATCTGCATCACATCACGCATGTTTGCAAGAAAAGAATCACTGGAAATGTGGTGGTGAAAAGAATTTTACTAGGCTATGAAAAATGAAGGAAATGAAACGTACAACAGCCAGATAAAACATAATAAAACAGAATGGCACTTAAAATTTAAAAATGCGTTTTTGTGTGGAAAGTCACAAAACTCTTCACTTTGCACTGATGTTTACTGCACTGCAAACCTCAAAGTACAATGTTGTATAAAACAAAACAAATTAAATATATAGAGAAAATATTTGTTCTTGTTTTTGTTGATGTGACAGTAATGTAGTTACAGATCACTTTAAGCACAAAGGGGGCTTGGTTACATCCAGTGAAAGGTCAAAGTTTGGATGAAAATATTAGGAGAACTTCTGAAGATTTATAACCTGAATGGGACAAATCTTTCTCTCAGGAGCTGGAGGAGACCAAAAGTAAGCAAAAATAACAACAACAAAAAAACATTCATTCACGACATGACAATCAACACAACTTCAAAAATGTTGTGTGCACGCTGTCTACCCCCTTGCATTGTATTCATGTGCAGCTGTGTGCAACAAAGGGAAGAACACTGCGTGTTATTTAAAATTGATTTACTGGTTTAATCTGAAAGTAGATAATTAACTATAAATGGTCAGTACTTGGCAGACACATTGCTTGTTTAAGAATTCGAATCAAAGGAGGTCTTTTTTCTTATTACTTTCCATTACATATCTAAAACAACAGAAGGTTGGCAGCAACACGGTTGATTTAGTCCGCATCGTGACAAAGCAGCCTTTGACTCAGCAGCTCAGACTGATACAGTTTGGAGAAACAATTTATCCCTTTGACCTCAGGGATGGGAGATTATTGCCACACTTTTTGTTTTTTCCAGCGATGCCAAAATGCCTTTCTGTGTTGGGTGGAAGTCTCATAATTCTCACAACAGAACAACGCGTTCAGTTTCCCACATTTATTGTACGAATCCAGCAGGGAAAACCTCGAGCCAGAAATAGCAGCTCTCACATCTGAACCTACACATTTTCCATCTCTGCTTCATGTTATCGAGTGAAAACACTAAAGGTAAACACAACACACAAATACGAAGAGTTGATTCATTACCAGGCATCACGGCGATGACCTCTATTACTGTGCGTTTCTGGTGAAATGATTTATGAAAAGGAAAAACAAAAAGGAGAACGGATCACTGCTGGTTGGAAAATGGGTTTTGATGCCCGTGGAGTTTGTAAATCAGGCAGGAAAAGTGATTCACGACACATAATGACCACAGCTCTGCTCTTTTTGTTCAGATTATGGGAGAAAGACCAGCAGGGTGGGGTTTGATTAAACCAAAATAAAGACTGGTGGGAGCGGGAGTGTTGCAGTAATTCAGAAGGACATCAGAACAATAAACCTTTGACAGCCTCTGAGAGATTCTGACATTTAAAAACAACAGTAATTACAATTTTCTCATTTGAAATTTGAATTTGATTCTTGCATACTTTAACTGGCCTGTCTGAGAGATCCTGAGAAAATCGATGCTTTAAACTCACGACTGTGCTTATTTAATCTGAACTTAAATCAGATCCAGTATTCCTCTCTGACCCACTCGCGTCTCCACGCCAGCAAACGAAACACGCGACGACGGCATCCATCTGTCCTTTCATGCCTGCAAGTTCGGGCGAAGCTGTGAAAGATGCTCCGCCGACCTCCCACACATCTTCACAAAAGCTGCAAATTATCAGCAAACTGTGAATGTCATCTTCGGAGTTGTACACTTGTAAACGGCGAGATCAATCACGGCTCCTGTCAGAGGCAGATCAATAAGTTTTCACACCATGGCGTCAAAGTTAAAAATACCAAGCTGCTGAGCGCAGTCATTAGCAGATGGAGCCGGTCAGCAATAATCTCTGCTGCACTGTGAGCCTGTTTTGAGATCATGTTTGGAGTGGAAGTTTACTTTTTTAGGTTCCATCACTGACCCAAAAAAACAGAGAAAAAAAAATATATATTTTTTTATTTTTTGCTCTTCGAATAGTCACATCTGACGCTGTTTACTTCTGAGCACAGACACAGACTTTACAATGTAATCTTTTTCTAAGTCCTTTTAATCCCTCGCTGCGGTTCGCAAACACTGGTTGAGTTGTGTTCGGTCACACGTACGTGAGCTTTTTTTTTTCCTTGAGCTCAGCAGAGTACAGGTTGGTGTGCAGGAAGGCCGGGGCGGATCTGGAATATTAATGCATTGTATGGACTCCTGAAGGGGAATTCTCCTGAGCTTGCTCATCTACAGTTGGGGTCAGAGGTCAGGACCAGTTAGAGAAGGAATGCTAGAAAAGGTCTGGTGATTTGCTCAAGAGCACCTGGTGTTTAACAAAGCCACGTGAGCCGCATTCATGTCTCTCCGCACTGGTCTTGGCTCAGAACAGATGTGTGCAGATGATTACAGCAGGGATCTCCAGCAGATTAAAGCAAAGGTCTGGCTCTTTGGCAACTCTGTGCAAGATTTAAGAATGACAATCACATGCTCATCTGTTACATAATCGCCACCAACGTAGGAGAATTCCAGTTCCACTGACGGGTTGGTAGCTGCAGAGAGATACAATAGCAATCGGTCTATAGCTTATGTCAGATGATTACAGATTGATTTTTGTGGACACTCGTAGCTCCCAGAGGATGAATCCTAATTACTTTAAGGATCTTCTTACTTTTCCCTTTCACTTGTTGTTATTCAGTGCAAAAAGTTACACGTATTTATTGAATTCAGATTAATATACTTAACAGATTTCAAGTAGTTTCTCATCATTTGCTAGGTTATCATACACACTTCTCATATGCAACGCTTTTTTCTGCAATCTAACACAAATGTGCAGCACAGGCTCTGTTCAAGCTCTGTTTTTCTCTACGGAAGTTCTGGAGGTACAGCGATCAATCTTCTTAGTTCAATATGCGTTGCGGATGACAGAGTGCAATCTCGTAAATCTAAGTCTTAAATAATCTTCTATGTATGGTCTCATGTTTGTCTAGCACCGTTATAAACTTATAAAAACCAAATCACTTCACCCCAAGAGTGACTCTAATATGTAACTGTTTCTTTCCTCTTCACAAAAGCCATTTTCGCTGTCCTTGCTGGATTTCTTCTTTTTTTCATTCATTGATTTTCTATACCTTTCTCAGTGCTATAGCCTTCCCCAGAATGCACCAGGCAAGAAGTGAATTTCCCAAATTCATTTTGCCCTCCTGTATGAAAACACTGGGGGTGTACTGTAGCTTTTTCTGCTTTTCAAATATTTGCCCATGTTTTCTCTGAGCCCCCGGGATGGGTTCGGCCAGCATTTGTGAACCATGTATAAACATTTCCTGAGTCAGAGTCAGAGGATTTCATCTGTCAACAAAATGATAAAATGATCTCCTCCACGGATGACAAATGGAGTAATCACTTTAAGTGCCTCACAATTAAAGCTCACTATTCATGTGAACTGATTAAAAATACTTAAAAACTTAAAAACAGTGCATTTTATGGGATCTAATGAGAAAAATGCACTACAAAGTAAATAAAAGTTATTGCGAGTAGATAAGAAACTATGAACAGCAGATGACTAACTCGACCTCTTTCCTATGTGGAGAAATTTCAGACTAAAGTAGAAATGTAATGAAAGGATACAAGTAGCAGAAATGAGTTAATTTGTTATTGTTTGGATTAGCTACAAAACAGCTTAAATTATTTAATGACTCTTGACTTTTATATTATCTTAGTCCTTAAGTTTGCGATAATTAATGAAGCTTGCAGAAGCTCAGTTTCCCGAGGGCCTGGGACATTGCATAGCTGCGCCGTAGATGACATGCTTAGGATGATTATGATCCATCGTGAAACTTTATATTATGATCACACAAAGCCTCTAATGTTAAAATTTAGCTCTGCATTTCTGATTGTTTAATACTTGAGTCAGTGTAGCCTGGTAATGAGGTTTACTGTTGATCAGCTATAACATTAAAAGCACCGATTGATGCTATTAAGGTAGTTAAATATTGCTTATAATCTGCTTACAAAAGAAGATTTTGCTGGGGAGCCTGGAAATTAACTGGATATTGCTTTGACATGTACCACCCATGTAAATATCACTGTGGACAAAGCACATCCCCCCATGTTGGCAGCACTTCCCCACAGTCATGGTCATTCAGAATGGGACAGCATGCCCCACACCACACCACAAAAATGGCTCATGCCAGAGAAACAAACCAAAAAGCTCAATTCCAAATCCACAAAACTCGATCCTCTTGAGCACAGTAACAAGCCTCAAACACGGAGCCTCTGCTTCTAGCATCTCAGCGCTGACTTTACAGGAAGCTAATTAGCAGGCAGATGTTGCTCATTGAAAACAAGTGGATTAATCGAGCATCACCAAACGTGAGCACCTCAATAAAAGCTGACGTTTTGGCAGTTTACTGGCAAGTTACCAATCTTCCTACGAGTGGACATCCTAGCAAATTTGCCCCAAAGAAAAACTCAAGAGCTACATCTCAGACTCTACAGGCCTCAGTTAGCATGTTAAATGTTAAAGTTCATGACAGTAAAATTAGAAAGTGATTGAAAAATAATTATTTAAAAGTGTTTGCAGGAGAAAGTCTCTTCTCACTAAAAACAACAATGGCAGCATGGCAGAATTGCATCTGAACAAACTACAAGACGTCTGGACAGATGAGACCAAAGTGAAGATGTTTGGCCATAATGTACCAAACACAGCATATCAGCACAAATACTCCAACTGTGGAACATGGTGGTGGACATGTGATAATTTAGGCTTGTTTTGCAGCCAAAGAACCCGGGAAGTCTGCAGTCATTAAGTTGACCGTGAACTCCTCTGTATAACAAAGTATTCCAGTCAAATATGAGGCCACCTGTCCAGCAGTCTGTCTTGGCCTAGACTGAGTTGCAGCAGCAAATCTATAACAGAATGGCTGAAAAAGAAGTAAAATCAAGGAGTTGCAATGGAGCAGTGCAAACCTCAGCCCGAGTGAATAAATCAATAAGATGCTTATTTGCAATAAGTAAAAAAGATGACAGTGAAGCATCTGTTTATGTTTTTATTCTTTAATGTTGGGATTGCATAGACCCACTGCAGTATGTGCAAAAAAGAATAACAAGAAAATAGATTTTTTTTTATTATCATGCTTTTGAAAATGACGGTCTTGGTAATTTTTCACTTGAACACAAACTGCAGCAGACAAAAGTGACAAAATTACACTCTGTTCTCCCAGAAAATGACTCGAGAGGTAATTTGTGCAAGCAGATATTACAATCCAGTAAGCACCCTTTAGATGCAAATTCACACTTTCACATACTTAAGGTTGCAAAAATGTGAATCTAATCTAAAAAGCAAAGCAAAGTTAATTCCCCAAATTAACTACAGCAAGTAGATTTGGTGCCTAAACCTGGCTAAACTGTGAAAGTGGTTCCATAATTTTTCTCTTAGCAAATGCACACTATATTATCCCCATGTTAGACCTCGTAGCCAGGTTTTTGTTTTCATTGGAAGGTGAACCATTAAAATGAAATTCATTTAATTATATCCATATTTGATTGTTTATCCACTACCTATTATCCAGTTAATGTTTTTCTAATCTAGCTTGCTGTGCATTAGTCTCGAGCAGTTTTATAGTTCAAACACCTATTATTAACCCATGAGTCATCATTAACTGATAAGCAATGAATAGTATGCAACATAGTCTATTCTGGAATAACAACACTCTGTTAAAAGGGGCTATGATCAACCACACCAACAGATGGGAGGAAATCCCTTTATGTTCAGTGATTTCTCTGATTTTTCTTTAGACAAACAGAAGCAATTTTCTTTCAGTTTAAACTTCGGTTTATTGTATACAAGTTACTGTCATTATCATTCAGTATCCAGTTCATAAAGCAACTCTGAGCAGGTTTTATCTTTTTTTAAAGGATTAAAGAAGAGAGCTGCACAAATCTGCCATTTAACACTCTTCTCTCATCATAGTTATTCTACCAACAGCCTGTAGTGTCAGAAGCCATAGAGCCAAGAGAGCTGTTTTTGGCACTCGCAGTGAAGGAGATCCTTTATAAAAACAGAGCTAAGCACAATGCATCAGACTGAGAGAGGTCTAAAACAACAGTGTACACTACAACTGATGTTTGTTTGTTTTTTAAAACATCTTTAAAAAAACCAAAAATGATCAAAATTAGACTTTGAATCAAGAACATTTGAAATGCTGGGAAGCAAAATGAGATCCAGTGCCAATGGCTTTTCCTTTCACTGAGGGTGAAATGATGGGTCATTCTGGTTGTTTGTTGGAGTGGTCTGAGTGCTGGCTGTGCTGGACCTTGGTCATATATCACCCCCCCTTTTCTGTCCCCGGGTTGTAGCTCCTCTGTCCACCAAAGCAGAAATGGCCCGAAATGCGCAGTGCTGTGTCCAGTTAAAGTGTTTATGACCTCCATCATTGAACACACACACACACACACACACACACACACACACACACACACACACACACACACACACACACACACACACTCCTAAACATCAGCGAGGCTGTATTTGTTGCACTCTCGCCTGAATTCACAACTTAAAAGGAAAAACGTGTTTTCTTTGCCCACGGAGAATTTCCTCGAGCCCCTGTACATCGTTATAGGACCATTTTTTAATAAACTGCAACATAGATGCAATTTTAATCTCGTCTAAACCTTTTCAGTGCTTCTAATGCACAAATCTTACTTCATTATGCTCAACAGTTTTTACTCGGCTGTGACATGGTGATTGTGGGAAGCTGTGCGCTTGCCTGCAGGTTATTGTCATCGCTCTGTCATCTCATATTTTGGGTGAATGTTGTAGGTGTGTGTGTGTGTGTGTGTGTGTGTGTGTGTGTGTGTGTGTGTGTGTGTGTGTGTGTGTGTGTGTGTGTGTGTGTGTGTGTGTGTGTGTGTGTGTGTGTGTGGTGGGTCTAGCCTGATTGCGCGCCACTTCTCCATCAGTGCGTGTGCACGAGGGTCCGCAAAGCTGCCGCTGCTCCTCTCCGGGCGCGCAGTACCATCCCCAAACTTTGATGAGCCGTAACCTTCACCAGGGCAACAAAACAAGCCGGGCTGAATTATACCTGCGAGGATATATTAAAAATAAAAACAGCGTCGTCTCTTTCTCCCCCCCTCTCTCTTTTTCTGAGTGATTAAGGTGAGTAAACTGCAAGCTTCACATTACAGTGCGCGTTTTCCCCTCAACGATTCGCAGCACAGCGCGTATTTTACCGGACGTGTTTTGCCAGATCTGCGCGCGTCTCCACAACCAAAGTGAAGTTTGTGTAGGTGTGATGTTTTTGCATTAATTAATTGATCGTGCAAACTTTTTTCCTTTTTATAACTGAGTAAAGATGTTCTAGATGCTTTTTTTGCAGCTCAGTTGCTCCGATATCACCATATCTTTTTTTTTTTTGCCTGCCGTATGTTACATCTCTGAATTCAACACGCAGAATTTATCAGTAACTCGATTTTAAAAGTCTTAACCAGAAAGGATTTTTTTCCTCCAAGCCCAACAACAAACAGGTGTCAAAATGGAAAGCACTCCGATTGAAATTTACAAAGAAGACACCAAGTGCCTCTCCTCGCTGCTGGAAGACTGTCCGGCGAATTCAACTGCTTGGGTATCCGGATACTCTGACAGCCGCAATGTGACCCACGATGATGATAGCTGGGAGCAGGAGAGCATGTCTCCCATCATCCCCATCATCACCGCAGTGTACTCCGTGGTGTTTGTGGTCGGCTTGTTGGGCAACTGCCTCGTTATGTATGTGATTATTAGGTAAGGATTTTTCTCCCCACTTTGTATAACATCATAAAGTGTGTGAATGTGTGTGTGAATGGGTGGATGACTGAATGTGTAAAGCGCTTTGGGGTCCTTAGGGACTAGTAAAGCGCTATACAAATACAGGCCATTTACCATTTACCATAAAGTATAAATAATAAATCCGCATGTGTGCCAGAAATCACTTCTCTGTTTCTATGGAGAAAAGAAAAGAGAAAAGATGCTATTGTGTCTTTTTTTTTTTTTTTTTTAAGAAATCAAGATCCAGCCAGAGGAATGTTTTTCTTCTCTGCCTTTGCAAATGTTATTGCTTGGGAATAAGAGCACCCAGACTTGGGCTTACACAGTGACCTCCAGGCCATCTGGTGTTAGTCACAGTTCTTGTTTTTGCCTGCATTTTGTTTTTGGATGCGCTTCAGAGACACTGAAAAAAAGGTGTGATGCTCTAAGCTCATGAAAGAATTGACAAAATGGGCATTTAAAATGGTATGAGACAGCATCCAGATAGAGAACGATCTTTTTTAAACCCCCAAGTCTCAAAAAAGAAAACAAGACGTCATTTTGGCAAAGAAAGGGAATGTCGTCATTTCTAACCTGACATTAAATGTTCAAAAGCTTGGTGACAGGGAGCTAATTCTACCTCCTCCAGAAAATGAAACATGCCAACTTTATGAATGGCAACTCTCCAGCAAGACCTCCCAGATATATAATGGGTTTCTATACATTTCTCATCAAGTCTGGCCTGGCAGGCATAAAATTAATTACGTCTGAAACCAGTGGTGCTTTGTCAACCCAATAACATGCTTACACCTCATTGGGCTTTATTTATGGTCTGTGTGAGCAACAAATCTTATCTGATGTAACGTGAACTGCTGCAGTGCCATCCAGAATGCTTCAATTCCTCGACAACAATTACCTCAAATCAGGTTGATGGCTTCGCCTGTCTGCAGGAGTCAGCTTTTTCACGTCACTTTACAGACAAGAGTGTACATTTTACTGTTTCTCCACAGAGAACAGCTGAAGGAAGAAGATGCTTAATGCTGATTTATTGGGAAGAAATATATGCAATTATTCAAATGTAATAAAGTCCATTTGGGTCACAAAATAGATGTTTTAGGCCGCTTGTCTGATTTTCAGACATGTCATGTTTTATATAGCCAAACTGCCCGTTTTACCATCTTTCGCTTTTAGGTGTGCTCTTATTCCTTATGTCAGATTCAACAATCTGACATAAGCTCCTCAGAGATTTTGGTCTATTTTGCCATGATAGCGTCACACAGTTACTGCAGATTTTTCAGCTGCACATCCATGATGTGAATCTGCCATTCCACCCCCTGGCCTCTAAATGGCCATTTGAGTACAGTGAACTCATTGTCATGTTCAGGAAACCAGTATGAGATGATTTGAACTTTGTGCATTATCCTGCTGGAAGAAGCCATCAGGAGACGGCTACATTTTGGTCGTAAAGGGACGGTCAGCAACAATACTCAGGTAGGCTGCAGTGCTCAGAGGAGTTCAAAGGGGGACACGAAAATATGTCCTACATCATTATACATCACCAGCCTGATCAGCTGATACAAGGCAAGGTGGATAAGGGTTTTCATGTTCTGACCCTACCATGCAAAAGTCGGAGAAGCAGTAACACTTACTCATCAAACCAGGCAAGGTTTTTCCAATCTATTTTTCACTTTTGATGAGTCTATGTGAAATGTAGCCTCAGTTTCCTGTTCTTATCTGACAGAAGTAGCAGCCGTTGTGGTCTTCTGCTGCTGTAGCCCATTTGCCTCAAGGTTTGATATGTTATCCATTCAAAGACACTCTTCTGCATACTTTGGTCGCAACAAGTGGATACTTGAATTACTGTTACTCACCTGTCAGTTTGAAAAAGTCAGGGTATTCTGCTCTGGCTTCTTGTATCAACAAGATATTTTCAATCAGTGAACTGCTGATTTGGATAGTTTCTCTTTTTGGTAAATCCTATACTGGTTGTCCTTTGTAGATCAGCAGTTTCTGAAATACTCAGACTACCCCATCTGACACAAAAATGGGACTTAAATCACATTTTTCTCCAGTCTTATTCTCAGATTGAACTAGATCCACTACAATGTCTAGATCCGCTGAGTTGCTGCCATATGATTGGCTGATTAGATATTTGGTATACAACTGCACTTGAACACGTTACATACTGAAGTAAAGCCACTGAATGTATTTACAACTCCCAGTGAATATAACGTCGCTTATTCTCTGCTATATGTGTATAAAAAAACACAATAGCTGCTTGCTAACACATTAATCCACATATCAAAGTCAGTGCCTGCTGAACTAAACCCAAGTGGCTAAAAGTAAACTTGAAAAAAACTTTGATATCATGACAAATAAATTTCTCTTTTGCTCAGAGGACTGAGCTTTATCTATGAATATAAAGCTGAAGCTATAGCAGCTAGTTAGCTTGAAATTTAATTTACTGCTTCTACATTTTGGGTTAATCACACCATAAATAAAAGACATGCAGTGTGTTCAATAGTGAACTTCTGGTAGACTGAACTTCTTTTTTCTGGTCACAACTATTTTCTTGGGTTTTTTGTCTTCATGATTAGCTAAAGTAACTTGTTGCTAATAGGTTCCTTAAATTAAAAAGTACATTGTTTAAGCAACTCGATGATATCTGGTTTCAGAGGGCTGTATTATAAAGAAATATTGTTTTACCTGTCTCTTTTTCTGGATTACTGCTTGTGAATAGTAGACCATTTATAAGTAATTGAATTACTTTAGCCCACTATATTGTGGTATATAATACCAGCAACTCTGCAAATTGTGCAAAATAACGTCTATTTTCAGGTTGATCTCAAATGGAGGGGAGTTCACATTAATTTTTCCAGTTGGAAACAAATTTTTCTGATTACTCCAACATGACACGAATGCAGTTTATTCTAACCAAAGTTTGCTTGTGAAACACTGACGCTCTTTATGATAATTTTGCTGTAATCTTGAACAGAAGTTCATTCTTTTAGGTGAATCTTCTAGGTTCTTGCAGATCATACTATAGCAAGTAAATATCAACTTTTTAAAATTTCTACCCAAACCCCAAAATTCTGCATGTATTTTGCATTGGTGCTACCACAAGTAAAAATCTGTAAATACACAATTGTATAAAGCTCATTGGATATGGTTTCAATCCAGCACCACTTTACATATAACAATGAAGTGTGAGCCTGAAAGATTGCATTACAAATTCAAGAAAGCACTGTGGACTAATGGACAATGTTTAATTCACAAAGAGCCCAGAACAAAGGTCTTCCACTGAGTCGCGAAGCAATAATGGCTGCCGAGACAGTGCCGTATCTCTCCTCACAGGACAACTTTGTGTTGTGCATATTTAACAGGTACACGAAGATGAAGACGGCCACCAATATTTATATTTTCAACCTGGCACTCGCCGACGCCCTCGTCACCACCACGATGCCATTCCAGAGCACTGACTACCTTCTGAATACGTGGCCCTTCGGCGAGGTGGTATGCAAGGTCTTCATCTCCATCGACTACTACAACATGTTCACAAGTATCTTCACCCTCACCATGATGAGTGTGGACCGCTACGTGGCCGTGTGCCACCCCGTGAAAGCCCTGGATTTCCGCACTCCCCTCAAGGCCAAGATGATAAACGTGTGCATCTGGATCTTGTCCTCGGCTGCAGGGATACCGGCTTTTGTGCTGGGCGGTACTCAGACGAATAGCGGTGAGGAAGTCTTTCCCCGATGTCTAACAAAAAGTTTAAGAGTCTCTGTCCACTTTCTATGCATAGCAAATACTCTCCAAGCATGTACTAATAAAATGTTAAGAACAGAAATATATTCAATATATCAAATCCATCCGTCACTGAAGAGTTTTTCATTAGCTACAAATTGAGCACATCCTTCCTGAATATAGATGACGTAAGAAATAAAAAAGCGTTTAGAGCAAAATGTTCCCTTGTTGAGTGCAGATTAGCTATTCTACAGCAACTTGCTAAATTGATTGCAGAAAATTGTGAAGTGGAATTTCATTTATCATAAAGTGCACTTCAAAAATAGACTCAAAACCTTTTTGTTCATACTTGGCAGCTGTGTGTGAATGCCTTTTTTTAAGTTTTCACTGACTTAAGACATAATCAAACCTACAGGTTTTTCTGTTTTTATTTTCAGTGTTAATTACATTGAGTTTCATAAAACATGTCATATAAATAAAATTGCCACTTTATTTTCTCTCCACTGTTCTTCCACAGACATAACAGAGTGCGCGCTGCAGTTCCCCGATCCCTACGCAAAGTGGGACACACTGATGAAGATTTTAGTGTTTGTCTTTGCCTTCGTCGTGCCTGTGCTCATTATCACCGTGTGCTACTCCCTCATGGTCCTGAGGCTGAAGAGCGTCCGAATGTTGTCCGGCTCGAGGGAGAAGGATCGCAACTTGCGCCGGATCACGCGGTTGGTGGTGGTCGTGGTGGCCGTGTTTGTGGTCTGCTGGACGCCCATTCACATCTTCATCCTGGTCAAAGCTCTCGTCACCGTGCCGGAAACCACCGCCATCATGGCCGCCTACTTCTTCTGCGTGGCTCTGGGTTACACCAACAGCAGCCTCAATCCTGTCCTCTACGCCTTTCTGGATGAGAACTTCAAACGCTGCTTCAAAGACTTCTGCCTGTCAGCCAGACTGAAGGGGGAGAAGGTGTCAGGGAGCAAAAAGGCCCCCAGCACTGTGCGAGAGGCCGCTGTTCCCCTGGAGAACCCAGATGGGACTGGTAAGCCGACATGACTAGCAGTGGAACTGTCTTCAATCTCCCACACTGGAAAAGAAGACTCACAATACCTGGGCTTAACCCACATCACAACAGCAATGTAGACTGGGTTTTGGATTCACTTCATTTTCATTATCACCCAGGGTATAATCATCGATGTGGTTGTCCATAAATCCAAATCAATCCATCCTAGTGTCCTCTGACTTCTGACACTTTCCTTCACAGCAGCCTGTGATTGTAGGTCGAGACAAAGATTGTGCATTTATGGTTTAACCTGGCAGGTGGATGTAAACCAAACACTGTTTCTGTTTAAGTAGGTCAAAGAAGAAAGTGCTGCTTATAATTAATATGGATTACTGTTGATGGAGGTCCAACAATTAGTTGATTAACCAATTATTGCATGAATCCCCATTTATTTTGATGACTAAGTAATTATTCAGGGAGGGGTTTTTTTTTAGGAAAAATTAAACATTCGCACCATCCAGCATCCTAAATAAGATTTTGATTTCATACGTGACAGTTAATTAAACATTTTTAAAACAAATTTATGATCGCTTACTGTTTTAATGATGATTTATTTAGCCATAAGTTTAATTTAGACTGCCAACCTTCCCAGGGTGTACTGACAGCTGAGATACGTTACATCACCTCTACAACCCTGAATTGAATAAGTAGGAGATGGATAGATGGGTATTGAGCTTACTGGCAAAATAATCAGCAGATTAGCATTTCATAAAATCATCATTACACAATATTGCACACACGGTCATGAGATAATTATGTGAAGATATCTTAGGAGAACTGATGATTATTTAAAGGGTAAACGAGCAGGAGACTGATTAAAATCACTTGGCCCATGTCAAGTTTCATCAGTTTTGATTCATTTGTCTCTCAAATGCTGTTTATTCCCAAAATTTCCTCCTATCATTTTTCATTTGCCAAATGTGCCTTTACAAGTCCAGGAAAAAATGTTTGTGGCGGCAGAAAAATGACTTCAGGAATGATTACTAGATAGGGGTCAAACAGCACTTCATATTATAATGTTTGCTATTTTTATTCAATGCATTTGACATGCCGGTGATATTTGCATGAATCGCTGACAGCAGACATGTGCCAAAAACATTTTCACATCTGTGCAGAGCCTGAATGGTGCTGATTGACCACAGTGTGAGAGCACTCACTGACTCGTGTTGGACTTTGAAGTTGTGTAAGAGTCAAAGAAAAAAACAAAAAGCAACATTCAGCTGCATCAAAGCAAGTTAATCAATGAGAGAATGTGGAGGGAAGATCCTGGACTTGAATGTGCATTTAAAATTTGACAGAGGGCTCTCTATCAGCTTTGACCCTGGCTTTGTGTCCAGACTGATAAGTTGTTAACTTTATGGTATATAACTAATAATGATATGTGCTTTGTATATGGCTTTTACCAGAAGTGTGGACTCGAGTCACATGACTTGGACTCGAGTCAGACTCGAGTCATTAATTTTATGACTTTAGACTTGACTTGAAAAAATGTTCTAAGACTTGTGACTTGACTTGGACTTTTACACCAATGACTTGGGACTTGAATTGGACTTGAACCGGTTTACTTGAAAAGACTTGATATTTTACCCCAAATATAAAATTTAACACGCATATTATATAGAGATTGAAAATGTGACGTCATTCACGGGTAGAACCGCAAAGGATTCTGGGAACTCGTGGCAAGCGGTACTAGCGCACGCAGGCTTTCAATTAAAATCAGTTATACAGCGATAAAAAGAAACACAAAAATGTCAAGAAGCCGTTGTATTATTAACTGCAATAGCCGGTCGCATGACAGCCACGGGAAGCCGACGGGTAAAGAGATCGGTTGTTATCGGATTACCTCGTTGAAGAGAAATTGTTCAAGCCATGTTTCCGAAGTAACAAAGAGGCGACTGGATTGCAGCCATTCAAAGACCAATTATAACGTCCCAGAACACTCCAGCTCACAGGTTAGTCTGCTCCAAGCATTTACACGAAGGTCAGTGTTTCGTTAATACGTCATTTTTCTTAACATAATTGGTGATATAGGTTACAAGCAAGTCTGGCGCTGAACAGAAATTGTCGCGCTATGCTCCTTTATTTATTGTGCATAAATAGTGAATTGTCCTGACACAATATTGCGTTTCTCCTCTGTTATTATGGTACATTGACAAAAACATATACTTTTATTCACAGGATAAAACAGGTTTTTTGTATCACTAATTGCCCAGTACGATTACAGCATACAATATTGTTGTCACTGCTACATTTCTGTGATGGGTACCAGAAATTATTTCCACTACTAATTAATTACCGTTGAGCTCAAAGGTCCTATTAATAAACGGTTAACGAATGTGTATTTATGAAGACGATTTGTGAGACTGGTAAACTTATGATACGTACGATGGTCTTTCGTTCTACACGGTACATTTCAAGGTCCTGCACCCATCTGTCGGTAAACTGTACCTGGGCTTGTTGCAGTGACCGGAAGTTACTAAACTTCATGAGTGTATGCACTCACTCCAAGAACCGTATGATTATAAATATGCATATAAATATGCTAAGATGAGATAGCTGACTTCATCTAACTAGCAAATGTTTTCCAGGCTACGTTGGTGATACAGTTTTTTTTAATGTGTATGATATTTTTGTCATGCGATTTTAAAGCCGGTGTTGTGCCAAAAAGTGATTGTCTGCCAAAAACTGATTTCCGGTATTTGCCAAAAAGCGATTGCTCATATTTAAAGTGCTATAAGTAACTTGTTGGGCTATAATATGTTAAACATATGTCAAAAACATCCCTTATGGATGACATAAAGTCATCTTGAGCCACAAACAACATTCGTGTAGCAAGATACAAGCCGCAATCAGTTTTTGGCAGCGACTTTTATATAACCTTTATTTATGCAGTAAAAAAAATCTCATTAACATTAAAAATGTATTTTGTAAGAGTAAGTTGCCCAACAGGACAGCAGAAATGTCAGCAAATATTACAGTAGTTCTGTAAAAATATTTTAAGTGGGGATAAAGGACCGGATTGGTTATAATGTAAGTACAAGTTGTAAAGATACTTAAAAAACAGATAATTTTTTAATTCTTTATGTAACCCCTTTGTATCCCCTGTTCACCGAAGTCTATTTACGAACATACGTAAAGATATTACACATAAAAAATACACAGAAACACTGGAAATCAGTTTTTGGCAGACAATCACTTTTTGGCACAACACCGGTCCTACAACCGCATCCAAGAATAACATGCAGCTTATCTCAGAACTGTCGGTGAAAATTATTCTTGGAGCTAGGTTTAATTGAGCTGCATTTTAAAGAGGTGCAATTTCACAATTTGTGTATATTTTCTAAGTTCACTATTTTGTCATGTGTTGAGAAAAACACAGATTTTAAAATTACATGGTCTAATATTTACATTTAGCATATAACTGCAACATGCTTTTTTCATATTTTTTTTAAAGATTCGAAAGGACTTGAAATTCAAAGTTTCAGACTTGTGACTTTACTTGGACTTTTACACCAGTGACTTGAGACTCGACTCTGACTTGCCTGACATTACTTGAGACTTGACTTGAGACTTGAGGATAAAGACTTGAGACTTACTTGAGACTTGCAAAACAATGACTTGGTCCCACCTCTGGCTTTTACCATGATACACATACTGTAGTCCTGCTGAACTGTCATACTGTTATTGTTGTGCAGTCTGATAAGCCGATTAGCTCTTTCAACAAGTAAAAATACAGAATATTCTAACAACTGTACAGTATCTCAGTCTCTATACAAAGACTTATTTTGTATAGACTACAAAATGAAAATCTTTGCACAGACTTTATGAAAATATACTGTATTTGTAGCATGTTAATCATCACTGCTATGATAGTAAAGGCAACATCAGCAGCCATAAGCTTCATGGACTGTGCTGTTATTTTGAATGTACTGCAAATACTACATGAAAGTCATCTATCTCATTTAAAAAAAAAGCATCTTTAGCTAATACTTGTTGATAAATCTCTTGCTGACACATGTATATGGACATAAAAATAGATAAAGCACAGATGTTCTAAAAATAAGAGACGTTATTCTAAGAATCAACACTGTGATCGAGGCATCGTTGTAGTTTTTATTTATTTCTTTTTCATCTCTGTGCTCACAGTTTAATGCTGTACATTGGCTTCTCCTGCCGTCATTCGAGCAGGACGTGTACTGATCGATTAAAACTTGTCTGTGAAGAGCTTAATAAAACAAGTTTAACAAATACACAATGATTCTTTCCTTGGAGTGTGACAAGCTCGGGGATAGCGGATACTCATTGTTTGTTTGTTTTAAGGAAAACAAATCTCTCTCCTTTTTGGTGACTTGTTTTAATAGATTTTGAAGCCTTGAAGAGATTCTTATTGGAGGCAGTGACTCTGCAGACTTCTACAGTTTAAGAGTTTTTTACTGTAAGCCATCAGCTCCCCCCAGAGGGAAGAGGATGCAATGTGGGGTCTTTGTTTTGTTTTTTATTTTAAAGAAACTGCAATGATTAATAGCTGCATTCACATAACTTGGCATAAACAGAAGCTTCTGTATAGCAGTCCATATTAGTGTTCACATACTGGATCTCAATTGTGCCACCTCTGCAAGACTACGGGATAAGAAGATACATCAGGTGATGATTGATGATTTCTCCCACATTACAAGCTTCTGTCTCAGACTTCTTTTATTATGTTCATTATAATACATCCACAAGACCTCCAGATCATTTGATCATTATTCACCCATTAATGCACCTGATACAAAATCGTAATCGTTTATTATTATTATTATTAGTATTAGTAACCTCATTTTTGATTTGTTCATATTTCAACATTACTAAATTGATTTGACTTATCATGGCAGTGTATGAATTACTGTAGGCAAATTCCAGCACTTAGTGTTTTTGGACTATTTCTGTATGTGTAGAAATAAGCCATAAGAAGAACAGACAGACTAGATTCATGTAGGTTCATGTTCTAAGTTCAGGTCAAAGGAATTTTATTTACATACAGAGTACCGAGTCTGTAGTCGGTAGTCTGATACTGAAAATATGCGTCATTTTGCTTTAAACAATCCATATGAAATTTCTGTTTGTTTGGATAAGGACAAACTCTTCTAAACTTTTTATCAGTGAAGTAAAACAAGGAAACATTCAGGTTCTGAGCCACTAACACTTTTTTCCTAATTTATATGTTCTGTTGTATTCTCCTTCATAAATGACTTGTCTTTTGAAAAGGGCTCTACAAATAATAAGTGCTTTTATGGAAAAAGCAGATGGCTTTTAACAGCATGTTTGTTTGAAGGCAGCAAGCATAACGAAAATAAAAGAAAATGAACTAAACAGGCTGGCGAGGCTATGTCTACAAAGATGTACCTAATTTTAATATTATCAGAGTGTGTGGGCGGAGTGGGGGGCATAAAGCTTTTAGTTACAAGCTGCGGTGTGGATAACTGGAATACTTGAGCTTACTAATAGACATAATATATGAGATGATAGAATATTTCATATATATCCAAGTTAATTTAGGACCCCGAATTTTGTACAAATTTTGTGTAGTTGTGTTTAATTTTTAGAATTAGTGCTATCTAAACGGCAAAAAGAGAGAGAAAAAGAATTAGTTGAAGAACTTAATTGCGCCATATAAAGACGAGGCAGGCCAATAATCAAGCACACATACAACAGCACAACAGTAATCTGAGGAGGGCGTGGCCGGGTGAGTCAAGCCCATGTGACTCCCCTTACGTCATGGGAAGGGCTTTTCCGGGTGTTTAGTTGGACACTGAACTCTTGACAGACAAACAAACGTAGCTCTTCTTTTACACTTTTCACCTTATTTTTGCCGAAATGAATCGCATATTTGGCAAAGGAAAAGCTAAAGGTCCGCCACCGAACCTGACGGACTGCATCGGAAGCGTAAGTATGAGGCGGAAATAACTTTTCGGAAGGATCTTTAAACGAAGTAAACAAAGACAGTTAGCTAAGTGTTAGCCAAGTTTCTGGGGACCAAACAGGCCACGGGTTCACATATTTAATTGGAGATATAATTTTCGGAAATATACATTATTTTCTAGATTAATCGTATGTTATTTTTTTTATGTTTTTAATGTCTCGTAGACTTAAAACCTAACGCCTTGAGTTGACAGTGTCAGTTGGTAAATAAGGTTCTCAAAGAAAACAATCAGTTCTCAGTGTGGGTAATGGGTCATCATTGTGTAACGTTGGGCAGGAATTTGAGCCATTTGACTGTGATTGAGCTCAAACCATGTTGTTCTCCGAGTAAAACAAAGAGAATAAGCAGACATGAACCAGTTAAACTGGTTGTCAGACTGCAGATGAAGGACGTGTTTAACGATGATGAGTTTTAGCGCCCACCGCAGAAAAATTACCACGGCTGTGATAGAAAAATATTTTGTTTTTAATTTACTGTAGCATAAAATACATTTACAGTGTCCACCAAATGGCCTGAAATAACAGGAAAATGCTTAGTTTCTGATAAGATGAGATAAAATAAATCCCAAGGGAAATCCCTGTGCCTTTTTAGATGCTCGGTACAATGAGAAAAAGCATTCTCACACAAAAAAAAATTATGATCAACTACTGAACGGCTGCTGGAAAGATAAGACACAGGTGAGAACAACAGCAAAATGTCTACAGGACAGTATAAATGTCAGTATGATTAGTAAATAGGCAGAAAGTGGTGTTTTAAATAATATTTTTAATGCTATAGGGAATTGTAGCATGTGACAATGGAGAACTACAAATGATACTGTATTAATAATAATAATAGTTGTCCCATCTGGTAAAGAGTCGATGGGTTAGGAAGTGTTGCTGTGCATGTGTATATTTTTCATGCATCACATGAGGGAGGAGTTGTACTGTCTAATAGCCACAGGTAGAAAGGAACTTCCTGTAGTCCTCAGGCCTGCACCTTGTGGCAGTGAGTCATTTGACTCGTGTGCTGTGGTGACTAATCAAGAGGGTCATGCTTGGATGGATTGTCCAAGATGCTGAGGAGTTGAACCAGCCTTCTCGATCAATTTGTTCAATCTGTTGCCATCAACTGCCTTCACCCAGCTGCCCCAGCACACTGTCGCATACAAGACCACTATTGCAACCACGGAGGTATAAAACATAGGCAGCATAGTCTGTAGATGCCCTTCAACATCTGTAGGACCATTTAGTGGCCTATTCTGAACCAGGAAAAACCCTGAATTCATTACTGTGTTCTTCTTTAAAAAGAGCTCCAATAATAATATGGTCCTACTGTCAAAGATCAACTAAAATTGATGTCATGTTTCTACTTTCAGGTGGATTCTCGGGCGGAGTCCATTGATAAGAAAATCGCCAGACTAGATGCTGAACTTGTGAAGTACAAAGATCAGATGAAAAAGATGAGAGATGGGCCTTCAAAGGTGAGTCTTGTTGTCCGGTTGTACTGTAAGACAAAGAGGCTGGTGTCTCTTAAAAACTTTCAAGATCAAAATAAACCTCTCTAAAATAATTCCTACAGTTTGTGAGGGGGTTTTCCACAAGTTTGTCCTTTTTCTCCCCCACTAGAACATGGTCAAGCAAAAGGCAATGAGAGTGCTAAAGCAGAAGAGAATGTGAGTACTTTTACTTCCTAAAGAAAGGGTAAGTTATTTAAGCTGCTGCCTTGATTGCTCTCATAACTTTATTTCTTCACGGCTCCAAGGTATGAAGGCCAGAGAGACAATCTTATGCAGCAGTCGTTCAACATGGAGCAAACAAACTACGCGATCCAAAACCTGAAAGACACTAAAACTACAGTAAGAGAACAGGAACTGGGCCAGATCTTAGTTACAGAAGAAAATACTTTGTGTGCTAACATGTTTTGTTTTTTTTCTTTTAGGTTGATGCCATGAAAGTTGGCCTCAAAGACATGAAGAAGGCTTACAAGAATGTGAAGATTGATAAAATTGAGGTATGCTTTCAGGTTATTTTAACAGCAGTTAATGTAGCTACTTGGCTGTTAGTTAATAATTAACTAATTAATTATTATTATTGAAATTCAGTTACCAGTCTTAGGTGCTAACTCTTTAACCCTTGAAGGTTTGCTGATAGAACAAAACGAGTCGCTGTGCATCACAAATTAGTGAGGGTGGTCTCTGCCTGTGCAGCTACATCCAGATAAACCCAGAAACTATTGTATTGGTTGTCAAATACACATGTTAGATAAGTCCTGTAAAGGAAAGATCCTTAATGGTGATTGGCCAGCAGGGATTAATAACAGCCCAGATTAAATATGAGCAGAGTGTGCAGGTTATCAAATTACCAAAGATGCTGCTGACACAAATGTAATGCTTCAAACTTTTTTTTTAAATATTCAGGATCTCCAAGACCAGCTGGAGGACATGATGGAGGATGCCAACGAGATCCAGGAAGCGATGAGCAGGAGCTATGGCACACCTGACATCGACGAGGACGACTTGGAAGCAGGTCAGGAAAACACAAATATGCCTGGATTTCACATATACAGCATTAAAAAAGAAAACATTACAGTGTACAAAGCTGCAGCAGTTCTGGTCAAGACTTATCTTTGCAGCATATGTGACCAGTGTGTGGATTTCATAAAAAAGGCTTCTAGTTTTTCCACTGACATCCCTGTGCACACACAGGACTTTAGATCTGTGTTTAAACTGTCTACACACGTGAATCCTTAAAGTGATAGAGCTCCTGATCTTTAAATGCTGTTCTGTCCACAGAGCTGGACGCTCTGGGAGACGAGCTGCTGATGGATGACGACAGCTCCTACCTCGATGAGGCCTCATCTGCTCCTTCCATCCCAGAGGGCCTGCCCGGCGACAAGTCAAACAGGGTACTGATCACAAGATTTTTACAGTTTCCTGTGAAATTTCTATTTAGTTTATAGCTTCTTGGTTTGTTATGCTTTCATTATTCATGGGAATTCCTTCTTTTTCTTTCAGGATGGTGTCCTGGTAGACGAGTTTGGCCTTCCTCAGATCCCAGCTTCGTAAAGGAAAATACATCATCCTAGTTTTACATGTATCATAGCCCTTTTTTTCTATTTATCCAACTGACACTCCTGGCCGAAAAAGGCAGCAATAAAAACCAAAGCATCTTGTGTCCAATGAATGGTAGAAACTGTAAGGTAAAAATCGGACGTCTTTAATTCAAGGTTGTGCTTATGACTCTTTATAACTAAGCTTGTGATTGCTGGAATTAGGTTTCTATTATCTTTGTACAGTTTTTGCGGCACCCTGTTGCAAAAAACAAAATAAATTATATTTTTCAAACAATACTCATCCTTGTGTGATATAGAAATCATTCCATCAAGTCATTTTTTTGTACAAAAGACAGTTTATTGTCCAGTTAAATTTGTGCATGTGCAGGTGATAACTTAAAACACATTAACTTGGCAATTACTGTTAGCAAAAATAAATATGGAGTTTTTCCTTTTTAAAAGCCCTGAAGTTCCAACCACAGCGAAACTGTTTCTCGGTCACCAGCTGAGCCTGTAGGTGTGAGGGAAGATCTTTTGGTGTAGATACTCCACCATGCTGGTCTTGCTTTGCAGCTTTTCAAACTCAAAGTAAGGAATCTAGAAAGAAAAACACAAATTCGGCTATTTCGTTTGAATTTTAGGATTTACTGATCTACACAAATCTAAGAACTGTTGAGGATCTAACCTGAACAACTTCATATCCCAGAAGGCGCAGATGCCGCTGCTTGATGGCCTCTTTTCCAAGAAGCTGCCTCAAGTTTGACGTGAACCTCTTTTGTCCATCAATACACAGAGCGATCCTGCAACGTCACCATACAGCTCTCAAATACGAGCTTTACTTTCACTGCTTTGACATCGAAAACATGAAACTGGTTTACCTTTTGTATACGTCATCAGTTTGGCTGGCAGGCAGCACATATCCCTCTTCATCAAGTTTTATTTCAACATCTGCAACAAGAAAAGAACGAAGCCTTCAGTAGATAAGCTACAGGAAACATTTATGAAGTAAACCACTGGTGCAGACCAGCGTGTGTGCGTTACCGAGTGTGTAGCAGTATGGCGTCAGAACTTTCGATCCAAAGTATGAACGATCCCCGAGCAAATCCACCAATCCAGTTTTCACAGAGTTGTACAGATGTGGATCCACTGGTGTCTCCAGAGAGCGTCCAGACATGAGGAAAGACTTGACGCGGTATTTTGGAAGGAGTTTGGGACCCTGATTAAAGAAAAACAAAGGTTGACACAGGAAAGTGTTCATATAGCCTGCTATGACGTGTGACTTACAGATTTTCATTTATTTGAAAACAAAACACTGAGCAGTATAAATGTTATTAGTATTCACTTCTTTTTGTTTACCTTTACGTGTGTTTTCTATCCATTTGAAATGAGAAAAACACAAAAACACATCATCCTGTTTTTATAAAAGCTCACAGAACGTGTATACATTTGTTAGTTTGTGTTTTTGGATCTCAAAAAATGAAAACTAGATAAAAGACCGGAATTGGAGGTTGGTAAGTCAAATTTAAATAAAGTACAACTGAACACTGTAGAAACAATAAAGTGACCCTAGATAAGTAAATTGATAAATAATTTGCTCCTAATGCCACATAACTAAAATGCACTGAAGCTCACACACCGATGATGAGTTAAGCATGTGGGTGTGTATTCAGGTTTTGCATTGTTCCTGTGTCATTCAGCTTTCCAAGTGTCTAACCCTCACATTGTTCTAAATACTTTACCTCATAGAAGGGACACTCCAACTTCACAGTCATGTAGAGCTGAGTCAGTTGTGCCAGAGCAGCCCGGTCAATTCCCATGCTTTGCTCTACAGGACAAAAACACACAGCAGGAAATGACGTCAGCAATATTTTGTTAAATCATGCACTCATGACACAGCATGTGTTGGCATTACGATTTACCTTGCAGCTGCTGGAGGAAGTAACTGCTGAAAACTTTGGAGACAAAATTAACAGGGAACCTCTCCACCAGGGTGCAGGCATGGAGCAGGTTGAGCAGCGTTCGAGGCTGGAAGTGTGAGAAACGCGTGTGTAGGATAGTTTCTACTTTCCCGAACACCTGGCCCGCATTGGGTGGGAGGTATCCCAGCTTCCCAAAAGCCATGATCTGCCTAGCCACCTGGCTGGTGCTGTAGTCATCTGCTCGGTACACAAAGCTCTCAGCGATGGCATCAAAGACGGGCGGGGAAAGGATGTTCCTGCGTCCAAAGAACTGCATCACTTTAGTAATTGTCTCTGGGTGGGAGGTGAAGGCCACTGTAGGAACATATTTCTCCATCGCCCCCATAAAGTAATGATCACTGTGACCAAAGTGCATTAGTGCCCCAAGTACATGGGTGAGCTCCTCATCGGTGAAGTGAGGCACATGCCGCACAGCCTGCTTACACAGATTGATCACAAGAGGCATGGCCTGCATCTGATTCAGGGTTACGAGAGCGCCGAGCACCCCGCTGACAGCAGCAGGATCCATACGGGAAGTAACAGTCACAGCGTGGCTGTGCATGGCATTCAGGAGGTCCCTGTATTTTCCATCTACACCCACACCACCTTGCAGAAGTCTATAAACAGCAACAAGGTCTGCTAGGCTCCAATTGGAAAGCTCCTGCCTCTGGATTTGCTCCATCAACTGCTCCAACATCACACTGCCTGGACCCTCTATGGCCAGCATCGCCTGCCCCAGAGTACACAGTTCCCCTATGGTCATCTCCCCCCTGTCAAGCCTTGCCTGGCTCTCAGACATGAGCCTTACCATCAGTGTGCTCCAGGGATCCAAGTAAAGCCGTGTGCAAGCCAAGAGAGCCGAAACCAGTCCAGCATTAGTCAACCGTCCAGAGTCCTGCTCCAGCTGGAAGCACAGGGCCCTGATAGTGGCCTCCTCCAACACAGTGGGGTTGGTCAGAGCACCACCCTCCTGCTCCAAGTCGGCCACACGGTGAAGGGCTGCTGCGGCCATGGTGTCAGACATGATTTCCACTGAGCGCAGCAGTCTGAAAACCTGCCTGGAGGAGGAGCAGGTCTCTAGACGGTGCAGGAAACTTTGCTCCTCTATAGCTGTGGGTCGGTGCAGCTGGGTCAGACAAAACCGCGGGACCGAATCTCTGTGGATTCCCACTGAGCTGCTGGTGATGAATGCAGGCTCCCTGACGATGGTGGTCAGACTCCTCGTCACGCTGTCCTGTAGTAGCTTCCGGCAGCCCCATATCCTGATACACCGGCCGGCTGATGTACACAGGCAAGTTACACATAAGACCTGGCTGCTGGTACTCAGAGGCCTGACGGATCCAGCAGGATAACATCGGATCCTGAACGGAATCCTCTGAATCAGCTTCAGAGCCATGATCCTGGTCCGGGACTCACCGGTCCCAGCTGAGCTAAAACGAAATAAAAACACAAAATTATTAAGGCTATTTTTAAATAAGTGAGAGAACAACAAAAAAACACCAAGAGTCAGAGACTCCTTCCAAACGTTTTCCTGTTTAAAATGAGCAGTTCATGGGTGGCTTTTTCAAAGACGCTAGACTGGTATGCAAATAATTCAAGGCAAAGATAACATCTGTTATTTTTGGCCATTGACAATATTATCCTTGCGTAAATGCCACCTTACTTACAAAATTTAAATATATATATTGATAGAAAACTAAAATGTCTCTGGTATTCACCAAAATGTTTTAAATACAGGGAAACGTCTGTCTTAGTTTCTTTTAGCGAACCAACCTTGAAGGTTGCTGTTAGCTAACGTTAGCATAGGTGCTAGCCTCATGTGTAACCTAGCAGAGCCGCACTGCTCTTTGTACTAACTTTTCATAGGGCTGACACTTCGGAAATATAAATAAAAACAAAAATGTGACGACAGTAAACTGGAAAAGTTCGTACCTGGACCTTCCAACAGCGGAAAAGGGTAAAATAACCGCTGACACCGGAGATGCTACCAAACGTGACTCCGTAAGGAGCACGAGGCGTTCAAGGCACCCTCAAAGTCTGTTCTTCTTAATTTCACACGCGTCTTGATGTTCCAAATCAAGAAGTAATTCTTAAATTAGCATATAACAAGAGAATTGCTGTAGATTAGCATAGCTCTTCACACATCTGAAATTCGTGGTGTAGAAAAAGATATATATTTCTTTCTTTTATTATTAAATTTGTATGAAACCCCTAAAGGGAGCAGACGAAAGAAGCAGTGTCTGAAATCCATACTTTCACTGTAACCTTCACTTCTCTTAGTCTCTTCGCAATAAATATTCATTTCCGATAACTCGTTTTAATAGTTTTCTGACCTTCATAGGTTTTGTATGTCCAATAATCGAGGCATCATTGAAGGCAGCGTCATGTGGTTTGAACCTTCCACTCAGACACTAGAGGGCGACATTATCACTGCACAAGCCTATTCAAAATAACGTTTTGAGTTTGCGGCCGGTCGTCATAGCTTAACCCTCCTGTTATGTTGGTTTCCAGGAACACCAATTATGCTCCTGGGTTAATTTGACCCGGGACAAATTTACTCATCCAAAAGTGTCAGAAATACTGCCATTGATTATTTTACAATTTAGATTTTTTATTTTCGTTTTCTGTAGTGATGCAGATGACATCTCATCTGTTCTGGGTCAATCTGACCCGCAACATAACAGGAGGGTTAAGTGGTCTTTCTGCGCCAAAAATAATTTTGTATTTTAACCTGCCATTTAAAGCATGGACTGTCATTTAAAGAGGGCGCAGATGTAAAGTGCAGACTGATTTAGCGTCATCGCTCAAACAAGATTTTGGGAAATGAACACTGTAAATGTAGTTCTGCCAAAAACCAAAGAAAATTTAGTTCCAGGATGGATTTAAGCCCGTCCTTCTCATCTGGTAGGTTAGCATCCTTTTGTATATGTTTCATAGATAAGCATTTTTATTATACTAGATCACTCCCTGATATGAAGCAGACAGCATGCAGGTATGTACTGAGCAGTTTTCCTTTCATTTTTATAAAGGTCAGATTTTACTGTTTGCACTGGACTTTGCACAAACATCACCTAGTGCTAGCCTGCACATGCTGATTGAATTGGATCGGAGGAAGAGCAGGCTTGTAGAGACTTGACAAAAATCCCAATGAGGGGGGGGAGAAGAAAAAAAAAAAAAAAAAAATCTGTTGCTTAAGAATTTTGTTTCACCCGAGGCAATAAAATAAAGACAAAATAATGCAACACTTATTTCAGTTGTCATTTATGGAAGGGAAACAGCAAAATACAACTTGATAGAGGGCTTTTATTTAAAAAGTTTATATTAGAAAATGTAAAAACTCAGCTAAACCCAATCACATGAATTGCAAAGATGCATTTCCTTAGAGCTTTCCAAGTGCTGCCACTTCACATCTTTACATGACAAAACAACACTATTCAGATTTTTCTTCTAAGATGTGTAAATTTGGCAATACTGGAAGTTCACAGCAAACCGTGTTGATAGTTATTGCTTTGGTTTGTTTAAAATAGGGTTTAAACTGGAGTTGAGACATGCAGCATGGTGATCTAGCTGACGACAGAGAGGTGGAGGGCACAGAGAGAACGCTGGTGTAGCTCCTTAATCGTCCTTATCCTTGGCTCCGTGCTTTAGGATGCGTGTGAACTCCACATAGTTGAAATTATTCTTCTTGTCAATGGGGGCCTCCCTGAAGAGCTCATCCACCTCCTCATCTGTAAACCGGTCACCCATTGTTGTGAGCAGCTCTCTGAGGTAATCTTCCTGGATGAAACCTGAAGTGGATAATGGTCAAAATCAGATAAGAAACTGCAACAGTTCCCTCTTCAAATTAAAAAAAGCAAAAACAAAAAAAACCCCATGAGACTGTGGATCACCAACAGGAAGTTACCTGTCCCCTCCTCATCAAAGCAAGCAAATGCATTCCTGATCACATCCTCGGGGTCTGTGCCATTGAGCTTCTCTCCAAACATGGTGAGGAACATGGTGAAGTTGATGGGCCCAGGAGCTTCATTCATCATGGCCTCCAGGTAGTCCTCATTGGGATTTTTGCCTGTGTAGATAAACATATGTGATGCAAACTGAATTCAGAGGAGACTTTTCTATTTTCAAACAACTTCTTATCCTAATAGGAACAAAACTAAATTGGGCAAACATCTTACTGCCTTCAATGTTCTCTGTACCGAGAGCCCTGTGTTTATTTCTCTATAAAGCAACTTCAGCCAGCTAATCCCAGCTTCAAACCATTATTATTTTCATTGTGCTTCCTATCAAAGAAGCAGAGTGAAGCCTTTTAAGTGTAGGGTTTCTGCCGGACAAGTTATAAGACCAAGAGTAAAAGAGTAATAAGTTGTAACATTTGCCTGGGTCTTTTGCTTAGCAGTTCTAACCCTTTCACAGCTTACTGAATGTGTTAAAATAAAAAGGTATATTAAACAGCAGCTGTACTTCTCGTCCTAAAGCCAAGCTTAAAATTACCAGCTGTTTTCAGACATTAGTCTGGGTAGGCGGCTCCGTTTAGGAGCTTGAAATACATGGGTGGAAACCCTGCATAGCAGTAGCATTGGCAGGAACAGGTCACACAGCAGTTACTGCACCATTTTCTTCTAATGAACCAGTATAGATCTATGAAGAGCACCTTTTCTCTACTCATAAACCTGAAAGGCTCAAATGATAGAGGCAATCATTATTTTTATTAACAGCTAAAAGCAAATTTAAATACGTGTGCCTGTAGAACCAGTTTAAGCACAGCTAACATCAGTACACACCCAAATGAATACGAACAGAGCATGAATGGCATACATTTGACCTCCTTAAGACGTCTGAGAATTTTACTCACCCAGCGAGGCAAGCATGTCGTGGAGGTCCTCTTTGTCGACAAACCCATCTCGGTTCTGGTCGATCATGTTGAAGGCCTCCTTAAACTCCTGAATCTGGGACTGGTCAAACATGGCGAAGACATTGGAAGTGGCGCGCTGAGGGCGCTTCTTCGTGGTCTTTCCCTTAGCCCTTTTGCTAGACATTGTGAATGTTTTGTTTCTGTGGAAATTAACAGACATCAGGTTACACATCTTTTTGAATTACAGCTCCATTTGATTAACTACTGAGAAACAAACTGGAAACTGATTTAGGTTGAGTTGATTTCTACATCTGATAAGACTAAACTAAAAGACTTTTCATTTGATTGAAAAGACTTCAAGAATTCCAATCAGGATGCAATGTTATAGGGATGAATGCCAACTTATTCCCCATTTACAGGAAACAGCATCATTTGCCAAGGCACAATGTGGAAGAAAACACCACAAGACAGACAAAAGTTGGCAGCACAATTCAGCATTTAGATCAAAGTAGATGATGCCATTATTCAAAATAAGAGTTTGTCAGTCACATCCACACATGAGTAGCAGGGTAATATAATTCTCTGGCAGCGAATCCCCAGTGAGGTGTCCCTCACTGAGCTATAAATGGAAATGTTCCTCATCTTTCTAGGTTGATCAGCTCACTGCTTTCAAAGAGGGTAGGAAAACTACCGATGTGAGGACAGATGCCCTTATCAGGCAAAGTCTTGAATAAAGAGTTGAACTGTCCCCACGTTAACATCTTTATGTTGACAGACACTTTGGGTTTTGCTGCTCTGCGCTCATGGAAAATGGATTCAACCAGCTCAGGCAGCAAGTATTATCTCGCTATGCATGTGATGCCCTGTAAAAACAGTGATGTGGGCTGATATTATCTGAAACACTGACAAGTGCAACAAAAAAGGAAAGAAAATATGAGCAACGTCTTACCCTATAACTTATTAAATAAAAAAATAGAATAAAATGACAAATGTTATGCCTACTGAGAATGAATCTGAAAAGCTGACTGAAGACAGCTGGTGATTGTTGGTTAACCGTGTCGACTGACTAACAACTAAAGCTGATTTACGCATATATCATATTTACGCGTTTTTAATTAAATGTTCTCTTCTCCCCAGCGGTCATACAAATTCACAATTGACATTAATTAACTTCGAATAAGCCAAAAAAGTTAAACACGATATTTATATGATTTAAAAAGCTGACCGTACCTGCACACTCTTCTGGTTTGCGGCCTGTATTAACCAACATCATAATTTATATGAAATACCCAACAGTCACTGGCGATAACCCAATTCACAAACACATTTTCAACTCACGAAGCTAACCGCGGGATTTACTAGCTGGAAATATTTCTTTACTTGCGACCAATTTCGTAACAGAGCCATTAGCTACGCGGCTAACTGTTAGCCGTGTTTTCAAGGCTACCAACGAGTGAGCAACACATTACGTTTTCTTTTAAGATATGAAGTTTTAGCAGCGGGATTAAATCCGTGTTTTGTATATATCAGAGTGTGTTTAATGCAACTAAATAGCTCTTTAAAATAAGATATAAACACAGACTTACCTGACAACTTCCAGAAAACCGTCAGCTAGCCCTGTGCCGTTCTTTTTCTCAACCACCGCCCTTCACTTCCTCATAATATTGCTGGGTTCCGTACAGAACACCAGACCAAACCAATGAAGAACTATGGGGGTGCCGGTCAAGAATGAAGCCATTATTTCTCATTTGGAATTAATTGCATGTTTCAGTCTAATTGTAATTCTTAAATAACTTGTCTAAAACTCCGTTTGAAAACATATCTAAATAATTCTAGCATTATTAGCAATAAAATACAAAATAATTTTTAACACTTCCCTCTTTGGAGTAATTGTAACTTCCACTCTCTGCCTGCATTGACTTTCAAGGATATGTCCTTTTAAGGAAATAGCGACATACATCCTCCCTGCGATGAGCAATTAAGGAAAGGTGTGTAGTTTCAATGATCCCCGTGGGAGGATGGAATTTTTTAAATTCCATATTTTATTTATTCTAACGTTTCTCTTATTTTCTAAACTATTCAACACATAAATTTATCTTTAATGTATTTTTTAAACACGTTTCTAACAGCTGATTTCATTCATTCCTTTAATGGAAAAACAGAAATTTAGTCATATTTGGGTCATATTTGGGTCATCCTCATAACTAAACTACGTTGACACTGATCATTTGTTATTTATGATTCTCCTTTGTTGCATTATCATTGGGCTTTTAATGTTGTTTACGTGTTATTTATTGTTGAAGAATATGTTATGATGTCTTCCTGGGAACGTCCTCGTTGAAGATTTGAATAGGTAAATCGAACAGGAAAAGATAATGAAATATTGAAGGAAGTCAAATACTAAACCATAACAAAATGAAGAAATGTTGACATAGAGGATAATTATAGTCCGACTTGTCCGACGATGGGTCAGACAACATTTGGTACCACAGTCATTGCTGTAAACAGAGGATTACTGCTGCAGGGCTTCAAAAGCAACACGTGGAACTATTGACTCACAGTTAAAACAGGCCACGTCTGCCTTTGTTGTCCACCTGTCATATCACTTTCAGTGTTAGGGAAACAGCTTCACACTGGAAAAAGTTTTACTCGCAGCAAAGCCAGAGGAAGAAGCCTAGTTTAAAGCTTCAAACATACAAAGAGGTGAAGCATATGGTTGTGTGCTGCCTCATGAACGCATTGCCCAGGCATGCCCGAAAAGGGGAATGTGGCTCATTGAGTGGGTCCGGTTACAGAAGATAAGTAACAGTAAAATCATTTTTTTCGTTGTATGCCACACTTAATTTGTGATTTTAGTAGTTAAACTATTTTTGTTTACAAAATAATTATCTAAAAAAAAAAGCTACAACAAATTTAAACTGTGCATGGTTCACTTACCTTTAGCACTGCACTTTCAAAGCTGATAACAAAATGAGTGTCATGACTCATGAATATTTATATATTTTACAATAACCAGACTTTTACAATTATACATATAGATACCAAACTGTTAGTTTCTACTCCTCCTCTGTGTTTAGGAGAGACACAACCGAGCCACTCAAAATGAAAAGAGAAAATTAATGTTGGAAAATATTTTACGATTGTATTTTAAGTTTTGCATTTATTTATTTATTTTTACTTAGAATTGCAGTACTGCATTCACCCACTAGAGGCTGCTACTTACACATGAAACTTCTCATGCATATTTAAACACTTCTTGAGATATTTACTTACCTTTCTTAGAGTGTCACTTCGTGTGAACTGAATATGTTCATATCTACGAACTTTATATAGCTTCAAAGCATTGATGCAGCACAAACACAGAAGATAAAAATAGCCTCAACAGATCCCCTGATATCCATACAGTGGGAATTTCCTGGACAGCTAAACTCAGTTCATTGCTGTGAACTGTCTTTCTGTTCAAATCTTAGTGAGTCAGAGTAATATTGTGGTTAAGCAAATCATTTCTGTTTTTGAAGTGGGAACCCCACACAACACTAGAAAAACCTCTCAGTATAATGTACCATTACACCAGAGCTAACCATAACCTCAAAACTGTAACCTTGAGTTGAATACACCTACACCTTTGTGGTCATTCAAACGTGTCAATAATACAAGACTTCACAGGCTTTATATTTACCAGTTTTGTGCTTTACTTACAGTCATAATAACTAAGTGCAAACTGTTTCAATAAGGTGATAAAATCAACTGTATTCTGTAAAACATATTTATGTAGACTATGATACTCTTCATATACCATGGGGACTTCACTGTGCCAATACAAACTTTAAACTTTCAAACAAGCTAGTATTTTGAGGAAGAGTTTATCAGCTGTGGGTGGCAGCTGTTTGGTGAATGGGGCTTATTTTCAGGGCTATTTAGATGTTTTTGGTAGGAGATACTGAGCAGCTACATGCTGTTCTTTGATGCTCAGTCATACGCACTAATTATGCAGTTTACTGTAGCTTGTGGTGTAACACAGCGGCTTTAAAATGTAGCATTGGTGAGTATGGAGGGGATGATGAAGGTCTGTGTGTAGAATATAATGTAAAAGGATAATTAGAAAAAAAAATACTATAACAGTTCTGTGCAAGCCAGATGAATCCAACAATGGAGGGATTTTCATACTGTTTGAATACTTAAGAAAATATGAATATGAACTATGAATTTATATGTGGCATGGTGGAGCAGCGGCTAGCACTGTGTTAGCTCCTAGCAAGGAGGTTCTGGGTATGGATCTGCTGCCATGGTCGGGTCTTTAAATGCTGGTTTTGCACATTTTCCTCTTCAGGTACTCACACTTCTTCCAACTGTACAAAGACATGTATGTTGAGTTTACGGGAGCTTCTAAATTGACTGCAGGTGTGAATGGTTGTATCATCAGCTCAGTTAGACCTGTGTTGAACATTGGCCCAGAAAACTGTGTCTGTGCACACAGTAGATCGTGCCATCCTAAAATGCAGAATCAAACTTTATCGTGCAAAGAAGCCAAATTATGTGAAAGTTTTAAACAGTTCTGTGCTGAGACACATCAAAATTTGAGTTCTTTTTTGAAAAACATAGACATCACATCATCTAGACTAAAAAGGAGAGAAACCATCTAACTTGTTATTAGCACTCAGTTCATTAAAATGAAAAAAGAAATGTAATTTTCTTTGTCTTGTTGAGAGGTTTTCTATTGAAACTGAGGCCTCGATACAAAGTAAACAAGACAAGTTTGACTGAAAAGAGAAAATCTGCAGATTCCCTAAACAGCACACACTTATGAAATACACACTTGTACACACAAGTTATAATAAACCGATTAAGACTAGGCAAATTGAAACAATATGTTAATTAGTTTGAACTTTGTCCCTATTGCCAGTCTTGGCACCCGGGGGTCAGTCCGCCAGGGCCTCCGGAGTTTGGATGGAGTTTGAACTTTGATTTAATGCATAATGAAAAGTTGTGTTTGATTTGATTTGGAGCTGGATGTTCACACGTGAAACCAGTCGCAGACAAACTTGCTGTTTATCTGATGATTTCTGCAACTCCCTTGTTTTTCAGTTAATGCAACCAGTTCAAATCTATCACCTTGGAGGCTTGTTTAGTGCGTAAGCTATTTTCATTAGACAGAATGAAGTACTGTGACCCTGCTTAATGTCTTGTACTAGCTCCCTCAGTGTACAGAGGTGGGCTTATCTCTTTTAATGGGCTCACACTTCATGTTGCTGCCATAATGTTTAAGGTATGCTGTCATGCTGATTGCTGACCGTATTATGTTGAACACTGATGAGTGAGAGCCAAAAAGGAAAGAATGGTCAGAACAAAAGCCCCTGAAGTGCCCACTGACATGATATTTTTGCCATGGAAATTGTCAGATGTTTGACCTGAAGTCAAATTCCAGAACAAAGTCCAAACACAGATAGAGCTCAAATTATCTCCACCAGGCAAATGACGTAAAGCTCACTATATTTGCATGTAAATAGAAACATGTTAGTTTATGTTTATGTGCTCTATTAGCCACTGGATTCTGAGTTTTATTTATTTGACCTTCTTAGTAGCTGTTTATGAGCAGAGTGACCAAGAGGAGACACTCATGCACTTCTCCAAATGACAGTGACACTGAAAGAGAGAGTGACAAAGAGACATTAACTGGCATTTGTTGTATGCAATGAGCATAACAATAGCATTGCTAAAGTTAGCAACGGTCACAGCTGAGACCGCTACAGTCAAAAGCCAAGATAAAAAGCTGCTGGAGGCTAACCAGCAATGCCACACTTTGGGCTTTGAGCCATCACAGTCTTAACAGACTTAAAACAAAATTAGAAGATATCAGACACTGACTAAAGAATACTGAAAAACCTTGGGAACCTCTGGGGAAGCTTGGCCTCGAGGAAAAGCTGGTTGATGAGGTGCTTTGGTGGTGTGGCACAATTTCAATTTAAAAAAAAGTGGTAGTAAATATTTAAAAATGACAAATATAAATAAGCAGCATTCATAAATACAAAACATGTAAAAAATTAATATTATATAGATTTAATGCAACACTAAAAGTGATATTAACAATTTAACCTTGACATTAATTGGCAATTTAAACTTCAAACACTAGCCTTGTATTTACCTGCATATCAAGCCCACTGGCAGAGACCTGCACCCATAAGTGTTTTGCACTATGGGAGTTGACTTGCCCCCCAGCTCTGCTCCTAGCTATATTTATCTCCACTCTCACCATAAAAGGCTGTGACTGCTGCTTGGACTCTGACTAAGGCCAATATTATTTTTGTTGTGTAGACCGCAGCCGTGTGTGTGCCTACCTGCGGGTTTGCTTGGGATATCAAACTTAAGAGTGTGTGGAGTTGGACCATCTTTTCATTTAAAGCTTAGAATTGAGAGAGTTTGTCCAGAGTAAGTGACTACTTTGGGGGTAAGATGTGATATGCAAGGTTGTAGTTGTTGCATATGTCTGTGTAAGCATGCCGAGAAAGTGCCTGATTGCCTGAAACTGTATATCATGTCTTTGTAGCTGATGTTGCAGGTTTGATTTGAAAGGTTTTATGATGGTTCCCTTAAACTGTCTTTGTTGATCAAGAAACTATTTGTAGTTTTTGGCCATCATACCTTTAGTACACTTAGTACAGTCTAATTTTTTCCACTATGACAATTAGATTAACTATTTATGTTCAGCAAAAAGAGTCAAAAAGCTTGCTCTGAACCTACCCTGTATTGACAGTGAATCCACATGCTCTTGACCACTAACTAACCTGACAGACAAGCAGATAGACAGGAAGAAACTCGGAAACTCAGGGCTCGTGTGAGGAGTGGCCTGCAGCATGTCTGGATCTATACCGTTCTACCAGAAGCACCATCTCCACTATGACCGCGGCTACCGTAGCAAGGAGACTCAGTCTAAAGTGAGTCAGTACCAGGCCAGCAGCAGATACAGTGCTAGCGGCAGCGCCTCTGCCGCCACCAGGAGCAGGGGGTAAGGAGAAGGAAAGGGAGGTGGATCAACTTCATCAATCCTTTTTCTTTATGACAGGAAAGTCCTACTACCTCCCTAACACCTACCCCACCCCAGCTGATCAAGTTCACCTCCATCACCCTTGTGAGATCACCTCCCTGACACAACTCTGGGATCGTCTTTCCTTGACACCAAGTAACCATCTTACTCCCCCATGAGTTTTCTTTCACCTTGATCGCCCCTCAAACACACCTGAGGATTGAAAACAGCTTTGAGTCCTGCATGAAGCCCTGTGCATGTAGCCTGACAGATGTCCTTTGTGTTTTCATGCATGTTGACCAAGTCTTACCTTTAACACAGTAATGTGTCTAAAAGGGCTACAGGAATTTCTGTCACCTTTAGAGGAATGGCATTCGTTAGAAAGGATGCAACGTTATGTTATATTAGAGCTATATGCTATATAAATTGACTGAAATAGCATCTTGACCTGTGTATCATACTAGGATGAAAATAAGAAGAGATAGTTTATCAGTCTTGTTCGTTTGAAAACTCATCCACTGTGCCGTGAATCTTTTTAATTAGTGAGTGTGGGAAACTTGGCAGCTTCTCTTTATTTTTAAGAGGCATAAGGATAGCTGTTCATGAGCTGCTGATTTGTCATCAGTTCACATTTCCTGACATTTAAAGTTTGGAGTATATTGAGCTTTTCTATCCAGGGAATACCAAAGCTCCCATAGTGAGCCTATCTATTAGGGTATCTGGCAAATCCTTAAATACTCTGGCCTGGAGAGTGTGAACACATCAGAGGGCTTAGATTTTACTATCTCATCTTTCCCTTCAGGCAGCTCACCAGACCCCAGATCAGTGCTGAGGGGAGGCAGGGAGCATTGCTTTTATGGCAAAGATAGGATTGCATTTATGTGGTTATAGGAGTTTCTTGTAATATGGGATAATCTTCATATCACACCCTCGCAAATTCTATGAGATTTTCCAATTAAAATCTTGGAAATGGTCAGAGGTAAAGGGACACTGACTCAGATAGACATAGGAAAAATGAGGGCAGCTGTCCCACTTGCTATGCCATTCTGTGAATCCTCAAAAACTATTCAAAGCTATAGTGTTGACACTGGACAGATTTCCTTACCTACATCAGGATATTTCACCCTATGAGCCACAGTCATTTCCTGAAAGCAGTTTGTCAGTAATAAATGATTCTAGCATAAACATTACAGAACAAGATTACGACCCAGGTGGGACTTGAACCCACAATCCCCAGCTCCGGAGGCTGATGCCTTATCCATTAGGCCACTGGGCCACTGATTGATTGTAAGCTCTACGTAAACTAAAGATGGATTTCTCACTTTGCCCTAAATCTTTCTTAGAGAAACATGAAATGTAGTATGGAAGTCAGTAGGACAGCTGGGTTTCACATTTTGGTATGCACTGAGATACCATCATAGATGAAGGACACTCATCTGTTAATGACCGAATACTGGCTGCTTTTAGTGGTCGTTAGCGGTGTCAGTATTGTCTTTCACATCATATGGTTGTTATAGATGTTGAAAACTTAATAACTGAGGTGTGCAAAGCTGTAAAAAATAATTACAACTAAACCATCTCCACTACTTTCCAACTGAATTTTAATCCACATCTCATCCACCCCTGACCTTGGCTTTGTCCCCACATTTTTCTGTTGTTGGTTGCACTGTCTGGCTGTGTGCCAGGCTGATGGTACTCTGTATGTCTCAGACTTAACGTGTCTTCGCACTCTGGCCTGGAGGAGAGCAGACTAAGCCCCTCACCCAAGAGAGCCAAGCCAACTTACTTGGCTGTGGATAAAGACAACCAAATCATCGGCTATGTAGTGCCTATCTTCAGGGGCAGGTAATAACTATCCCTCTATGTAGAACTGGAAATCCAAGATTGCTTTTCAACAGCCTAAAGTTTTAACAACATGCCTTGCTTTCACGTCCATCCCTGGCTCTGCTTTGCTGCCTCCTAGTCAAGAGTTTGCTACAGGACTTTCAGATACAGAGGAAGCAAGAGTGAGAGACACTGCTGCATACATGGCCCGCAGGGATTTGTTCACCAGTGGCCTGGAGATGGAGAGGTCTGAGCTCATCTCCAGGAAGGAGACCATGCGCGAGTCGGCTGAGCGCATCACTCTGAATAAAAGGGTCAGTTCTCACTGTTTTGAGATCACACAAGGCAGCCGTGCTGTTCTTTAAAGTTTTAAAGCAAACATGGAGAACTGCTTAGAATTTTACATCACAGAAACGGGCCTTAGGTTTGGTCTGTTTGGTTGTTTGTATGCGCTTGCAAAAACCTGCATACTTGTTTTTTTTGTAAATCAGTCTTCTTCTTGACATTACAGACTCACTTCTCACATTTAAGGCACATATCATAGTCCATAACAGGGTCATAGAGTGTATCATGGGTCAAGGAAATGCCTGTGTGGCATTATAATGGCACATATCTTTTGCAAAAGCCCAGAAAAATGTTTCTTGAGCCTGGATTATACTTTCTGTTAGTCTGCTAGGGCCCACTCAGGTCCACTCTGGTCAGAGTGATGCAAATTTCATCGTCAAATGGTGAGTGCAAGGGTCTATGCGGACGTCTATATGCCTGCCCACTTTTTGTGACCACGTTGACATCTTTGAAGAATTTACATTAGAATGCACCAGGAAGCTGTCCAAGTATAAGCTAGGCTTTAGCTTTGATATCACAAATAAGCATTATGTATTTGTGATGTTACAGTAAACTTTAGGACATGCCAAATTTGCTTTTGTACTTTTGTAATCACAGTACAGCCATCTCAGTCGCTGGGGAGTATATTAGTGAATAATTCTGTAATTCTGCTTAGATAATTATAAGCTAATATTACTTACTATCAGGTTTCACTTTACTTAAGAGAACACAAAAATGGTAGTTAATGGTTAAATAGTGGTTAAGTAATGAGTAACTACTGAATAACTGTTAATTCTTCTTCTCTTCGCATTGCTTGGCATAACAGAGGAAACATGGGGTAGTGGTAGAGCTGGGCGATATGAGATTTTTTCATATCACGATATGTTTTTTTCATTTCAGGCGATAACGATATCTATCACGATATAAGCCAAATAACTATATTTGTAAGATTTAAATGTGCCGTTGCTCACAAGTAAAATGTGAAATAATCAGCAGCTTGTTTTTAAATATTTATTTCCCATAATAAGTTCAACAGGGTAGATGTACTTAAGATGTACATGAGACTTTTTCAGATAAATAAAGGCAAATATTGCAAACTACACAAAAGGCAGCCGCTAAAGCGTTTAAGTTTCAAAATAGAACAAACGAAACAGACTAAATTGTCAATTCCACTTAGAAATAAAGTATTAATTCTAAAAATAAATCTTAGTTTGTTTTACAGAAGAACAGACAAAACTGACTAACTTTTGTCAATATCAAGTAAACTGAGAACTAAAAGGAAATTCTCAATCTCTCCTTGTTGTATAGCTGAGCTTTTCAAACAGTTGTAACAGTTACTTTAGTCTGACAAAAGCCGAATGATGAATTAGCGCTTCCAGTCAGAGACTGAGGCTACGTCCACACGTACACGGGTATTTTTGAAAACTGAGATTTTCCGTTTTCGTTTTAAAAAATAATCCCGTCCACACATAAAGGCAGAAATGAAGGAAAACGCTGCTATGAACATGCCAAAGCAGCAGGTGGCGCTAGATTCCTAACCGTGCAGAAATGTTGGCCAATCAGAAGTCTAGAAGCCTCGGTGGGAAAAAGTAAACAAAGCTGGGGCATAGAAGCAGAACCGAGTCGTATGTGTAGACGGACAGTAACTGTGTGTATATGTAAGCATTTAAACACTGCAGAGAGTAGAATTAACAGTAACAGTATTGTAGAAATTCATTTCACCGAAACAATAACGTGGCGCACAGTGTGACGCATGCACCAATTTATTGTATTTCCAGACTTGCTTTCGGCACAATTTACAGTGCACGCTACTCTGTTTTTTGTCAGACTTGAAATAGCCGAAATACCTTCACACTACGGAACTTCTATGGCTCTTCCGTTCGACAATCTCTCTGGCATTGGAACCATCATCTGTTTTCTCTTCGGTCACGCTCGGTTGATTTTTCTAGTCGGCACACTCATTTCCTCCATTATGCGCTGGCTCCATTACCCGCTGGCTGCTTCCCAAACAAACACACGTGCGGCTTGGCACTTGTGCTGTACGTAACAAGTCACGCGACGTGACGCTGCGGCTGTGATTGGTTCGGCTCTGCGCTACTGAATTTGGATCGGCTGACCTTTTTTTTTTTTTTTTTTTTTTAAGAGGACAAGAGCGGCGAGGTCTATCGCGATAGCGTAATTTCTCTATCGAGTAACAGTTATATCGCGATACATATCGTTATCGTTCTATCGCCCAGCTCTAGGTAGTGGTGAAGTAGTCCTTAAACTACTGAGTAACAATTAAGTATAACATTTCCATTGTGTTGAGTTATATTTTACTGACATAATGTGATTAAAAAAAGAAAAAAAGATTTTGGCTGTTAGTTAAAAGGTTTTCCAAAGAAACTCAAGATAGGTGAAGTATGCTTAATCCAAATGAATCATCTGCACCATTCATCTGTGCTTATATATTGTGCTTTTATTGCTCATTACTTGTGGGATCATAGTAGATCATCCTCTATTATAATATCACAATAAATCCATATTCTAATGCCAATATCAGGCCACAAAGCACAACAATATTTATTTATTGTAGCAAAACTGACCATGGTTGATTGCATCAGTGCTTGGGAATGTAAAGTGTCTGTGGCTAAGTGGTTGTTATTACTACCCCTTACACAAGAAAGTTATTTATGTGCCTGGATGATTATGTGAATTGGTACCCAGCCATTCAATGAGCATCATGAAAAACCACACTTACCCCCTCACTGCATTTATATGCCTCCCCTGCCGCACAGCCTTACTACTGGGTGACAAATTCTTCAGGAGATCACGTTTCTTTGGACAGAGGGAAGCAGTGTCTCATTGGTGGTATTATGTGTTGAGATACTGGATAGTGAACAAACAGACAAGACCTCAACACCTCATCTTTTCACAGGACTAAGGAAGAACACATCCTTACAGTTGTAATGTGTGAAGATAATATCTAAAGTAGATGTGTTGGTTTTATTTAAATGTATCTACAAGAAAATGGTAATTGTGGAGCACGTTGTGGTTGGTAGAAGGTAAAAACTGTCCTGAGTGATTTGCTCTATCTTTAGATCCATGAACACGAGGAACACTTCAAGCGTATGAACGAAGACAGCCTGATGCACGCCCCAGAGTTTGTGATTAAACCTCGCTCCCACACTGTGTGGGAGAAACAGTGTGTGCGGCTGCACTGCACTGTCAGTGGGTGGCCCGACCCACGGGTCGTCTGGTAGGTCACCAACTACACGATCTTATGTCTTTCCTCTCAAAAAATGATCTTTATCCATTCCATCTAGATCCATCTAGTTTTTAATGTTTCCTCGCTTGATTTTGTTTTATTCTTTTCAAACTTTTTTTGTCTTTCAAGGTACAAAAACAATGTGGCGCTTGATCCGCTTGCCAACCCTGGCAAGTACAAAATTGAGAGCAGATACAGCGTGCACTCACTGGAGATTAACAAGTAGGTCGTTTCTCCCATCCACAGTACTTAAAGTAGATGTCCACATACATTTTATGCCATAAATTAATGTCAATACACATCATCACCTTGAAGATTTTCCAGTGAGCCCTTTGAAAGAAGGTAGGGTATTTTCATGCAACTTGTGAATCCCAAATAGTGCTATACTACAGCTCTGTATATTAAGTTTAACTTAAAAACGTAACCAGAACATCATGGAAGTTAAGATGTTAGACATTAAGATAAAATATATTAGTCAAAGAACTTGTTATGATTACATACTGAAAATAAAGTTTATTTAATATCTTCATTGTTTTCCAGTGACTGACACAAAATTGGGTTGAAATAAAGAAGTTTGTTGGGGGCAAAATATGATAGGCTGACACTGATGTTCCTTGGGCCTCGGTTTGTAGTATATGTATTAAAAATACTTTGTTAAAATTAAAATATTTACTTTGAAATTTAGGATTCTTTAAACTGAGTGTTATTTTTTAAAGTAGGCATCTTGCCCTGGATTCAGCATTCAGCCATATATGGACTTATGTGTAAATGACTTAATCTACAGGCCCAGGGTCTTGATAACAAAGAGGTGGTCTAAGGATAGCTAGTCTAAGATAGTAGATGTAGCCGTATTATGTAGAAGTTAGTCTACATCAGATGCACCCCATCTCTGAGTTGAGCTTCATGTTTGATCACTTGTAGCACAACAATTCACTAGCATTAAGATTACATGCAGCTTTAAATATAAATTCAACCACTACTACAAGCTGTTATTCAGTTTAACGGATATCTGTTACATTCAGTGGACAATGTTAAAATGTTTATCTAATAACATGGCCTGTTTAATAATGCATCATTCAAGCTAAAAATGCTGCTAATGCTAGCAGGTTCAGTGAGCAAGCTGTACTCTTAAACGTTATGAGCATAGAAGACATACACAAATACTTTCTAGTGCAGGCTAATTAAATAGTATAAACTTGACTCACCAAATCACCAAAACTGGAGGACTTTTAGGACAGCCTATATCTGTGTGTTTTCTGTAATTTTATACATTTATCTCTTACAGTTTAATCCCAAAGCAGCATTTCTTTATCACATAGAAAACCTATGATGTGCTGTTGAAATTGCATTTTCTTAAATTAAAACATCTAGGGGGAAAAAGTGTCATAAAATTGCTTTACTTTATTTATTCTTTTTTAAACTACTGCTTATCCATCAAATTAGTTAACCTTTCTTGCTAGTCTGTCGGCACGTCACACATCGGATCACTTCATGTACAGAAAGCCACAACACCTAATGCGTGTGACATCACCAGCATGTCTATTTTTTGCCAGAGTATTTCTGGCCAGGAGTGATGGAACGTTTTACAGTTGGGCTCACATAGTTGGTATTATTTACATGGCTGAAAGGAATTAGGTTGAGCTGGGGGGAGGGGCACCGTACACATGAATCCTTAACACAGTACACCGAACATGTGCATATCATGGACATTGATCAGCTGATGCTCTCCTCTTTCAGATGTGATTTTGATGATACAGCTCAGTATCGTGTCTCTGCCATGAACTCCCAGGGAGAGCTGTCTGCATTTGCCTCCGTTGTTGTCAAGAGTAGGTTTCACCCAATTCCACAGCTAATGCCAATATGCTCATGATCATCAAAAACATATATAAAAAAAAAAACTCAAGAGTAATTATATTTTCCTAATTAACTGTTTAAAATTAGTGTGTGACAACTTAAATTTGCATGTGTGTGAAATGAAAACAAAAATTCTCTCCATCAGTGTGATAAAGTCATACAACAATCTGTAAACGTGAAATGTATTAAAAGTGCCTCCTGCTGTTCTTCATAGGGTTCAAAGGTGAAATGGATGAGTTCCTGCCAGCACCCAGGCGTAAGTTGGAATTTACTGCCAGTTTTAATTCATGAATGAACTTTTTTCAGGCCACTGGAAAGTAAAATATGTCAATAAAGGCTCTAAACAGCAAATTGCTATACTAGCAAATAAGCGGATTCTGAACAACATTTATCTTCTTTTATAAAGTCCTTTCATTGGAGCTGTGTTTTGGTCTCCTCCAGTCTTTGGAAAAAAATGATGCAACAGTTACGCTACAGAAAACAGTGGGTGGAGATCTTGGCACGGCCAAAATGACTGGGATCATGTGCAATGAACTTGTGATCTTGCTGCTTTTAAAATGGTGGTTATGAACATGACGATTAAGGCCTGTTAAAACACTCATGGTCAGTTGTATTTAAAGCAAGGTTGGTGCATCCAAACAGCAATAAGATAAAATCAGTCTGCTATTAGTCTGCAGTCAAGTATCAAGCTGGTATTTGAATGCAATCTGCTTTTGATAACACAGCAATTAACTGATACATCAGCGAAAGTCACAAATTATTTTTCATTTTTCAAATGAGTGTAATTCAGTTTTATTTATATAGTGCCAAATCACAACAGCAGTCGATTCAGTGCTCTTTATATTGCAAGGTAAAGGCCCTACAATAATGAAGAGAAAATCCCAACCACCAGAAAACACTACTCTATAAGCAAGCATTTGGCGAGAGTGAGAAGGAAAAACTCCCTTTCAACAGGAAGAAACCTCCAGCAAACCGAGGCTCAGGGAGCCATCTGCCTCAACCAGTTAGGGCTGAGGGGGAAGAGACAGGACAAAAAACACAGTGTGGAAGCAAAGTTCTTTGAAATTTGTATATCTATTGCCTTCTACTTACACAAAAATTCACATCAGCTAATTACAATCAGAGTCCAGTTGGCCATTACAACTACTTGCAATCAGTTTTTGACATTAAATGAAAAGCAAAGCAATCACTGGGAAAACGCAGATTTTTTCCTTCTGATTGCCATTTTTTTCCATGGTGTGTAACTGGGCATGTACCATACAGTTTTTTATTAATGAAACAGATGCCTGCAACATGATTGATGATCGTCCAGTGAGTCCAAATGGATTTAAAAGCACAGCATAGTAAACAGCTGTGTTATAAATCTAACTAACCCCAGTGGGGAGCAGGGTGGTGGGATGTTTGGAGAAGAACAATGGGCGCTATTGCATTAACATTTTTGTTGTTGCTTTTTTGACAATGCAGGGGCCATTACTGAAGGTAACAGGGTGTCGGGAGTGTGGTCTGAAATCGATTTTCTCCAAGCATGGCCGTTTTTGTCTGAATAGAAAAATCCACAGTAACATTCATAATAGTCTAATTAAACTGCAGATAGTAAGTGTGCAAAAATGTACTAATTTTTTAATGCATGAAAACATGAATTATTTCAGCAGTTGTTTTTGTGAGAGCTGCAGTGAAGTTTTAGAGTCCCCCTTTTGGTCTGTATTTGTGTTTTTGCCCTTTATCCTTTTACATCTTATACACGCTCACTTTTCCACCGTTTTCCATCTGGGTGCAAAACTTTGATAGTTGATGTGTGCAACACCTGTAGTTCCACTTAATTCAATCTCAGTAGTCTGAATTTGCGAGATTCTTTATATATATTTGTGTGTGTGTGTGTGTGTGTGTGTGTGTGTGTGTGTGTGTGTGTGTGTGTGTGTGTGTGTGTGTGTGTGTGTGTGTGTGTAAACTGTTTAATAATGATACCAGCCAGTGACTTTGTTGTCACATCCTTTTGTATAGTTGGCCCAGTTTCCGAGTACGGCATCACCTTCCAGACTCACATTGTTGATAAATTCGGTGTATCGTTTGGAAGGGAGGGTGAGACCATGAGTCTGGGGTGTACAGTCATCATCTACCCTGCCCTGCATCGCTACCAGCCAGAGGTGGAGTGGTATAGAGATGGTAGGAAGACTTACTGTGATACTGAACAATGCCCGTAATGTACAGTTCTTGTAGATTTAAATCAGTTGTTCTCTGTACTGTAATATGTTTACTTCTCACCTTGCTAATACTTAATGACCTGCACTCCAGATGTTCTGCTGTCTCCCTCCAAATGGACTCACATGCACTGGAGCGGAGATCGAGCCACCCTGACACTCACGCACCTGAACAAAGAAGACGAGGGCCTCTACACCCTGCGCGTCACCACCAAGTCTGGATATGAGACCTACTCAGCCTACGTCTTTGTCAGAGGTAGGTACATCCTCGCTGAACGGTTTCTTGTCATTAAGTCATAATTATTCTATTCAGATTATCTTTTGACTGATTTAGAAATTAGGCTTTATCTTCATCTGTAAACATGCCATTTGTTTGGTCCTATGCTGCCAGCTGAATCTGGCACACATGCACAGATTCACAGAGCATGCACAAAAATATCCTCCAGCTTTAATCTCAGCTGTTTTGTCCAAATAATCTTAATAATTCAGATCCAGGTTTGAGTTTTGAGTCTAAACTAGCTAAGCTCTGAAGGTTGGTCCTGCTGACCAACCTTCATACATCACACAAGATTTAGTATATTAGTAAAATTATAAAAACTAATGTTATATATCTAAGATGTGTTCACATAGATATTTCTACTGTAGTTCTTTTACATTAGTCAAGTGGACTTCCTTAAAAAATGTTTTTAAAGCCTATCAGATCTAGATCAAAGTCACAACAGATTAAACCCTGGCACCCGATGATGCAATGGCATCTAAAAGTCAAAGTGTTTGGATGTTAGTGATGGTTTTAAATAGGATATCTCTAATAGATACACCACTGAGTGGCAACTCTCTGGCATCTGTTTAAATAGCATGGAAAAATAGGTCACCACAGCTTATCTTTGCTGCCTTCAGAGACAATCTGACCTTTGAAGCTTCAGCTTCTACACAGGAACCATGCTAAGTATGAGGAGGCTGAAAAATATCCTGCTCATTCTTCTGTTATAGTTCAGGGTCATTTGGTAAAGAAGAATCCAGGTACAGTCTCCACAACAAAACACTAGACGATCATGGCTGCAGCCATGCTATTCTTAGAGAGCCGGTGCTTAAAGAATGGAGAACACAAAATTGGTCCAAAAACCTCTCATGTTCAGCTGTTTTTTGTAAAAATATAACAATGTTAGCCTTTTCTGCAGCTATGGGGCATATATGGTATCACTCTTGGCTGGAAGCAGTGCTTAACCCTCCTGCCATCCTTTAAAAAACTCACACCCATCACCCTAGGGACCATTCTCAGCCACGCCATAAAAAGACCATATATCCATATTTTATTCCACTTTAAATTAGCCAACCTTGTAAAACTACTTCTCCCTGAAATATTCATGTAAAGTTTTAATTATATTTTCGTTGTTTTAACCCTTCAAATCCCAGTGTTATTACATGAGCGCCCTGTGTTATAAGCCCCAAAAACCAAAAAACGAAACTAAATATTTCCACAAAAAACCAGTTGAAGTAATATGTGATTGTCATTATAAGTAGGCCTTTAGATGGACCAAAGATTGGCACCAACATACATTTTGACCTGCCATTATTTTTTTTGCATTTTTTTTGCAATTTAAAAATTAAAACTTCAAGGCCCTGAGTCTTCATTGACATCCAAGAAAAGAAGAAAAAATAAAATCATATGATGATAATTTGGGGTTGAAAAATAGCGTTTATAATGGAAGTCAATGGGCAGAAAATGGTCCCCAGGGTGATGGGTGTGGGGATTTCTGCTGCTCAGCCATTTTAGGCTGATTTAAGGAATTCACACTGGAATATTAACATTGACAGGTAAAAACTATCCTGTGGCAAGTTTGGTTATATTCCACTGAACACAGTGGAAATGGCAGCCATTTAACACATAGCAGTGGCACAAAAAGGTCCCAAGAAGGCAGGAAGGTTAAACAATGGAAAAAACACAAACTTTGTCCTAAACCTCTCATGTTTAACTGTTTTCCACTTTTTCTTTGGTCATTTTAGCCTTTTTGGCCAGGGTGAAGGGAGTATCTGCCATCAAACAAGAGGACAGCCGCATGTAGCTATGATGATGTTTGCTAGTTCACCTTACCTGCATTAATGTAATAACGTGGTTAGCCTACTCAACGTAAATTAGCTACTCACGCAGAGAAGAACTGCTGCTGCTGCCACCATCATCCGTCATCATTTCTGCTACACTGGCAGGGCTAGGGGCGAGGACTCTCCTCTTCGTGTTTTTGGGGGATGTTGCATAACAGGCAACCCACCCGCAGTAGATGTGCTCGGTGTGAGGTCTCGCAGCAAGCTATCAAATACGGCGCATTTCTGGGCTTTTAAAAAAAACGCTATGCGTCGCCAGGTGTTTCATCGGATTTGAGGTGTTACCTCCTTTGACAGTATCACAGTATCAGCTTAAAGCACTTGTTGCAGGCTGCTGAGTTTGCATATTTTGCTATGAAGTACAGCCAGACTTTTGACCGCTTCGCCTTGGACATTTTTAATCTGTAGCTCTGCTCTAACAGAACGTACGTGGCCCCGCCTACTATCCTCGGAAACGTAAAATGATTGGCTAGAATCAGCTCAGGAAAAAAAAGCACCGAAATAAAGCACCGAAATGTGCGCTGCTTTTCGGTCTGGTTACTACCGTTTATGTCAGAACTGGTGCCATCATGGCACCGGACACCGGTACCCATCCCTAATGACAAGTGAAATCTCCTGCAGCAAGCTTAAACATGTGAGAGGTTGATCGCGCAGAGAATCGCTGACCGTTATGTGTGTGTGCGTGTAAAAGCAGCAGGATATATATTTTAGTTCTGCTGAGCCAAATAAGACAGGTCAGGGTGAAGAAGTAACAGCCAAAGAAAAGCTTACCACAAAACGGAAAAGTTATGACAAATCAGACTATAAGGCAAAACGAAAGTGCAGCTTTATGGTTTCATGGACAAAAGAATTTCTGTGGCTGCAATATGACGAGCTATATAACCGGGGCTGCACATAAGTGGTCCGCAGGTGAACATAAGTGGTCCGCAGGTGCGCATTCGCTGTCAAAATTAAAAAAAAAACGCGCACAAGATATGAAGTTGCAACGCGTGTTTGCATACATAAGATTTTCTGGAGGAGGACAGACATTTGTTTAGAACTCTTAAAGATGTCGAAGAAGCTCCTTTAAGCAATTACTTTGGTGTTCCTCTACCTCCAAAGAAATGTCAGAAGGAGTCCGAACCACAAAAGAAGCACGTATTCTCGGAAAAGTGGTTGCAGGAGGTGAGCTGGCTTCAAACAAATGATGAACGCACAGAGATGTGGTGCGGAATGTGCCGTGAAAATCCCACTCTAGCGGACAAAAACAGTGCTTTTTATATGGACGCAAACGCGCGTTGCAACTTCTTATCTGGTGCGCGTCTTTTATTTTGACAGCGAATGCGCACATGCGGACCACTTATGTGCACCCGTGTAAATAACATAATGTTCTACCGGGTGTGTTGTTGGTTTTCTCTCGATTTCTGAGTCGACAAGCGCCTTTGTTACTGGGACCAGTCATTTTAAGAAAGGCCCCATTAGAACCCATGAGAAATGCAAGAAATGCATTATTGCTCAGTCTGCAATATCTTTCCCAGAACAAACACCAATTGCAAATAACATACTAAAAATAAACCTGAAAAATCTGTTTAGAACAGCGTACTATGTTGCAAAGAGTGAACTACCACTGGCAAAATTTAGCAGTCTTTGCAAACTTCAGAAAGCAAATGGCCTAGATCTTGGTTCCACTTGTCTCTTACCCGTGACTTCAGTGGAAATTTCAAATTCAGGATCTGACACAGACTGATTCATGTCCTACACAGTTCTTACAAGTTCATAGAAATTTCTGTTCAATTAGAACCAAGTATTTGAGTTGATGATTGTAATTTTTATACAATGTTGTAATTTGTTTTTCAACAATTTTTTGATTAATGTTTTGTTTCCTTTACAATATTATACTTTAATGTATAATATTGTAAAGGAAACAAAACATCAATCACAAAATTGCTCTCTTTTTTATTCGGGCTACTTACATTTATTTTGGGCTACCAAAAACTGAAGAGTCCCTGCCCGAAGGGCTACCAGGGATTTTGAAATTTTGAGAGCCCTGAGATATATTTATTTTTTTAATTACTTTTGTTTCAGCAACATTAAATTTAAAAACTGTACTTTTGAGTTAAAATATATATTTATAATTTTAATAAATGACAAATTAAAAAGGCATGAACATTTTTTTTGTATCGAAAAAATATCGAACCGTGACAACAAAGTATCGAACCGAACCGTGAATTTTGTGTATCGTTGCACCCCTAGTAAATATCTGCTTTAAGGAGGAACAACAGATTCATTTCAGTGCTCTCTGGATAGCTGTGTGAGCCAATGAACAACCAAAATAAAAAACAAACACAAAGTGAATATTTAATTTTACAATATACAAGGATGTAAATTCCAGACGTTATTCCCCCACATATCCAGTTTAAAATAAATCTGTCTCTCTATTCTAAAACCTTTGTCTCTTTCCTTAGTGTCCTGACTTTACCTACAGATGACAGGCATGTTTGCTTTATTTAAAAGTCACCTCTTTTATCCCTTTTCCCTTCAGCGCAGGCTTGTGCTAATTCTGTCCTCCTGCTTGACCTGAAATATTCCTGGCATTGAACCCTGCAGCTGCAAAGTTCACCCACATGGTCCACTCGCTATAAATCAAACATCCTGTCAATTTATTGCAAAAATAAAGCTGAGCTAAAGCTGAATAAAACAATAGAACGTGCACGTTCAGAGAGCGCGCTCATACTGTCCTGATGATATTCTTCTTGTATCTGTTAGATGCTGATGCTGAGGTCGAAGGAGCTCCTGCAGCCCCTCTGGATGTGCGCTGTTTGGATGCCAACAAGGATTATATCATTGTTGCATGGAAGCAGCCAGCTGTTGATGGTGGCAACTCCATCCTGGGCTACTTTGTGGACAGGTTGGTCAATGCGTCGCTTCCTGCTACTCTAACCTCCAAAGCTAAACTGGATAGACACCACAGAATGAGCTATCAATGCAAAACATAAAAGTCTTTCTCAAGTGAATGTCAGAGGAATAAGGCAACACAATGTTGGTGATAACATGACTAACAAGTAGTCTTTAGGTGTTTGAAATAAAATCAAAAGTCTGAATGTGACATACTAATATTTTAATGTTTACGCACAGGTGTGAGGTCGGAACCACTCACTGGATTCAGTGCAATGACACCCCGGTGAAGTTTGCCCGATTCCCCGTCACTGGTTTGGTGGAGGGGCGCTCTTATATCTTCCGTGTGCGCGCTGTAAACAAAAGTGGCATAAGCCGCCCATCCAGAGTCTCGGAGCCAGTGGCTGCAATGGACCCAGCTGACCGCGCCCGCATGAGAGGTAGTTGACACAGAGAGGAATTTGACTGTATCGTGAATCAAAGCATCCGATGCACAAACACTCTTAAACATATTTAGGGATTTTGAAGAATAAAAGATGTAGTTTGGGCATTAGTTTTGGCACTGGAGCAAAATATAGAAAACATTTAGCTCACAGAAAATCGCAGGACTGACAATGTGTCTGTACTGATCTACTACATGTTTGCAGGTACTTCTGCTCCCTGGACTGGCCAAATCATTGTCACGGAGGAGGAGCCTGCAGGTAGGAGGTCAAATGCTTTTGCATGATGATTTATATCAGAGAGTGACTCAAGTAGAAGGGGATTATAAAATTCTCCAACTCTGAGTCCACCTGATTCAGGCTTATTAACCACATTCAGGGAAGAAGAAGCACCTGTGCTTTTTCATTTATGCTCTATTTATTATCAATGTAATTATTAAAAAATAATAAAGAAGAAAGGAATGATAACATTTCTTGAATAGATGCATTTTCCAATAAGTGGTGGATGTGATCTTAATACATCCATCTGGTGTTGAAGGGTCAATCTTTCTTTTTTGGAGACTTGACTCTTTCCCTTTTGACCATCAGAGGGCATTGTTCCCAGCAAACCCTGTGATCTGCAGGTGACAGAGGCAACCAAAAACTATGTGGTGCTGAGCTGGAAGCCACCCGGAGAGAAAGGGCTTGAGGGTGTCATGTACTATGTGGAAAAGGTAAATTATTCCTCCACTTTTCCTCAGATGCACTTTAACTAAACGTTTCTGTTTTCCTGCATATGAGATTGTTACATTGCCTGAGTTTCAGTGACAGTGTGACGTTTTCCTCTTTGCCCATCAGTGTGTTTCCGGTACAGACAGCTGGCAGAGGGTGAACACGGAGATCCCAGTAAAGTCTCCTCGCTTTGCGCTGTTTGATCTCGCAGAGGGAAAAGCCTACCGCTTCCGTGTCCGCTGCTGCAATTCTGCCGGTGTTGGCGAGCCATCTGACCCGACTGAGGCCACCACAGTTGGAGACAAGCTTGGTCAGAAGAGAGATAAACATAAACATAGAGAAGATTAGCTCTTTTAGATATTAAGAATCTTATTTGTCACACAATGCTATCAGGCAAACTGGTCCCAGACCTGTTTTGCAGTCATGACTCCTGCGTCACAGATCTGATGAAACTGAACATTTGCACGGTACAAATATATTATGTTAGCACTGACTCAGCCCCAAAATGTAACTATTCTTGTGTGCAGATATCCCATCTGCCCCAGGAAAGGTTATTCCCACCAGAAACACGGACACATCAGTTGTTGTGTCCTGGGAAGCGTCTTGCAATGCCAAAGAGTTAGTGGGATACTACATCGAGGGCAGCATTGTGGGGAGCAACGTGTGGGAGCCCTGCAACAACAAGCCCGTGAATGTCACCAGGTAAAAATGACCCCTCTTGTTTTCTTTCAGCAATTTCTGATACAAATTCATGGCTGCTGCACTTTCTGCATTTACAGGTTCATCTGCCACGGTCTGATCACAGGAGAGAAGTACGTGTTCAGGGTGAGGGCGGTGAACGCTGCAGGGATCAGCCAGTTCTCCCAGGAGTCAGAGGCTGTGGAGGTGAAGGCTGCTATTGGTGAGTACAGTGGATCCATCACATCTAAATACAACAAAGTAATGTAGTAATCAGAGGACGTTAATAATTCCAGTTTACTGCTATTTAGATTAAGATTTGTTTAGAGATGTTAAAAAAACTAAACTGTTGGTGTTATATTGTGCATTTCTGAGCCAGTTGTGCTGGAAATTTCAACAAGGCACACCTCTTGGACGCACTGAACACCACAGACTGATCACTGCTATCATTAGCAGACTCTCTATGTGGAAGAAATAATGCAACAAGCTGATTTTTCTTGATATTTTACCACGAATTGTGTTGTAGGCTACGGTTCTCTTGAAACATGTCTTCAGCTCCCACACTTTCTCCACCATTGTTCCACTCTGTCACCCTGTCACATTATTCTGCACTGTCGTATGCTCTACCTACCTCCTACCCTGTCTGGCCACATCTCCTCTAGCGCCTCCTCCTCCCTGCACAGCCTGAGGCGGGGCTGGGGGTCAGGACTTGTAGACTTCCTCTAATTTGGGTCAGTGCGATCCAATTCAGCGGTCGTTACAAAGTAGCTCAGTGTCACACATCACCACTATCACCACCACCTCCCCGCATCTCCCCTATCCTATCTCGGGCACAGGATGTGTCGGCAACCCCACATTAGAGCTAAAGGTACCACCATTCGAACCCCCCCTGTTATCAGCTAGCAATGTTATTGTTCCGTTGATCTGATTCTTTATAACTCAATATTTTTACATTATTTCATTCAACTCAAAGTCAATAAACTGCACCCTAACACGTACTTTGCATGCCAGCAACAGAAACAGTGTTACTGTTTTAATAATGATGCTGTTACTAAATTCCTGCACGTGTTCCCTAACAGTAACATCTCTCTGCATTAATACTAACACAACTTTCAGCCTTTGGATGTCACTCATTCACTGGCTGGCTTTGCGCTGAGCAGCATGCTTTGTTATCCCTTGTGAAACACTCTTAGCAAGAATGCCAGTGCACATATATTTTAAGAAGAAAGATGTGTTGTTGATGACACATCCTTTTCTGCTGGAATAATGTGTTACTTCAACACAGTCTTCAAGGCTGATTCATCATTAGAAAAACGAGTTGTGATGCTCATATGTGCAAGGAGACAGTTACTTCAGGGTCCTTAGGGACTAGTAAAGCGCTATATAAATACAGGCCATTTACCATTTAGTTTAACAAATAGATGCCTTACTGTGCCTGAGACTTTGCTGCTTAACTAAATTGTGCCCATAAGAGGAGGATTATGCTGGTTTTTGAAGGAAACCATGAACTTTTGCACACAAACGTCAGATTTGGGCATTTTCACAATCAGAATAGTTTTACTTTCTTAGAACAGAAAAACTAAGATGAGATTCCAAAGGAAATTCTTTTTGGGGGGTATTTTACAACTGTTACTGAAACCACACAGACCGATGCAGCAAATGCAAATAGATTGTTTCAGCACAACAATCAGCAGTTTTTTATATGACAAACCTATAAATTTATACAGCCCGAGTTCCCAAAAAGCTGGAATGCTGTGTAAAACCTCCATTAAAAACAGGATGCAATGATTTTAAAATCTGATAAAACCATATTTTATTCACAATAGAACATAAAAAAATGAGTGTTTAATGTGAGACATTTAATTTCATGAAAAATATTAGTTCATTTTGAGTTTGATGGTAACAGGTAAGTAGTATGACTGTATAAAAAGATCATCTTAAAGAGTTAGAGGTTCTCAAAAATAGAGATGGGTCAGTCAGTCAGATCTGTAAGATAAATCGGTGTACAACTTGAAGTCAAAAGATTCAGAGAGTGTGGAGAAATCTGGATGTGTGCGAGCTTCAGGCCCTCAAGTGGCACTGCATTAAAAACAGACATAATTCTGTCGCGGGTTGGCCTCACTGAAATCACTGTCTGTTATACAGGTCACTAAGCAGAGCGAGCTTGTTATCAGTGCTCAGTTCAAAAGCCTGCATCTGTGAAGGTATGGAGGTCCATTAGTGCCTATGGAATTGGCGTCTTGCCCATCTGGGAAGACACTATAGATGCTGAAAGGTATATACAGGTTGTAGAGCAACAAATATTCCCATCCAGATTCTTTTTCAGGGAAGCCCTCGTGTATTTCAGCAAGACAATGCTAAACCCCACACTGCATCTACTGAACAACAGCATGGCTTCATAGGAGAAGGGTCGAGGTGCTGCCTTTCACCAAGTCAAAACATATTCAACACATCATGAAATGAAAAATACAGCAAAGAAGCCCCAGGACTGTTGATCAGCTAGTGTTCTTTATCAGACAAGAATGGGACAGCATGGCCCTGTTCCAATTTTTTGAGATGTGTTGCAACAATCAAATTCAAATTGACCTTATTTCTTCTTAAAAAGGCACTTTTTCTCAGTTTAAACACTTGACATTCAGTTCAGTTCAATTCAATTAAGTTTTATTTTTATAGCGCCAAATCACAACAACAGTCGCCTCAAGGCGGTAGACCCTGCAATAATGCATACAGAGAAAAACCCAGCAATCATATGATCCCCTATGAGCAAGTACTTTGGGACAGTGGGAAGGAAAAACTCCCTTTTAACAGGAAGAAACCTCCGGCAGAACCAGGTTCAGGGAGGGGCATCTGCTACGACCAGTTGGGGTGAGAGAAGGAAGACTATGATCTACTGTGTATAAAATACAAATTTATGGGATTTGTAAATCAATGCATTCTGCTTTTAATTTACATTTTTTGGTACTGGAATTTTACAATGTGCCACCAAAACACTGAAATAACCTTTGAGTTCACTTGCAACTGAAGGAAAACTCAGAGTAATTAAAACACAGCACTACCACCCGTGAATTAGATCATGGTGTGCTGTTACATTTGGTCTCGATATACAACTTACATCACTTTTGGAGCTGTAATCTAAGAGATGATGGAATCTGTTGGCATTGTTTCTAAAGTCATGAGTTTTTTCATTAAGGGCCAGAGCAAAGCCGCGCACCCACATTATTGGCCGGCTGTTCTGTGTTACGTGCCTGCGTGCTCTCATAATCCCAATTGAAGCCTGCTAACATGGATGTCACCTGCTGGTCATCTTGTCTTCATTTCCACTCCCAGTCAGATGAAGACATTGTTCTGTATTTGACTGCCAGTTCAGCAAATATTGCTTTTTAATGTTTTTGTGCTTGTTTCTTCTTATTCTGTTCTCTTAATGTGGTGCGATTGAGAAATGAGCTGTGGATGGATTTGTGCCTGTTTTTAAAAAAGCTTCTTCTGCTTTTCTCTGCTAACACCCGTAGGGGGCGGCATCCTACACGGTGTGTTGCCGAAGATGGGGCCGGGGGGTAACGTGGGACAACTAACTGAGCACAGGCCACGCTGGACGGGAACGCATGACACTGTCCAGTTCCCTCCCAACACTATGCAAAAGCGCAATAAAGCTCAAGCTGACAGTGAATCCAGGGAAGGGGCCAGGGCTGCTAGCTCAGACCTCACAGACCCTGACCCCAGGGAGACTAAAAACAAGTGGGGCAAGAGAGGTGATGGGTCCCGGGCCCCTGAGCTGGCAAAAGACATGCACTCAGAGCCTGTGTCAGGCCCAATTCCTGAATCACATACTGACACAATCACAGCTGCACACTGTGACCCAGTAACTGCTGAGGCTCAGGATCAGGCTGTGGAGACAGCTGATGAGCCTGACGCCTCGCAGGCACGTAAGTTCTCAGTAGATGGTAATCGGGAGAAAGCGAAGCCCCAGAGAGAGTCAGCAGGTGAGCACCGAGGAAAACCTTTTGTCAAATCCAAATAAAACCACAAAGAAAAGTACAGTTTTTACCCACTTAAGAGCCATAAAAATATATTCTGCCCTGACTTCACATCAGTTTTGTAGGTACAAATAGTAACTTGGCTCTTTTTGAAGGTAAGTCAATCCAATTCACCGCCAAACCTGGGTTTAACTCATGCTTTCTGGCCGCCACCAAAACCCTAACTTATATGTGTAGTGTCAATCACCTCAGGACCTGCCACTCCTCTGATTACCCAGAGCACTTTAACACACAAAGACACCAAAGCAATTCATGGCAGGAGCCCCTTAATCACACCCTGTACTCGAAAAGTGGGTCATCCAACCAAGAGAACACTTGTGACCTGAGACCTTTTTGGGAGTGCACTCTGGACTTAATCAGACACCCACCTCCCAGACGCTTTGACCACATTCTCACTCCTAATCAGGAGAGGGTATAAAGTTCATGTGACTATTTGTACTCGACAGGCTGCTTTATTATCACAGTGTTACTTGATCCTGCTTTTGTGGAGACCTTTGGCTCCCAGTCATTCCTTTAACCTGGTCTCTGAAATCGCTGTGCCCTTTGTTACCAGGAATACAGTGTAACAAGCAACATGTAACTGCACACTTTCTGACTCAGTGTATAAAACAGTGGTTTCTAAATTAGATTAATCTGTATTTATCTTTTGAATCTGGAACTAGAGAAAAATAATTTAATAATCTTACGGCTGCTGACTTCATAGTTAGAGTGCAGACATAACAATTAACTCCCAAAATCTCAATGTCACTGAGCATTAAGGTTACAAATGTGTTGGGTTGGACGAGATGTTGTTACAGCAGGTATTAACCTACAACTGTCTCTGAACCCACTATCCAGTAATCTTTAACATTGTAAGGAGAGTAACTGCTGGTGAGTTCCTGCTGTAAACTGTTTCCAATAATGGGACACTGAAGCTCTTCACAGGGAAAAAAGAGGTGTGGGAATTAAAAGTATCAAATCTTTTGTGGCGCTTCAGTTTCCCATTACGTCAGTTTTCACGCCGAGGTTTTGCCGTATTAATTTGCGATTTGCGTCTCAGCCTCTCCCGCTCCACCCTATGGCATCACCATCCTGGAGTGCGTGCGCGACTCCATGGTGCTGGCCTGGAAACAGCCAACTTTCATCGGAGGCGCTGACATCACCGGTTACTTTGTGGATTACCGTGAGGTCATCGATGGCGTGCCGGGAAAGTGGCACGAGGCCAACATTAAGGCTGTCAGCGAGAGGGCCTACAGGGTGGGTTGATATGAAAAAACACCATCCGAGCCTGAAGTTATATGTGCTGAATGTGCAAGGGGCGAGTGTCTTTGTGTCTTTGTTTCCAGGTGTCCGATCTGAAGGAGAATAAGAAGTACCAGTTTCAGGTGCGAGCAGCCAACATGGCTGGTGTCGGCATCCCGTCGCTGCCCAGTAATACCTTCCTGTGTGAAGAATGGACCATTGCTGTCCCAGGTTGGTTGGGCCACATGTTTCACCAACTGAGAGAATATTTTAATGAACCATTTGATGAACAAAAACAAACAAAAAAAAAACCTCCCAATGCACACTGCTTTATTTTTCTGTCACCGATGTTGCACATAAATACAACTATATCAGAGAAATATGGTAAATGATACAAAAAAAATGAATTATTAGATAATTTGGTAACTTTTAATGTTGAAGAAAGTCACTTTATGTTATAAATATAAGAAAAAATACCAAAACAAATGTTCATCATCCATGAAAATGTCTTAATTGTACATATTTCTCCTGTTTGCCATTTATTCCTGCTGTACCCACAATTTTGTTGTACATGTATAATTACGATAAAGTTCTATTCTATTCTATTCTATTGGAATTGTGAACTGAATATTTACATGTTATAGACACGGTTTCTGACAACACTATCACTTTAGGGATTTACAGAACCTTGAAAGTGACTGAGTAAACAGGATTTGTTATTTAGCCTCAGTCATCTTTCTGGGCTGCAGGACCTCCACATGATCTGCAGATTAGAGAGGCGCGGAACGACTCTCTGGTATTGCTATGGAAACCACCTGTGTACCAGGGCCGCGATCCTGTCAACGGGTTCTATGTTGACATCAAGGAAGCAGATGCACCAGAGGAGGCGTGGAGAGGAGTCAACACCAAAGCCTTAGAAAAGACATATACAAAGGTGCTAATCAGGAGTGCATTTATCTGAGAGATTCCCAAGTTTTAGCAGGATATCACAAATATATTTCAACATTTCTTTCTTTCTTTTTTTTGCAGATTAAGGATCTTAAGGAGGGAGAGAAGTATGTGTTCCGTGTGCGTGCTCAGAATAAAGCTGGAGTAGGAAAAGTCTCAGACGTGACAGAGCCGGTTCCCGCTCTGACCAAACCAGGTGGGATGAAATGATGGAACAAGTGAAGGTGACACTACAAAATTTGAGCAGATGAGATTTTTACCTTCTTGTTTTTTTAGGCACGAAAGAGATAGTCGTAGATGTCGACGACGACGGTGTCATCTCCCTGAACTTTGAATGTGGCAACATGACCCCCGACTCCAAGTTTGTGTGGTCCAAAAACTACGAGGACATCACAGACACCTCCCGCCTGACCACAGAGACCAAGGGAACCAAGTGAGATGGCAACATTTTTAACATTAAGACTATTTGAGCATCCCTCTCACCTCTCATGTCACGAATGCTGTGTTTCCTCTGCAGGTCTAAAGTTGTTTTCAATCATCCCGGGGAGGAGGACATTGGAGTTTACTCATGTCTTGTCACTCACACTGACGGTGCTTCATCCAGCTACACTCTCTCTGAGGAAGGTGGGTTTGAAAATTGAGAGAAAAGAAGATTTTTCATATTACATGATGTGTTGCTTTTCTCATCTTGAATCCTGAATCTCTTCTTGTTTTCTTTTCAGAGTTAAAGAGGCTGCTGGAGATCAGTCATGACCACAAATTCCCCAGTGAGTGCTTCACATGGTATTTCTGCTTTATTTAGTGGTTTGTCATGAACTGGACGGACTTTCTAACTATTTCTTCATCACTTTCTTTACACCAGTTATTCCTCTGAAGTCAGATCTAGCTGTGGAGCTGCTGGAAAAGGGCCGCGTTCGCTTTTGGCTGCAGGCGGAGAAGATGTCCAATAACGGCAAAGTCGATTATGTTTTCAATGATAATGTTGTCTCTCAGGGGGAGGTCAGTGAGAATCTGCGTTCAGATATTTTACTTGTGTGCTCTACCTGTGTTTTAAAGTAAAAAATTTGCTGCTTTATTTGGGGTGGTAGAAATATAAGATGAACTTTGACAAGAACACCGGTGTGATTGAGATGACCATGGAGTCTCTGACCCCGGCGGATGAGGGCACGTACACCTTCCAGCTGCAGGATGGAAAAGCTACCAACCAGTCCAGCTTGGTACTGATAGGGGATGGTATGTTTATTTAAAAAAAAAAAAGAAAAAAGAAAACGTGACTTTTAATTGTGAATGAATGTGTACAGTCAAGGATAAAAAGCTCAGAACGTTATCCATATAAAATAATTTAACACTCTGCCACGCTGGGTATATTTTGATTAGGTTTGATAGAAAGTGGCAACCCTACAAATTAAATTAAATAATATCTCTCATGTGAAACAACCAAAACGATTTTACTTTCAGCAGTAAAGCAGACTGTACCAGAGGCCATTATGGCTCAGGTGGTGGATGGTTTGATACCTGCTCCTTCCAGTCTGTCTGCAAGCATTATTAAATAAGTGTCCTAAGGCCAGATATTGAATCCCAATTAGTCCTCTTCATGTTTCTCATTGGCATGATCACTTAAATATGGTTAAAGTGGCTTTTAGTAGGAAGCACAAAACCAAATTCTGACCCTACCATCAGAATGTTGCACCAGAAATTGATACATAACAAACCAACAGTGTTTTTCCAATCTTCTGTTGTCCAGATTTGGTGAGGCCGTGCAAACTGTAGCCTTAGTTTCTTGTTCTTAGCAGAGAGGAGTGGCACATCTTCTACTGTAGCCCATCTGCTTCAAGACTGGACGCGTTGTGTGTTCTGAGATGCTCTTTTGCGTACCTTGGTCATAACAAATAGTTATTGGTAAAAGGACTTATATAGTGCTTTTCTATTATAGTTGAGGATTAAAAGTGCTATATAAAAACATTTATATAACATACTTATTCGTCCATTGAGGCAAGCACTTTTTTCTAGTGTTTTCTAATTAACATTCACACTCCAATAAATGCATCGGAGAGCAACTCAAGGTTCAGAAGATGAGCCAGGGATCAAACACACAATCTTCTGATTAGCAGATGACCTGCTCTACTTCCTGAGCTGCAGGGTGGCTTTTCTCTTCCGACCTCTAAGATCAAAGTGGCATTATCTCACATCCTAGAGATGGTTGTTTGGGTAAAATCCCACCAGTTTCTGAAAATACTGAGCCACACATTCAAAGTCACTTAAATCATTCTTTTCCATTCTGATGCTTGATTTGAACAAGAGTTTTTCTTAACCATGTCTGCATGCCTAAATGCATTGAGTTGCTGCAATTATTTGATATTTTGATAGAGCAGTTTAACAGGTTTAGCTCATAAAGTGTCTGGTGAGAACTCAACATCTGCAACATATGAACACTAGAGGGCACTGAAACATTTTAGAAATCATGTTGTAATAGCTCCAGCTAAATTCTAATTTCATTTAATTGCACTTAATGGTATCTGTGTTGTTTTAAACCACAATTTATGAAAACTGTCATTTGTGTATTTTTCAGTGTTCAAGCAGCTGCAGAAGGAATCAGAGTTCCAGAGAAAGGAGTATTTCCGAAAACAAGGTAAGCGCCTGAGCACAAGAGTATTTTAATGACTGATGGATCTGTGTTATTCTCAGAGGCTTAATCTTTTTCTTCAACATTTAAAACAGAACAAAAAATATAAAAGCTGACAGTAACTCACACAGAAGATGCTGAAACCAGCAAATTTGGAATTTTTGCTTAAAAGTGATGAAGATTCATTAATCAGATTAACAGCTCTATGAAAATTTTCACAGAATTGAGTTTTCATTATTTGCCCGATTGTCATCATTTTACCTGCGACGTTTGTTCCAGGCCCTCACTTTATCGAGTACTTGAGTTGGGAAGTGACACCAGAATGCTGCGTTGTACTCAAATGCAAGGTGAGCCTGTGTTTTAGAGATTTTACTTGTACATTTTTTTCTTTTTTAATGTAACTGAGCTCTGAAAACATCATCCTGCTGTGCTGGAATTCAGGTGGGCAACATGAAGAAGGAGACCTCTGCACTGTGGCACAAAGACAGACACCAGATCAAAGTGGACGAGCACCTCGGCTTTGCAGAGGGAGTGCTGAAACTGGAAATTGCTCAGGTGAGAGTGTGAGAAAGTGAAGTGTGAATATCCGTATATATGTGTGTATATTTCTGTACTGTATAACCACCTTTGAATTCATTTGCATATATGGCTGTAAATGTGCTGCTCTGTTTCCCTCTGTGTGGATCTTTCTGTCCTTACCTTCCAACAGAGACAGGAATATGTACTATATACATGGAGGGCTGACTGGGCACAGGTGAAAAAAAGTCAAGAGAAAATAAATATTTTCAAAATAAAACAGGAAACAAGCCAGACATTTGAACTGCTCTGTCACAATCTCTGTCTTCTCTTTTCATCTAACCCATCTCTGTCCCTTATCTACTGTATAACTCACGAACCCCTCACATCCCATCGTGTCGTATTGTCTGTAAACGTCTGTCCAATTATGACATGCTTTCCTCACAGGTAATTCAGCATATAAACATGATGTCACATGTGTCCCATTGCAGCGCGACCTCCCCGCAGACACAGCAGACATTGTCGACAGCCCGATCTGGAGAAGACTTAAAGTTGGGATCAGTTATCTGTTGTGACCATGGGCCAACGGCCACCTCTGGTTTTCCCGTTTTTGCCTGAGAATGCTTTTCTTTTTTTTTCGTAGCTGTTGTTCGCCTCTTATTTTTGCTTTTGTGTCATATACGTGTGCACTGCAGCGCCCCTAGCTGAAGAGAAGCGCTTGCCTTTTTCAGACGAATACGCTTAATTTCCTTTTGCAAAACCTTCCTGAGCTAATTTGCTGTTGCATTTTTGCTGTCAGATTTCCAAGAAGGATGCTGGTGTGTATGAGGTGATTCTGAAGGATGACAGAGGACAGGACACCTCCACCCTGAATCTGACAGACCAAGGTAACTTTGTATGGCAATACAACAATGAAATCAGAAACAAATGCAGCAAATGAACCACTTAGGGTGATAAAATGTGTCTTTTTTTTAAGGTTTCAAAGACTTGATGAATGAAGTTTTCAGTGTTATCGGTAAGAAGAAATATTTAGTCCGCAGATGATGTACATATTTAACCCAACACACATTAAATAAGGATGTTTGTCTTTGCAGCCAATTCCTCCACTCCACTGAAGATCACAAGCACAGATGAGGGCATTAGACTCTACACCTTTGTCAGCTACTACAACGACTTGCTCCAAGTCACATGGCACTACAAGTAGGTTCTTGGTTGATTGACATGAACAAAACAAGCAACTTTTAATCAAGTCTATACCTGATGTATATTCAATTTTCAGTTGTGAGTTGTCAGGATTAAACCAAGTGTTCATCTTATCAGACACTTCTGTGCTTTTGTGTCACAAAGTGGCCTTTAACATATACGTTTTTCATATCGTCTCTCTGACAGGGATTCAGCAATTGCCTTTTCTGACCGCATAAAGAGCGGCGTGGTCGGGGAGCAGCTGTGGCTTCAGATCACAGAGCCCACAGAGAAAGACATGGGCAAATATGCCATCGAGTTCCACGATGGAAAAGGTGGCCTCAGGAGGACCGTTGACCTCTCTGGTCAAGGTGAGTGTCTAAGTGACTTTATAACTGGGCTGATTTCACATCTTAAACTTTTTTCATCTTGCCAGCTTCCAACATGTTTACATGATGTGAAAAGTTTGATTTTCTTTTGTAGGAATTATCACCTCAGTTATCAGTTAGATTTCTTTAACGTGATGTTTTGCAATTATTGTATGCTGTGCGACACAAAGATGTGTCTTGGCCTGTAAAACTGATTCTTACAACTTTTGTTTTACAGCATTTGATGATGCTTTTGCAGAATTCCAGAGACTCAAGTAAGTCATTAACCAGCCTATAACTAACATTTCTTTTCTGTATGTAGCCACAGTCCCAGCAAAGCTTTTCTCATATAAGGAAAAATGATGTAAAGAATGTCACTTGTCATTCTCAACTTTGACCTAATTTGTCATTCTCTCCTCAGAGCTGCTGCTATTGCAGAGAGAAGTAAGTAGTACTCTGTTTACAATAGCTCCACTTCTTTAATATTTGGCCTTTTCAGATCTGATAATGAAGATGCTGAATCTTCATGAAGACGGGTTGCAAATATATTGCTTTTAAATCAGTTTCAAATTATGTAGCTAACTTTACTGTGACTAAAAGTACAACCAGGGCTCAGTAACTTGACTATTAATATGATTTCAGTTCCTCAATTTATTTTCTTCCTCCACTTCCGTTGACTTAAAGTATAACATGTTGTAGAAAGCAAAAATTTTTACATTCCTAGTTAGAGTCATTTGTGTATTTGATTTGTGTCAACTACTTAAACTGAGTTATAGAAGTAACAAAGGATAAGTCACGTGCTGACATGATACAAAGAAACACCCTCTGTCAATTTTAAAAACTCATCTAATCCATAGAAAAGGTCTAAAAATGAGTTAAATGCAACTTTAGATGAACAACAACACATGACATATTACTTAATGCCATTGAAGTAATTCTTTTGTCTATGACTTCATCAGTGCATCACATCGCTGTGGTTATATACTGGTATATGCACAACTCTCTTAAGGTTGGACTTGGACTGGACCACTGCAGCACATTGATATTTTTTCTTATTCAGCTGATCTGTTGTAGATTTGCTGCTGTGCTTGGGATCATTGTCGTGTTGCAAGATTCAATTTCAGCCAAACTTTAGCTGTCAGACAGACGACCTCACATTTGACTCTAGAATACTTCAGTATACAAAGAGTTAGTGGTGGACTCACTGACTGCAAGATGCCCGGTTCCTGTGGGTGGAAAGCAAACTCAAATCATCACCCCTCCACCACTGTGCCGACAGTCGGTATGAGGTGTTGATTATTGCTAAATGTGGCTCTTTGCATTATGACCAAACAATTCTACTTCGGTCTTGTCTATCCAAGGAAGTCTTGTGATTTGTTCAGATCGAACTTGCTCAGCTGTGGTGCCATGTTCCTCTTGGCAATTCTTCAAAACAACCCATAGTCTTAGCCTATAGAGTCTGAGATGCAGCTCTTGAGTTTTCTGGAATATCTCTGAGCATTGCACGGTCTGATCTTACAATGAATTTGGCAATAATCTTGAATGTTTTCTGCTTGTGAATAACCTGTCTCTGTCACGGTTGCCGCTGGCCAACTGTGGGGATGTGAGGAAGGAGGACCCAGGCACAGAGCTTTGAATGCAAACAGTGGAAAACACAACAATAAATACTCAGTGCGTTCCAGACTCCCGTGACATGTCCTCTTCCCAGTGCCAGTGTTCCTGTCTCCGCTTCTCAGTGTTTGAGCACCCCGTGCTCACTGCCCTCTAGTCTCCACGCTTCTCCTGGGGAAATAACGGGCAGGCAGCTGTAAGACACACGCAATGCGGCAGACTAACCTTACTGACTGGACGAGAGACTAACGTGAAGTCACGCAATGATCCAGCGTCGGCGAGAGCTCCACCACACTCTTACAGTGCGCCCCAGGGTGGCTGTGGCTACAATGTAGCTTGCCATCACCAGTGTGTGAATGTGTGTGTGAATGGGTGGATGACTGAATGTGTAAAGCGCTTTGGGGTCCTTAGGGACTAGTAAAGCGCTATACAAATACAGGCCATTAACCATTAACCATTAAGTAGCTCCTCCGACGGGGCTTCATCAGCTGTGTGATTGTCTTCAGGTGTGGCAAGGCCACACCTACCAGGCCTGAAGGCACCTGTAAACAGGTGCTCCCAGACACACACACACACACACACACACACACAAACACATACCTGCAAGCAGGGAGAATGAAGGACAGCAACACCAAAAACATATAACGTACAAGTCCATAAATGCTCAGGGACCCTGGATTGCTTAGATCCAGGTCCCTGAGAGTCTCACTGTAGAATATACTGTGTTCATTTGAGGTTGTATTTTAAGACCTGCTAAGAACCAGACTGTTTTTATTATGTCCTGATACATAAAACCTGAGAGTGAGAGGGTGTAGCTATTTTCTTTTTATCATGACTATAAACCTCAGTGGGTCAAAGTGAGCTCTATTCTGTGAAGTTTAAATTAACTCCAGTTAGTACTATAGTTTATTCTAAAAACATTAAGAAAAACTCTTTTTAAAAAAAAAATAAATAAATCAGAGATTGTAATTTAAAAAGCCAGTTTACCATATTTATTGCAAATTTAAGTCCATTGCAATAAAATTGGAATGTGTTAAAAACAACAAGCAACAGCCCTGAACATGAATACTAACCTGAAGACTGTTCTGAGCCACATAAAGTCTTTCATGTTAGATAAAAACACAGTTTGCGTGCACTGTGTGCAACATGCTTTGTTTTTGAAAATCATTTTTCATTAGTTAATATTGTTACTTTTCAGATCGTGCTCGAGTAGCAGGAGGCCTCCCTGATGTGGTCACCATACAAGAGGGCAAGGTAAACAGTTTTAGCTGAATTCATGTGGTTTGCACGTCTTCAACTAAGAGTCTTAACCTTTACAGTGACTGCCCTGAGTGTAACTGAGTTGTGCCTTATTTTCCATTCAGGCTCTCAATCTCACCTGCAACATTTCGGGCAACCCCGTGCCAGAGGTCACCTGGCTGAAGAACGACAGAGAGATCACGTCTGATGAGCACTGCATCCTGAAGTTCGAGTCGGGCAAGTTCGCCAGTTTCACCATCACCGGCGTGAACACGTCAGACTCGGGCAAGTACAGCATCCTGGTGAAGAACAAGTACGGCACAGAGAGCGGGGACTTCACCGTAAGTGTGTTCATCCCTGAAGAGGCGGGCGGCAAGAAAAAGTAAAAGCGGTCCAAATCTTGTCGTAAATATGTAAAAATGATGCGTACTGGAAAAAGTTAAAAAGAAAAAAAGATTTTAAAAAAAGAGGTGGTGTTTGATGGTTTGTGTAGAAATCAGTCAAATAAACTCCCGAGGTGATGAAACTGAACACCAAAAAAAGTACAAAGAAAAGAGTTACTTAAGATTATGATTAATACTGTATGTGAACATTTGGTCCAATAATTACAAATCTCACTGAAAATCTGAAGCTTATTTGTGGCTGCCACTATGAAAAAATGTCACGGTTAGTGTGGAATGTCTATTAAAAACATAAATGTTTTTACATTTGCTACAAATTATGTGGATTTCCCAGCAAACCTGACAAGACAAGTACTTCAGACTGCGTGCAGCTGTCAGATTTACTGAAACCGTGTCGTTAAATTGTGGGAAAAATCTCACAGAGACGGCACAAATTTCAATTCTATCTTTCTCAACCTGCAAGAAATAAACTAGTTAAGACAGATGTGCCGGGGTTTATTCCGATGGTGTGCTTTGGAAGTAAATATAATTTGTAGCAAAACAGTTACAAATGTGCGTTTCAGTGAAATTTTAAACTTATGTGTGTTCCACTTTATTCACATTCACTCTAAATGTTATCTTCTGCAGAAAACAGTACAAGTCAGCTCACTGTCTACTCACTATTATTTATATAACACACCATTTTCCCCAGCCCATAATTAGTAATTATCCTGGATGTTGATGCAGTGAAAACTGTGAGGTCACTGTTAATACCAACAATAGAGGTTATTGTTTCTCTTCCTTTTCCCATTTTTTGATGAGACTAATAAAAAAAGCATGTATTTCCCCACCTCCTCCACCTTCTGTCTTTCCTTTCTGAGTCGTGTCACTTTGATTTCAATTCTTCACCTTTTACGTTTCACTCTCTTGTTTCAGTCGAGTTGTTCCGTTTTCACTCCCGATCACTATTTCTGTAGAAGTTGGACAGCCTGAAGATCCACCACCAGCATGGACACAACTCACCCCCTTCACTGTAATCCTGATATTTGTTGTAGGACAATCATTTGCCGTATCCTCAGGATAACGTGACACTCTCTTTACAATGAGCACAAAAGAGGGACACGAAAAAAGTATTGTCTTTTTGTCATAGAGCACAAATATCCAGAACATTTCTAATTAGATAAAAGCCATTTTTACTATTATGTTCTTCAGTCTGAAATGTAATAACAGAACATAAGGGTGTATTTCAGAGCCTAGGGGCCAGATATTTTTCTTATGCATCAGTTGCTGCATGTATAAATACATAACTTTTAGTTTTTAAGTTAGCTCATTATTAAGTTGGTAATGAGATCCTTCTTGCTTCACATTTTGTTTATACTTACCTGAAGTGACAAAACTATTAGTTATACAAGTTTAAATCAAATCTATTTCTACCATATATATATACATAGGCACTATTAAGTCACCAGCTGTATGCCAAATGGTTAAGTATGTTTACCAGTCAATTTTTTAGGTACACAGCTGCTGCAGATTTGTCAGCTGCACATTTATGAAGGAATCTCCCGTTCCACCAGATCCCAATGACGCTTATTAGATTAAGATGTGGTGACCGGGAAGGCCATTTGATTACAGTGAAGTCATCGTCATGATGAAAAAAACAGTTTGAGAAACCTATTTGAACAACTAAAGGGATGGAAATGGTCAGCAACAATACTCGGGTCGGCTGTGTGGGCCTAATTTAGTTAGTGCTAAATCAAAGTGTGCCAAAAAAAATATCCCCCACATCATTACAGAAACAGTAGCAGCAGCCTGAACTGTCTATACAATCAAGGATTAATGCATGGTTTAATGTTATTTAAATCCACTTCAGTTCCTACCAGCCAAATGTTACTGCAGAAATGGAGGTAACATTTTTTCAATGTTCTGTCAATTTTGGTGAACCCATGTGAGCTACAGCTTTAGTTTGATGATGAACATTTGAACAAGCGTACCTAATGAAGCGTCCAGTGAGTGCATATCATATCACATAACCATAAAAAACTTAACAAAGGGTAACTGTATAACTAAGAAATCCTAAGAGATCACAGTTCAACTTGCACCAGAGTTGGACTCATTGAACGTTTCAGCTTGAGAGCATTTTAAAGAGAAAAGATTAAATAATATTTTTGCATCAAATTAAAGACACAATTCTTTGCAATACATCAGCGAATCTCTCATTGCGATCTCTTCTTTCTTTTTTTTAGAAAGTTGCAATAATACAAAAACTTTTGTGTTAATGTAAATTAAACTGAGGTGAAGCTGAAATTTAACATTTTGCAAAAACTTTAGTAGCCTAAATAGCTTAATTATGACAGGTTTTATCATTTTCTCTATGAGATGATACTGTTTTAGCCTTCAGCGGTAGGTGTGATCTCACTGAGCTTCATGGGTAAGTAGTTGATTTCACTTTCTGAATGACTGTATGGTGATTAGTTCATGATTGTAGAGCTTTACCACACTGCAATGTCTCCCTTCACTGTGGATGAACTCAGGTGGAGGTCACAGAGGGGACACCTGACTTGGGGGTGACTTCATATTGGACTGATGAAGAGGGAAATGTAGTGTTTGGCTCAAACACACCAAAGGAAAAGATGAAAACCACACTTACTGGAACTAAAATGCAGAAGCGAAAGGGTGAGGAGTTTTCGTTTGTTGTTTAAACACTGGCAAAATTACAGAATGGTGCAATTTTCCCATGACGGGCTGAAATGCTTACTAATAAATATTTCCTTACAGAATCTGTTTCAAAGGCATCGACTGTGAAAAATGTGGAAGACAGAGAGCAGGGCAAAAAAAGCGAGGCACAAAATGCGGGGGACCCTGCAGAAGTTCCTGCTTTAGATTCAGATCAAACTAAAGAGGCAAAAGTAGATTTGATCAACCAAACACTGCCTGTTGACCAATCAGAAGCTTCTGAGCAACCTGCAGACAGTGCAGAGAAGCCTGAAGCAGTGGCTGAGACAACCTGAAATCACTGAATGAATATAAACCCATTATATACTTTGCTGTGGGCTTATCATAACATATTAATAATAACAATATTCCACTTTACACTAAATGAAATGGGATGGTAGTATTTTAATAACCACATACTGTTTTTCAATATGCTGTGTGTATCTTTTTGCTGTATCTGCCTAAATAAAGGAGCTGTTATACTTCTTTGTACTCCATATTGTACTCTTAAGAATATACAGAGTGATGCAGGCTTTCCAGCTTAAAGAGGCGCCTCTCTAGTTTGCACGGACGAATAAAGCAAACATGAGAAATTCTTGTTGTGAAACAGAGCAGAAATGATCCAGATGAACAAGAGTAAAATTTGCAGAGGTCGATTAAGGCAAGGCAAATTTATTTGTATAGCACAATTCAACAACAAGGTGATTCAAAGTGCTTTACAGAGACATTAGAAACAAAAACAAATAAAAAGCATGATTTAAAATTGATTAAAGCAAGCAAACAAACAAACTAACTAAATAACAAACAAACAAACAAAACAGTATATAAAATCAAAACACATAAAATCACAACAGTAGATAAAATCAGTAGTTAAATGTAAGTTTTGAAATTTAAGCTTAAAAGTGTGGATTTGGTGCTTTATTCAAATGCAGCTGAGAATAGGTGAGTCTTCAACCTGGATTTAAATAAACTGAGTGTTTCAGCTGATCTGAGGCTTTCTGGGAGTTTGTTAGAGATGTATGGAGCATGAAAGCTGAATGCAGCTTCTCCGTGTCTGGTTCTGACTCTGGGAACTGATAAAAAAACCGGATCCAGATGACCTGAGGGATCTGGAAGGTTCATACTGGGTCAGGAGGTCACTGATGTATTTTGGTCCTAAACCATTCAGAGCTTTATAGGCCAGCATCGGAACTTTAAAGTCTATCCTCTGACGGACAGGCAGCCAGTGTAAAGACCTCAGAGCTGGACTGATGTGGTCCACTTTTTTGGTCTTAGTGAGGACTCGAGCAGCAGAGTTCTGAATGAGCTGCAGCTGTCTGACTGATTTTTTAGGTAGACCTGTAAAGATGCTGTTACAGTAATCAAGCCTACTAAAGATGAATGCGTGGACTAGTTTTTCCAGGTCCTGTTGAGACATCAGATCTTTTATCCTTGATATATTCTTAAGGTGATAGTAAGCTGACTTTGTTATTGTCTTAATGTGTTTTTCTAAGTTTAGGTCTGCATCCATCACTACACCCAAATTTCTCGCCTGGTTTGTGGTTTTTAGGTGTATAAACTGTCTCTGGTGACCTGTAATCGTTTTTCTTTGGCACCAAAGACTATTACTTCATAACCAGTCGTTAATTTCCTCAATGCATTTACCAAGAGCCTGTACAGGGCCTTGGTCTCCTGGTGACATTGTGATATATATTTGTGTGTCATCTGCATAGCTGTGATAGTTTATTTTGTTGTTCTTTATAATCTGTGCCAGTGGGAGCATGTAAATGTTAAACAGAAGGGGTCCCAAGATGGAACCTTGGGGAACTCCACATGTGATGCTTGTCTGCTCAGATGTGAAGTTACCTATTGATACAAAGTATTTCCTGTTTTCTACGTATGTTTTGAACCAGTTTAGTACAGTTCCTGAAAGACCTGTCCAGTTCTCCAGTCGTTTGAGTAATATGTTGTGGTCAACTGTATCAAATGCTGCACTGAGATCCAGTAAAACTAAGACTGACATTTTTCCACTGTCTGTATTCAGACATATGTCATTAAACACTTTGGTCAGAGCGGTTTCAGTGCTGTGGTTCTGTCTAAAACCTGACTGGAAGGCATCGTAGCAGTTATTCTGTTTTAAGAAGTAACTAAGCTGTTGAGAAACTGCTTTTTCAATGATCTTACTTAAAAATGGGAGATTTGAGATCGGCCTGTAGTTGTTCATTTGTGTCTTGTCAAGATTGTCCTTTTTCAGTATAGGTTTTATTACAGCAGTTTTTAGTGATTCTGGAAACACACCTGATAATAAAGAAAAGTTGACGATCTGTAACAGGTCTGACTCTAAAGTCTTTGAGACCTTTTTGAAAAAACTTGTTGGCAGGACATCTAAACAGCAGGAGGAGGAGTTCAGTTGACCTAAGATGTCCTCCAGGTCTTTGCTGTTAATCGGGTGAAATTGTTTCATGGTGTTTAAACAGTTTTTTGGTGGACACAGTACATATCCCGGATCTGCTGTTGATGTACCAATTGCTTGTCTAAATTTTTGGATTTTTTCTGTGAAGAATTTGGCGAAGTCATTGCAGGCCATGGTTGAATGAAGTTCAGCTGCCACTGGCACAGGAGGGTTTGTTAGCCTGTTTTGGCTTCCCTTCATTGGCTTCCTGTTAAATCCAGAATTGAATTCAAAATCCTGCTCCTCACATACAAGGTCCTAAATAATCAGGCCCCATCGTATCTTAATGACCTTGTAGTACCATATCACCCTATTAGAGCACTTCGCTCTCGCTCTGCAGGCCTACTTGTTGTTCCTAGAGTATTTAAAAGTAGAATGGGAGGGAGAGCCTTCAGTTTTCAGTTTTCAGGCCCCTCTTCTGTGGAACCAGCTTCCAGTTTGGATTCGGGAGACAGACACTATCTCTACTTTTAAGATTAGGCTTAAAGCTTTCCTTTTTGCTAAAGCATATAGTTAGGGCTGGACCAGGTGACCCTGAATCCTCCCTTAGTTATGCTGCAATAGACATAGGCTGCTGGGGGATTCCCATGATGCATTGAGTTTTTCCTTTCCAGTCACCTTTCTCACTCACTATGTATTAACAGACCTCTCTGCATTGAATCATATCTGTTATTAACCTCTGTCTCTCTTCCACAGCATGTCTTTTATCCTGTCTTCCTTCTCTCACCCCAACCGGTCGCAGCAGATGGTCGCCCCTCCCTGAGCCTGGTTCTGCCGGAGGTTTCTTCCTGTTAAAAGGGAGTTTTTCCTTCCCACTGTTGCCAAAGTGCTTGCTCATAGGGGGTCATGTGATTGTTGGGTTTTTCTCTGTATCGCCTTGAGGCGACTTATGTTGTGATTTGGCGCTATATAAATAAAATTGAATTGAATTGAATTCAACTGTAGAAAATAAGACCCGAGCATTATGACTGTTTTTAGTGATGATGTCAGAGAAGTAGGACCTCCTTGCACTCCTCAGTTGTAAATTATAATTGTGAAGTTTCTCTTTATAGATGTCATAATGAACCTGGAGGTTTGTTTTTCTCCATCTGCGCTCAGCTTTCCTACACTCTCTTTTTTCATTTTTCACTAGTGTGGAGTTTCTCCATGGAGACTTTTTCCTTCCAGAGATAACCTTCACCTTAATGGGAGCAATAGTGTCCATTACATTTAACATGTTAGCATTGAAGCTATTGACGAGCTCATTGACTGACCCTCTGGACAGGTCAGCTGTTAATGGGAAGACCTGGTTAAAAATTGCACAACTGTGTTCAGTTATACACCGTTTTGTGATCACTGTTGTTGATATATTTATGTGGGCTGAGATTTTACTTTCAAAGAAAACACAGTAATGATCAGACAGGCCCACATCAGACACAGTAACCTCTGAAATGCTCAGGCCTTTGGAGATCAGTAGGTCAAGAGTTTGTCCTCTATTATGTGTGGCCTCTGTTACATGTTGAGTCAGCCCAAAGTTGCCCAGAGTGTTACTCAGGTCTTTAGTCCCTTTGTCCTGAGGGTTGTCCACATGGATGTTAAAATCCCCAACAATAATTACACAGTCAAAATCAACACAGATCACAGACAGCAGTTCACTGAGGTCATTAAAAAAGTCTGTGCAGTATTTGGGAGGCCTGTAAACATTAAGAAACACAACTTTGGATGGGGCCTTCAGCTGTAAAGCCACATATTCAAAAGACTGAAAACTTCCAGGAGATAGCTGCTTACATTGAAATGATTCATTAAATAAGACAGCAACCCCTCCTCTCCTGCTCACCCTGGCCTCACTGATAAAACTGTAGTTAGGAGGGGTCGTCTCGATGAGAACAGCTCCACTGTTACTTTGGTCCAACCAAGTTTCAGTTAAAAACATAAAATCAAGGCTGTGCTCAGTGATTAAATCATTAATTAAAAATGTTTTCCCAGCTAGAGATCTAATGTTTAATAAAGCCAACTTAAGTGTTTTAGAGGTCCCTCGTGTTTGGGAGCAGTCTGTGGCACACAAGGTATGTTTACTATGTCTAAAGATCTTTTAGAGTGCAGCTCTCTGTGTTTTGACCAGGCCACATGTCTCCTGTCACCTAAAAGTACAGAAATTTTAAAACCTTCTAGTAAACAGGGTCCCAGCTTCTCCTGGGAAAAGTCACCACTGCCATAATCCTCGCAGCCCGGACCCTTCACACATCACACATCAGACTGCGGAGACAGGGCATGAAGAGGAACTAAGGGGGGCGAGGCTGGGCAATGTGACTTCGATTGCTCTGTTGAGGGTGGGGCTCGATGGCGAACCTTTGGCCGCTCTGGTGGGGGGTTTATGGGGGATTGGGACGGGGGGTAGATCTGAGCCCAGCATTGACCCACTCCATCATCTCCTCAGTGAATTTCAGGTGTGGGGAGGAGGGAGAAAGGGAGGGGGAGGAGGGTGATGGCCTGTCAGGGGTTTGGGGGACTGGGATTGATGATGACAACACAAACAGAACGACACTACTATAAATGTATCTTCTAAAAACTGGACTTTTACTCAGGCTGGAATTAACTTGGCTTATTTATTCAAATTTCCTTCAGGAAATGTAAAGCAGCTCTTTTACATAACAGACACATCAGTTCTGGAAATCCTTGTGTAAAAAGTGAAGCAAACTGCCTGGTGTTTTATGGGGAAGTGAAACTTGCCACTTCCTTTTCTCGAGCCAGTGGATGCTAGACTAAATTTGTTCCTCCTTAAAATTCATTTATAGAACAGTCTGATGGCACAGGGCCATTGAAATGAGTCTTCACATTCAGTCCAACTTGTGTTGCTTAATATGTATCCTGCTGATGTGTCCTGGAGCAAATCTTTGCTCTGTTGTGACCTCTGACCCCAGAACATAAATTATGGAAAATTGATTTTCCTAACATTTGATCTTTGAAGTATCCACTGAAGAAGAAGTATTAACCTTTAGAAATTAAAATATAACCCGTATGACTGTGCAGATCATCTACACTGATCATGCCTTGTACATTTTGAAACAGTTTCATATGGATTGACTGTTGTTCTATTGAGTGCAGTGTCTCCAGAAATACCGTAGAAACCTCATAAAGTGGAGATTTGATTTTTATGCATCTTTATCCATAGCTTTCTCATTAAAATATGTTTTTTTCTTTAAAATACCTTCAGAAGCTTACGTTCAGAAGACAGATTAAAACTTGAATATTCTTAATTAAGCTGCTTAACATAAAATTTAAGTTAATTTATGTTACCTCTCTGGGGGTACACAGCAAACTGAGGACATTATACTTCAATGCTGTGCTCTTGAGTTATTGTATTACTGTCTAATCCTATAGCAGCTAAGGGATGGATCAAAATAAAACGGTCCATTAACTTCACCAAAAAAGAAAGATTTAAGCCTGATTTTAAAAGCAGAGAGGCTCCCTGTGTCCCCAGCCAAAACTATAGTCTGCACATTTTCTATAACAAGAAATCTAAAATATGGTGTTTCCAGGATTTTTTAATGGGGTAAAAAAGGTGGGAACTGAGAACAAGGTGGGAACATTCATGTAGAAATTGCTGAGCACAATTTTCAGGTTTATTTGTAACCCAGTGTCTTATTGCAGATTTATTGCATAAAAAGAAGTATAACCAAACAGTTTAAACAGAATTCGGTGTGGGTTAATTGTTTTGCAGAGTTGGAAGTTTGGACTTTTTTACTTAATTAAAGGTTCATATACAAATGTCCTAAAGTAAACATGCTCATTATGGCACTTTTCACTCATAAACATTACATTGGATTATCATTCTTAATTTATTGACGTGTATGTCACTTTAATGTTGCAGCTGTTGATCACTTTAATGGATAGATTTATAATAATACAGTTATTACAATAATGCAAACATAGAAACTCATAAATAAAGTACAAGTGCATTAAACCTGTACCTTTGTAAAATACTAGCTACATAACTGCTGGTCCTATCCATGACTTCGCCCAATATTGTAGGGCATTGGAGATTGCCAGTCACATTTCAGGGGTGACCTGTGCCACCACATGCCACTCTCTGGACACACCCCTGACCTAAAAGTCATATTCTGGCTATTTTGACAAAATATGGTTGCATTTCTTTTTAGGTTGGGCAGCATAGGCCTATTCTGATACCAAACCTTAATTAAAAAGTATGTGACTTCATTTTGAATCCTTTTGATATTTCTCTAAAAAAAAAGTTGAGGCTGTGCACACCACATTTTACGCAAACTCTCCATTTTACCTCTAAACCTTCTTCCTCTAAACGGACTTCGCTAACCTAATCACCTGACCACCTGCGCTGAAATCACGTGCGGCCTCATGGTCACGTGGTGTGCTCCTTCTCCACTTAGCGGCTGTAGAGGCGGAGAGACTCGGCAAACTGCCGGCGGAGAGGCTGAGTGACGGTGTGTCTCCCTGCGGTGAGCCGGTACTCCAGCAGGTAGGATGATTTAACCGCTCGCTGTCCTCACTGCGCTCATTTAAGAGCTGGGGGAGAATTTAAAGAGGCACAACCTGACTTCCCGAGTTTAAATATTGCCCCGCTGCTGCGGAGTGGTTGAAGGAGACATTTAGCTTGCTTGTATGTAACTAATGAGTCCTGTTTGATTCTGAGTGTCGCTTGTGGACAGTTGATATATCGAGTAGAAGTCAGCCTGTGCAGGATAATGAAGGTTTGTGACGCTAACGCGTTTTGTTAAATTATAATAAGCGCCGGTTTTGTCAGGTTAACCGTCAGCTGTGTCCTTAAACGCCTCATAGGTTTCACTACAGAAATACTAAACTAAAGCTGGGTATTTAGAGACCAGAATTTGAATGTAATCTACAGGTGCACGGAGCCTACTGCTTGGAGTGACTAAATGTCAAACATAATTATTTACAGCTACTTAAACGTGGGAAATTACTAAATTAAAAACAAACAAACAGTTAAAATCATTATTTAATTGAAATAAAGCCCTATTTGAATTTTCAGCTTCAGAAAGTTAAGTGAAAAACACCCATACAGTGTTGCTATGTTTCTTTTATGAATAGGTGAAAGGTTTTAATGAAAACAGATCTTTAACACGACCTTGGTCAAAACAACACCTGGCTGACTCACAATCACGTTGGACAGTTGGATGTAGTGAGCAGTAGGAACGTGCCAAGACAGGGAAAGCTAGATTTGTCCTAATCTTGTAAACAGGATTAACACCTCTTTAAGTCCTGTCACCCCATACAGAGAGACGGGCCAGGATGAGTCCTGGATGTGTATCCAGCCATTTTTGTAATCAACCAAAAAAGTAAAGCTTTTTATTATATTATTGTGTTATATTTGTATTGTGCCATAAGTTACATCATATTAATACAAATTGATTCCTTTGAATGAGGAAGACGCCCACACAAATGCTGACATTTGAGGCAAAAGCCTGTTGGTCTGCTGACTAATTTGCTGATGAGCTGTTTACCATCGTTACCAGTTAGTTTTTATTTAATTATTTTTGGATTTTTGCTGAAAAAGTTAATCATTATATTATATTTTAATTGACATTTCTGATAAGTGACTCATCATTTAGCATTTATGTTACCAATCCTAAGTATTTTATAGTGTTAGCTGTGTGTTTTTGACTCTTTTGGTGGACAAACATGTGTGGCAACGTGGACATTTTATTAATCAAAATGGGTAATCCCTTATTCACAAGGGATTCCACACTGGGTAGTTTCCATATGTTTGATTTGGGGGATTTGTTTGTTACACATCCTGACACAAGCGATTTATGTCTCATCCCAGAATGGAACCAGAGACCTTTTGCTTGGTTGGTTAATTTGTAAACCTCTGCACTTGATTAATGGTATATTAAATTAAATTAAAGGTATATTTAAAAAATGATAAAGAGATGAATAAATATGAAAATAATTTAGTTCCAGCCCACCTGGAGGTGTAGACTTTTGTACTTGACATTATTCTTAGCATTTTCGCATGTTAAGACCATTTTTTTTTTTTTTTTTTTTAAATTAAATGTGTATACGTGATTAGTTGTCCTGAATAGTCTTTCTGTTGTTTTTAAATGTCTCCCACTGGCAGAATAGCAGAGGTGTAAAGATTGTGAAACTGTGACTGAAATTGTGTTAATAAAAATATCAGAATGATGCTACTCTGTTTGTGCAAAGACTTCCTGCTAAGTTGAGGTTTTCTTACGTGACATGCGCACACGTGCTGTCTGCTCAAGAGCTGTCTGCCATATTGGATGAGATACGATCACTGGTTGCTAAGGAAATGCGTATTCCTCAACTGGTTGGCAGTGGTTACTGGAGGCGTCTGGCTGTTGCTTTGGTTGCTAGCAAATTGTTATGGTTATGTTTGTTTCTTTGTCTGCAAATACTCTCAAACAACTAGCCCAGTGGTAGCAAAATTTGGAAAAAGTACGACACAGATGAGAAATGGAGAAAGTTCCCCTAGTAGACAAGTTCGTCACTTACATTAAACTATGACCGCAGCAGTACGCTAGCGACCAAACCAATCACAAGGAGCTTTTTGGCCAACTTGTTGGGAAATACAGGTTTTTCCCTATCGACAGGTGGTTGCAAGGGAGTCACTAACCAGTCTAACTAACCAGGGCTTGCGTGACTGGAATGTTAGCATTTTCCAAGTGGCTGCCATCAACCTCTGGGAACCATGGTTAGCGAATACAATTTTTCCATCATGACCAGTGGTTGCAAGATGATTGCAGACCAGTCTAGGCCTGTGTGTTCATTTACATATGATTTGGCACGTGCAGTGCTGCTCTCTGAAATCCATTCATTTCTATTGCTTGCGCTGCACAATAATGGTTTCTTGCTGCGCAGTGCCAGCGTGGCGTACTCAGGGATGTGTGGTCAAAGTTTGACCTAGTTCGACTGTACCTTTGCCTGACCAATTAAAAACAAGTCTAGAAGACTATGAAGAAAGCATGTGCGTATCCGAGTTTGGTGAACTTTTTGACACACATTTACGTGGATGGATGGATGGATGGATGGATAGATAGATTGATTTAATACAACACAAACTCTTGTAGAGGATACAAAGTCAAAGAGAGACATGTTTTGAAATGACAAGGACCAGGTGTATCTAGTACACGTAGAGCAGCCGCAAAAAATGACATACAAGCAGAGCGCAGCGGCCAGCGCAACACAAACTGTCCTTCGCTCTAGCTAGCGGTCAGCGCAGCACATGCCCTCTGCCCTCTCGCTCTTTCATGTCTGTAAACACTCTCCTGATGACTTTATGGACTCAATCTCTAGTTTCACATCATAGTGAATAAAATGTTAAGTCCATATTGAAAATTATGTTTTAGTTTTGTTTTTTTGGTTGTATCTGACAAGTTGTTGGGCAACAACTTATCAGTTACAAGCTGAAATGAGTGTACAGTTTCACATCCTCGTTCACCTCTTGCTTGCCACATCTAGTTTTAGAACATATGTGTATTCATAAAGGCACTTTGTAGAACAATAGAGGATGTCCATCTTTTATGCTGTTGGTAGGTATGAAGCAAATCATGAGTTTGGGTAGTTTTTTAATCACCTCCTAGTGGAAAATAAGGCTCCATATTGTTTTTGATTTGTATATTCTTGTTATGTTCTGGATGAATTCAGTTAATTTCAAGTCTGCACACTTTGGCCCCCCAGCTGTACAGAACATCATACCATTCTATCTTTAATGTGGGAACCTATGAGCTAGTCTGCGGCCAAATTCTCTGGGGATATCAGCCAGTATTTTCAGACTTTCAGTGCAGCCTGGGGATATCTGGGTCAAGACTTAACTTTCTGTCTGCAGGGAGAAAGCTTAGAGAAAAACTAATAAAGAGCTAGAGTATGGTGGCCAGTAAAGTAAATTGACAGTTTACCTACATGCAACCAGAGCCTGTTTAAATGTCACTAGGCTTTTGTACTTTTAATACATACCAGAATAATCAAATGTCTTGCCCCATATCTACATTCTGCAAATTCACATGCACATCTGTTTATAGAGCTTATGATGTGTGTGACGGAAGTGCTGTGGGAGTTGAACTCATTCTAAATTTGGTCATGTGCATTGCAGATAAAGCAGACGGTGGTCAACAGCACTCAACAGGGAGCTCTGATTGTTGTTTTTGTGTTCTCATCTAGACACTTCTGTTTTGAACACAACACGAGCGTTGCAGTTTTCAGGGTACAGCTTGCTTTGGTTGACAGTAGGACAGGAAGTCACAGGATATTACAGGAATTCTGTGCACACAGTGTAATGCTGTTATCGTATCATTAAACACCACGCAACATTCAGTAACCTTTGTGGTCTTCTCAGCACTGAACACCCAAGTTTGAGATACATTGCTGGTATTCTATATACATTCATGGTTTCCATAGAATGAGTAACGGCTATCTATGTCTTGTGCCAACAGATCAGATTTAGTTTAGTCCATGACCTACATTTGCATTCTTAAATATGAAATATTTGGATGGTGATGTGCTCTGGCACCTGTTGTTCTGCATAGTTTTTCACATTTTGTAGAGCAAATTATTATTCAAACCAAAATCCATTGGATCAAAGTGTTCCCTGAGGGTGTTTTGCACTGCTTGTAGACACATTTCAAGCACAGGTTTTCCGTGACTGGGGGCCTGGTGCTGGATTATGTAAGCGTTTTAGCTAAGGCCTGGGGTAATTTTTCCCTCAGTGCATGTAGAAAGGTCAGAGGAGCTGTGCTGCATGGCACAAACCAGGAGCAGGCTGCTTGAGGAGGACAAGGGGGGTAAAGGAGGAGGGAGCACATGGAGTCCTCAGGAAGGACACCTGTAGATCAGCGGGACCAGCGTCTGCACCTGAAGTCCCTCTGGACTCTAGTGAGTTGGGGTGCTGCTTTGACTTCTGTCTTACTGAATAGTATGAGCAAAGGTGGACTTTTTTACCTTTACTCATTTTATAATAAGAGTAAAGGTTGATGTTTGTGTTTTTGTGGTCATTTATTTAAGAAATGCAGGAGAGAAACTGATGGATCTGAATGATACTGTGTTTATTTATTGGTCAGTCTGTATATCATTATTTCACTTGACTGTTGAGTCAGTGGAAAGGGAGAGTGAGGAAAATTCGTGTAAGACAACAGAAATGTATTGAATTTTCATTGATAACGAGGAATATTAGAAGGTGAAATTAGATTCTATAGAAAAATTAGTTGATTAAGAAAAGGGATTAAGTTTTCCTTCCTTGCTTTTTCCAGCCAGTTCACTGTGTGATCAGCTTCCCAGTAGGTATCTTATCTAATGTGAATATATCTACTCTTGTAAACCTGCTCCAGTCCTTTAATCCTAACTTCATTTTACTTTCTGCTGCAATCACTAAACATCTTTACGCTATCTTTAGGTTAGGTTCATGATACTGATGAAAAGGTCCTGATGTGCAGAATTAATGGCTGTAGATATGACTGGATCTCCAAAGGACCACATTTTGCGTATTCATCATTTTCAGCTATTATCAGCAGATTGTAGTTCGCTGAGTATGTTTTTGGTCTAATGTCTAATCGCATTAGAGTTTAATTGGAACACTGGCTGCTGGTCTTAGAGGCTGAATGGTTTCAAAGTCCAAGCAGCTGGTAAGCAGCTCGCATCTAGTCTCTTATTTGTTGTCCCAAACACAACACAATAACACATTTATTTTTTTTTTACCATTTAGGCCACACAAATATGAGAACTCCTTATCTGCATGTCATGTTTCCTGTTGCAAACCCATACATTAAAGCATCTGAACTCACATTAAACTGCAGTAATTGTAGGTGCTGAGCAACATGAGAACATATAATGACAATTGTACGACTTCGACTTACGTCCTGAAGGGATGAAATAAGGTTCAGTAAATACAAATTTGAGCTCTGAAAACATGGCCTTTGTTTGCTGTGGTGTTACGAACGTACATGACAAAAGCAGGAAACCCCAAAACTGCATTAGCCGGAGTAATGACGTAATGTAACCTGGAAGTGTAATGTGATAGCTTGTGTACGAGGGACGCATGAGACAGTTCTGATAAATGTAACCACAACTGATTTTGTCAGTGATCTGAGTCAATGACATTGTATTTTTACATTGTCGTAGTGTTGTGTGTTGTTGTGTAAGAAGTTTCTTTTATTCATTGTTTACTCAATCTAGATTTAAAACTTACACACCGCTTAAAATGTTTAAATCAAAGGCATTAACCCTATTTTACAGTAAATGCAATAAAATAAAATTAGTGTTGAAATCACTGCATATTATTTAAGTTAGAAATATCCTTAAAATGCATTTGGTGGGTTTTTCTGAAGTGACTTTTGTGATTATAAACAGCATAGGCCAGAGTTCACATTCAAACCTTTTAACCTAATCCACTTGGGTGTGAACTCTCTTTGTCCATATACACATCATGTTTGAGCTACGATGAGTCCATAAATTGTAAATTTTATGCTTTTATTTTAAACTTTTAAACCATCACAGTACAAGAATTGTGTACTGCAGTGGTGGTAAGTTGCAGTTCTTACTTAGTTGTAATATATCCGACTGTCCACAGTACAGAGTCCTATTACACTGACTGACTTGTGCTTTATTATGCAAGCTAATACAGGGGTTGTGTTCATGGAAGACCTCGACTGAGAAATATCTTATTACATTTGGATTCAGGGATAATGTTGTTGTATGAATACCAGTAGAAAAGGGATCCCGCTGTGTTAACAGTTTACAGTTGACACAGTTTGGACTCGTGCTGCACTGCCTCTGTATTGGGTTATCTTTCAGCACCAGTAGATAGAAAACCATCAGGTCACAAATCAAATTCATCTAATGCAAAAAGGTTTTGCCTCATCTGGCCGTCTCTCCAGCCACAGCAAATGATATTGAATCGTCAGCCGGATGGACTATGTCAATGATCTTTGGGTTGTGTTTCAAATTAGATTCCCCAAACTTTACCAGCTCATGAGTACCACCTTTTCACATCTTATTATTATTGTTATTCTCTTTCAGAGGTCCTTATTGTAATAAGGGACGCGTTGTAGTGTCCTTTCGACTATTCTTTGAGATTCATAGCACAAAATGAAAACAAAGAACAAAAAAAGAATGATTTTACTTTGCTTAGCTTTGAGTCAGCAGACATGAATGACCTGAAACATTCAGAGAAGATTAATAATATGGCTGTTAATGACATGTCATTATAGCATTGATAAACTCTGGTAGAAATAAAAATGACTGCTTAACCACTGAGTCAAAATACCAGAAATGTTTTTCTAAAGTGATCTGTGACTAATATAAAATGCATTCCTCATGTCCCCTTCAACAATAAAATCAGAATCAGAATACTTTATTGATCCCTGGGGGAAATTATTTTTTGTTACAGTGCTCCATTTTAAACCAACATTAAGACAAGACAGACAATACGCTAACTAAGAATAGTACAATACATACATACATACATACATACATACATACATACATACATACATAAGTCACTTATAAATAAATATTTGGAAAAGAAACATGTGTAGTTGTAGCAGCAAACAGTGTGTTAAGTGGATGCGTTGTACAGGGAGATGGCCACAGGCAGGAATGATTTCCTGTGTCGTTCAGTGGTGCTTTTCAGTAATCTCAGTCTCTCACTGAACGAGCTCCTGTGACTGACCAGCATGTCATGGAGTGGGTGGGAGGTGTTATCCAACATTGTCTTTATCTTGGACAGCATCCGCCTCTCCGACACCACCTTGAGGGAGTCCAGCTCCATCCCCACAACATTGCTGGCCTTACGGATCAGTTTATTAAGTCTGTTGGCATCTGCGACCCTCAGCCTGCTCCCCCAGCATGCAACAGCATAGAGGATCGCACTGGCCACAACAGACTCATAGAAAATCCTCAGCATTTTCTGGCAGATGTTGAAGGACCTCAGTCGCCTCAAAAAATAGAGACAACTCTGGCCCTTCCTGTAAAGTGCTGTGGTGTTTTTAGCCCAGTCCAGTTTATTGTCAATGTGTACTCCAAGGTATTTATAGTCCTCCACAATGTCAACACTGACCCCCTGGATTGAAACAGGGGTCAAGTGTTTCCTGGTCTTCCTGAAAGGTGATGAAGCAGACATGAGGATTTAAAGATGAGAGAATAATATAATTATATGTATTTAAGGCTTCAGTGCTGGTGATGATTAGTGAGTATGATGTGCATAAAAAGTACAGAAATGTTAGTAAAAATAAAAAAGTTATGAATATCAATAAAAATACAATTGTGCTACCAGTGTGTAACAATACATTTTATTTTCATTGTAGCATTTTTTTGAATTCTTAATTAACCTAAATTTGAGGTTTTATCACTCCTTTTTCCTCTAACAAAGTCAGGCTGACATGTCAGACAGGTTTCGCTTGTTTATGTAAAACTGTACATAAAACTATCACAGATTTATTGCTAGCTGTACAAACTGTACAAAGGTCTTTTCTAACTGCTTAGGATTGTTATGTTGTTAACACTCAAACTGGTTACAGAGAGATTAACTAGATGTGACCCAAGTTGGGTCCCATTGATTGTAACTTCTGCTCCTTGTGGACACAGAAACACTTTCAAAAACGTGCTCTCTGGTCAATTCTACATCAGCTGCCTCGGTGCTGTATCTGAGGCACTGATTAAGTCTCGATCGCCTAGGACTCTTTAAGAAAATGGGACAGAGCCACTGTGTTTAGGGACTGGCATGCATTTCCTTTGCAGGCTATTCTGAACAACAGGGGCCTCACGACAGGAACCATGTCCTAGAAAGACACAAAAATGACCTCATGATTTTATTCTGCTGTTAATCCAGACAATATAAGGGGTTGGAAGGTAAAGTGTAAATTAACGAAAGCTATTTTTGCTGACAGGTGAACACCATGAACTATGTGGGGCAGCTGGCAGGCCAGGTGCTGGTGACAGTAAAGGAGCTCTATAAAGGGATCAATCAGGCCACTCTCTCAGGCTGCATTGACGTGATTGTGGTCCGACAGCCCGATGGGACGTTCCAGTGCTCTCCTTTCCACGTCCGCTTTGGAAAACTGGGGGTGCTGCGCTCCAGGGAGAAAGTAGTGAGTGTCTGCTTCAAGTAGAAGTGCACAGGTGTAAAAATCTGCAAATGTGTGCGGTGAATTTAAATGAAAGCGTGCTTGCTCTGCTCTGAAGGAAATATTTGAACCTAAACATTTCGGTATCCTGGAGCAGATTTTAAAATAAATGTAAAACATGTCTGTTTAAATGTTAACAAAAACGACCATAGAAATGTTTTTAGATAGATCATAGATCATAATGGCTAATTTTATATTATGTGGGGTGTCCAAGGTTGCACAATGAACCTGTGTGTTATCAAGAAGCTGCACAATAGATTTTCTGGTCATCTGACTGCTCTTTGCCTCTCTCTTTCCATCTCAACCACATTATCATCCAATCCACTCTCTGCTTCTAACAAGAGCACACTGCACTCTCTCTATTTATAGCCTCTGTATAGTGGGTAACTGAGGATGGAGACAGAATACATAGACTAAAGCTCAATTCAGCCTCTTATTCCCAGCTGATCGAGCTTCATCCTCTTCAAAAACCTTGTCTTACATATAGAATAAGCCCGTCTGTTGTAGACTTGCAGGAAGGACTGACAGGAACAGGAAGTAGTCTGTGGTTGACTGAAGATGTTTTCACTTACTCTGTAAATCACAGAGAGGTTTAAAACATTTCTTACTACAAACCAAGCAGGAAAAAATAGAACACAGGTGTTAAATGCCCTGCACCGTGTGACAATTTAAAGGTGCTGGGAGTCACTTAATCAGCACAGCTGAGTTTAAAGTAGAAGAGAATTATGAAAAACATTTTTTTTCATGGTTTAAAGAACAGGTTATTTCCAGTATTGGAGCAGATCAATGGAAAATTAAAAAATGAAAACCTTTATTTGAGTCCCTGGGTTCCTTCTGGAATTCCATGCATTTGTTTATGAGATCATCAGTGCCTCTGCTGATTCCCTGCACTGAGCACCAATACTTGAAGATGGTTTAAAAATGGAGGCCAATAATCACTAAAATCAGCAGATGACTGGATACCAGGAAAACACAGCTAACATTAACATTAGCAGGAGAAACAGTTGTTTTTTCTTTAGTCTGACCAACTTTTGGTGAATGCGTGAAACAGAGCACTTACTGTACTTCACTGAACACACTTGGGTGTTAATACCAATAATTTGGGGGATTTAATGCTGAGAGCCTTTATGGCTTGTTTGTTTTAAATAATGGGCAGAAGTCATGGCGAGTAGTTTTTTCTGTGGCTTAACTCTAAAGCTTCTGTGACGACATACATATTGTGCTTTTCTCATTAGGGTTTGGTAAAAAAAATCTGAGGCCATCTGAGGAGAACAGAGTTTAAGCATCTTTTGAAATGTTGTTTGACTGCAGATTGATATAGAGATCAATGGAGAACCTGTGGAGCTACACATGAAGCTTGGAGACAATGGAGAGGCCTTCTTTGTCCAGGAGACGGAGCAGAATAATGTGAATTTTACCCACATAATTCAGCTCAATTTTATTCATATTATCTATCGTTGCTCTTTGTACATGTATTTATTTTTTTCTCTGAAACAGGAGATTGTTCCAGCCCATTTGGTGACCTCACCTATCCCTACAGAAGAGCCTCTGTTCAGGAGCAGAGAATCCAGATGTGGGGGAACAACAGCAGAGACCAGCCAGCCCCTCAGTCTGGAAGAGCCAGTCTCTGTAAACCTCCACCCCTGCTCCAATTCAGCTGGTAAAAAGAAGAAGAGACGCAGGAGAAAGCACAAAGCTGAGCCACGTAAGGAGGAGCAAACGACGGCGTCTGCAGCCGGGGAGCTGGAGCTGTGTGATCTCAGTTCAGATGAAGAGCAAAATGCACAGAGTGGACGGTGAGGAGACATGTTTACTCTGAAAATTGAAATTTGACCTGTTCTTCAATGTAACTAAATTATTCATTTGTTGTTTCCTGTCTTCAGAGCATCTTCACTGTCTGCAATGAAGGAAAATATGGACCACAGACAGCATTCCCCACTCACCGCCCTTGAATGGGACAGCTACCCATTCTCTGATGGCGACTGGTCGCCCTGCACTACGTATGGCCTTTTCTGTTTCGTCCATTCAGATGTTTACAGAGTTCCTACAAGCAGAAAGATCAAACACTTACACATTAAATCAGACTGGGCTGAATAAAACAAATTATTCCTACAGCATCATTAGAGCTTTTATTTTTCTTATATCAGGGAGGTGCCTGAGCCCATGTCACCGAAGAGTGACTCGGAGCTGATGGTGAAGCCGTCAGAGAGCATGCTCAGGACTGAGTCGCACATGCAGTGGACCTGGGGGGAATTTCCAGAATCTACCAGGGTAAGAGTCTAAAACTTGGACTAGTGCTAGTTCATATCATTCAGAATTCTAAAAGCTATTTATTGTGTTCAGGTCAACAAAAAGGAAAAATGGGAGCCAAAGACTTTGACCATCACTCCCTCAGAGAACACACACTTCAGGGTTATTTTGAGCTCTGAAGCCATGGAGGAAGAGTCCAGAGGAGGACGGGGAACAACAGATCCCGTTTGCAGTATTGTAAAACCTGAGCCCCGAACCATCAAACCTGATGAATGTAGCTGCAAAGCGCAGCCCCCTGCTGCTTCATCACATGGTGCAAACAATACAGAACCCAAGCCAGACCTTTCAAGTTTGATATCGAGCAGCTTTACACCAGAGCCCTGCCCAAGCAATGCTGACCTCAGTGCAAAAAATGCAAGCAAGGCCAGGTGGACATCTTCATCTCCCAGCCGCCAGGACAGCAGCTCGACTGCCAGCGCAGGTAGTAACCAGACCGGAGACTCTGCAGCTGTTTGTCCTGATCCAAGTGCCAATTCAAAAGCCACCGACTCACCCATCAAGAGAAGGGGTAACACTTTTACCTTAATCTGAAAATGTCATATATACTAAAGGAATTTGTTTAAACCTACAGATTTAATATAGAAAAGTTTAAACAAATCATTAGCAGGAGAAAGCTTTCCTGCAATTTCTGATGCAGAAGCATGTCTTCTTAGAAGTGTGGGAGAATTGTTTAGATGAGGAGGAGGGAGGCTTTGAATCTTTCATTTCATTTTATTACAAAGAGAGGTCCTCCCTTACTTGGTCCCCCCTGGCACAGTATAATATTAATCACAAGGATAAGAAAAGACTACAAAAAGAGACCCAGCAGTTCCCTGTTTTTGAGAGAAGAGCTACTAATAAACTGTTAAATCGGTCCCTGAAAATGTAAAGCAAATATCATAAGAAACAATCCATAAAAATAAGTCCAAGATGAGAAAAAGTTGAGAATTTTTCAGAGACACTCTTTCTGACTTGAACCCATTCAGAGTATGTGAATGCTGACAGGAAGGATGTGGTTTCTGTTCCGGCCTGAGTTCATACTCTGTCTGGGGCTGCATTTTGTACGCGAAAGTGAAGTGAAAAAAAAAAAGTCAGCAATTTCAAAGAAGTCAACCCTTTGTTTTCATTTCACAAAGTTGTGAGGAAGAGGAGCCAACATCAGGGACCAGAAGATATTTACCTGGAAGACCTCACCGCACTCGAGCCTGACGTTGCTGCCCGGTACTTCCCAAAAAGGTACATACCTGGAAACCCTTTCAGCTACCCTGTTCTGTCCTGCACCCTTAGACATGGTGAAATAAACACTGTATACTTTTGAAACACAAATATGAAAACTACTTTCTGATTTTAGTGTCTAAACCTGCACTCTTGTTTCAGTGAGTCAGAACAGGTCAATAAACACTGGGTGGAGACAGGACAACGCTCTGGATCCCAGTCACCCCAGTCAGTGGGGAGTGCAGCAGCAGACAGTGGCACTGAGTGTCTGTCTGACTCTGCTGGAGACCTGCCTGATGTCACACTGTCACTGTGTGGAGGTGTCGGTGAGAACTCGGAGATCTCTAAAGGTAGCTGTAGCTTTCCCTCCCTGGAAGTCTGACTCTGACACCTTGTGCTTGTGCCCTCTGGATTACGTGCTGGATCTCTGCCAGTGTGTCATTTTCACTTTGGGGAGGTTGAAGGCAGGCAAATCTGGTGTGTAGGGCAGGCCAGCACCCAATGACATGCACCGTCACTCTAAATGTTGTCAAGATGTTACAGTAGAACTCCTTTAGCAGGAATAACCGTCTCACCCTGAAGGACAAAGTCATTGTACGCAGCCGTGAATGTCGAAAAACAGCGAGCATGCTCCTGGTTGCACTTGTTACCTGTTGACCTGCCTTTAGCCTCTTGAGCTAAAAATTGAAGGTTTATAGCCAAGGACACATGTTTAACACAGAAGTTTATGTTTGAGGAAAATGCAGATGTGCAAGAGGTCAAACTTTAATTTTCCATATCAGTTATTAAACTTGTGCGAAACAAATAAAGCTTTGAATTATTTTGAAAAGAAAAGCAGGGTATATATGTTTTTCACTTACAGCTCCTCTGCAATATTAGTTTGCAGTATGGGTTGGCATCTTTATTTTTAGTGTAGCTCACGATGCTCTCTTTTCTTCCAGAAAAATTCATGGAGCACATCATAACCTACAATGACTTTGCAGAGAATCCAGCAATTATTGATAATCCTAATTTGGTGGTCAGAATTGCAAACAGGTGAGTCCTCCTGCTAACCAACAGGTGCACTGTTTCATCAATGTTTTTTATAATCTTTGGAACATCCAGGTGTTATACCTCCTTATATTTCAGGTATTATAACTGGACACTGGCAGCACCATTGATACTCAGTATGCAAGCTTTCCAGAAGAACCTGCCAAAGGTATCCTTTAGTGTAAAGTCTTAAGATTTATCTGCTTACATCTGCACACTTATACATATGCTTCTGTTGTTTGACTGACAGGCTACAGAGGAGGCCTGGGTGAAGGAGAAAATGCCAAAAAAGTCGGGACGCTGGTGGTTCTGGAGAAAGAGCAGCGTGAAGCAGGTGTGTTTCTATGAAATTAATAACTTCTTACTTTTATGTAACACTCCTATTTTCGAGTGTAGCGGGCAGTAATCAGTAGCTTTGAATTGTAAATGACGTGAGTTAGATGAGAAACAGGTTACCTAAATGCATCAGTAACCATTACATCACTCACTGCTTTGCATCATTATGTAAAGACTCTTCACTACCTTATGAAACAAACTTTTACTGCACATTGTTTTTTGTTTTTTTTTATTTCTATACCTACAATAAGATAAATTTAACAACATTTCTTCCTTTTTTTTTTTTTTTTTAGTTATCATCAGAGACCAAGTTAGAGAGACAGGAGTCTCTGACCACAGAGAGCCCTTCCCTCCACCAGGCCCCAGAAACACAGTGAGTCAGCAACAAAGCTCTGGCTTCCTCACAACACTACAGTCACACATCAGGACGAGCAGTGTTGGGTAAACATGTCCCACAGAGGGTGGATTAGCATGTTAGTCAGCATGCAGTGCTGTCATTACATAACTCTAAATCAGTACGAGTCCAGGAACCAAACAAAAAACAGTTTAAACATTAGTTTGAACTAGCAGATTCTATCTTTAACTATTGTAGAAATCATTGAAAGTGCTTTCAGTTTCAGTGTAAACTGTGTCAAGGGCAAATGAATACTTTAAGTAAATGAATTAGCAGGTCTGCTGCCCTCTTTTGACTATAAATGATGCTGCAAGGTGGAGTTTCGTTCCCTGAAAGATATTTGATATAGCATAAATATGTCACTGAATTGTCCTGCTATTGTGCCTATTTTGACGTTGCTTCACAATGACTTAACTCTTTTCTGGGCCAAGGCCCATTTTCTCTACTCTTGACACCATTTGCTGGTCTTCTTCAGGCTGTACTCTCCTCTACAGGCAGAAAGCTTCAGAGTGGTCCAGCGATGATGAGACTAAAGAGCTGAATGCTGCGGCTCCTGCTTTAACACCTACTGAGCGCGCGCAGACGGAAAATCAAGCACCACAACCGTGTCACTCTTACAAGAAATCCCTCCGCCTTTCGTCCGATCAGATAGTAAGACCTCGCACCGCTGAGTGATTAACTGGGAAAAACTACAAGCAGACTCATTTGAGTCGTTTAATTTCTGTTTCTGTGAAGTGCAGAGAAAAGCCCTAGATTAGATATTTTATTTATTTTGTTTACAAAACATCCCATCATTGACTCAATGCAGCTTTGAGCTACAGAACAGAGTTTTCTATGTTTATGCAAACTGTAGTAAAATCTTATCAAGATGATTTGTAAAATGTTAGAACACAAGCACAGGCATTCATGCAGAAAGTGACAGAGATAGCACACACATATATAAACATGCTGATAAGTGAGAATGTGAACAATAAGGGGGGGAGCCTTAAATTACATTTAAGTTTATGGTCTCTATTAGGTAAATGAAATGCTAAGATTTAGTGGCCACAATAGCAGGATGTTAAATGAACAAATGTATTATATCCAGCATTCTTATCAAGCTCAGTTACTCATGTAGTGGAAGGTATCTTATATTGCAAGTAATACTTCACTTTCACACTTTTTGGTGTAGTATTTGTGTTTAAAAGAAAACTTTAATCATTGTGTCTCTTACAGGCCAGCCTGAAGTTAAGAGAGGGGCCAAATGATATGACCTTTAGCATAACCACTCAGTACCAGGGAACGTGTCGCTGTGCAGGGACCATCTACCTGTGGAACTGGGACGACAAGGTCATCATTTCTGACATCGATGGGACCATCACCAAGTATGGGGAATAAGTATACTGAAATAAATACTTTGTATTGTCTTTATTTCATGAGATTTCAGAGTGTTTTGAGTCTTATATGCTTTACGGCATATAGTAGAGTGCACAGGGCAAAATATTTATCAGCAACGGCATGCTAAGAGGGTACTAATTTGCCTTTCTGCACAGTCAGAACTGCAGTTTCTCTGCTCAGACTTTAGAGGTCAATAGACAAGCCTGTGGAGTTCATATTGCTAAGCACAAACCTTGTCACTTGGACCAGTAAAAGACATGGAGGCAAGAGTTCTGTTTATTTGGTGCTATAGATGCATAAATGCTAAAAACAGGCCATTTTAGCCCATTATGAGGTGGTTGCTATGCATCAGGATGACACCATTATATATGATATAGATGAGAACCTCCAGGGGCCAAAGATGTACCTGTGTGCCAAGTTTGGAGGAGTTTGTGGACAAACAGATTTTGTGTATCATTGTAGTATTTAAACACTTTCCTAACATGCTTGTCTCAATCTCTAGTTTAATATCTAAATAAAGAAGTTCATTTAGTGCCAGTTAGTGTAAAATAGATGATAAAATTGTGTTTTCTTTACCTATTTAATTTGTTGTTGATCAATCGCTACTCTCTCAGGGTGCAGTGTCATCAGGCTCACTACACTTTTGTGACTTGTGGTCTTTTAAATACAGTCTGAAGTAATAAGCACTATTTTAACCAATTTTAAAGGTGAATATGCTCTCTGAGCTTTAATGTCTCATTTTAATTAATCACAGATGTTTTACTTGTATTGGCATTTAAATTTTTTATACTTGAGTGTACAGGTTGGAGTGTTATGATGGTAAACTTCTCTAATTTGTTTTGTTTGATAATACGCAGCATCCAGTCATCAAATATGGATCTGCAGTATCTATTCCACTCATCATTTTTATGCTCAGCTCTGTTATAGTATTTTACATCTACTTTCCCCACAGATCAGATGTGTTTGGTCAGATTCTACCTCAGCTTGGTAAAGACTGGACCCACCAGGGAATTGCTAAGCTTTACCACTCAGTGCATGAGTAAGAAACAGTAACAGTTTCCATGACTACACTCTGTTAGGCCACAAAGACGTCAACAAGTAACATGAACATCTTTCCACTGCAGGAATGGCTACAAGTTCCTGTACTGCTCGGCTCGAGCCATCGGCATGGCTGACATGACTCGAGGGTATTTGCACTGGGTGAACGACAGAGGGACTCTGCTGCCTCAGGGACCCCTCCTCCTCTCCCCAAGCAGCCTCTTCTCAGCCTTCCACAGGTAAGAAAATAATAACCTTCCTTGTCTTATGTACTGCTTGTTCCAGTCAACAGCGCTATTTGAATAGCTGAGAATGAATACATGATTTAAGATGCACAAATAAATGTTTGTGCTTCCCAAGAGAATAACAGTGACTATAAAACAGAGTTATAGAGGAAGCCTTTTATCACAATGCAAATTCCAATCATTTTGCTTTTTCTTTTCCTTTAATGAAATGTTATTTTAGCTCCAGTCACACGTTCTCACACTGTGGAGCAGCTGATGACCAGAAACTTGAAAAAACAAAACCTGCAAATATTATCTTTAGCCTGCATCATTAAAATGAAAAGTTTAACTCCTGTCGGTGTCGTGCATTGTGGCTGCTCATTAGATGATTCAGTCATTCAGTGAGTTTGAAAGTCATGAAAAATGAGCTCAGTTAAAAGAAGGACACTCCAGCAGCAGAAGGACTGAGGTTGATTCTTTAATTCTTTCTTTTCTTGTTAGAGAAATCATTGAAAAGAAGCCTGAGAAGTTCAAAATCGAATGCCTCACAGACATCAAGAACTTGTTCTTCCCAAACACACACCCCTTCTATGCTGCCTTTGGAAACAGAGAAAGCGTGAGTTTCTCAATTTTGTCCCTGTGCTGTTAGTACTTTTGAGGTTTTTCTCTTTGAGATCTGACTGAATTCTTATGATAAATGAATGAAATTATACTTTTTCTCATTTTGCTTTTGTATACAAGGATGTGTTTGCCTATAAGAAAGTGGGCGTTCCTGCGTGCCGAATATTCACAGTGAATCCCAAGGGGGAGCTGATCCTCGAACAAGCCAAAGGCAATAAAACATCGTAAGTAGGCGACCCATCCCTGGAGTCAGTTTGTGTCTGCCAGCTGTTTCTCTCAGACAGACGGTCATTGTTTTCACTGCTGCTGTCTTGTTTTTTGGCAGATACAGCCGGTTGAGTGAGCTGGTGGAACATGTTTTCCCTCTGCGGAGTACACAACACAACGCAACCTTCAGCTGCCCAGAGTTCAGCTCCTTCTCTTACTGGAGAGAGCCCATCGCTGAGGTGTGCCTCGAGGAGCTGCTTTAACTTGGACTACCAGACCCCCGAACACTTTAACTCTGGTTATTTTGTTGACTCTGCACAGGCTTAATGCCAGTTACGTTCACATGTCCGAGAGCTTTGTAGACCACTAAGACGGTTTGGAGTATTGATTCACTCCATATTGCAAATATATTTCCTTCATGCGCCTCGTTATTTAAACTTCACAGAAAAAAAACTTTATCTGAAGGCTTTTGCAAAGTTTTCCTTACAGGAGCAGAAGTTTCTTAAGGACTTGTATAGACAGTGGAGCTATAACAGTTGGTGTGATCAGGTTGTGCGACATACGAAGCGTGATCACAAAGTCCTGTGACTTCATGCAGTTTTAAAAAAACTGCACCTTATCTAAATTTGGACAATTTCCCATTCAAGGTCGTCTCCTTGTGCACCTCTGGTCTACTTCCAGCACTGCTGCAGTTTTATTTCACACTTTTTTTTGACTATTTACACTTTTGTGTTTTACAAGTTTAACCAAAACTTCGGTGTTGATGGTCGTCAGTGGTGTAAGAGCTCGGTGTCTGGGTACGAGACTTTTTTTTTTTTTTTTTTTTTTTTTTTTTTTTTTTTTTTTCCCCCCCCACGTTGTTATTGTATTTTGTACCTTGATTTTCTTTCCTCGGGATCAGACTGTCACTGTGGACTGAAGCACGGTTGTGTGCTGGCACGCAGCAGATTTTAGCTAAACCAACACAACCGATTCTGACCATATTGCAAGTTTTTCCTGAGAATGAAAATTTTACGTTAAAGATTTAGTATTTTTGACAAACTGGAGCACATTTAGGGCACATTGAAGGCACACAAGTACAAATGAAAAGGACAGTGTTGTGAAACCATCAGCAATGCTGGAAGTAGTTTAGCAAACCCAAGAAGACTACATATGAAGGGAAATCACAAATGTAAACTGGGTATGATTTGAATATTTTGTACGGGTGAGTCATGGAGTTATATTTGCAAATTTTAGTGGTGTATGCAGAACGGCTGCGTAAGCATCCTTTTGCCGCCTTATTTTGTTTATAACAATCTTATTTAATGTGTAGTTTTAAAAAGCTGAAGGATTTTGCATTAATATGCTAAGAAGAAAATTGTGAAATGATTTGCTTGGGGTTTAACTGTATTACTGTGATTTTAAAAAATGCTGCTACTAGAAAATCATTTTATTATTTTCACTTCATTTTTAATTTTTTACTGATGTTTTGGCAGACGTTACTGTCAGTAAAATTTGTTGCACTCTTTCTATGAAAGTAATACACTTTGTGTGAAGAGAACACAGTATTTTTTTTTTTAATTTTTTTTTTAGTTTTAAGGTAATTTTCCATTTAGAGTAAGGAAAGTTTCTGCTGCTTTGAGTTCTTTTCTGTAGATCGCTGTGATTACTTTGCGTGGATTTGTGTTGATGTAACAGCGCGAGCACAAAGAATGACCAAATTTCTGATGAATACATGATACAAAAGCAGAAATGTAATTTTTTTAAGGTGTCAAAATGCAGATTTGCTGTACATAACTAATGCATAGTAGTATATTTAAAGTATGTATAGGACTGAAACAGTTAAAACATGTTGGATGATGCATTAATAAAAGAGACTTTATTTAAAGGATGATCGAGACTTATTTTATACATTTAGCATGTGTGTCTCTGTTACCTCAAAGTCGTGGGGGATGCTAAGAGTAGGGGGAAAAAAAGTAACTTAGTGGTTTACTTGATTACTCTGTGAATGTGAGGAAACTTCCACTGCTACACACTAGCATGCTCAAGCAAATATTTGAGAACTATGTTAAAATTTTACAATAAAAATGCAGTGTAAACTATATATTAATACTCATGAAGTGAAATCATCTCAGTTATTTGGAGATTAAATTATATTATAGCTATAACATCACAATGAGCTCGAGTATGTCATCAGTAATGTGCACCACACTTCACTCTAAGGTGTCAGTTGTCTCTGAAAGCAGAGGAACTACCGCTTTGATGTGCTGGGGTAGAGAAGCGCAGCGCTGAAAGATGACACGACCTCAGATGAGGCTGAGACAGCGAGCTTTCCAGCTTTTAAGACGAGTCGTACTTGGTCTCCTCGCCTCAGTGAAAGAATCAGGCTCGCTGATGTTGAACTGGTGCAGTTACAGAGTTCGTGTGAATGCAGAGCTGTGACACCAGACATGAAACCAGCAGAGTTCAGCCTCTGGATGCTGCGACTAGACACAAATAGGACTGCGTCAACCTTCTCTCCTTGCTCGGGTGTCAGCACAGCGGTCACCAGATAACGGCCATCCATCGGAGCTGTGAAGATGCCTGAGAACACATAACGATGCAGTTAGTTGAGATTCTTACCAAACACAGTGGCACAAACTGCAATATTTATGCAACTATTTAATCGATTTGGTTTACATTTTGTAAAGTTACTGAGCTCCAGAGGATTCAGACTAATAATCTTGGCTTTTCCTGTAGCAAGATTATTTTCAGCAACTTCATAAGTTAAAGTCTTTCATTAATAACACAGAGGCGTAACTTTCAGGGGGGTTATGACCCCCCCCCCAATAATCAGACCTAACCAGTATAACCCCGCCAATAAAATTATGAATTGTCTTGCATAAATAGGCTGTTGATTTTCTTTACTCGTTTCAGTTATTACCAGCAAAATAGTTGCATGTTTAATCATCTGGGAATTTACCCAGATTTATTCTTGACCCCCCCCAATGTTCAGCACAAAGTTACGCCGATCAATGAAGAGATTCCTGCAAAATAAAATGTACCATCTTTTATCCAAATTCAAAAAGGTAGCACTTGCACTAAACTTCAGGAAAAGGGCCAAAAAGCCCAGTTTCATTTCATAATAATAACTTTTTTGACTTGCTTCTTACCTCAAAGTGTGTTTAACACTAGAACTACATTACTTAAAAAGTTATCAAAGAGCCAACACACTTGGCTCAACACTGCTTTGCCACAAGCAGTTGCTGTGCATCACGACCACTGTATGTGCTGCAACAATAGCTAATTGAGAATTAAACTGGGAATTTTAATCTAGTCTAATTATTTAAAGTGTCTCCGGTGCAATTGGGTCATTTATAGTTTGAGCTTAAACAATTTATCAATGAAAAATTGAAATCAACAAACAAAAAAAACAACAACTGATTTATAAATGCAGAGGAAAATGTGGGGTAAGACTAAAATAACAGATACCTGTCTGAGGGTCGTAATGTCCACCATCATTGACCAGCACCTCGTTGAATCGGATGATACCGACAACTCCTTGAAACGGTGGAAGAGTCAGACCAGCTGAGAATGACACTTTCTCCCCTGAATACAGGAAAGGAAACATCACAGGCTGCCAAACATGACGATAGCAGAGGCAGGAATTTGAATAATCAAAGTCTGACCTGAAGCCATGACACGTTTCAGAAGAGGGGGTCTGAGAGGCATGCTCACATCTGTTGATCAAATAAAAACAGCTTCATTCACTCTTCCTGCGCTCGGCTGTAATGCAGGACATTTAAAAAGGAACACTTACCTGAGCTCACATGAGTTCTGGTCTGGAGGATGTCGGTGGGTTTTTGTGGGGATGCTACGAAATAAAACAAAAACATAAGTTGCGCGAAACAATGTTGTGTACTGCATGTACGGTTGTGGTTGTGTCTCCACCTGGAGCTCCAGCAAAACCCTGAACAGCCATCATGATCCCATCTGTTCCTTTGGGCAACTTGGATGAAGTCATCTCTCCGGGGGGTCCCGCCTCTCCGGTTTCCATCACAGGCAGCTCCGAGAGTGAGGTATTCATGGGGCCAGCAGATACCTTGGGCCCTTTACTTGACCCCTGGGGCTGTCTTGTGTCAAACACTCTAACCGGAGCACCTGAATAGAATAGATATGGAGTGAGGGTTGGGAAAAGGCTAAAGGTCGGTGAAAAACACATGTCTGGAGGGCAGATGCTTTAAGAGACGATACACAACCAGCTGATTTGTTAAACATCATGCCTATAACTCAGTGGCACATTCTTGCAGTCATCTTTCTAATATTACATTTGATGCTACTTTATCTTAACTCATTCACTGCCATTGACGTCTATAGCCGTCAATTGCAGTGAATGAGTCAATGGGTTTAACTCATTCACTGCCAATGGCTGGCAGTGAATGAGTTAAGAAACACCTTAATTCTTCATGGCACATTTTAAGCAAGGTGCTGGTATCTTTCCTCAGATTTTGGTCCTTGTTAAACATGACAGCACTGAGCAGTTGCTGCAGATTTGCCAGCTGCACATCCATGATGTGAATTTCCTGTTTCAGGACATCCCAAATGTGCTCTGCTGGGTTGACATCTGGTGACTGTAGAGGGCATTTGTGTGCCTAGAACTCCTTGTCATGTTCAAGAAATCGCTTTGGGATTTGATGTTGTTTTATCCTCCTGAAAGCAGACATCAGAAGATGGAAACCGTGTATTCATAAAGGGATGGAGAGGTTCACCATTACACCACCATCACCAACCTGCACTGTAGCTATAAGGCAGGATGGTTCATGCTGTTTATGCAAGGTTATGACCCTAACATCTGAATGCTGCAGCAGAAATGGAGATTCATCAGATCGGAAAACACTGTTCCAGTTTTGTTGAGCCTGTGTCAACTGTAGCTTCAGCTTCCTGTTCTTATCTGACAGAAGTAGCAGCCAGAGTGGTCTTCTGCTTCTGTAGCACATCTGCTTCAAGAATCAATGTCTTGTATATTCAGAGATGCTCTTCTGCATACCTTCGTTGTAATGAGTGGTTATTTGAGTTATTATTTCCTTCCTGTCAGCTTGAAGCACTCTGGCTACTCTCCTCTGACATCAACAAGACACTTTCACCCAGAGAACTGCTGCTAAGTTTTTTCTTTTTCTGACCATTTTCTTTAAGTCTTAGAGAGCAGATCAGCAGTTTCTGAAATATTCAGACGAGCCTGTCTGGCACCTACAACCATCCCATTCAGAGACACATTCTGATGCTGGGTTTGAACTTCAGCAGGCAATCTTCATCATGCCTGCATGCCTAAAAACAATGAGTTGGTCCAGTGTGATTAGATAGTTGGATTGATCAGATAAACAGGTGTTCCTAATAAAGTGTCCAGTGAGTATAGCATGTCTGTGAACAGAAATCTGCTATAATAAGATGATTAACACCTCCTGATATAAAACCGGTTATAATTTTCAGATGGTATAATTTTTATACCATCTAATATAAAAGCTACATCTACTGCTATATGTACATGCACATAAAATACAGAAATGTGACTGATGCATAATAAGCAATCCTGCACACTGATGAAGTGGCAACTTCTGGGCCTAAAAACTAATCCAACACAAAGTGCCAAAACTGCAGTATCTACACTTGAGGCTGACTCCATAAGCAAGTCAATTGCCAAGTTTTTGGTAGGTTTAGAGAACCAATCGTTACTTAGCCTTATGTAGCAAAAGTTGGGATACTTTACGAGGGAAGAAAGTCATGATGGGTGGAATCTGTAGGCTGCAACTGCAAATCATCAGCGTAATTTTTGTAGTACCCCCTCCCAAAGCCACTGAGAACAGCAGTTTCAACTTTGGGCCAAGCAATGCTGTGGTGCTGTGCTGGTGTCAGTTTTTTTTGGAAGCAGTGCTTTTAGATTCCCATGTTAAAATGTCCAACTTTACCACAGAAGGAAATATATTTATAATCTGATACAAAAGAGAGAATGGCTTTGTTATTGCTAATTTTCTTGCTCGTGACAACTGAAGGCAGGGCGTATTTTTGTAAAACGCAACTGCTTAACTATGAGGGTAAAAGTTGCACGATTAAGGGCGTGGGTGCTCTGAGTGGCAGGCCAGTGCTGCCAGCTGTCAGCTACATGTTGTACCAACAAATCTGAGTTATTGAACTGAACCTCTCAACTATATTTCTGGTACTGGTGCTTACTGGAAGAATGCTTAAGTGTTTGAGTGCCTAATGAGAAATGTCTGCACACCTGAAAGAACAGTAGGTGATTCAGAAGAAAGCAAACTTTACAAAAACAATTAAACATGATCCTGCCCACCTGTATTCTTGACAAAGGTCGAACAGGCGAAAGCGTTGCAGTCTGATGAATGTGCCAGTTTTATCTGAAGCAAGAAGACATGCCTGCTGTTTAACTAATTGGTGTGTGTCATCTGGCTTCAGATGAAGCTGATAAAGCATAGCAATACAATTTATGCTGTGCTCTCTAATATCTCTCTCTAATATATCTCTTTTTGCCTATGGGAAGCATGTATATTGTAAATAGAGTTCACAAACCAAAGGGTGAGTACGCCAACCCTTTTTTCGATAGTTGCCAATGGTTGAGTGCAGAGATCAGGAGTTTGGATGGCAGTAAACTTTATAAAGCATATTGAAAGTACACGGTAAGATGCTCCTGGTTGTGCTTCCACCATATGGGTTTCACATTAAGCAACACTAAAGTGTGTTTCCAGCAGTAACGCCTGACAGTCCATAGAAATGTTAAACATTGTTTATTCAGTTTTTTGACTTCCAAGAAACCTGCAGTTGTTTTCATGATTAAAGTACGGCTACTGCTGAACCCTCATTAACAGGCTAGCAGCGAGTGATTATCTGAGCTTGTTATTAAAGAAATTAGCAGAGAAAAAAAGAAAAAAAAAGACTAATACCCCATTATCCATCATTTACCAAAACCACACATCTTGGTGCATTCACTAACCTACAGGTGAGGTGAACCGTTGGTGTTTATCATCTAGTGATCTTTCCAGCTTCAGGCACATTACTCATTATTGTTACTCTTTGGTCTACAACATCTAAGTTGCTCTACCAAAAAGGAAAACCAGCACATAAAAGACATACCAGCAGCATACCAAGATACGGCCACATGTTCAATCGCCACACAGCTTATCCCCTCACCCCGGGGAAAAGGATCGTTCACTGCAGAAGCCAGAGAAATCTGCTTGTTAAACGCAACATGTGTAGAGAGACCAGCCCGTGGCAGTAAAACAGCACAGGGGGTGTGTGTCTGTGAATGTGCACTGTTTCACTGGTCTGTGTTTCTTGGTCTTGTCGCTCCTCGTACAGGGCGAGGTAGATTCTCTGGAGAGTCATGTTTGATCTGAGGGACTGTAAAGCGTTTTCAGACGCAGTGTTACAAGGATAAAAGACGCGAACAAAGGATGTATGCCTGCACACGAAAATGCTTGTCCTGATGAAAGAGATTAGCTGTAAACAAATGCAGCTTGATCTACCATCCACCACAGATTTTCATTCCTCCACCAAAGCAGCATGGGAAATCCTCCCTCTGCTGTTATTCCCTTAACCGCCTGATCCAGGCTTCAACAGCCCCTTGTGTCACAAGAACTGCCACTTTCCACATTACATACCGCATTGTAATAACTGCAATCTGGTGCATATTGACTTTATGACTCACCAAAAACACATTAAGGCCTTAAGGATATGATTTAGAAATCAATAAATCCAGCCTAAGAATTTCATGCTGAAAGTACCCAAAAAAAAGGGTTGTTGCACAACATTTCTGTCGGAAATAATGTCACACCTCCTCCACCAGAACAATGAAGCATACATGAGTAGCCACAGACAGCAGCACACAAACAGTGCGGACTGTGTTTTTCTTGGGGGCTTTTCTACAGGTCCCATCTTGTTTTTGGTTCATGGGGTTATCATATTTGACCGCTGACCAGAGTGTGTGTGCCTTATCTCTAACAGGTCATTAAACTACAAGCACCAACCACAAGCCTTGTCACAATCAGGAAAGCATGCTTTCTAATCTCAAGAGGTTTCCATAATAGAGCTGTACTTTAAGAATCTCAGCTCTCCTTGTCAAAGACATGAAAAGGATGTGTTTTAACGCAAGGGATTATGGGGAAATGGGTATGTTTAAATATGCAGACATACATGGCAATACAGTATATAAGGCAAAAACAGTGTTTGTACAATTCCAACTTTAACATTGAGCTTTAAAGGCTATGTTTGTTATTACCACCTTTAGTCTATTTGATATTGCATGGCGGTTCAAACTGTGTTTTTCTGTGTTCATTATTCCATTAATTTGGAGCAGATCCCCAACACCAAAGGCTGAAATGCAGCGCCAAACCATGACAGCGCATCCACCACGTTTTACAGTGTCTTCTTCTTTTCTGACCGCATCTGTACAAGCTAACAACCACTTGGAATCATCATTCCATAAAACCTGTTGCGACTGATTTTCAGTCCAGTTCTTTGGCATACCTCAGCTCCCGAGTTCACTTCCTTAAGAATGGAAGGATGGCTGTCAGTGGCTTCTTGACAGCCATCCTTCCACTGAGACCATTTCTGATGAGGCTTGAAGGAACAGTATTGGATCAACTTGAATTGGACGGCTAAAAAACCCAAACAAACCTATGTTTTTCTGAAAATGTTGAGGACTGGATTGAAAATGATTGAAAAAGCACCCAATGGCCATCAAAAAAACTCCAGAAAGCCTTGAGAACTATTCCTTAACAACTCTTTAAAAATTACAATCAGGTCTGGTTGATTGGAGGCAAAATAAGAAGAAATGAAGCGGAGCCCAAGACATTTGCACAGCACTGTGAATGCTGACACGTATCTACTAAATATATTCGGTTAATGAGAGAACGGAGAGGATGGGCACATGACGCACAGATAAAATGCAGAGCTCTAAAAGGAGCAAACAACGGCTCATAACTGTGAGTTAAATCTCTCCTAAACAAAAACTTATATTTACATTCATTTTTCCTAACATCCAATGAAGCTGCATCGCTTGAGACAACATTTGTAAAGCCAGGTTCGTTAAATAATTACAATCATGCAGTGTTTATATGCGTGATTACTAGCTTGCAGTCTTCAGGGCTTTTGTAAGCTGAATTTAGCAACAATCAAGTCAAAATTATTTTAGTTAAAAACTAAACCCAAGAGTCAACTGTAATAAAAATAAGGGGAAAATTTCCAAAAGGGGAATGCAAAGTTTTTATTTGTAATCACTGTCATATAAACTTATAACTAGAGCAAACACTTGCTTTGATCCTTAGTGGCTACTCAGCTTTGAAGAGATAAGAAAAAGTGCAATGGACTCCCTTGAGAAATATGGAGCTCACTGTTGAATGGACAACATCCATGTCATGGTTAGTATGCAGTGAAGAAATGACACATTACAGCTCTTTCTTTTTAAGGTTCACAACTTGTATGACATCATGGTAAACATCTTGACAGATGGCCTGTGGGACCTCAGAGGAGCTCACAGCGTTGTGTGTTTATTTCAACAGGAAATGAGCTCAACCATGTAGTTAAAAATGTGAGAACTCCATAAATGGGATTGACGAGTAAGAAGCAAAAAGAAAGTAACAGCACTGCAAAGACTGCGAGCAGCACTTAATCTGCACACGCTGATGCTCTTGGCTGCGAACGAAAGAGCAGTACCCGAGAGGGCCTTGGTAATCTGTGTGTCTCTATGACAGAGCATTTTCCATGCTCTTCAGATAAGCAGTGCGAGGCAGTACAAGGTAGCTCACAGAGCAAACACAAACTGAGAGCCAAGCACAAAGTGGCCTCTAATGTCTCTTTGAGTGGAAATCATGAACAACATTCCAACTTCCCAATGACATATTACAACACAAACCACGAGGTGGAGTGACAACATTTTCAGTCGTTAGAGACTATTTGGTGAAAAAAATTGAAAATTGGCACGCGAGAGTTGACTATAAATCAGATACAAAACCTATGGTTTGACTTGGAGTGGACCCAGAACAAGAACTAGTGCTGCTTTATTCCAGATGAACTACATTTATATTCTGGCCAAGAATATTTTTGCTGCATCACCTCCTTGTAAACCGGTAACTTCTGGTCACAGAGGAGAAGTCCCAGCTCGTAAACGTCATGGGCGTGCTTCTAGTTCGTAATTGAAACTGTCAGAGTCAGTCAAGTCCAGCTCAGTCTCATAGGTGCCATTAATGAGCAGACTCAGGCAAAAAGTATGCAACATATGCACCAATATGAAAATCTATACTCTCAAACATGTTCACAGCAACAAAGCCCAACATACCACGCAGCACCAAATATTAAGTGAACAAGATCACCCTGATGTTCTAACTTAATGCAATAAAACCATAACACACTCAAAGATTTAAATGCACACAGGTACAGAGTTTATGGGCAAACACAGATACAAATAAATGCACACTTGGATGCACAAATAAGCCTGGTGAGTAATATTTCTTTATGCCAAAGCATTGCTCAACACAAGTGGGGTCTATTAAATGAACCATGTGTCTTCAATCAGGCCCGCCTGCTTTAACTGAGAACACGGTCAAATGAAAATCCAACTTCCCCTCACTCGCAGACTGAAACACACTCCAGTGGTACAGATTCTCTGGTATACAGTCAGTCCGGGATAAACAAATGAGTTCCAGGTTAGTAATCAAGCTAAAAGGCTGAAATTAAGTGTAGCTGTTTCATTGCCATCTCAGGCTTCGACCACTGAAGTGTCCGTGCATAATTAATAAAATCAACCCTTGTAATGTCCATACATCCTGGGGTCAAAAATGACCCCAGGACAACACATGGGTTAACCCAGAGAATCTGGATGGTTTTCCATTTAAAGCTGTGGCTCAGTCTTTTTGTGGCATGCACCATTTCAGAATAATGATTAAAAAAAGAAATTTGCCCCCACCTTCCACAATTTTCTTTCACTAATAAATAACAACTTGCACATTATTTAAAGGTCAGCATAATAGCAATGGCAAACTGTTACAAATTGAGCCTAATTTCCACATTTCAAAGCTGCTTGCTTGTTCAGTATTTCTACTTTAGGCCAAACTGGATCCAGTAATGTCCAAAAGACTGATTAATGCAAGCATGTAAAACTAGCGATAATGTGGAATCCACTGACTGGTGCAGGGTGTGTTTTTTTGCTGGAGGAATCAAATATTTAAAATAAGAAGAATTGAATCAGTCATACTTTAAGGCAATGAAAAGTGTGTTTGGATTACAGCACAGGCATCTTACCTTCATTACCAGGCTGGAGGTCTCTCTCCATATTTATAATGTGTTTTTCGAGAGTCTCACAGATTCCCCTCAGTCCTCCAATGTCTTGTGCATGAGCTCTTACTGTGCCGTTCAGCTGATTCACACAATTCCACAAACCAGTGACGTGCATGTTCAGCCCCTCTTTGATGCTCTGGAGATTCCTGGAGATAGGATCCAGCTTGCTGCATAAATTCTCCACATTAACAATACGACTGCCCATGTTGGCAATCTCCTTCTCTACATCTTGTGCCTTTTCCCTGCATTGATCGGCCTCGGCTTCCACCTCCCTGCCCAGCTCATCTAGTCGCTCTCTTAGTTTCTGGTGCTGGGCTCTGTGGAGCACCAAAAGATCCCTGGCCTCCTGTTCAGTTTCCATTTTAACCTGATCCCAGCTAGAGTTAAAGCGTTTGAGAGTCTGAGACTGCTGGTTCTCACCGCCTTTAAGGTAGCTTAATTCACCCTTTACATTCTCAATGATATTGCTGTAGTTGAGGAGTTGCCCCTCCAAAGCTGTGATGGCACTTTTCTGGACTATCAGATTAGTCTCCATAGCATCTACAGAGTTTGTGAAACTGTGGAAGTCTTGCTTGAGGTTTTCAACAACAGTTAAATGATCTGTGCACTCTTTTGAGCACTTTTGGTTCAAAAGATCGAGTCTATTCTCCAGAATCTGAACGGAGTCCTTTAGAGTGTTTATGTCTCTCTGCTGAACGTCAGGACTTTCTGGCTCACCACCAGATGGGGAGTTGGAGGTTGTTTTAATCAACAGAGCTGAGAGTCTGTCCTCCATGGAGGACAGTTCATTGTCCATAGTTTCCCTCAGGTCTTTGACAACTTCTTCCCTTTCTTTTCTCAACTTCTCCTCTACAAAGTGGCTCAGTGCAATTAAAGACTTCTCTGTGGTGTTCAAACGAATTTCAAAGTGTTCCAGCTGAGCCAGAACAGAGTCAGATACTTGCTTTTCATTCCCCGGAACAGACAGCTTGGTTTTAAGGTCTTGGATCTCATTGCGGAGGTCAGTTTCCTTTGAATCCATGAGCTCAGCCAGACTGAGGTAGTTGGCTTCCTGTCCTTCACAATGTTCCTGAACTGACAGAATTTTATAATCACAAGAGTTCTTCAAATCTGCCATTTTAATATCCATTCCCTCCATCAGCTCATCTCTCAAGGCGCTGATTTTATCGTCCAGGTAGGCCCGCAGGTCTGCATCATCTATAGAAGGAGCAGAAGAAGCTGTGGACAGAGGGGTCTGGGCATCCATTAATAGACGAATTTGTCCATCATGATGGTTGACGCGACCCAGCAGCTCATCCAAGGTATTGCGCTTGGACTCAAGATCATCTGTGACCTGGTTAATCTTGTTCATGACATCCTCCATTGGTGTTGCGTTGTGGTCAAAAGAGAAGCCTTGTACCTGAATGGTTTCGGTCCCTGCACCCTGTGCACTGGCAGGCTGTCTGACGTTATTCAGCAGTGTAGCCAGCATTTTACTGGCATCCTCCTGGAAATCCACTCTCAGGTTCGAGGACAGGTCTGTCATTCTTGCTTGCATGTCCAGAACCATCTGTGATAGTCGCTGCACTTCCTCCTCCAGGTGTTGGGAGCTTTGAGATTCTCTTTGACCATGTTGTGTTCTGTGACCTGTTTGACCTCCAAATTGCCCCTGCCCTCCCCGCGGATGGTTACTCTGGCCATCTGTTCAAGGTTTTGGAATTGGAGCAATAAAATTGAAGAGAGATGGTTAGCAAAGCATTTTAAACTGTTTCATTTTATTTTGTATATTTTAATGCAAGACTTTCTTATGTTACAGACAAGTCTTTCACCATATGGGGCTGGAAAATGTCCAGAGGCAGCAGGAGCTTGAGGCAAACGCTCTGTTTGGACTGGCTTGGTGTCCTTCAACTCCATGCAGTCATGGCCCTGGTACCTCGGGCAGCACCTCCACGCCAGCTCTGTGACAGTCTTGTAGGCAATCTTGTACGTCGGTCTAAAGTGTGTTTGATATCTGGGAACATAAGACTTTAGTATAAAGTAATATTGCAAAAATCTACTAGAAACATATTCAGACAAATAAGATTTCTTGCTATTCTTCTTCTCAGCAATACAAAGTAAACTTGTAGCTAATTAAGACTAGACAAACCCCGGTCTGCTCGTTTCATTAATCATGCAGTTGGCAGGACTCAGAAACAGCAGTTTTCGTGAGTGGAACTGGTGGGAACTGTCACCCATGATTAACTACATGTCACTGGTGTATTGGTTGCTCAATAAACAGTAAAGCAAAACAAAGGGGAAGTCAGAGAAATGCCAGCCCATGTCTGCCTTTCTATGACCAGTGAAGGCTGGATGGGAAATTTTTTCTTGCTAATTCTGATATTTTGCGTACGTTTTGCTTTCTTATTGATTTTTATTTTTTATCAACAGTTAAAAACACCCAAAGAAACAAATAAACCCATTCATAGTATCCCCTGATTGCCTATTGTAAGACAGTAACAAAAGTATTGCTTCATATAACAAAATAAATAGACAAAAAAAAAAAGAAGAAGAAAAAACTGACAAAAGCAAAGAATTTGCCGCCCTCCACCTAATATCCAGCACTTCTGGGAACTTACATCACTTGTTGCGCACAGTTTGGCAGCTCCGGTGGACACGGTAAAACCTCCGGCTGTACGAAGCTCTCAGTGCCTCCCGCTACAGCGCAGCTCACGTTCTTGTGCACAACGTAGGCGCACCAGTTTCTGCACAAAATCACTTGTTAATCACTCCTGGTGTGCAGCAAATGCCCGCGTGCGTATGCACGAACAATTAAATGCAAAGTTACGCACAGCAAAGAAAGAGTACTTCACTGACTTGCAGTCATGAGTTCAATAACTGATGTCCAGTTTACTTACTTGTTTCTTTGTCTCGTTTCGGCGCCAGAATATGCGTTTCCCTGAAACATGCTGTACTGAAAAGGTGAGCCAGTGATGAGAGGGAAAACCATTAACAAATGGATAAGTAGGAGTCCGCGCTTCATGGCTGAGATATTTTAAATCCTGCAGTATCCCTTCAGGTTGTAATCAGTAGTGATGATCTTTGGTTTGGAGATCAGTGAAGGCACTGCGGATTGCTCCGTCTCTGTAGCGCACACATCTAAACCAGCTCCTTCCAGCGTCCTTGGATGTGACGTTTCGGGAACCCCTCCAACGCTGACAGATGCGTTTTCTCCAACTTGCCAGTTCTCGCATATACACATGTAAGTGCACATTTCGCATATAAAACATTGTAATCGCCGTAAATAATATCCGGACGTCTAAATGTGGACAATGGTTGATTTTGTTTCAAAGGCACAGTGATTATCTCCGTGCGTAAAATGTGCGCTTAACACTGTCGGTATGCTTAAACTTAACAAGTAAAGTTTTCAGTTTTGCGTTTTTCAGAAAAGAAACGAACAAATACACAAAGTGCGATCTTAAGAATTTTTTAATGCATACATTCAGCAGATTCAGCATGCTCTGCAAAGATCATAAGCACTTTTTACCATTACAAAAGTGTTAAAATGTACAAAAGGCATCTAAAAAATAAAATACATTGTATCAACTCAAAGTTAACAAAGAAATAAAACTACAAAAAAGACTTATAGTAAAACAATCCATTGGTCCAATCAGAATCTCTTATGTGGAACTCTGTCTTGCTCTTTTTGAAATGCTGCTGGAGGGCTGACCACCATCCACAGCGCGTCGTTTCATTCCTTTTGCTGATGCTGATGCTAGAAGAAGAACAAAGATCAATTAAAATTCAACAAAATCAAAATAAAATCATCAACAACTGTCTCAAACAACATACCGAGTTCCTTTTCAATCTCTGTTAGCTGCCTCTTTTTGTCGTCCAAATCTTTTTCCATTTGCCGCACATCAGGAGACGTAATTTTTTTAACGTGATCATCTCGCGCCCTTTCTGTTTCCTCTCTCTTCGATACAGCTGAGCAGTACTGGCTGAGCAGGTCTGTCAAGCACACCCCAGAAAACAGAAATTACAGCATAATCTGAATCATTAAGGCTACAAAATCAAGCTTTAAAAATGTAAAATGTCCATGATTTAAGTCACCTATTTGTTCCTTTAGACTGTGGTACTGCTGTGGGAGGGGGGCTCCAAACATGTGTAACGTGGTCATCGGTGGGGCCCTGTTCTGTGCACCTCCAAACTTTCCCCTGCTACTGACCCTATCCCCCTGCCTGGTCAGTATGGTGGGACATTGGATCCTGTTCTGCACCACCTGTAAACAACAGTTTTTTTTTGTTAGAGGAAATTAACCAGAGTTTCCACCGATACAGCAACACTGCTGCTGCAAAGCCAGTTCTGTCCTGGTTCCATTGAGGAGCCAGCACACAATATGACAGGTTTGAGAGCCTAGTGGACACAATCTGCAAAGGTCATCGATGAATCATTTTGCTGGCCCCTTGAGTTTCACTCTTTGGCAGCAGTCCCTCTTTTTTTTTTTTTCCTCCACTGGAACTAATAAAAGTCTAATCAGTTCTACATTAGGCACCAGCTCTGGCACAGTGTTAGTTTAAAAAACAAAATTGCACATCTGCTTCAGCAAAGTCACTCACCGCCCTTCTGTAGTTATTTGCAGAGTCCAGGTCATCAATCAGAATAGTATCTCCCAGGATGTTCTTAAACACTAGAAAGAAAAAAATAGCACGAGCAAGAAACTTTCAGACCTGCTGGAACAAATTTAAAACTAACTTTTTTTTAAACTGCTACTGAAAACTTTCATAATCAAGTGGCAAGAAGCCAAGTGTTCATATTTCAATGTAAATCAGAGGCAATCAGTGTAAATTTAAACGGTAAATGCTCTAAATCCAAACCGACAGAGCCAGCTTTTACCCACGACAAAGAAAATCACTACATAAAGAGTCATTTTAATTTCGGGAAAGAGGCCCAATTTCTGCTCCAGCGACAGTGCCCCTGGAGAGAAAGCCCCCTTCCACCCTGTGAGGCTGGATCCCAGGTGGAAACATTTACCCCAATCTTTACAGGAGTGGTGGGGGCATAAGGGAAATGCCCCCGAAACAACAGCAAACACAGCCTGAGATGGCAAGCCTCTAAAAACCCACAGAAACGCCAGAGTCTTACTTCAAATCTGCAATAACCAAACAAACAGGCAGCGTTACGCTGAGCAGGGGAAATCCATTTAAGGCAGCTCACCGATGTCACAGCTCTCTGGATCACAGGGGTATATCAGCAGCTCTCTGGCGTACACCGGGTTCCCATGGGGTTCAAAGAGCGGGTAGCCATTTCTTATGTGTGGCAGCGGTCTGTAAGCAATTCAAATGACAACACCATGACACTTTGCTCCAAACGTAAAGGCAACATCAAACCACGCACGATCATTTCTCTTTGCATAAATGAACACTGCGTTGCTACAGTTCATGTGTAGCACACATTCAGTTTATGTGGATCGTTTCCATTTCATGTCAGAATTTGTTTTTGTGTGTCCTTCCAGCTGATCAACATCATTTCTTTATGATCTGGAAAAAATGTCTGCAGACCTTCAGAAGGTGTTTTAGATTAACTTTAGTAACCATTAAGACATCCGATGATAGATTAGTCAATCAGCTGTTTGGATTTGTGTCTTTTTTTCAGTATTTTGCAGAACAGACATGACAGTTTCTAGTGTGATGTTGACTTCATCTTAAATTCAGCAGTCGCTTCACTTTGATAAAAGAAAGACAAAAATGTGTTAAAAAACTTGCACATTACATAATTGATTACTTATAATTACATAATTAATTGACTGATAATTAAGTGTAAACAGCTTTACTGTTGCATTCTAAATTAGTGCTGAAACAATGACTAATATAGATTTATGTTATTCACGTGGGGGGACTACACTTAGAAGTAATAGTACTGCAGGGAGCACTGCAGGGTTTTTAGCACTGCTGACTTTATAAAAAAATAACTGTTAAAATAGTAAATTAGATCAATAACCCATAATATACTGTGTATTCAATATTCTTTCTCTCAGAAGCAACTAAAGCACTAATACTCAGTATGAGCAGAGAAACAGTTTCCAACTAAAAATCAAGAAAACTGTTTCTCTTAAGGGGGTGAACTGTAGCAGCAATGAAAACACAGAAACTAGTGATTCTTACATGTGAGGTCTCCTTTTCTGTAAATATGCCAAACAAAGTAACGAGAAAAAGAATACAGTGCCTGAATACAACACTGTGAAGAAGCCTTGAGGAACTCCTAATTTCTCCATCCTTTGCTTGGACAATGGGAAATGGGTGCCATGATTAACTGAAACATGTGGAAACATACAAGGAAATATAGCACACAAGACAAACAGCTCATTCTGTACAACACTAACGAGCTTGACAGTCAATTTTTGGCATGTCTTCATGAACAGTTCTCCAGGCTTCTTGAAGGACATTCAAAGCTACTCCTTGGATGTTGGCTGCCTTTCGTTCTGTGCTCCATCAAGATGATCCCAGACTTCTTCAATAATATTGATGCCCAGGCTCTGGGGAAGTTCTTTTGCTGCATTGACAGTGTGTCAATCAGTAATTCCATCAATTGATAAGATCTCCAACATAATGCGACCCCAAATTACGACAGAGCCTCGGCCATGTTTTACAGATGTCCGTAGACACTCGCTGTTGTATCCCTCTCTTGAACTCCTTGTACATATTGACAATGATTGGAAGTAACTTTGGCGTACCTCAGCCATTTCTCCCAGTTTTCCTTCTTTAAAAATAGCTTCTTGAAAGCCATCCGTCTACTTAGACCATTTTTGATGAGGCTTTAGTGAATCGCAGAGGATCAACCGAGGACCAGATGCATCTCTCAAGTCCTGTCTCAGATCTTTTCTGGATTTTTTTCCCTATTTCTTAAGTGCATGATGTTCAGATACTGTTACCCTGCTGTCCTGTCTTTACAGACATGCCTTCTTTTTTGTTCTCCACAAAGAGTCACTGCACACCAGCGAGATCTGCCAAGTTTTTGACTAATAGCGCTTTGGGAATCAAGTTGTTGGTGCAAAAACACAATTTTGTCTGTCAAACTGTGTTATCTTTGGCATTTGTCATATATTCAGCTAAAGAAATGGAAAAAAATGATGTGGTTTTATGTGACAGGCTGTTAGTAACAAAGTTGCTAAAGATACAATTTAAATCAGTTCTTTGCTAAGTTGTCTGTTATGTGTCATCACAACACAGCCTCATTCCTTGACTTAGGATTCCTGAATGAGTTATAGACTGTGTTTAGTGGCTTAACAAACAAAAAAATACCAAATACCAAATACCTTATACCAAACCAGTGAAAAGGGTTTGGTATAAGGACTGGACTGAAAATTATTTAAAAACAAAACAGAAATGAAGGATGTCTCAAGTTTTTTGCAAAGTGCTTTATGTCAAACACGCCCCAGATTCAGCTTCTCATCTCTGATGCTTTACTTTTTTCCTCCCCCGTGTCTCCAAAAGCAAACAAAGGCTTTCATCCTCACATTAAGAGACAAAGATTTTCATTATATTAAAATGATTTTAACAGTGAAAGAAACTTTTACCTGCAGCTCAAACAGAAACAGACATCAGATTTTAAAATTTTTTTACAATAAAAATCAAATCAGAATACAAAATAAACGCATTTAAAGTTAGAAAAAATACAAAAACTAAAAGTCTTATAAAAGAGGGATGTGCCCTTAAATCACTAGCTTTGCAAAAACTGACAATAACCTGCAGCAGCTGGTCGTTAAGTAAATCTCATTAGTGTCCAAACAGCCCCAACAAAGAGCAGCAGGATGGAGTCTTATATGTGCTAATAATTACAGTCACCATTATTTTTACAGCAAACTAAAGTGAGAGACCACCTGTGTTTACAGAGTGTTACACTGTACACTAAATGTGGCTATTTTGGAGGAAAACGTATTTCCAGACTCCCAAGGTTCAAAGCATACATTGATATAGTTCGACATTATTCTAGCTGACTTTCAGGCAGCCTGTTCAAAATGGAGCTGCCACAAGAGCTCTAAATTACTGTTTTTGAGAGACTTTGGGAAGGAAAGGGCTTAAAAGGAAAGACTTTAATAAAAGGACACATACATCTTCATCACACGTCAGTTAGACGCCAACACTAATAAAATACATCTTCCACGTACCTTTTTCCTGGTGGCACAAGCACGCTGTCGAGGGCCATGACCTGCTGCCTGCCCTGCGTGTCACGATAGATCTGCTGTGCTGCTTCTGTTGTTTTGGTGATGACACAGTCCATATCACCTCTGATGTGCCAGGAGATGACCCACGCAGCGGCATCATCCTGCACGAGAGCCAGGTGGCCAACCTGCATTCAAAAATTAGAGGATAAACACATCTCCAGAAAATTCATCTCAAAACAAGTACTGAATCTTTAAAAGAAAAAAAGAAAGTTACCATTCCCAAAACATCTGCCTGTCCCCTAAAGTTGTCACGGACGGAGAAAACTCGTCGGGACACTTTCTGAATTGCTTCTGCTTCAGTAGTCTTCTTTTTTATTAGTGTATCAATATGTTGTGCCTACAGATACATAAGAAATGTGATTTCCAGTTCAGTTTAAAAAAGAAAAAGGAAAAAAAGCTGAGTGTGGATGGACATAATAACTTACAGATATGGGATGAGGGATTGTCACTTTCCTCTGGCGCAGCTCGTTTTTAAAATCAGTCTCTTTCTTACTGGCAATCAGGCAAGATTCTAAGGGGAAAAATATTTTCATTAGCAGACAATTTTAATCACGTATGGGAGGAAAACCCAGATAAATTACAGATTTAAGACTATATCAAAGTCAGTGGTTTAAAAGTATTATTTCTGTAGCTATATCCATTTGCACTGACAAGAGATTATTCAGATTCAGGTAACTTCATTAATCCCAAAATGAGCCGTTTGTTTGCAGCTTATCCACACGACCTACTAACACAACCTACAGTCTTTAAACACTAATCACTGTTGCATGTCAAGGCAGAGATCAACAAACAATGAAGTCTAGGAAAAAAAACTAGAACAAGGATATTTCAGATGAGACCTGGTTCAACATACAAACAGCACACAGTACATCTTACCCGTCAGCAAGTCAAGGAGCTCCTTGTATGTACGCAATGTTTCGTTATATTTCTCAATAGCACTGCTGAGCTCATCTTTTTTCCTGGTCAGTTCAGACATTTTTTGCTGGTTTTGTGAGTCTAAAATGGAGAAAAAAAAGAAGAATTAATTGTTTATCAATTAACAGTGAATTGTCAGAAGGCAAATCTAAGCAATAGTACTATAGTAGTGTAACAGTAGTAATACTATTATTAATACTACTCTTAAGTATAATAGCTTTAAATAGCATTTCAGTTTTTTGGCTCACAGTTAGTGATCAAAGTGGGCTGGAATGATTAGATCTGATAAATAGTTTAATATATTGTAATACAGAGATTTCTTTTGTTAGAGCTTCCAGCTAAAAGCATGCAGATACTTCTTCAACAAGTCCGAATCTAAAGTCACCCCACAGTCCTTCATTATATGTTCACGTGTAGTAAAAAAAGGAAAGAAAAAAGTTTAAAAGACATGTATTAGTGAATTTTGTAAAAACAAAAACAAAACAAAATGTATAAAAACAAAAAAATTAAAGTAATGCTTTAATTTTTCAGAAATCTTAAGCTGCACGTAATAGCATTTACCACTCAGTTTTTCCATACCATTGTAAAAAAGGAAGGGGAGCTCAAAAGCAGTCAGGGTTATGAGATGGACAGACACTTCAGGTTTGAAAACAAGGATGTAGGTGCTGCTATTGTCACCGGGGCTATTCTCCCTGATAGCCAGCCTCTGAGGAGAGCAAGTGAACAATTATCATAAGCCCTGAGGGGCCCTTAAATTCCAAAACAAAAGCTGGTCCTGTGAAGAATGGTTACTCACAGGGATGTGGGCCTTGCCCTCAACTAAGTTAATTGCAAGGCTGCTGGCTCCTCTTTCAAAAAGAGGGAAGCTTTTGTTTCTCTCTCCATCTGAGGACTTTATAGTGATGATCACCTTCCCTCCCAGGTCCTGCCCCGCTGGGTTGCCATACAAATCCTGGAATCAACCATGGAAATTCACTCACTATGACTGCAAAGTTTATTTATGTCAGTGAAAAGTGAAGCCTGCCTCTGCTATTTTACAATAAATAAATAAATAGCTTACCATTATCCTCAGTGTCATATTCTCAACCAAGGTTCGGCTGGCAATGTCCTCGCTGTAGGAAACAACTGGGGTTGTAGTCTGAGAGACAGGTCCCAGTTTAACAGGCTGATTGGCCACCACATCTATACGAATCTAAAAGATGGGAAGCAGCACTGAGGTCAGTCAATTCTGTCAGTGAGTAACGCAACAGCTCTACAGCCCTGCAACAGCTCAATGACCAACTACTCTCCAGTAAAATACAGTGGTATGCAAAAGATTGTGCACCCTGATAATTGTCATGATTTTTTCTTCACAAATCATTGGTTGTTTGGATCAGCAATTTCATTTAAATATATCATATAGCAGACGAACACAATGATATTTGAGAAGTGAAATGAAGTTTATAGGATTTACAAAAAGTGTGCAATAGTTACTTAAACAAAATTGGGTAGGTGCGTAAATTTGGGCACCATTGTCTTTTAATTGATTTGAATACCTTTAGGACTAATTATTGGAACATACAATTTGTTTGGTAAGCTTACTGACCCCTGACCCTACATACACAGGTGAATCTAATCATGAAAAGGTATTATTTAAGGTGACCAATTGCAAGTTTTTCCCCTCTTTGCATCCTCTCTGAAGAGGGGCAACGTGGGAGCCTCAAAACAACTCTCAAATGACCTGAAAACAAAGATTGTTCAACATCATGGTTTAGGTTGAAGGATACAAAAAGCTATCTCAGAGATTTCAGCTGTCAGTTTCCACTGTGAGGAACATATTGAGGAAATGGAAGACCACAGGCTCAGTTCTAGTTAAGGCCCGAAGTGGCAGGTCAAGAAAAATCTTAGATAAGCAGAGGCGAAGGATGGGAACAGTCACAGTCAACCCACAGACCAGCTCCAAAGACCTGCAACATCATCTTGCTGCAGATGGTGTCACTGTGCAATGTTCAACTATTCAGCGCACTTTGCACAAGGAGATGTTGTATGGGAGAGTAATGCAGAAGAAGCCATTTCTGTGCACATGGCACAAACAGAGTTGCTTGAGGTATGCTAAAACACATTTGGACAAGCCAGCTTCATTTTGGAATAAGATGCTGTGGACTGATCAAACTATAATTGAGTTATTTGGGCATAACAAGGGGTGTTATGGATGGAGGAAAAAGAACACAGCATTCCAAGAAAAACACCTGCTACCTACAGTAAAGTATAGGGTTGCCAACTCCCTGAAAAATAAATAAGGGACACCTCGTGGCCAGGGCCGGGCAACCCAGTTGTCTTCACCCTTCCCAGTGTGGTAGCTCTTTTTTTGTGTGTGTGAAATTATTTTTTAACCATTTGACTTGAATTTGATTTAAGCAGATGCATATTCTTTGTGATATGACCATATGGGAAACAAATGATCATTTAGCCATTTATTTTTAGCTCACAATGACAACATTAACACAGTAAAACAGGTCTCTTTCTTAAACAGAAGCCTGTCATGCTTAACTTTTGAGAATATAAATAAATCTTTCTTTAAAAGAACTCTGTCCTGCTTAACTTAAAATTATATAAATTAATAGAAAGCAATAGAACGAAAAATATTCTTGTAACAGTGCACATTTAGTGCATTTAGTACAATTGGCTTCAGTTGAGGTATTATTTCAGCTTTTCTAATGCTAATCAGCTGCTCCTGTTTGTAAACCCACTTGTTCCCATGATTACGCATCTTAACTCATCATCATTATTCATCTATGTATTACTTTTATGTATTATTCATCTATTTGTTGTAATCATCTATCCTTGCAGTTGTTTATTACACAAAATAAATGATATTATCACACTTCTGGCCACATAGCGCTGATATTCACCGCACATGCCCATATTAACCTTAACCAGAGGGTTTAAACAACAAACCAGTGTTTACATACCATATCTGCTTCTGCCGTGGCCTGGTGGACAAAAAATTGGTTAAGGGTTCCCCGAGCTTTCACGCCCCTCATGTTCTTCATGTGCCACCACTAGAAGCATGCCTATGGAAAAAGTGCGCCGGCACACAGTGCAGTGCGCTTTATAGGTGTTATCGTGCACTTTTCCAGCCAGGTGTTTTCCTTTTCCCAGTCCTCCCTGTACTTTTGCAGCCTTTTTTCTTTTCTTTCTCTGAGGGGAACAAACATTGCTGCTCTAATGCTGGGCTCACACTGTGCGATTTTTGGCCCATTTTGAGCCGATTTTTGAGTCGTGCGACCGATTTGGTGATCAGCCCGATTTTGGCCTTCATCGTGCATCGTGTAGTATACGTGGGGTAACGAGAAGCGATTAACACCTCACGACCAGCTCCCGATCATCAATCGCTCGTGAGGGTGTCACCACAGCCGCTCATACTGCTCATGCGCAAACACGTAAACATCGGTGAAAAAGACGGCGCAGCACGGCTGTGCAGCGTGTGATCTGGACACAAGTGATGGAGGCACTTGTAGAACTTTGGAAAGCTCATCCGAGCCTTTTTGATGTGGCATCACAAAATTATCACGACCACAACAACCGTGAAAATAGTTGGATTTACATTGCTGCTCAATCACAGCTGCCTGATCATGTTTTTCATTAGCAATTTAGCAAAGTTGATGGTGGTGTGTCTGTGTGAGTGAAAGACAGAGAGAGCGAGCGACAGATTTTCTGTTATAACCTTCATGTTATGTTGGCACAGTGTGAGCACTCAGGTCGCATCAGAGCATCGGGCCGTATAGTGTGAGACCCTGCATCGTGACCTGCAAACTTCTAATCCCTGCGAGTCAATCGTGCAGTTTGAGCAAGAGCTGAATAACGTGACTGAAAAAAATCGCAGTGTCTGCCCAGCTTTAGGTGTACTGTCATCCGAGACGTGCACCGCAGTGTCGGCGTTTGTTTCCCTGTTGGCCATGCTTGTTGTTGTGGTCATCTGTTGTCTTCCGGTATTTTCTCCGCAAGCGACCTTTCCTCGACCAATGAGATAATCTGAATTGTCATACTCGAATTGTCATAAGTGTGCTGTCAGCTCATTGGTCACAAAGCAGGAGAGGGGCTGGGAATTATGTTTTCAAACAAAGCGTTAATTCCATTAACATTTATAGACTACTTTTGATTCTCACTGTATTACGGGACAAAGTGCGTCCCTTATTAGCTCAATACGGGACGTGTACTTTTGTTTCTAAATACGGGACGATTCCGTTTTTTTAAGGGACGGTTGGCAACCCTAGTAAAGTATGGTGGTGGTTCCACCATGCTGTGGGGCTGTGTGGCCAGTGCAGGTACTGGGAAACTTGTTACAGTTGAGGGTTGCATGGTATCCAAGTCAATATTAGCAGATTCTTGAGAACAATGTTCAAGAATCAGTGACAAAGTTGAAGTTGCACCAGGGCTGGATATTTCAACAAGACAACGACCCAAAACACTGTTCAAAACCCACTAAGGCATTCATGCAGAGGAACAAGTACAACATTCTGGAATGACCATCTCAGTCCCCAGACCTGATTAATACTGATATATTATGGTGTGACTTAAAGCGGGCTGTCCATGCTCGGAAACCATCAAACCTGACTGAACTGGAGATGTTTTGTCTCCACCTTCAACCAGAATCCAGACTTTCATGGGAAGCTATAGGAAGCGTTTAGCGGCTGTTATTTCTGCAAAAGTAGGATCTACTAAATATTGATGTAATTTTTCTATTGGGGTGCCCAGACACCTGCCTAATTTTGTTTAGGTAACTATTTCACACTTTCTGTAAATCCTATAAACTTCATTTCACTTCTCAAATATCATTGTGTTTGTCTGCTATATGATATATTGAAATGAAACTGATTCAAAATTGATCCAAACAACCAATGACTTATAAAGAAAAATCATGAAAATTATCAGGGGTGCCCAAACTTTTGCATACCACTGTAGGTACAAATAATGAGTATCTGGAGGGTGGCTTAATACGCTTTATGAGGGTTTGAAAACAAAATATGAACGTGTTAAAAATGTTTTGTGTTTTTTATTATGTATTAAAACCAACCTGATTGCTGTAGAGAACGTCTTTTTTGTCAATACGAAGAGAAAACTGTATGGTGTGCCTTCTAGCTTCCTCTGGGATGTCTTTGTCTCTGCAAAGAAACGCGCGGTCCATTATTTTTTTCAGCTATTATCATCACCATTATTCTAACACAAACCTACACTCTGGAAAATCATCTTACATGCTGTTTTATTGAGTCAGCTAAAATGACAGGACCCCTTGCATACTATAAATTTGAAACTACCTTATGCAAGTGATTAGCTTAGCATTGGTTAGCATAGCACAAAGACTGGAAACCATGAGAAACCATTAGTTTGACTTTACATATAAAACATTTTTACAGTACCAGCAGCTCTAAAACTCACTAGTTAACATGAATTTGTTGCCTATATTGGTACTAGGTCACTCTAGCCGTTTCCTCCGTTTTAAGGCTTTGTGGAAGCTAAGCTAAGCTAACTAGCTGCTTGAAGTAACTTAATAATATTAATATAAAAGCTATGCTTTAAAACATCTGTCACCAAGCCAAACAAAATAGAAACAGAAGTGAAAATTATCTTACCTGAAGTGAAAACAGTCATTCTTTTCATTTTTCGTGGGTTTATTACACTTCAGCTCAATGGCCTACACAAGAAATATTGAAAAATAAATAAATATTATTTTAAGAGAAAAGTTTACGATAGGAAAAAAAAGAACTCCTCTACTTGCATAAATCTACAATTCTCCTTTTTAGTTTTCCTGGTATTGGTCAATCTAATGAGTTGTGTTGAACAAATCTTTTTTATATTAACAGAGAAACTAACAACTACAGTCAATCATTATCACTAATGTTAATACACTTGGCTTTTTCCAATTTAAAGACACTGTGCAATCTTCAGTATCACTTATTAATAGATTTAAGTGAGTATATGTATATATGTGAAATTTTGACCCTCTGTGGATTCCAGACAATCCACACTTCAAACTTAAAAACCCAAGAATTGGGTGCACAAGTCATTAAAGATGTATGCTGTATATTTAAACTGGAACAGTTTTTCCCCAACAAACACAACAATGTCAACGAAATGATTTGCATTGTCAAAGTCACCGTCTGAGAAAAGTGTATAAAGTGTGTAGTGAGGGGTTTTACAGCCTTATTTAAAACACCTATAATAATAGTAAAAAATAAAGTTGGCTACTTCACAGATTTTACCTGTCGGGTTATTTTTAGAACAAAACTCCTGCAATAAACAAGGAACCACTGTATATCAAGGAGACTCTTGAGTTTTAGTCACTCACTCTTTCTGGAGGCTTTTTCCCTGAAGATACCCCATCCCATATGAACATGGACACAGCAGCTGGGTTAAAAGTAGTAATTGGACTTCCCTCATCAGACACCACAGTCACTGAGAAAACTGAAGAGAAACAAAGACCTTCCCTTAGTTTGGCTGAACAGAGATTAAACTGATCAAAATACAAATAAATGAATTAATGAAACATTTTTTAAAGGAAGGAGAGAGAAAAACAAATGCAAACCTGGGAATTTGCTTCCAGCAAAAAACTTGACACTGGTGTCATACTCCACTGATAGGCTGACTGGTTTTTTGGGATCAGGGAGGACAGTGAGGCTCACTGATGGACCAGGGATGGGTTTTTTGTTGAAGGAGCCTTTAAACTGCAGCTGATAGTACCCCCTAGAGGAAGAACAGGCTATCAACACTTCCACTAGTGACTTTACAGTAGTGGAAACATCAAGACTGATGCTGTATTACGACAAATATAATTTTACTTACTTCGGCCCGCTCAAACCATTAACAATGAAAAAGGCTTTTCCTTCTGCGTTCACAGGTTGTGAAATAACATTGGTTTTCACCTGAAACAATAACAAGACCTTTCCTATTAGATCATTGTATAGATTCCATACAGCTGCTACAGCAGCCAGATGTTGCCAAACCAATAAACCTGACTAAGTGATCAGCAGCAAGTGTGACCACCCCTATAAAAGCTGGTCTAAGCTAAGCTGTTACTCTACAGCTACTGTACTTCATTTTTCACAGGACTACATGGTGCTTTCTTTGATTGTGTTGATTTTCAAGCTAACCGTCAGTCCTGGAGGTGAAGTCTTTATGTCCACTACAACCCTCTGGTCTGGAGAAGGGTTTCCCCACTCATCACACAGCTGGACGACAAATGGTTTGGAGATGCCGTGATCATTTAACACCTGCAAAGGCTGGAAAAAAAAAAAAAAAAAAAAAAACAGAAAAGGATGAGCTATACCTTTAGTTTGTCTCCAAAAAGAAATTAAATTAAGAATCTTTTATTTTTTTACCTGCTCCGGTTCGCTGATGAGCTTAAGCTGAGCAGGGAGTCCTGCGGTCACTTTAATACTGACATGCTCCACAAAGTCAGAGTAGCTGAAAGACAGTTCTCGGGGGCCGAGAGACCCTGATTGGAAACGAATTCCCGTCACCATGGCAGCACAGCTGCTGTCCTGGTACAATACAGAGCCGTGAGATTTATCAGCTTAGATCATCACAATCACCACATCTGGCCTGCTCATTATTCAATAAAGAAGTTACTGAATTTTCTCTTCATCATCTTCTTACAGTACTGTGTTAGACAAATACAAATACAGTTCACACATGAACCACATACAGTATTTACACGGGTGCCAGTTACTATTTTACCACTATAGTAAAATAGTAACTATAGTGGTAAAATGCAGGATAAATTGTGAGCACTTTAAGTACAAATTTTATAGCACACAGCTTGGTTCCTTCAAGAGTTCATTAACCTCTTCTAAAAGCAACATTATCTTTACATGTCCTGCTCTCCTTCAGCTGTAATCTGAATCAGCAGCTTTGTGGCACCATCTCTGAATTTATGAAGGTCAAAACCATCTCGGTCATATAAAATAACATCGACTTTGTTACCATTTTAGTGAACTTTGACCACAAAGACAAAAGCTTTTCGTGTCATCTACGGAGTGTAGAAAAATGTTTTGTCTCCTTGGTAAGGGAGGGTTCATTATCTGTGGAATTCCAATAATATGACCTTGCTATTTTAACAAAAGCAGGCTTTTTTTTATTGGTAGGGAGGAGGATTCAGTAGATTTATAGTGGTCATAGGGCAGGTGAAAGGGCAAATGCACACATGTATACCCTTAGCTCACCAAAAACACATAATAAAGGGAGCTTTGTTTGCTCAGATAATATTAAGATTGCATTAGTGCAAATTTGATTTGATTTAACTAATATTTGAGTCAACTTTTGTCTTAAATGCACATGGCTCTGGTCCCACCTGCCATTTAAATGTGATGGCTGATTTGTCCAGCCCCTCAGCTTCCACTTTTATGTGGTTCAAACAGGTGGGGGTAAGCGTCTTGGTTAAATTGTCATACTGGTCCACAAGCTCCAAGCCTGTGCAAAGAAAGTTATTCTGAGTAATATAGGATGCAACCGTGAATTTTAAAAATGTGATTAATTGTAAATGATCAGATTTATACTCACTAATGTTTCCGGAGAGGATCTCACCAAGCTTCACTGTGGTTTGGGGTAAAGCTACTTTTAGACGCTCTGGTTCATCTGGACGAGGTCTACAAACAAAAGAGGGGACTTTATATCTTCACACATCAGTGTGCAGACCGTATCAAATGAAAACACTGAATCAAAGCTTTGATTATAGATTCATGGCTTACACGATAGTGAAGGAGACGGACACACTCTGGTCCTGATAGGAGACCTGGTAGAAGCGCTGCTCTCCCACCCGTTTAGGTACCTGTAAATCCGGCAGCTTCCCCTTGACCAGATCTTCCAGAAAGACATCTCCTGTCCAGTTAACCTTCACAGTGAAAAGTTAACATCAAGCTAAGAAGTGTTAAAACAGAATGGCTCATACAAGTCTTTTTTTTTTTAAATCCTAGAATTCTTTCGCAAGGGTAAAAAATAAAAATAAAATATATATAATTGTTTTTTCATTTACAAAATCTAACACCTACTTAAAAATCTATTACAAGAGTAAACCGCAATGTTTGCACATTACACACCTTGATCATGGAGGCTATTTCAGCAGTGAGCAGTACCTCCCTGCCAGCTTCATCATACAGCTTGTAGAATAAGTTGTCTAGCAGTCCGCCGGCTATCCATTCGATCTTTTCACTGTTCCTCAGCACCAGATTCTCATTGTCCTGACTGTACAGCTCCATCACAGAGACCCTTGTGCTGGGCAGCACCCTCAGCTCCTTCATGACCAGCGGTATGTTTTTGTAACTCTAGAATGAAAAGAGGAGAGAGACACTGCAAACAAGCTACATACTTGGAAATTTTCTTCTGAGCAGAAGAATTCTTTTTTTTCTAACTCACAGGCATCACAAATTGAGCTTTGAGCTCTTGTTGCTCTCCTTTCATTATTTTCAGGTTAATGGGCTTTGTCACAAGCTGGCCAGCACCGGTGCTGCTGCAATCAGTGACCACCGGGGGGAAACCTTTAACCTGGAAATGTTTGAACAAAAACAAAAAGATTCAGCCTGCGTAGTTTTTTGCCTTACAGACAGAAACAAGACACCACTGAAAACAAATAGACCAACATATATAAACAGCTCATTATGGTCTTTCAATAAATACAGTTTTCTATGTTTTCACAGAGGCACCTGTGACTTCCGAACAAATCCATGTTTGTACCTCGCAGCGGACGATCTGTTTGGGGTTAGCGGTGATATTTCCAGCCTCGTCGTGAACTTCGACATGAAACGTGACCTGGTCTCCGTTCTCCACATCGATTGACGTTTCCTCCGGTTTGACGTGGAGGGAATTTGGGATACCTGAAAAACAACACAAAATCAGGGAATCTTTAAGAAAAATAAGACAAAAATCTAATTTACCTTGTCTTAATGTTAGCAGCCAACAGATTATCATTTGAACCACAGCTAAATGACATCTGTTACCTTTACAGTGAAGCTACAAAGTCTCCTGGGGACACTTTTTTTTAATCCTAAATGGTTTTGATGGCAGACGTCTGATCAGAGGTTTAAAACTCAATCAGTGTATCTACTGCTAATGTACTGCTCTCAGAGCCACGAGCTGCACACCATCAAAGTTAGATCTTTTTACCTCCCAAGGAACTTCAGTTCACCTTTCAGCTGTTTACGTCATACAGTTGGCCTATGACTATGGACCAACTGTATGACGTCATTATTGGACTTGAGAAAAAAAATCCTGAAGCTGTCTTTATTGCGCTTCAACAGAGCCAACATGAAGAAAGTTCTCCGTAAATACTGCCAACATCTCCTTCCCTACAAGAGGTGATCAAATACTGGATCATTGCTACACTCCATTCAAGGACTGCTACAAACCCCTCCCCACCCAGCTTTTGGCAAGACAGGCCATTGTTCCATACTGCTGCTGCCTGCATACAGACAAAGACTTACAATAGGAAAAAACAGTTTCCAGGGACATCTACAAATGGGACAGTGAGGCTGAGGCTAACATCACCGAGGATCTCTCCTGGACCCTTCACACAGACACTGCAATCAGGAAAGCTCGCCAGCGACTCTACTTTCTGAGGAAGCTGAGGAAGTTTGGCATGAATGCCAACATTGATGGGTTTAGATTTTGTTACTGTCATTTGTATTTAGAAATATTTAACCATATATGCTTAGAGGTGTATAATCATTTGTAGATTGAAAGAATGTCTCATCCTAGGAGGTCTGTAACAGCTCTGTGTAGCATGAAGGGGGAGTGCGTTCACTCCCTCTACAGAGTGTTCCGGCGTAGATCACACCTCCTAGGAGAGGTCGTATCTTCTCTTGCTGATATATGGTTTAGCAAACACACGTATATTTCTTTAAGTATAAGAGCCTTTTGTTCAGAAGTCCTGGCACCAGCTTTGGGGAGTCTTCACAGGGTCACACCTTGACCACACACACACACACACACACACACACACACACACACACACACAGTATTCTTTGTTCACATGTATACCTATGTAAGATGTTATATGTTAATGACCCTATGCATATTCATGTAACCACAATAAAAGGAGTGCTATGGGGGACCTGGCTGAGAGTCTGACGGTGGTCAAGTGGTGGAACGACACTCGGCCCCAGCCAGGTCTCCCTCATGCATGAGTAAACCAGAGAACTTTGGTGCCTTGTGTCTTGCTTTTTGCTGCGTAGCAGATTGTCCTTAACGTTCCAGCGAATAGGTTTATGCTACAAACCTATCAAACATCACCTGAAATTTCTACAGTTTAAATGCGTTACTTACACTTTTAAACTGTATTTATATATCTTTTTTCCTCATCCAAGCAATCACTTCTGATCAAGAGAGTATACACTTGAAGCATACTTCAAATGCTGTCAACAAGATTGATTTTTTGCCAAAACCTTAGCAATGGATAAGTGAACTAGACATGAAAATAAATTATTTAAATATAATTATCAACGTTTAAGTGCCAAGGATGAATCCAGTTGTTTCATAAAGTGTCTCAAAAGAAGATGATGCTCAACCAAAACTGATCTTCGAATCCCTACGTCGTTGTTGTTTGCACAGTCTCATCAAGATTGGTCCAGTCGTCCAGGAGCAGATAGGAAACATAAATCTTCTATATTCTACGATTATTATAGTGTGATTTAAGCATTTAACAATCAAGATTTCTGAAAGGACATAATGCACATGAGAAACCAGTACACAAACTGTTCAAAAATCATAAATAAATGAGGGGTTACCAGGAAGAAGACTGATCTTGATGGACTTAGTGTGTTGTTTCAGGCCAGGCAGGGTCACTTCCAGGTCATAGCTCTGAAAATGCAAACAAAGCACATAAAAATAAATCACCAAATCAGCTAATAATTTTTTGACTATTGACTTTCAAGTAGTTGTTACACCTCTTGATAAAACTATGACTGTACTATTAGTAGTTTATTTATTTATTTTAAGCAGTCTTCCATGTGACGGGCAAATTTATGTTTTCGTAGCGTAGAAATCATTAGTTCTAACCTTGGATTGCTGGTAATTCAGGACTTTTCCTCTCGCTTTGACATTTTTGATGGTGAATGTGGTTCCACTGCTGGAGAATGTCCCATAACTCAGATCCAGACCACTAAAAAATAAATAAATAAAAATAAATAAATAACAATGGCCGTGTTACAACACTGTTAAATGTGACATAATAAAGGCACAAAGGCTTTCATACATATTTTTTTTCTCAAGCATTTAAAAATTCAGTAGCATTAATGAGACTCACCAGCATTTGAGCTCAGGTGTGAGTTTAGAAGTGAGGGTCGTTGAGTGGCCATAACCATCTTTTATCTGCAGAGGAATGTCAAACGGCACGCCCACTCGCAGCGTGGGGCTCATTGCACTGATATCAAAGCTTGCTGCATCGCCCTCTGACAATAGAACAAAGGAGTGTGTCTGTTTGGTCAGAATGGTGGGAATAATGATCACTAGCTAAACACACAGCATTCTTTCTCCTCACCTTTAATGGTAAACTTCAGTGTGAATGTTGGAAGCGCTCTACCGCCAAAGCTGACAGCGTTTGTTTCATGGACCACTGTGTTCAAATTCAGTGTGTACTTTCCCAGCTCAGTCAGGTTCTCTGTCAACAACGGCTCAAATATGATCTTTCAGCAGACAAACGTCAGGGCAACCAAGATGAAGGATAAGAAAATTAAAAGAAACTCACCCATTTTTTTGAACCAGAAACCATTATTTCCTAAATGTGGGGCAACATAAGCAGCAAGCTCTTTGTCTGACTTTTGACCTACAAATGAAAAAGGTAAAATAATAAGAATAATTTAATTCTATAACAGGTGGAGCAAACACAGAGAGAAAGTAGGCTGAAAAAAAGAACAACTGCAAAACAAGGGCGAGAACCTGAAAAGTTAGAATTATGACTTTTTACACTTTATGACACATTTAATTTGAAGATTTTTTGGTAGTTTTGGCAACATGTGGGGCTGAAAATTAAAGATTGAAGACACTTTACTGTCATTATTTAGTTTATTGTACAATAAATTGTACAGTATTGTAAGATGGTGAGATCTAAATCTGTAACTGCAAATGTATTGGTGTTAATGAGGTTGGAGAAGTCACTTGAATGTGTGAGGAAATGTTTCTTCCACTGAAAATACGTCCAGATTAACAGAATCAACGTTCTACCAGTAAAGAACATAGTTTTAAATAGCTCAATATAGTTTTATTACCACTTTGACTTTTAGAAGTCAGCTGTGACATGCATTTGACCTCTGACCTCTGACACATCTTTAAAATCTTTAGTATTTTGACAATACACACCACACTTGTTAGAATCATAGTTTCTAAGTTATGAGGCTTTTTTTGGTCAATTTTTGACAAATAAATCATTAAGTTTAAGACCTAATGTAAATAAATTGTTAACATGACCACTCTCTACATCCCTACAAAGTTGAATCTGATTTCATTCAAAACTTTTTGGACTATCTCGTTTACAGACAAAATGACACCCATGCAAACGCTACCAAAAACATGACCATCTGTGAGGCAACTAGTACCGTATTTTTCGGACCATAAGGCGCACCAGATTATAAGGCGCATTGAGCAAAACAAAACAGTCAGATATGTCAAACTTTACTCAGTTCATTCTTCTTGCTTCCTCCACTTCCGTACCATTTATAAGTGTCAGGGGTAGACATTTGTTCTATCACAAGTAAGAGAAATAAGACACTGCAGACCGACTCAGAGAGTTTTAAAAACGTGCGCACGGGTGAATGTCTCTGGGAAGACACACACATCGAGTGCAGGCTTGCTTGCTTTATTTATAGGAGAAAGTAAGTTACATAGTACTTCCTCTTCTGTAAGCAGTCGGGGAGAGGTTAGACGTTAACTCAGTGCTTATCTGACCTCACACCCACACACATACTGAAATATAACAATACAGAAGTACAGTGGGGCAAAAAAGTATTTAGTCAGCCACCGATTGTGCAAGTTTCCCCACTTAAAATGATGACAGAGGTCAGTAATTTGCACCAGAGGTACACTTCAACTGTGAGAGACAGAATGTGAAAAAAAAAATCCATGAATTCACATGGTAGGATTTGTAAAGAATTTATTCGTAAATCAGGGTGGAAAATAAGTATTTGGTCACCTCAAACAAGGAAAATCTCTGGCTCTCACAGACCTGTAACGTCTTCTGTAAGAAGCTTTTCTGTCCCCCACTCGTTACCTGTATGAATGGCACCTGTTTGAACTCATCATCTGTATAAAAGACACCTGTCCACAGCCTCAAACAGTCAGACTCCAAACTCCGCCATGGCCAAGACCAAAGAGCTTTCGAAGGACACCAGGAAAAGTATTGTAGACCTGCACCAGACTGGGAAGAGTGAATCTACAATAGGCAAGCAGCTTGGTGTGAAAAAATCAACTGTGGGAGCAATCATCAGAAAATGGAAGACATACAAGACCACTGATAATCTCCCTCGATCTGGGGCTGCACGCAAGATCTCATCCCGTGGGGTCAAAATGATCATGAGAACGGTGAGCAAAGATCCCAGAACCACACGGGGGGACCTGGTGAATGACCTGCAGAGAGCTGGGACCAAAGTAACAAAGGTCACCAAATCCCGCAGTGCCAGACGTGTTCCGCTGCTGAAGCCAGTGCATGTCCAGGCCCGTCTGAAGTTTGCCAGAGAGCACATGGATGATACAGCAGAGGATTGGGAGAATGTCATGTGGTCAGATGAAACCAAAGTAGAACTTTTTGGTATAAACTCGACTCGTCGTGTTTGGAGGAAGAAGAATACTGAGTTGCATCCCAAGAACACCATACCTACTGTGAAGCATGGGGGTGGAAACATCATGCTATGGGGCTGTTTTTCTGCCAAGGGGACAGGACGACTGATCCGTGTTAAGGACAGAATGAATGGGGCCATGTATCGTGAGATTTTGAGCCAAAACCTCCTTCCATCAGTGAGAACTTTGAAGAAACGAGGCTGGGTCTTCCAACATGACAATGATCCAAAACACACCGCCCGGGCAACAAAGGAGTGGCTCCGTAAGAAGCATTTGAAAGTCCTGGAGTGGCCTAGCCAGTCTCCAGACCTCAACCCCATAGAAAATCTGTGGCGGGAGTTGAAAGTCCGTGTTGCTCGGCGACAGCCCCAAAACATCACTGCTCTCGAGAAGATCTGCATGGAGGAATGGGCCAAAATACCAGCTACTGTGTGTGCAAACCTGGTAAAGACCTATAGTAAACGTTTGACCTCTGTTAATGCCAACAAAGGTTATGTTACAAAGTATTGAGTTGTATTTTTGTTATTGACCAAATACTTATTTTCCACCCTGATTTATGAATAAATTCTTTACAAATCCTACCATGTGGATTCATGGATTTTTTTTTCACATTCTGTCTCTCACAGTTGAAGTGTACCTCTGGTGCAAATTACTGACCTCTGTCATCATTTTAGGTGGGGAGACTTGCACAATCGATGGCTGACTAAATACTTTTTTGCCCCACTGTATATCATGCTTATCTGACATCACACACATTGAAGTAAGGAATGCATCATGTTCTCTTTAACAATAAGCTTGGTTATGTTGAAATATATGAACACATAAAATATAAGGCACACTTGATTATATTGTATTATGTAGAAAATCTTCTTACAATAAGTCTCTCAGTCAGAACATGGTATATCATGCTTAGGTGGAAGCAGGAAGTTAGCTCGCCAGTTAACTTCTGACTTTCTTCTCGTTTGGCTCTCGGCAAAAGGCAGTCGAACTTTTTCTCCTCTCCTCCTTCCCCTTATCTTCCCTGCTTAGCCTCTTGTGTCCTTGTCTTGTCTCGTGTGTATTACTTTCCCTGGAACACTCTCTCACAGTCTGTTCTCTAAACCTAAAAGAGAATTCTAGATTTGATCAACTGGTCTCTGAATGCTATTGACACCCTTTTCTCAACGAGAAGTCTGGGCTCGGGAGAGCCCGAGTGCTCTGGAGGGACTTTCCCTGCCGGATACACGATGGATGGGTGGCAGAAATGGAGGGTCGTGTGCCTGGCGGGACTGTCGATCGAGGACGCTGAAGATATCTACCTATTCGGAACCATGATAACAGGGTTCTTGCTGATCGGAGCTGGCTTGGCCCTGGTTTATCGGAGAATTAAGAAAGCGGAACCGGCTGTTCAAACCCCCCCCCCCCCCCCCAAGGCTGCCCGCTGGGATTGAAACGATGGGACGAGGCGCGACTTCTCAGAATGGGCTCACTGAGTGCAGCATGGTTAAGACCTTGGAGGAGCTTACAGCTGCCGTGAATACTCAGAATAACACCTCTGAGCGTATATTGGGTTACATAAAGGTGAGGTCTGCTCAGAATAAGACCTCTGAGCGAAAGTTGGATTACATCGTGGAACAGCTCACTGCAGTCGTGAGTTCTCAGAATCGGCTCTCTGAGCACAAGAATGACAACACCACGGAACTGAAGGTTAATAACATCATGGAGAAGCTCGCGGCTCTCCAATGGGAGATTGAGAGACCAGTGTCGGAGTGTTAAAGAACAGCTTTGAAATTCTCATGAGCTGCTCGCATAAAAGAAAAATCAATAACATCAACATCATAATGCAGATACCCCCTCAGCGCCAGCTGTGGGCTCAAGGCTGGAGCCGAACAAAAACTCCCTGATAATGACTGTGTGTTGACTGTTCTTCCCACTCTATGCAAGGCCACCTGGGTTGGCCGCTAGACTGTTTACTTAGCCTGATAGGGTGAAGGACACTGTCTCAGCTGAACTCTGGACACGCACACACATACACTTACACTGATAAGCACTCACATATCGCCCCTCCCCTTCCAATGCCTTCGATGCTTGTTGCCTCCTGGGAACACGAGGCGGGTCTGGGCCCGCGCAGTGGCAGGATGGCTGCTGTGTTGCCTGGGATTACTCCTCATCCCCTACCCAACCCTGTTGCTGGTCACGTGCTCTATAATGTTGTGCTGTGGACATTTATGTACTTTCTGTGCAGAGGAGTTTTTTTGTTTCCTGTTCTCATGCTGTCCTCCATAGCCCAGCATGAGTAGAGGTCTCTTTTTTTCCTCTTGTACTTTCCCATTGTAGTGTACATTTCAGTGTTTTTTCTGTAATGCAACCGTTGTCTGACTTGTATCCCCATGTGATGGCTGTGTTGTGTGTGTAAGGTCAGGGGCGGGTTCATTCCACTGCAGGGCAACCTGCCACTGCATGTGGCGAATAAAATTTGAACTTGAACTTGACTCCGGTAAATTTAATAAATTCTGTTTTCATGGATGCCTGGATGTTAAACTTAATTGTTACACCTGGTAAAGCAGCAACGCTGATAATTTTATTAAAGATGAAAGAATTTAGACCGTTTTTAAATCTCAGTGATGCCGCAGTGTTTGTTTGACTTTGGGATCTGAAGTGGATGGAGTTTTGGACCCAGATTACTCCGCGAGGCTCCTGACAACGGTAGCCATAATGCTCCGATAATCCATCAAGCAGTGCGGCTTCGTAGCGTATCAAAGTTGTAGTAAAACATGTTTTGACAGATTTCTGCGCGCCGCGTACTACATAAAATCGGTTCGAGGTCAGTAAACACAACCAGAATTCATACATAAGGCACACTGTCGATTTTTGAGAAAATTAAAGGATTTGAAGTGCGCCTTATAGTCCGAAAAATCTGCATCTTTGTTATCACCAATTAGCTCCTACCTGCACACATACAGCACTTTGATAACTGAATTTCCCAGCATTAGCTGATAAATAAAATAGCTGATAAATTGCAATCACCATATAGCTCAAGTTAAGGCTTTTAAAAACCAACTCCCCAGGGTTATGTCAATAAATTGTAGTCTTGGAAACTTTGTTATAAACAGCAGAAAGACTTTTTCCACATTTTTTTAATTAACCACCTATTAATTAAGTTATCATGAAAAGAAAACATATCAATAGGATATCAAATCTGTAATCAAACACTTACCATGATGGAGTAACGTGAGCTTAACACACAGTTTTGTCCCTTTTCCCTGGCCCACTGAGGACATCCGAGATAATTTCTCTCCCCTCTTGTTCAGGATGTCAATTTTAAGAGGCCCTGAAACGACACATCAGACAAAATGTGAGGAATGAGCTTTGAGCTATACGGGACAGGAATGGGGGAAGACTTTTTTTGAACACCACTGTTTGATGCAAACAAATTATCTGTTTGTTTGTTTTTCATAACATATGAAGTGCTGTGGTATGCAAACACTGCAAGATCTTACCTAAAGTAGTCCCAGCAGAAAGAATGGCATTATTTTGCAAGGGGTTACCATTGGGCCATTCCACATTCAGCTTATCTGGAAGCCTGAAACAAACACATGTCATTCACCTGAACTGAAAGTCTAATTTTTGAGTCAGAATGAGGAGAAAGATTTGCAAAAAATAAAGCAACCCAGGAAACAGAGCATCTACATCACAAACAAAAAGTGAATATTAGAGAGGAGCAGTTTGTGTAGAAAAAAATGTCTCCCTAACTGCTCACTCACTTCTCAGAGTCACTGTCGATAGTTTTCTTGATGGTTTCATCAGTGGCTGTCTTGTCGATCTTGGAAATGGGAACGATCTTGTTCATGTCCCAAAGTGCTTTGGGCTCCTGGGAAGAGATTTTTCTTAAATCAGTAAACTCAATAAAAGAACAAAGAAAAAAAAAGGGATTTATATAAGTGAATTTACTGAAATAATATGGAAAATTAAACCCCCCCCAACAAAAAACTGATGTTTTAATAGTGATTCAGATGACTGTCAATAGATTTTATTTACTTTTTCGCTGTTGTTTTTTGCCCTTTATAACATAGACACAAAGAAATTTTATCACACAATTTTTTATCACTGATATTATTCTTAAAACCTTTTAATGCGACATTTTCCAGTTTTGGAATTGATGTTCGATCAGTTTCTCAAATCAAAGTTTCATAATTGCCTTCTTACTCGAGACACTTCCACCTGTCCTCCCGTGGCATAGACGTCTCCATCGAAATTTCCATGCAGCAAAAATTGAACCACTTTACCGTACAGAATGGGATTTGTATTGTGCGTCTTCACCTGTATGAGGAAGCATAAAGAGATCAGAATGAATGTAGAAGAGGGAACAATAAGAAATTACATTTAAGTAGACAAAAACCAATAAATGCTCACAAGTTGGCCTGTTTTGTATGTCCTGCCTCCCCACTCGATGGCGGAGAAGACTGCCCACGGATGCTGCATTTTCTTAAGAGACACATCTGTCCGTGTTTTAATCTCATTGAAGCCCACAAACTTGATTTGCTTGTCGAACTTTTCATTACAGTTTCGAAGCCATTGTGTGAACTCCTTCTGGATGTTACCTCTTGACGATTTCTGTTGAAACGGAAAGAAAATGTTTAGCAGAGAAAAGCAGGCAAAAACAAAGACCTGAAAACAGGACATGTTAAATATGTTACCTCGCGGTGTTCTGTTACTAACAGGTAGACAGAATGTATCCAACAGTCACTCATCATTAATACTAATATTGGCGACACACCATATGTCCAGTCATGAGCTGCTTAATTTCATGCATGTGCAACACACACACACACACACACACACACACACACACACACACACACACACACACACACACACAGTGGTTAAAGCAAATAGTGGGACACAGTCTCTCTCTGGCACACACACACGGGTTTAACTTTGTGCTGAACATTAGGGGGGGGGGGAATTTGTTTTAAATGCCAGAGGACCACCAGCATTTTTGCTTGTCAGCTCTCCACTGCTGTATTGCCAGATGGTAAAAATACCACATGGTGATTCTGCTTTTTTATGTATATACATTCAATCATTTACATCACTGTATTGACATCAATAAACTACACCAACAACTATACACATGACCTCATAGAGCTAAACTTTGCCAAGCCAAGTATTTGATGGAGCCTACAGTCTTCAATAATCCATGCCTTGCTTCCTCCTGTTGTCTGCCAACAGCTGAAGAAGGCTGTGAAGTTTTTTGAGTATAGGTGTTCATGGCCTGGATATGTAACTGACTTTTTCATTGTCCTGAGAACCCTGAACATAGCCTTTTTCCAATCTCTAAAGCCTACACTAACAAAGGCAGGGTCACACTTTGTTTTTCAGGGTTTTCCCGTCAGAATGTTATGTAGAAAACAAGTTCCTGTGTGTGTTGTGGCTAACTGTTGACGTCTCAGAAAGTGGTCAATTAAACGTCCTGATTAGGGCTCTTAGTTTCCAAGCATCATTATCCTGAGGTTATAACACAGTTGTTTGCTAATCTTGAGTGATTTGAATAAACTTTGGAACAGTGAAAACACTGCACCCTTTGTAAAGTGGCACTGTAATGCAACCAGGGGAAAGTTGTGAAGCATTTTTGTTGAAACGACAACACACATTTAGCTCGCTTCTGCACTCTGAAATAACTATATATTAAATGATTGTATTGCACATATTAACAACATTTTTGACATTGTTAAATTTTAAAAAACTCTATTAATATATCCTTGGATTCTCACCTGCCCAGTTGCCCGACTGTTGCCCTCACCATATGACTCTCTGTGAGTAAACCACACGAACCAGATACAAATCAGTTCAGTGCTCTGAAAGTGTGTGCTTGCATGCACAGTTATTTTTGTTTTTTTATGCCTGTTACCTGGAAATCTGTGCCTCCTGTGCAGCCTTTCTCTGTGCTTTATCCCCCTCTCTTTGGTCATCTGACCCACTGTCACCTCCTTTCTCTTGCCCAAGTACTACACCTCCTCTGTCGCCTTCTCCTGTCTCTCCTTTTTCACTTGCTGCACCTCCTCTATCACCACCTTCACTCTCCTCTGCACCTCCTCTTTTGCCTCCTCTCTCTCTCTCCTCATCTCTGCTTCCTTTCTTCCCTCTTTGATCACCTGCTCTGCAAACCTCTTGACCCTGATATAAAAAAAGCTCAGTTAATTTTTAAATGGTTTGAGAGAGCTGGTATATATCACATCAGCATGTTCCCTTACCAAAAAGTTGGAAAGCATTTGAAACACCTTTTGCCCTCCTACCAGCACATTAACATAATTTTTCTTTTAATGTTGTTTCAGTGATTCCCACACAAGTTTACTGTAATACATTTAGACCACATTCTTTTTACAGTATTATATAATTATAACATGTACATATACACAACATTCCTCTATTGTTTGACCTGCCTTTCTCTTTCTCTCCTCCCACCTCTACATGTAGCACAATGCTCCCCACCCGACACATGCACACGCACGCGCACACACACACACACACACACACACACACACACACACACACACACACACACACACACACACACACACTAATGTGCTGTTAGGATGGACGTGCTTCATTGTGAGTGACACAAATTGACAGGGGGACCACCATGAGAACATTTGTAATAACAAACTTAGTCTAACACTTTAATCTCCCTCACTCAGCTGAATGTGGACATTTTAAACTAACATAAAAGAAGTGGCTAAAGCTAAAGCTATCCACAGCTCAGAATATGCCAGCAGCCTCGGTATGAGCAAAAGATGAAAGCGCTTGAGAAAAATTATGGAGATGAATGAAAAAGCAAAAAGGGTCCAAATTGTGTTAATATATAAACATACCGATCGTTTGATTTGTCGTATAAATCTGTTACACTTGCTTTTGTGTGTCGACATACAGTATGTCAGGTAAAGGTTCGGGTACAGCAGCTCATGCACATTTTTATTAATCACAGCACTTTATTTTAAGTTGTTTAGGTGAGAGAAGATCATCTAATGTTGAGTATTTTATAAATGCAACAACTCTGACCTTTGACCTATGTTAATATCTCTATTATACCAAAGCAAAACACTAGACAACAATTAACACTGGAGTGCTTAAAGGTAGCTTCAGTGCACAACACACTTTATTAAACACTGGAATATTACATAGGTTAGCACTAAAAGATCTTTAATTCTAGACAACATATATATATATTAGAATTAAGGTTTGGATATCAACCTAAGCTGAATATTATGTGTGTATGATGTGCGCCGTTGTATCCCAGGTTTTGTCATGTTTAAAAAGTGTTCTTTTGAACTGGAGAGGATGTCAGCTGGATTTTATATATTTTATATACGGTAATAGACCATCAAAGTAGCAGCCCTTGGTTTACTACCGGACACTCTCCATCAGTTGTTCTATATCCAGAGAAGCCGTTTGGATAAGCCATAAAAAATCCACAAAAAGTCCTGTCTTCATTTCAAGCCCTACCAGGACCCTAGATAACTGAGAACCTACACAGTCTTCAGGTCAGAGAACATGCTGAAGATAGTAAACACTGATAAAAATATGGGATTTTATAAACACCTGCCAGAATTAAGAACAGTGATGGGAAATGTTGTTAAACCTGAAAGCAGGTCACAGCTGGGTCAGCGTAATAAAAATAAGACCACATAGTCTCCGCCTGAGTGCATGTGCCGTAGGCAATTCCATACATTGGAAGTACTCATTCTGTAGCTCAGGATGTGATCTGCTATAAATGAGGACAAGACATTGTATGCTTCAGTCCTACTTTGTAAACTGCTCTGTACAAAATGAACAAGGTGGTTTTAATGTTGAGGCTGACTGATAAAGTAACCGTAGAACTCTTCTCTTCCTGTTAACAATTCTCATAATAAATCAGATCCATTTCAATCCTTTATCAATCATAATATATATCCGCTCAAGGGACTGAATGTGGTGCTGGAGTTCTGATTGTGAAAGAGCCAGTGAGAAATGGAGACGGTCACCTGTCCGTTCAGAACCAGTGAGAAGATAGTTTGATTGTTCTTCAGTTTCAGCTCAAGGTCCATGAAGGTCATCTTGTTTGTGGTGACCTGGAAATTGTCATCAGTGAAAAGCACTCCTGAAAGCCGACGGTAACACTCCGGGGGTATATCTGCTGTTGTTCTGCTGTTATTTTTACGAGAACACCAGTCAAACCTGTAACAAATGGAGCAAGACACAAGAAGGAAAGGATATTAAAGTAATTTTTTACCACTATAGAATATGACAAATACAATGTGAGTGGCAAGGGGAAAAGGTTAACCTAGCTCTCTCTCATTTTTTGGAAGCACAGTTTAAAGCGATGCTGACAGCGCTGTCAGTCTGAACTCTCAGAAAAGTCTAGGGTTATTCTGTTTGTTCAAAGATTCAGTTCCGTTTAGTAATATCAGGTTAATAACATGAAGCATGCTGCTAGCAAAATATTCTCTGTTAGCTGAAAGTCAGTTTTAAATACAATCTTTTATTTTCTGACCTGTTATACATCTTTACACATATTCAGCTCTATACCTAAATGAATTTTTTTTTTAACTCGGTCCACTTAGTGAGAGGTCATCTTTCAACATAGGTGTAGCCAGTCAATGTTAGTGATAACCATAATATGCCATCAGTAAAACTCAATCAAGTCTGAGAATATTATAACAACACATGAATAGCAGATTATGTGCTATCTGTTAAATACACAATCACCAACACAGCAATTCAAACCGCGGAAATTCAAAAGAAAAATAATCAATAAAGGCAAATCCTTCCCTCAAAAACAGGGCAAGTCTGCGGGGGTCTTAAGGGCCCATTATGTTCAAAGCATTGAATGTATGGCGTGCAAACAGTGACATCACAGAGCCGTCATCATCTAAAACACTGAATGACAGGTACTGCCACGCAGAGAAAACCTCCATATCAGTTGCTTTTGTTTTCTTCCAAAAGTCTCATCTTTTTGAGCTGTTGCATCTCTTTAATCTGTATAGTTTGGGAATATCTGAGCTTCTGCACTGACATATCACTGAAACAGTGGTAAAAACAAACAAAAGCATACATGTGTGTTTTCAACCCGGCCACACCGTTTGCACCAATTGTGTAAAGTTACGAAAAAACTGAACGTGAAGTGAAGTGAACGACTAGCCACAGAAAAAAGTTGCATCACTTTTGGCATTCGTGAAGACTGCAAAGGTCGATATGATAAAAGATTACAGGCTTTGTTTCCCCATTTTTCCACTGACACTATCCACAGATAGGTTCCTATGTGGAGTTAAACCGTATCCAACATCACAGCATGACAGGGACCTATATATGATAGTGGAATCAATTTTCTCTGCTGACTCCTAGCCGTTATGTTAAACTCTGAAGTGAAAAGTAACTAAAGGTAAAGCCTACTATTTTAGACTAAAATGGGACATTAGTTTTTGTGAATATAAGTATGAAATGAGTGTAATTACTCAGCCACTTTGGTGCCAGGTATGAGCCGTCCATTCCAGAAACACTCAAAGATCTTCCTTTCTTCCTGAGTCACGAGTCCAGGCTCATTTTCTAAATTGTCATTTTCAGAAGACGCTGCTAAAGAAAATTACCCCCCAAAAAACAACATAAACAAAAGCAACGAAAAAAACAAACAAACAAAAAAACACAACTTCAAAATATGTCAAACTATAAAATCCATGAATGTATTAAATATGTTAACAGTATGAATACCATTTGCAGAACATGTATCTTTGGGATCTTTAGGATCTTTAGGATCTTCAGGATCTTCAGGATATTTAGGATAAGTCTCCCTATCATAGAGGAATGGATGATAACGCAGCACTCCCTCCACTGTGCCACCACCCGGTCCAGAGGAGGCCTTGAACTCAAAGGTGTCCGCAGCAGAGTTAATGTACAAAGTTTGCATGTCATCGTCAACTTCCCTCAGGTTCAGCACACGGGGACATTTGTTTGGTTTTTCGCGTAAAGTGATCTGTAAACGAGTAAAATGGTAAAGTTAGCCAAAACATACAAAAATTTAAATAACATACAGTATTTTGTAAAAGTCTACATTTATCTGAAGCCTCACCTGAATGTCAATCGTAGGTTGTTGAGCTGTCTTTTTAGAGCCTTGTTTCAGGTCATTTCCATTGACTCCATGAATGTAATAGTGATATATGTGTCTGAAAGTAGGACAAATGCAGTTAACAGAGTTTAATCCAAAAGCAGTTTGGAAATGATTGTGTCAGGGCAGCCTTCAATTGTTAAAAGGTGAATTTCTTAAAACGGGAATATTGCAAGATAAAAAGGATGAAACAAAAGGAGGAATAAAATAAAATAAATTAAAAAACAGAAAAAGAATGCAATTAAAACAACAAAAAATTGGAGGTGTAAAAATAAAAAATATCACATGTACATAAGTATTCCCAGCCTTTGCCATAACACTCAAAATTGAGCTCAGGCGCATCCTGTTTCCACTGATCATCTATCAGATGTTTCTGCAGCTTGAGTGGAGTCCACCTGTGGTAAATTCAGTTGACTGGACATGATTTGGAAAGGCACACACAAGTCTATATAAGGTCCCATACTTGACAGTGTATCTCAGAGGACCAACCAAACCACAAAGCACAAGGAATTGTCTGCAGACCTCCAAGGCAGGTTGAGGCACCGATCTGTTTCATCAGACCGATGAAACAAAGACTGAACTCTTTGGCCTTCAATGCCAAGCGTCATGTCAGGAGGAAACCAGACATTACTTATTGCCCAGTCAATGCCATCCCTACAGAAAAGTATGGTGGTGGCAGCATCATGCTGTGGGGATGTTTTTTGGCAGCAGGAGCTGGAAGACTAGTCAGGGTTTGCGAATGTTGGTGAATTCTCAGTGAATGTCTTTCAGTGTCAGAGATCAGATTTAAACCCAAATGAACATGTCTGGGAAGATCTGAAAATGTCTGTGCAGCAACGTTCCCTATCCAACCTGCAAAGAAGAATGGGACAGACTGTCCCAAAATATCTGTGACATGGTTGTACCATCACACTCAAAAAGACTTGAGGCTGTAATTGCTGCCAAACGTGCTTCAGCATAATATTGAGCAAAGGCTGTGGATACTTATGTACATTTCCAAGAATTTAAAACATTTTTCTCACTTTTTTTTTTTTTTACTTTGTCAAAAAGTGGAACAAGTGAAGTGTTACGAAAACTTTCCGGATGCACCGTCTTTAAGATATGATGTGGATGAGTGAGCTCACGCTAGATGTCTGGTCCATGCATCAAAATTCTGTTTCAGGAAGGAGATATGCTTTTCCTTGAGTCCTGTAATAACTACGGCCGTGAAGCTTTCCTTCCCACGTTCCTCATCGATGATGGTACGAAGGAAGCGCTCATCTTCACTCACGTGTGAAAAGTCGCCAGGCTGTAGCGGGAAGATTAAACATCACTCAGAGATGGTGTTGACGCAGGGAGAGAGCACACCACAATCCAAAAATCATCAAAATCTTTAGCACATCTTTTAACAACATCTTTAAGTAGACTCACCTTCCTGTTTAGGATGGTGGTGCTATAAATATCCTCTTTGTTCTTTTCCTTTCTTTCAAATTCTTCTTCTGATAGAACCAACTCATGAACATCTGGTAACCCCACTGGCTTGCTAATCATCTAGTAATTTATGAAACAAAACAAACATATGTACTTAATTGACAAAATACCAAGAAATGCCCATCTAAAAACCACACATCTAATTTTCAAACTCAGTCCGCAATAAAGGAAACAAAGTTAAGTTACATTTATTATATTTTATAATTTGGGTTTTAGATATTCTATGAAGTGTTTCACTGAGTTTCCACACAGACTTACTCTGACTACATTTCCAAAGTGGAAAACAGCTTGTTTTCCTCCAACTCCAAAGTACGATATATCACTATTAAGACTTCGAGGTACAGGATCAGGGCGGACGTAGTCTTCTTCTCTTCTGTAGAAAAGAGAAATATAAATGCATGGCTTAATTTGTGCCTTTTTTAAATTAAGATAGATGTTCAGAAGAAGAAAAAACAAAAATGCTAAATGATTTAAATACTAGGTTTAATTCAAAAGAGGCGAATGCATCCCCACCATTTCACATTTCTTTTCTTTTAGCAGCACGTGAAATGTTTTCATATTCTTGCCTCAGACAGGATTTCAGTTGGCCTCCTTTATGATATTTTTGGTTTGTGGTGAGCCAAAGGTTCACCACAAACCAAAGTGGTCTGCATCAGAGGCCCCTTAAGCACCCAGACTCTACTACAGAGGCATGTTGGTGTAATATGGGCAGAATGTGGTTTGTGCTTGTTTTTAAGCAAAACTTCGGTAAGAAAGCCATCTGCTGGATTTTGCCCATGTTGCTCCCAAACTTCAAAATGTCATTCAGCATCAAGGGTGCCTTCACAGATTTTGAGGTGATAAGAAGCTGGAGTCCAGAGGACACAGCGTTCAAGATTTCCACATTTAAATTTTTGATAAATCAGATTGCAGGACGGTTTTCCACTTCACTACTCCACTCTTAAATGAGCTCATGCCACAAGAAGCCAGCAGCATTTCTGGATTTATACTCTTTTTACTATTTTCAATTAAACACGAGATTTATGTGATTTGCAAACTTCATTCTACTTTTATGTATTTGTTTTGGGGGTTTTTTTTTTGTTTTTTTAAACAGTGTCCCAACTTTTGGAACTACTTTTGAATAAAGAGCTGGAAAGCACCACACTACTGTAATTTTGGAATTTAAAATAAAACAAACCAACCTTGCAAAACTGCCGGTTTCTTTTGTAAATTTGGAGTGTCTGTAAACTGCCCATTTATTGAGCTGCTTTGTAGTCATGCCACGTCCATTGTCCAGGACAATGACAGCAGGTTTCCCAAGACTTTCATCAAACTGCTGTTAAACAGATACAAATACTGAGTTAGCGCTCCTCTGTATATGTGACATTAATCCAGTATTCAATAATCATGTATTTGCAGTTTCAGAACCAACCATCCTTATCTCTATTATCCTCGTTCCTGTGTTTTTAGCTGTGGCTGAAAGAGAGTTGTCGATGAGCTCGGCAAGTGGATAGGCTGGAGGAGAAGAAAAGGAAAAAAAAAAAAAAAAAAGATAAGCAGCGAGAAACAAACAGATCGCAAAAGGCTAATCTGTGATCATCCCAAGTACACGACCATGATCGTTTTAGCACTTACCTAATGACTCCTTGTTCTCACTAGCATAGTACTCATAAGTGCCACCCTTTATCAGCGTATCATAGTGGGGCGTAAACGATATGTTTTCCACCGTTGCCGTAGGCAGAACCTGGTGCTCGTCTTGCAACAAGTAAAGGGTGCTACCATCCTGGAGTTCCTCTAGAATAATTAAAAATTATTCAGTGGAATTCCATTAGAAGAAAAGCAGGTTCATCTTGATATTTCACTTAAGCTCAAAACACTCATCAATATCTGATAGATTTACTTACTAAATCTGTCAAAATCGAGAACAATTCTGTCAGTCGTTGCCACCACAAATGTCTCAAATGAAGGGATTCCAAATACCTGTAACAGTAAAGATGTAGTAATGGTTAGTGAGTCGTTTTAGACATAGATTTTATTAAATCCAACGCTGGAGAAACTCATTTGTTACAGCAACACAAGGGACAGGGGAAAAAAAAGAAGTAGAGATATATTAGAAAAATACAAATTGAAATAAAAACTATGTACAGTAAAAAAAAACAACCAAAAAAAAAAAAAAAAAAAAAAAAATCGGTCAATCCTTCAAGCTTGGGTCCTCTATCAGAGGCCTGGGAGCTTGAGGGTCCTGCGCAAGTATCTTAGCTATTCCTAGGACTGCGCTCTTCTGGAAAGAGATCTCCGCTGTTGTTCTCGGGATCTGCTAGAGCCACTCGCCTAGCTTGGAAGTCACTGCACCTAGTGCTCCGATTACCACTGGGACCACCGCCACCTTCACCCTCCACATCTTCTCGAGCTCTTCTCTGAGCCCTTGGTATTTCTCGAGCTTGTCGTGTTCCTTCTTCCTGATGTTGCTGTCATTCGGAACCGCTACATCGATACTACGTAGGTGTTGATGGCCCGGATCTTGTTCTTACCATTCAGCTGACCCCTCAGGATTTGCCTGACCCTCTGCAGGTACTTGGTGGTTGCAGCTTTCCTAGCGGCCTCTTCATGGTTCCCATTCGCCTGCGGGATCCCCAGGTACTTGTAACTGTCCTCTATGTCTGCAATGTTGCCTTCTGGTAGTTCAATCCCCTCAGTTCTGACTACCTTCCCTCTCTTTGTTACCATCCGACTACACTTCTCCAGCCCGAACGACATTCCGATGTCACTGCTGTATATCCTGGTAGTGTGGATCAGTGAATCGATGTCTCGTTCACTCTTGGCATACAGCTTGATGTCATCCGTGTACAGGAGGTGGCTGACAACTGCTCCATTCCATAGTCGGTATCCGTAGCCAGTCTTGTCAATTATCTCACTGAGGGGGTTCAGGCCTATGCACAACAGCAGTGGGGACAGAGCATCTCCTTAGTAGATCCCGCACTTGATGGTGACTTGTGCTATGGGCTTGAGGTTGGCCTCCAGTGTTGACCGCCACATCCCCATTGAGTTCCTGATGAAGGCTCTCAGGGTCCTGTTGATCTTATATAGTTCTAGGCATTCCAGGATCCAGGTGTGGGGCATCGAGTCATAGGGTTTCTTGCAATCAATCCAGGCAGTGCACAGGTTGGTCAGTCTGGTCCTGCAGTCTCGGCTGACTGCTTGGTCTGCCAGTAGCTGGTGTTTTGCGCCTCTGGTATTCTTGCCCATCCCTTTCTGTGGCCCGCTCATGTATTGACCCATGTGCCTGTTCATCTTAGCCGCTATGATACCTGACAGGAGCTTCCACGTGGTGCTGAGGCAGGTTATTGTATTGTTCTGCCTCCAGCCTTGGTGGTGCTGTTCTCATATTGTTCCCCTGCCACTGAGAGTACACCTTGGCTGGTTCCGTGGAGAACAGCTGGTTTATTCTCTTGCCTTCTATCTCTCTGGTGTACCTCCTCAAGCGGCTGGCCAAGGCTGTGAGTCGTTGCTTGGCAGTTTCCAAGGTCTCAGGTATGGACAGCTTCCTGTACTTCTTAGGCACCTTCCTCATCGCGCCTTTCAGCAACTCCGATAGTTGGCTAACTTCCCTCCGTGCTACCTTGATCTTAGCCTCTAGCCTCCTTCTCCATGGAGAATACTGCCCCTTGTGGCTGTTCAACTTGTAGCCAAGCATCTCACTGATCACTGCTGCCGTATTGTAGATCAGCTTGTTAGTGTCGGTAATCGTGGTTGTAGGTATTGTCCGTAGTGCTGCATTAACATCATCTAGCAGACCTTCTGAGGGTACTTCACGTAATCTTGGTAACCGGCTACAGGGGGTCCAGGTTTCAAGTTTGGCCATGATCCTATCTTTCAGGTCACTTCATCATCATTAATCATTATGCTGGGTAAACCATGTCAAGGATGAAGGATCAAGGATCAAGGAAGCTTTATTGTTATTCGCATCACATGTTTACATGAGGTGGAATGAAATTATGTGCACATGGTCCCGGTTATCCATAGAAGTGAAAAGAAACAAAATAACAAAGAAACACAAAAAAACCCCCAGAAATAACAAATAACAAGTAATAAAATAATATAATATAAATAGAGTGCAACAACCTGAGTACCAGTATGGAGTATAGATATAGAAATATAGGTATAAATATTTTAGCAGCAAGAGGCCATGATGACTAGCATTGATAAAGTGACGGTGTCAGTAAAGTATCGGTAGTATAACAGTTCTTGTCTGTTTATGCATTGAGAAGTTTCACAGCTTCTGGAACGACGCTGTTTCTCAGTCTGGTAGTTTTGCATTTAATGCTCCTCAGCCTCCTGCCTGAGAGGAGAGCAGCAAAGAATGAGTGTGCTGGATGAGTTTGGTCCTTCGTGATATAGGTAGCCCTCTTCCTGCATGTGGATGTCAACACCTCACTTACAATCATACCTAAGAAAACACTGGACAAGCCTCTGTTGCATCTCAAATATGTAATGCCTCACTCATTACCAATGAATACTGACCTATCACGGATGCATATCTATCTAATATCCAAAAATGTATTATTAAAAATGAAAATCAATTCAGATAAAGATTCTTGGCATAAATTCGCCAGCACAGTGGCACAGACTGCACCGCTTACAGCTAGGGATGGGTACCGGTATCCGGTGCCATAACATAAATGGTAGTAACCAGACCGAAAAGCAGCGCACATTTCGGTGCTTCATTTCGGTGCTTTTTTTCCCTGAAATGTCACACACTTTGGATTCCAGCCAATCATTTTACCTTTGCAAGCATAGTAGGCGGGCCCAGGTACGTATGTTCTTTTAGAGCAGAGCTACAGATTAAAAATACCCAAGGCGAAGCGGTCAAAGTCTGGCTGTACTTCACAGCAAAAGATGCAAACTCAGCAGCCTGCAACAAGTGTTTTAAGGTGATACTGTGCAAAGGAGGTAACTCCTCGAGTCTGATGAAACATCTGGCGACGTATAGCATTTTGTTAAAAGCCGAGAAATGCGCCGTATTTGATAGCTTGCTGCGAGACCTCACACCGAGCACATCTACTGCGGGTGGGTTGCCTGTTATCGGACCCAGAGTTATCCCAACATCCCCCAAAAACCCGAAGCCTGCCAGTGTAGCAGAAATGATGACGGATGATGATGCAGCAGCAGCCGTTCTTCTCTGTGTGAGTAGCTTAATGTTGTCCGTGTGTGATTTACGTTGAGTAGGCTAACCACGTTATTACATTAATGCATGTAAGGGGAACTAGCAAACAGGCATCATAGTTACATGAGGCTGTCTTCTTGTTTGATGGCAGATACTCCCTTCACCCTGGCCAAAAAAGCTAAAATGACCAAAGAAAAAGTGGAAAACAGCTAAACATGAGAGGTTTTTGGACAAAGTTTGTGTTTTCCATTGATTAAGCACTGCTTCCAGCCAAGAGTGATGCCATAAATCCCCTATAGCTGCAGAAAAGGCTAACATTGTTATCTTTTTACAAAAAAACAGCTGAACATGAGAGGTTTTTGGACCAATTTTGTGTTCTCCATTCTTTAAGCACCGGTTCGAGCACCGTTTAAGCACCGGCACCGTTTCAAAAGTACCGGTTTGGTACTGGTATCGGATAAAACCTAAACGATACCCATCCCTACTTACAGCACTCTCAGTAGTGTCTGCCAGTAATACTAACATCCAAATAAGTTTGCAAACATGTTGCAGATGTGTTTGTTACTGAAACAAAGGGCTCCTATGAACATAACTCTTACTTACTGTATATAATTTTCATAGTTTTTCCTGGTTTAAAATTGACAGCTGATAATGAAAATTAAAAAGTAAAGAAGCACCCTTCAATCATGTTCAAACATGTTTACATTGCGTAATTTGCTTTCCACCAGAGGGCACTTTAGCTTCCCTTTCGTTTATTTGGAAAACAAAACAAAACAGCAGAATACACACTGACACACTGGAATATCGGATTTTTAGATCACCAGTATTGGTATCAGTGTGAAATATCAGTGGGGATCTAGTTAAAAGTCTTTGAAAATCAGAGTTCTCATGTCCCTTTGGAGGAAGGCCAAACCCCCTGTGGCAGGTACCAAAATCAGTTTCTATTTCGGTTTTCTACATACAGAATATGAACCACTGCACCAATAACAGATGTTCTTTGGCTACCTCCTAAAATCTGACACTAATATCATCTACAAAGAACAGTTCTGCTTCTGCACAACATTACACAGAGAAGTGTTTCTATTATTCTAGCCTGCAGTCTTAATTCTGCGGACAGAATAACAGAACTACCTTGCAGGACACTTGCACTCCAGTTCTAAAGCATCATAAATCGGGTCATTTTGTGGCTGTTTACACGCTCTACAGGTATGTTGTATGTGTTTACACGCTTTGTTTCAGCAATGAATTCCACAGGAGAGGATCTTTTTACAGCTAAATTATAACGGTCTCGTCTTTATGATGGACAAACCGGTGACAATGTTTCCAAATCCATCTTTTTACCGACATTAATTCCTTCATATGCATACACCTATGATAAGATGGTGCTGGCTGATACACTGGCAGTAGGCCAACCAATCATTTGGGCTCTAAGTGCCATGAAAATGTATGTAAGAACTTTCTGACCTCGCCCTTATAGCTTGACCTCAAATCAAGGTAGCAGACATTACCTTGTGCAGAGCTTGGAGAAAGTCGTTGAAGTCCCAACCAGCAATTTCAAACGGCTTGCAGGTTTTCGCCTCCGTTTCTAAGCGGAGGTCGTAAACACGGATTTTCTTCTCTCCCTGCTGCAAGGAAGCTGCTGCAGACCGACGCTGGGAGGCAGAAGTCAGCATCGTCGCCGCTTCGCCTTTTCACGTTACTCTGAAATGAACGGTCGTCCTCGTCCAGACTGGAGTGAGAGACTCACATCCGCGTTGTCTGGTCTGGTATTAAAAGTATGTGTAGTTTCCGCGGGACTCGTTCCTCTCACTCCTCTGCTCTGCCCTTCGTGTAGCGATTTCATCCGTAAAGCGCTGGTGTTTCTACGGATCGTCATATGGGACAGAAAACTTGCGTCATCCACTTCCGCGATGATCTACGTTGGTTAACGACTGAGTTTTGCCGCGCAAGTTTCGGTTTTATTTTCAAAGAAATAGGCTCGTTTGCGCTTACGTGTCCGGTTGCTCTCAAGCACGAGCTTAAATCCCGTCTGGTTTCAAACAACACCCCCTTTAATTATGTCCGTGGTGCTCCACGGAAGCCTCGGCTGGGTTTTGGATTCATGCTCGCTTATCGATCGGGGATATTCGCCGTGCATACGATGGAGAGAGAATCAGAAGTCAGCTCTGAAGTGTAGTTTCAAAAGGCAGTGCTTCCAGGTTTTTAAGAGCTACTATAACGAGAATAACAGAGCAGATGTGGATGCAGGGAACACGGAGGTCCTGAAAAAAACATGCAAACCCTCAAAGGTAAATGCTGCTGCATTTTCTCAAGTGATGCATGAAAGTGCAAGTTTTTTTCATATTCCCACATGAATCAAATCAAAATTTCTAGAATATGTATGTGTTTGGGGGAATAAATCGTTCATATATATTCCTAGAAGGCAGTTTTGCACATTTTTATGACGTAAAAAGATAGAATTGCCTTTATAACGACGAGGAGTATACACCTTTTAATGAAACATGAAATATCTGTTGATATAGTGCATAAGGCATGAGGGAAAGCATAAATATTTAAATTTTAATGTTATTTATTTATTTATTGTTGTTGTGGTTGTTGTTTTACTAAAAGGTTAGTGACACTTTACACTTTACTTTACTTTACACTTTACTGTTATATATATTACTAAATAAGTAATAAATAATATTTACTTGTTATAATTGTCAGGGACTTCTGGTTTTTGCGGTAGTAAGAGTCCCACTTTGTGCCAAAACCAACAACAACCAAGACTGATGGATGTGAAAGTTTAGTTACCCATGCGCCTGGAGTAACCCCGACTGCATTATGTCATCTTCTGACTACTATATCTGCACTTCCACCACAGCACATAGAAAAGGGAATGAATGGGCCCCATTGTACGATTTAGAAGTTTTGAAGAAGTCAATTAACGCACACACACATATAGACAGGACACATATTCTTGTTTTTGCCATTTTCAGGGCCCACTACTTGTTTTGCTTTTCTAACGGCTTTTAAGACCACCTTTTCAGACACATTCAGATATGTCTTGTTTTTGCCATCTATTGGGACACGCCTGGTTTAATACTTATGGAGTCCAATTGCACTCTGTCACATAGCCTCAAGACAGACCACATGGAGATAAAATATAACAATGTATTCTAATGTGGTTTGATAGGCTAATGAAACACAGTAATGTGATATTAGCATATTAGCAGGGGAGACATAATCCCCTATGTCCCCCTTAAACCTGTGGTGATCAGCTGGCTCTTATTTTCACTCCAATTTCCAAAAGTTGATTCTGTTCATCTGAACGTAGCGTTTTCAGTGGGAGAAATGTTTCATCACTCATCCAGGTGACTTCTTCAGTCTCAGCTGACTGATCAGTGGTTGTTGATCAATGGTCATCAGAATTTTCATAATTAAGATTAAGGAACTCACCTTCCAGGCCATTGTTCCTTCGGTGGGCTGGTTTCAGTCATTATGCAAATGTACTGTTTATACGATTGGGGAAACCTGCAGTCAGCTGAGACTGAAGAAGTCACTTGGATGAGTGACGAAACGTTTCTCCCACTGAAAATGCTACATCCAGATGAACAGAATCAACTTTTGGAGATTTACTTACCTGGATGATTGAGAATGCATCAAGACATTTTCACTACAATCTTCATCAGATCCTAAAGGAGGTGCGCCCACAGGAGGGCCTGATGCAAGCTACAGAATCTCCAAAACTAGAACAACCACATGCAAACTTTCTGTGTCTGGTGCTTTCCAGGTTTTCTGTCTCTTGAAGACCTGGCTCACATCTTCAGGTGGGCATAGTAGAGTCGTGATGGGGGTATTTTAGGGTGCGGGGTATGAATGTATCCCTCAAATCTGCAGTACAAAGCTTGTCATCCAGGTCTTTGTCTCAGTTGCAGGTATGGTCTCCTGTAGTTCGTGATGTCTTGTCTATCTTCTGCTCCCCAAGATACTTAAACTCCTTCACTTGGGGCAGCAATTCCTCCCTAACCCAGAAATTGAATTCCCCCTTTTTTCATTTAATGCTCACTTGATGCTACCTCAGTTGTGTCTGTTTGTATAGCTACTTGCCTATTGAGAGCCTGCAGAGAGGACTTTTCAGCCTACACGAACATCATTGCGTGTTGAAGAAGGAGGAAACAAATCTAAAGAAAGTAGAAAGGTGTTCCTGAGGTCACCAAACTGATGGAAATTCTGTCCATAAAAGTTATGAATAGAATTACTGACTCATATCTGAATTGCCACTGGCAATGCAAACAAAGCTCTTACTATGGTTATACAGGTTGTACAAATAGTCTGTAACAGCATGACAGTCACCTCTACCAGGGGCTCCAAGAAGCCCGATGCAATGTAATTCAACACATAAGCACAAGCCATACCTGCAATACCAAAAGGCACTTGACAATAAGCACTTTTAAGACCAAAAAGATACTCAGCTGTCAAACAGTTTGCCTACAGCACCTGTAGCATGTTGACATTCACCTGGCAGGATCATCTGCTGCAGGGATTACTATTTTTTTTGCAGGATAGCTCTGCAGATAACATCTCACTGGTTCTCTTCCACAGTTTCCTCTTTAACAGGGTAGATTTCCCACTCAGCCCACATTCAGTGGCATCTGGCATCTTTGTGAGAGACATATAAGGTTTCTTGATCATTTCTTATTTCATTCTATCTTATATTATATATCCTCCATTCAACAGCCAGCTCCTATTGAAAGCTTTTTCACTCTTCACTTTAAGAAGGAGGTTGAGTGTGGCATGTGTCACATGACATAAGTACTAGTTTTATGTCATGTACTAGTACTGACATCAGTTTTGTCAGTGGTCATTATGTCAGGCTCTGAGGACATTCCTGTTCACACCCAACAAACCTACCTGGTTGTGCCAAAAGGTTGGTTTCTATTGTCGTGATCGTGTTTTCTGTTATGTGGGACATAAAATACTGATGTGTTGTAAAAGTTAATAAGGAACTCTCTTAACCATAGTGAACTTAAAGCTCAGGAGTTGCTAATACATTAATGCATTTTCACGTTGTTCTTATCAAGCAGTCCAGTAACATGCAACAGTGAGCAAGCAAGTAAACCAAGGATCCTGACACTGAAGCAGAAAAATACATTTAAAAAGTAGCATTTTATACCTGCTACTTTTATGGTGACTTACAATAATGAAGAATCCAGACTGATTGGATATATTTTAACTCACATAAAATCTGCAAACAGACTTGCACAAAGTTATTCTGCTTATTTCAGCACCACTGATATTTGTTTAAATATTAAAATGACAGACATGTAAAACTTAACTCTGTCAGCTCAGTTTAATGCCAGATCAGTAGAATTTACTTTAGAGTTTGACACAGTGGATTACAGTGGTGCTACTGCTTGCTTGGTTGGAGCTGTAAAGAACAATACCATGATCATTTTGCTCTTTGTTGTACTTACTCTTTATCACTTCATCAATTTGACTTACAGAAAAGGAAACGAAAACACCATGAACTCAACCAAGGGGAAATTGATTCACTGGTCTTTCACGAGAAGGTAGGCTGATACTTATTCTGAGCCTGAACTACAAATAAGATATAATCTGTCATCTGTCAATAGATTTGTTCTTGCAGGGACTGTATTGCCCCACTGAAGTTAAAGCATCACAAAGAGAAAAAATGATTGGGGATAATCAGAGTCACAAGAAGTCTATGGAAAAAGTGGTCAAAGTGTAAACTTACGTGTCAAACTGACTGATACAGTTATCCACAGAATCGTCCTGTTTGAGCCAATGTAATAGATCACACTTTTATTCATATAAGTCGATTATTAGCAGTATGATTGTTGTTAATTTATTCATTAATGCTTCTTTTAAATATCTGATTTATATATGGCTTAGTGTTATTTGTTTTTTATCTACACAATAATACACCATCCATAACAAACATAACAATGAAACAGACCTTTTTATTGTAATGTGTTATGATTTATAACTCAAAACATGACATCACAATGTCACTTTGTGATAAAGTAAACGTTATTTATACTTGTATTATAGTTTTCATTTTAAAATAAGTCATTTTAGTTAAAAGTCATATTGTTAGAGAATTTCAATACGCCAGTGCACAGATATGGGCTGAAGAGCACTACATGGACAAAGTGTTGAAGCTCTTTGTCCACATATTTCGTGCTGATGTTAATGCCAGAGGAGGTTTGGAACTAGCAGTTATTCAGTCCGCAGAGTGTTGGCAACTTTTATGCACTATGATCCTCAGCACTACGCAACCTCACTATGTAACTTTATGTGGTCTTCCACTCTGTGGCTGAGTTGCTGTGATTGCTAAAAGCTTCCACTTTGCTTCCACTTATAATCGATTGTGGAATATCTAGGAGGAAAGACATTTCACAAGCTGACCTATTGCAACAGTTACATCCAATTACATCAGCATGCCCAAATTCAGGGAGCTCTTTAGGACGACCCCTCCTTTTACAAATGTTTTTAAAGGCAGACTAAAGGTGCTTCATTTGATCCATCTATGGTGATGGGACTGAGAACAACTAAATTGAAAGATTAAGAAGTATGCACTTTTGTAAGATGTCCATTTTTGAGGCATTATAAAATAATTAAAAGACAACATCTCTACAACTGCTGCATTGACTTTTATCTCCAACACTTTCAATCAGTGGAGCTTTGTTTCAAGTTATTGTGCATTCATCCAAGTTTAAAATATTAGAGGTAAGAAGCTGGTTTAGTATTCAGACTAAATAATCTCTGTTATGTGCCATGACGCAGATAAAGTCTGTTATTCTGGAGGGAACCAAATACTTGGTGGATTCTGCACAACCGCTCGGCTATCTGAATGGACAGACAAACGTGGACAAAGAGCCTCTTCCTTCACAGGAGTGCAACCTCGCTGCTCTTTGTGAAATGGCTAAAGATCTCCCTCTGGTGGAGGATGAGGAGCAGGAACGGGGCGCTCAGTTACTTGTTGGCGAGGATGGCTGTACGTCTCACGTCGACTTGTTCTCTCAGGTGACAGAGAACAAGGCGGACTGGGCTACCGTGGTTACGGTGATGGGAGAGGAGTATGTAATACCCCCCCACACGGCTTTCCTGCTGTCTGATTTCACGAGGATACAACCATTAGTCCACTGTGAGTAAAACACTGGGAGCAGTGCATGTGAACTAGAAAGAAATGTTAACTGAAACAAAGGTTATTAAAAAGTTTTTTTTAAAGCCTTACAATTCTGTGTGCTTGTGATACCATTATTTGAAAGGCCAAAGTTTATCTTTGTGTGAGGCAAAAACACGGGGACTCTTCCCTGAACTTAAGTGTTGTAAATAACTGTGGTATGGCTCAGTGTAATTTCTCATCGTCTCAAGAGAGATCTTGTTTGTTGTTTCACAGCCTGACATTCTTTGCTTGTTTCTCACACAGACGGAACAAGGTTCGACCTAATCGTTATGGATCCACCATGGGAAAACAAGTCTGTGAAAAGAAGTCGCAGGTAATTCAGTATTCAAGTACTTTTGGAGGACTGAAGCAAAAGAGGATAAAACTTTATAGATTTCTGGGTATGAAATTTACATGTTACAAGAGCATATAAAGCAGGGTGAATAAGAAGAACAAATAAGAGAGCTTCTAAGAAAAGAAACTGATAAAGTCCAGTGGTTTATAGTTATGTTTGCACATGTCCCCGTACTGTAAAATATTATGGTGTTACCATGGATATTAATCAAAGAGATATTTTCATCCCAGTCTGTTTTATGTAAAGGATTTTGAGGCCTCAAGAGCTCAAAGCATTCAGTGTCCTCTAAGAAAAAAGCTGCCTAAAGCCATAACGTAAGGAAATATCAGCATTATAAGAATTAATAATCACGGCAACATGAGATGCCTAATGCATAACAAATGTCCTGACAATCCAGCTAATCCTTTTTATACATTTCTATCAAAATTACTCACAGTGATTATAAAGAAGAAGTCATTCAATCACTAGAGTCAGAAAAATGTATCATCTGTGAACCAAAACTGTTTGTGCATACAGCAAATGTGAAGCTTTCTCACTAAATTTGCAAAAAACATGACCTGAAAAGTTCACATAACTCATTAAACTTGTAAAGGTTAATCACTCTGAATCTTCAGATTTCAGCCTGATGGTGGCACCAGACAAAAACTGGTTGAAGAAGCGAAAATGGCTAGAAAATAAAGAAAAGTAATGGGCATTGTATTTAGAATAGAATAGAATAAACCTTTATTATCCCACAGTTGAGAAATTTACACTGACTATATCAATTTTCTCACTGAAGATACGGCTCGTTGCCCTCATCCCAGCTAAAGCGGCTCCCTATTCCCCTGCTGGCATCTCCAAACTGTTTAGTGGTGACCTGGGTGACAAACCGGCCAAGCCACCTGCGTTTTGTCCGTGATGAGCTGTATCCACATTGGGGCGTAGAAGTTGTGGCTGAATGGTTCTGGGTCAAGGTACAGATAATACAGAACTTTCAACCGATTAATTGTTTAAGAACTGGAAGCATTACCTGCTAATGTCAATCCAAGTGTTTTTAAGACGATGCTATTTCTCCTCAGGTCACCACATTTGGGCAATTTGTGTTTCCGCTAGACTCACCACACAAGAAACCATATGAAGTCTTTGTCCTGGGCCGATATCGTTGCTCTGCTGATATCTCAGAGAGGTGTGAAATGTTTGAGTTTCATCTTTAAATTCCATATTGTACCGTGCAAAAATGTGTGAAAACATAAAGCAAAATAGAGTGTATGAGGCAAAAACTGAGTTTGTACAATTCTTTTTTTTTTTTTTTTTTTTTGGCCTGTCCCGTTTGGCTCTTTTGCATCAGAATTGTTGTCTAAAGGCAAAGAAAGATGCCCAACGGATTTACTTTACCAAATTGACCATCCCAGCCTTGCCGTAATGGTCCATTTGATTCACCTTTTATTGTTTATTTTATTTTCACTTACTGAATACGGGACAGACTTGACTGGGGGAAAGAAGGGGAGAAAGAAAGAGGGAAAGAGAAACAGCTGAGAAGAGGGACGGGGGAGAAGGGCAAAAGACAAAAACCAACAGAACGGGCAGAGAAAAAAAAAGCATATATCAATCACCTGGATCACCTGCTGAGAAAGAAAAAAGAAAACAAGCAGAAGAGAACAAGAGTAATAGAATAAACAACATCACAATGATATATGGGAATATGACAGTAAATACTAAATATTAAACATTATTGTGCAGCACATAAGATCAACAGAACACAGTGTGCTTTGAGGTAGGAGCCAAAAAGGGTGTAGTTTGTGGGTGTGATCACCCGTGTGTACACCTGTGAGCATGGACGCGCTTGTTTTTTGTTTTTTAAAAGGTTCCTTCATGTAATAATCTGCTAGAGGGTGTGGGGGGGCCACAGCCCCGTCCTCCAGGGCATGAAGCAGGTATGGAGGAGATCAAAACTCCAGACATCCAGAGGCCCCCAGAGACCAAGGAAGACCAACAGAGGGGCAGCCGCGCCACTGTCCCAGAAAGAGCTGAGGAGAGTCCCAGATGAGGGCTCACTCAGCAGCCGCGGAGCAGAAGCCAGGGGGAGTTGCAGTGACGCGCCCGTGAGCTCCGCCGGCAGCCAGCCGCGCCTGAGTGACCGAGCCCCAGGCCGAGAGGCCGGGGGCACCCCACCTCCGAAGTGGCCCGAGCGAGCCCCAGGCTCCAGGCCCCGATAAGCGGCCGCCAAGGAGTGAGCCGGAGTTTGTACAATTCTAACGAGCTTGAAAAGATAAGCTCTTAGATGAGCTTTCTTGTCAGTTCTAGTCCTCAGGAATAGCTCCTCAGGCAACTTCTTCTTCATTTCATCAGACCATAATATGGAGAAATGAGGACTGACTCAAGACTTTTGCAGGACTGGATATATAAATCATAGTTTCTCAGTCATCCAGGTCATGGTAGTGTTGAGTGTTTGAAGGAGAGCAGAATTACTTTTTTAGACCCTTGAACACATTTTGCTTCTCATCCAAGAGTTTTTTTCAGCTCCAAACTGATGGAGAGTCCAAGGTATTTGACCCTTAGTGGAGTTTGTCCCCTTGGACGTGGTTCTGAGGGTCGCAGACACACTAAAGGTGTCGCATGAACCAAAGTGTGAAAAAAGGCGTGGTCATTACCGCCATCGAGACTAAGGTGTGAAACCTCTGTAAGACATTGTTCCTCTCCACCATCATGCTGCACTGTAGGTGGCTGATAGCAGGAGGATTTATCCCTGAAGTTATATGGTAAGCTATCACAGGTGTTAAAGCAATGTCTAAGTATATCACTTCTTCAGGTTTGCATGTATCAAATGTAACATCTTGATATTATTCAAGGCAACAGCAGCTCTGGAATTTAAAAGGTGTGAAACCTCTGTAAGACATTGTCCCACACCACGATCAGGTGAACTATCTAGGTCACCTGAGGCAAGGTGCGAGTGGGGGTTGAAATGCCTGGGAGGAGATGATAGCTGGTGTCGTAAGCCACCACCTCTGTTCAGTGACGGTTGTTCGCATAGATGGCCTCCTTTATTTCTTCAGCTTTCCAAATCATATTTATGCTGACAGACTTGTGTACCCTCTTTCAGCCCCTCAGAGACATCAGAGGTGCCTGTGGAGGATCAGCGTTTGATTGTCAGTGTCCCATCAGCTCTGCACTCTCAGAAGCCTTCGCTGTCAGGTGAATATTCAAGTACAGTGTAGTGTCTTTGCCACCAGAGGGCAATAGTGTCACATCAATGATCGTTACCTTGATACACAACTTGAGTGATAAGCTCTGAATTCTGCTATCACAAGTGTGTGTGTGTGTGTGTGTGTGTGTGTGTGTACGTCGCTTCGTCAGTATATTCTTCAGTATATTCTTCAGTTCATGTATGAAATAGAACATCCTGATGTTAATAGCAGTAATTGCAGTTCTTGAATTTAAAACACCCACAATGTGTTTTTTTTGTAAAGGAAGAGAATTAACTACAGATTCATCACTTTACTTTTACAGCCACACAATTTTATGAATGAATTTGTTATCCACTGCGAAAAAACTTTGGTCTTTTCAAAATGTCTGCAGATTGGAGGAGAAAATACTGCTTCAGCTCATAACTACACTTAAATTCATTAAATCATCAACCTCTGACAGGACTGGCTCGTCAGAGCGGGCACTTCTACTGCTCACATTTCAGTTTTGTCCTGTTTGCACTGATTGGGTTAAACCTTGATTCCAGCATCCACTCTGCTTCTTAGAATCAATGTAAGACCTTGACAATGAATATGCAGAGACTATGAAAAAGAGAGGCTTGACGTCATCTCACTCCCTCTCAGGGGAACACGATTTATTATTGTGCAGTATGGAGAGCAAAACACGGCCAGTGTTTGCTGGCGCCCTCTCAGCAGCACAGAAACGCCTCTGTCTCATGGCACTAGTTCAGTATTGTGAAAATAAAGATTTAAATCATAATGATTGCTTTTGCGAATCTGTGATGCCATAGAGATTAAGCAGATTAGGATACAATTTGTGTTCTGTCTACATGTGTGATTCTGTGTTTGTGGCAAAGCCTCTCAGCAGGTTTAATCAGAATTGGTTTGTTTGTTATTTGCTGCTGTGGAGGATTTTTATAACTTGGAATATATGAACTTGGAAAAACACCAATCATAGATCTAGTTATACTTTAAAAAATGTTGACCGCATATAGAAAATGTGTTGCATTTTTTTCTACTGCATTGCATACAAAGTAGTACTACTAAATGACCAGAATGAGCAGCATCTACGCTGTGTTACAACTCTAGCTGCTATGCACGCTCTGTTATTCTACACGAGGTGTGAAAGCGCCGTTGGATGTGGGTGTGTCTCAGATGTGATGGTGCAATGTGTAGTGAAATCTTGGGAAAGGTTTTGCCAACTCTTGCGGAGATGCCAACCAAAGCAGATAATTTCTTTTCATTTAGCCATTTGAGATGATAAGTTAACACCTAGAGGCTTAAGGGATGAGTTTTTCCTTTTCTTCACACCTACAATAGATTATGCAACTGCTAGAAATCTCAACACCTTTGGTATTAACCAACCTGAGCTTCCTCTTTTTTTTCAGTTCAAAATGTCACCCCGGTAATTCTGCTGTACTTTTTCTTTCATGTAGCATGTCAGCATGTGAGCAGCCTTGATAGCGTGTTGAGAAAGTCTGACCCACTTCTGTTCCCCGACTCAGATGGGGCTCATATCACTGACATACTTGGTTGCTATGGAGAGATAAGGGACACCATTACTCCGCTATGGGTACAAAACGTCTTTGCCAGATGGTCACACTGCAGAAAAAAAATGGTTCGAGCTTCTCTGAAAGACAAGACATGTGTTTTTTATTAATTAGGCCCCCCTGCAATTTCAAAACTTATGAGAATCCCTTCCCAATTTGGGATTTTAATTGGCACCTTAGTAGCTGTGCCTAATATTCAAGAAAAGGCACACTACCAGTTGTGTTATCAAATTGCTTTAAATTGGGGTGTGGCTCACTGAGAGCAATCTGTGTGACATTTTGCATAGTTTTTTAGCTCTGCGAGGCTGTGAACCTGAAGTACATCACGTAAACATGCTGCTGTCTCTGTTTTTCAGTACAGAATATTTACATGGATGAGCTTACATGTTAATAAAATGTGCTTTTTTTCATTTGGTTATGGCAGATGGCAACTTCATACAGCTGGTAAAGCAAACATGTTTGCAAACGCACCTTAAATATCAGGAGATTACAACCAGGAGATACAGGGGAGCGCTGGTCTTTAATTTGGAGTCAAATATTTGCTCTTCTTTTGCTTTTTACTTAAGGGGAAATAAACGACTCTTCACCTGCTTGTCACCAACTGTCACAACCAGGGAGTGACAGATACGAAAGCTACTGCGTTTAACGTATTACTCTTTATGGATCATACTAAATTTTGGGCTCTAATATTACTAGTGGAATCACCTTACTGCGCATGTGCCATTTTCAGCTAACTACGTGTTAATGCAAATATCAAATCAACAGGTCATATAGTAACAACTCAATGTATTTTATGCATGTAGACATGGTCAAGACGACCTGCTGAAGTTCAAACTGAGCAGCAGAATAGAGAAGAAAAATCATTTAAAGTGACTTTGATCGTGGGATTGATGTTGGTCTGAGTATTTCAGAAACTGCTGATTTACTGGGATTTTTCCACACAACCATCTCTAGGTTTTAAAGAGAATGGTACGAAAAACAGAACATATCCAATGAGTGGCAGCTCTCTGGGTGAAAATGCCTTGTTGATACCAGAGGTCAGAGGAGTGTCACTGCTGTCATCTAAGAACAGGAAACTGAGGCTACAGTTCACACGGGCTCATCAAAATCAGAAAATAGAAGATTGGAAAAACGTTGCTTGGTTTGATGAGTTATGACTTTTGCTGCAACATTCACACGGTAGGGTCAGAATTTGGCTTAAACAATACGATGGCATGGATCCATCCTGCCTTGTATGAACATTACAGGTCATGGTGGTGCTGTAAATGTATGGGGAATATTTTCCTGGCACATTTTAGGCCCCTTAATAGCAACTGTGCATTGGTATTAAGGGGCCTACTGCTGCCTACTGCTGTGTTTTTGCTGACCGTGTCCGTCCCTTTATGACTAGAGATTACCCATCCCCTGATTGCTGCTTCCAGCAGGATATTGTGCCATATCACAAAGCTCAAATCATCTCAAATTGAACACGACACTGAGTTCACTGTAAGTAAAAGGCCTCCACATTCTCAGATATCAATCCAACAGAGCAACTTTGGGATGAGGTGGAACAGGAGATTCACATCAGGTCAACAAATTGTGCAGCTGCTGTGTGATGTTGTCATGTCAATATGGACCAAAATCAAAAGCTTCTTGTTGAATCTGTGCCACAAAGAATTCAGCCAGCGCTGAAGTAAAAAGGGCTCCATTGTAGTAGCAAGGTGTCTGGTCAGTGTATGCTTGGCTACATCGTCTGCAACACAGATGACACATAAATGAAACTTGTTAAAAACATGCTTGAAATGAAGGGTTTGGATTCAATTCTTATCTTCTTTAGAAACAATGTAACAATAGGGAACAGCTTCTTGTTGGTAACGGACATAAAAATAGTCTAACTTATAGCACTTTGTGTCAAGACACTAGTTATTTAATTGGGTGTAGTAAAAACAAATGGAAAAAATATCTGTTAGTAACTTTTTTTTATGTTATTATGTATTTTCTTGCAATTATGTAAAAAGCAACATGGTTCCAAAGCCAAACCCAGTGGGATGCCACAAATTAATATCTGAAATTAATATCTTAATAGTAGTCAATTCCATGATTATGTTGATGATATTTTATTCATAAATAAGTAGAATATAAACACAGTGTGGCTGAACAGCATATTGAGGAATCATAATGGAGACCAAGGACATTAGTTGTTACAATGTAAGGGAGCTAATGAAGAAGAATCAGTTTGGTTTTGCTTGGTTAATCCTGATGAGGATTTGGGAAGTCTGCAAGGAAGAATATCTAACAGCGAAAGTGTCAGGAGAGAAGTGAAATAACACCTTCCTTTGCCTCGGGTTATTCTTGGCAGAAGTTTGATACACTGTCCCATTTTAAAGGTAGGATAATTAGACCTTTTATTCTGTATTCAACTTTGAAAGCTGAGTCACCGATAGGAGCTGAATTACTTGCAGAGCTGCATGTTTGGCCTTTCCTCACCGTGACTGTCTCTCTCTCTGACGTGCATAGGAAGAAAAAAATGCGGGACAGCACATTCGGCAGGATCGGTTTGGGGATCTGGCTTTTGAGCTCATTAACTCCGTGAGTGTTGGCTGAGGCAAGTGTCAGGGTGGTTTGAGAATGCACAAGAGCAGACAGAGTAACAAAGGGGCAGAGGAAGTGATACGTATCTGTCAGGTGTGCCTCTCCTGGAATATCATTCCTTATAGAGCCAAGGTCACTGGCAGTCTCCACACAGAAAAATCAGTGCTATGGCGTGAAGGAGCTGGGAAACTGCCAGCTCTGTCCTCTGCCTATTACAGGGAAACAGGCAAAGTTTTGATTTTTCAATCACACAGAAAAGCACTAGTTTACATTAATGTAACAGTGACATATACGTGTAAATTAAGTGCAAAACATTAGAAAAAATGAACTTCTTTTGAAATATCCTATTAAATGCACTCAATTTAGAAGTTGTTACCCAGCTGAACATCTCTTATAGGCCCTATAGATGTCTCTAGTAGGTTCTGTCTAATACCAGCCAGTGGGCTCACTGAGAAGAACGCCTCATTGTTCAGTGGTTAAACTATTTACCCTTTAAAACAGCACCGAGAGTCTTCATAAGAAAGAGTGGTGGTGGTATAAGTCAGCTGTTTGAGATGCATTGTTTGGACTTACTTTTACTCACTGTTTCATTTAGTTGAGGTAAAAAACAGTTTGGGGTATAAAAGAAATGTCAATATTAAAATGATTATGTACATATTTTCATAACTTTATTTATATATTACAAAGCACACCAGAGTGAAAATGGATGGAAATATTCACGTGGCTAGAAAAAATTGTCCTCCATCCATCCATCACTGTTTATCTTGAGTTGCGTCATGGAAACAGCAGCATTCTAAGTGGAGACACCCAAACCTCCCTCTTACTGGCCACCTCCTCCAGCTTATCCACCGAGTGGCCACCGAGGCTTTCTCAAACCAGTCCAGAGACATAATTCTTCAGCGGGTCCTGGGTCTACCCCGGAGCCTTCTACCAGTAGAATATGCTGAAAACACCTCACCTAGGAAGTGTCTAATCAGATGCCCTTATCATCTCATTTGGCTCCTTTTGATGTGAAGGAGTAGCAGCTCTTCTGTGAGCTCCTCCCAAATGACTGAACTCCTCACCCTATCTCTTAAGCGAGAGGCCAGCCACTCTTCAGAGAAAGCTAATTTCTGCCACTTGTACCGATTGTTTCATTCTTTTGGTCCCTACTCAGAGTTCGTAACCATAGTTGACGGTGTGAAGGTTGAGGTGCAAAACCATCAACTTCTATGATCTACGATGCTGGGCAGTAATTAGCACTGTTGCCTCACAGCAAGGAGGTTTGAGTCTAACATCTGGGTGGGGCCTTTCTGCATGGCGTTGGCATGTTTCCCCTGTGTTTCCATGATTTCTGTCTGGGTACTTACTCCAGTTTCCTCCACAGTCCAAAGAAATGCAGTTAGCAGGGTCATGGTGATAGGTGAAGTGAATTAATGTGAATTGACTGACTTTTTCTTGCTATTTTTTAAAGGTGGTGGCCACAGACTTGGTTTCCATCTTTAAAGCAACCATTTTAAAATCAATGAGTTTAGTCAGTATGAGATTTACATGTTCTTCTCACACAACCACTAAAGTCGTTTTACATAATCCAACATTTCCTGATTATAATAGACATTAACAGCTAACATAATCAATAGCACTGATAACAATGGGTTATACTGGCTAATTCATATATCATTGAACTCATGTAGAATGTAGAAGTTTTAAAATTTGAGCTCTTTTGTCAATGGCTCACATCTGCACACTGATGGATCCATAGGAAGTCATGTGGGTTCTGTAGCTTGTGTTAGGACATTTGACTGGAGGAGCTAGGTTCAAATCCACTTCACCACAGCCACCATGTAGAGAGGCAAAGACACAAGGTTTACAGCTTGTCACATCCTTTTATAGTAAATTGAAGGTAATATATTTTAAATATAGGGAACTCAAGAGCCACTGAAGCTTTAATTTTAAGTACTAAGTGTCTTGCTACAGGCATGTGTGTGCTGACATACTGGCTTGTTGTAAGAGAGGTATATAAGAAAACCTGTAAAGATAATTACGCAAAAGCTGGGATGAAATTCAGTGGCAACAGGTTTCAGCGATGAATCCGCATTTGAAATATTTGGATTAAGTCATTGTAAGGAGGAGATCAGGAGAGAGCTGCGTTTCAAACAGTGGTGTTGCTGATCTTGTCAAAATTGATGGAACTATGAACAAAGACAAGTAATGTTGGATTTTGAATGGAACAAAAGGCAGCCAAGATCCAAAGAAGAGATTTGAATGTCCTTCAAAGAAACCTGGAGAATTATTCTTGAAGACTAGCTACAAATTACAAGAAAGTTTATCTGACAGAGGTCATGCTGTGTTCAAGACTTTTAAACTGGTTCAAACTGTACACTGTTTTACTTTATATACTTTTTTCCCGTTTTCCTAGAAAAATCTAAAGAAATGAGGGATGGCTCAACACTTAGGCACAGTATTTCATGTTGAGGGATAAAGCGGTATCGCCACATCTCCACTTTCCCCTCACTTCTCCTCAGTCCCATACAATGGATGCTTTCAAACATGCATTTCCTACTACGATCTCAGACTGGCTTTACGCATTCGTAGGTCAGAGTTCACCTTTGAGAAAGCTCTGTTCGGGAGGCTGTAGCCTCTCAGCAAATACAACACTACCCTATTGTTTGGAAGTGGTAGAAGTTGCCATGTGGGTGTGTTTTGACGTATTTCAGCTGACATTAAAGTTGTGTGTTGTCTTTTGTAATTTTGGCCACATGTAATTGTGATGCTGTACATACTATAGCAGAGATATGTAGGCTGGTAGGCGAGATTGTTTAGTTTAGGTTTCACATCATAGGTGTGAAACTTCAGGTTTGTTAGATCTCCAGGTGAAATATGAAAGGAGTATTTTCCAGTTTGCACAGTGAGGACTGTAAATAACAGGGCAGACACCGAAAGCCTTATAATATGCAATAATAACTCTCCCTCATTGCTTTCCCTTCACAGAGGTACTGAAGCCATACATTGGAGCTGACGCCAAGTGCTTGGAGCTGTTTGCAAGAAGTCTTCAACCAGGATGGACCAGCTGGGGCAATGAAGTGCTCAAATTCCAGCACGTTAGCTATTTCAATTTGACACCTGTAGATGAAAAAGCAGAAGCTGAGGATGACTGCACAGCCAAAGAAAAACAAGCACAAGGGTTCGATTCACCTGGGAAAACCTGACCTCCTGACCGGTGTCCCTCCACTGTGAGCCTGTGACTGACCTCTGACACCTGTTAGATCAGTAATTTAGTTTGTATTTAACGGTGATTCAGCGCCAAAATGTTTCTCTACCAGTTTCTTTTGATCTGTGCTCGTCATGCATGTGGGACCTTTGATTTCATTTTTTTGGTCTGTGTGCATTTTTAAGGTAGCGAAACACAAGTCTGATGAGGCAGCTGGAGAGATGAAAGTGCTTTTCAGTGCAGCTGTTTTGAACCCAGCTTCCCATGCTGCAATCAGATAAACAACACTTTTGTTTTTTTTATTTGCCTTTTTAGTAATGTTTGGCACATTGTGCGTCTTAAGGATGATCAAAGTATTTCTATTTTTACTTATTTTATGCTGTTTTGAGCTGAATTTCAAAGAAGAAACACTTTCATAGTGAATGCATGCTGGGTTGCTTATCCTTTAAAGTTTTTCACACGAACAAGCCACTGATGTCTCCTTCACTCTGCCTTTTGCCCTGTCAACGGCAACCGGTTCTATCATTGGATCATTTGTCGCTGAATCCTTCCTCATTTTTCAATGAAAGATGAACTCGTCCCATGTCACACTTCTAACCAGCTAACCTGCCTTTTCCTGTTGACTCTCTAATGAGTTTGTTGGTGTCTGCATTTGGATGAACGCCGCTGTCTTTGAGACAGATCAGGATGAGTTATGGCCACTGCAGCAGCGTGCACATCACAGCTAATGAAGCCAGACCGTGTCTTCTGCAGGATTACGTATACATCACCTTGTCAAGTTCTCTACCTTTGAGTCTATAACACACACGGGCACATTAGTGTATTCCTTACACTGTATGTCACAGTGGCATCATCCATTTATTTGTGAAGTCCTGTTTTGTGGATCTTAACATTTTAATAGATTGAAGTGAGTAATAGAAGTGAGCATGTTCGGATATTTGCATATTTGAATAAGAGGGTGAAGTGCTGATTTTGAAGATGGGATGAATCGATGGTGCAGGTACATGTTGAGTATTGCCAAGTATGGTAGCCATTAACTATAGTGACCAAAGCCAGTTTTTATATTACGTTGTTAAAGTGCCTATTTACCTTGTAAAGTTGGGCATTTAAGGTTTTGTACAACGTGGGATTATATGGGAACTGACTTACTTTTGGTGCATGAACAGATAGAAAACATAGAATTAGCTTTCAGATCTGAAAAGTGATGTCAGCATCGAAATGCTTTGACCCTGCATTGTTTTCACATCCACCCTGGGGGAACGCCAGGCCTCGAGGGCCAGTGTCCTACAGGTTAGATGCATCCTTGCTCCAACACAGCTGATTTAAATGGCTAAATGACCTCCTTAACATGTCTCGAAGTTCTCCAGAAGCCTGGTAATGAACTAATCATTTGATTCAGGTTTGTTGACCCAGAGTGAGATCTAAATCCTGCAGGACACTGGCCCTCGAGGTCTGGAGTTCGACACCCTGCTCTGGTCCTATAGAAATCTATGTAAAAAACAGCCCCGTTTCCCTCTTTGCTCATGACTTTATAAGTTCAGTCACTCCTTTCAGGTCTTAGTCAAAAAATATTAACCAATTAACTTAAACATTTTGCACATTTTGGTCATTTTAAGCATGACAAAGGAAGATTATCCCAGATCTGCTCATTAGATAATAACTTGTTTACCAATGACCATGCAGTTTCACAGTCAGATTAACCGCTCACTTGTCATACCTGGTTTCAAATCCCTAAGATGGCAACATGAAAATCCCACAGCTCAAAGCTCAATGACGGGACTTTACAAATCAAAGCGTGGCTGCAGCCATCTTTTAAACTGTGTGTTTTAGAGCCAGTCTCTTGTGGTCATTGGAGGAACTACAGTTTTTGGGACTGTTTTAAGGTGTTACTCAAAATAAGTAAAGCTGTTTAACATTAAACATGGTGCACATGTAACCAGAAGGTCCATATTAATATGACTCATAACTCCTGCCACTGTTGAAAGATGTAAATTTTCTGTTACCACCTTTGTGTGTCTTAAACTAAGCATTTTTTAAAACTTGAATTGAGAACATGCTGACATACTGTTTTCTTTTTTCTTAACACTGTTTGCTGACCTGTTGACAGTAGAGGTTGGCGGATCGATCCAAATATCGATCGTTTCAATACCAACTTTGATATTGGTATCAGATCGATGTTAGTGCAACAGGATCGATACTGTGTTTCTATCCCTAAAGTTTAGTATGTAGTCCATGAACTGTGATAAATAAATGCATTTTTTTAGAAAACACACTATGAAAAATGTCTGGGCCTTTTTGTGTTGACTACCACATCACATTTTTGTCAAGCCTATAACACAAAGCACTTTAGAGATAGGTACAGTTACATTCAAGCGCTCCAAAACCCCCAGTTTCAAAATGAAAAGACAAGCTGAAAAGTGTTTTTTGTTGTGTTAGCCGATTATTGTGCAAAGTAAAAATCACAGGGATTTAATGGTCATTAAAATGTGTTCAGAATTCATAAATCATGGCACACAGCTCTCCCCTACACAAGCTGCCTTTAAAGGTCAAAAGTATTTTAATGAGTAGAACATTGAACCACATCATTCATCTGTCCGTCTGTACTGCAGGCTGGGTGACTTTCGCCTTTCTCCTGAAGGTACTCCCGATAGTATCCAAACTTTATGAGCTACAACTGACCACTAGATATCTGCATTAAAGTTTATTGAGATAGTTTTTTTTTAAATGGTAATGGGAAAGAGGTTATTGTATAACCTGCATAAAGCATTTAAATGTCATATTTTAACTCAACAAGGTGTTGCACTTGTACATCAGCTCTTCTTGAGAAATGAGGTTTTATAAAAGTTATGAATATATCTATGTAATACAAGGATTACTCCTTAAACTAAAGTAAAGTGAAACATTAACATAAATGAGTTTTGTGAGGTTGAAGGTGAAGAGCTACTCAATAGTGTAATTCAGGTCTCCAAGGATTTCTCTTTATTTTAAACAGCCAACATAGATGAAACCTGCCATCAGCTCTCACAATCAGGCATGTCACAAACACAAAGAGTGTGTGACGCATCATCCTTCAGTCTGATCAAGACTCACACACATTTTACTTTATTTGTAAAGGGTTTAAGTGGTCTTTGGTGTTCTTTTTACTTATAACCACTGAAGGAAAGTGCAAAGACGTAAAGCAAAAGAAAATATAGATGAACAGATGATAAATGAAGCTGACTGAAGTGTACCTTTACTGTATCACACTGTCACTGTCTAAGACATCTGTTGTTTCCTCCCTTTACCTTCTCTCATTACTTGCTTTTTGAATAGAAGCTGTCATCCTGGATGCAGTCGGTCTCTAAAAGCCTGCCATGTGCTGCTGAATGAAGTCACCACAGTCATCATCTCTCTTACAGGCGCCGGTGAAATGAGCGTGTCCTGTCAAACTCAAGATGAAGCACCAGAACAAAGACCTTGTCACCCCTTCTTCCTCCAGCTTCTCCTGTTCCTCTATTAAAGCCAAGGGAAAAAAAAGAAAGTTTTTGTTTCAAATCCTCAAAAACAACCCCAGTCTGCTGATATGTTTTGCTGTATTGGTAGCCCATTTGAAAAGTGAAGTCTGAGGATAACACACTGGAGCTTTACAGCAAATTGACTATGACCTCGCCGCTCGCCATTGTTGCTTTGTGGGAATTTGTGTAATAATGTACTAAACAGTACTTATAGATACAGTAGTAGTAGTAATAGTAATGACAGTAGTATTGAATCATGTATTGGTTCGGCTAGTAACAACAACAGCTACTGCTCGAGTACCTTTGTATCAGAATAGGAGAATTAAAATGTTTGGTTTTCTGTTAATTATGATTTTTTTCTTTTTCTACTAAAAGCACTATTGAGACAATACTGCATTAGTATGGATGACCTTTAAAATGAAACTTTACCTTTAAATGACATTTACCGGTTTTGATTTGTTATGGTCCAAAATAATCTTTTACTGTGTTTCTTTGCTATAATTTACACTCTGGTTGAATTAGGAAAAAAATATTAAGACTGTCGATAAACTGGTGACTCATTAGTTAAATTCCTTTCGACTTCCTGACTTCCACAGACTAATTATTGATCTGATTTGGCATCAGTGTTCGATATGCATCCCGATCCTTAGAATACTCCTTAAAACACATATCAAGGCAGAGGTGCTAAAACTACAGTTCCTTTAATAACCACTGGGGACTGATTTCAAATAGCAAAACAGTCCCTATAGATCCCCATGTTTAAATGCCTAACTTTGAACCATTAAAAAACATATTTACAGCCTGGTGCAAATTACAATTTTGGCCTCTGTGGGTCATTTTCTCCTTTATAACAACTCTAAGGATGGTCCTTTTTTTTTTAAATATCCACCTGGATATTGCTATTAAGGTTTAATTAATAATGACTAGCAGCTACACACTGTGTAAACATCTCAAGCCACCCCTCATTTCTTTATATTTTGCTGTGAACATGCATAGAAATACAGTATAAGAGGATATTGTGGCTTGACCACCATTATTTTTTACCACATCCTATAGACAAGCTTTCACTGGCAGGGACCATATCCTTGACAATGTTTCTTGAAGGAGAATGATGGATGGAATAGAGATAGATTTAGGTTTCTGTGGTTTGGGCAAAGCTTCAATGAGGACTGGTGGTGACCCCTGGGCTGTGCTGATGGGAGACATGAGAACTGAGGAAAGGGAGAGAAGACGGGGCACAAAAATGACAACCAACAGGCTATTGTAAGGTATTATCAGCAATACAGCAAAATACTTATGTTTTAGCACTTTAAAATACACATTCATGGAGAGAGCCTGTTCAGTGCATGGTAGTACAAATTAAACAGGTTTACTACTCTTTACATTAGAGTTTACATAAGAACTCAATTAGTAGTACAACTTCAACAATTTGTACTACTAACTGAGTTCTTCCATCTGGGATTGCTGACTCGGGGCATGTTGGTCTACTCTGACTGTCCAATAGGGAAATCCAAGATGAGAGGGTGCTCTAGAAAAGAAATTCCAACTGGGAACTCGGAATTTCCAACTTCTGACTTATTTAAATGATTGCCCAAAAGCAGTGGGTGATATCATGAAGGCTACATCTACCTGAAAGCGCTTGTGCAGCTCTAAAACACTATTAGATACTCTTAGTCTCCATTATTACTGGAACCTTTTGATTTCAACATACACTTTACTCAATGTAAGTGCTGTATTAAATCATTTTCTGCAGTCTCTCCAGTGTGCAAGCTGTCCCACACCATCAACCGCAACCCGTTTCCCATGTAGCCCTTGCTTTGACAGAGTTAAGGAAAAATGTTGCTCTAAATAGAAGCTTTGTCAACAACTCCTCGCACAGAGGGAAAAAACAAAGTCTTTGGTTTAGAGACAGACGGGCAGCAAACTGGCAGTCATCACAGCTAGCTGTCCCACAGGAGGCTGCGGGGGGATGACAGAGATAATTATTTCCTAAGAGGTGCTGCTTTCCTCGTCTGTCTCAGTCCCACAGCCCCGTCCTCTGTGCTTGCGTTGCTAGACACACTCATGAAGCTCATACTTCTAAACATTTGATGCCAACAAGCAGCAGCACTTTCGTCAGCATCATCAGAGAGAATGTGAAATACGAAGAATAGTATGGAGACACGGAAACAATTCCCAAGGTATAAATTTATTATCACATACTCTTGATATTCATGGAAGCAACACAAGTATCTCGGTACATTTCTGAAGAAAAGCTCTGTGGTCCAAAGAGATACGACTACTTGATATTTTTCAACTGAATGGGCTCTTTTCTCATGTTCTTTGTGCAGATATTCCTTTTGTTACTTACTTCATTGTGGGCACTTATTTGATATCCGTTGACTTCTCGGCACTAATCAGCGAGATGGTGATATTAAACTACACAAATGATTTTTTATTCATGCAGTTCCTCATGCAGGCGGCGTAGTGAGCTTTGATTTCCTCTCTGATACACATTCAAATGATAATTTCATTTCCTCAAAGGATTCATTTATCTCTAAATTTGAGATGAAAGCAATCAAAACAACTGTTTCGTTGAATTTCTTAAATATATTTATGAGGATGCAGACTAATCTGATTTACCGTAACATGTACTTTATGAAGTGTTTGAAAGCCACCCAGGGGGACAGGATATATCCGGCTGCTATTAAATATACATATGAAGAAAGGAGAAGGAAAGAGGAGCATGTTTCAGAGCTAAATCCAGGCACGCTGTGGAGCTTGTAATTTTACAAGAACATGCTTTTGCTCCAAGATTTCACACTTTTATCCTGAACAACCACCCAAAACTTCTGTTTAACACAATACACAAGCGGAACAAAAAGGGGTGAAATAACCAAACAGATTTTCCCTTTAAATTCAATGTGTGTGTATAAAGTCTCCTTTCCTCTTACAGGTTGCTGCAAAACCTTTGCCTTTTTTAATTGTGTCTTGTGAGTGTTTGTGACATGCCCGTGGGGTCAGCATGTTGAATTATCATAGTAACCAGGCATGGCAGAATAAGGTTATTTTTAATTCCAGGAACACAACCTGGATATTGCTTTATTTGCTTCTCAGCAGGTGGCAGTTAGGAGGTCGTCTGCAGCAAATATGCAAAAACAAATGCCAGGATGGTTACAGCCTGGTTAAGGGAACTATTTTTGGGAATGCCATGCTGTCAAAATATGTTTGGTGTCCTTTTGATATTAATAAAAGAATAGCAAAGTAATTTTATTTAAACGTAAACACGGCAAAGCTCAAAATTAGAATGCACTGATGTACCAGATTTCCCTCCAACCTTTGGACAGCTAGTTGCTTACTGTAGAGTTGTCCGCAGTGCAAAAGTGTTACTGCAATTCATTGACAGTGTTTTGATGTCAGTGGAGGAGGGACTTCTTTCCGTTGTTCCACTTTAAAATACCCTAAAAGTTTCTGCTGAATTTTAGTCAGGCAACATCTTTGTCCACCTCATAGTTTTCTTTTTGCCGTCTTTAGAAGCTCTTGGGAGATTTTGGCCGTGTGCTGTGGATCATTATCATGCTGGAATTTTCCTCTTCGGCCGAGCTTCTGGAATCTCTGAGTCATTTTCTCAGCCTGTATTTTGGTATATCAGCAGACATTCATGGTGCTAAGTGTAAATGTCATCCCCCACCCACAGCTGCTCTAATGGAGCGGCGTAACACAGCATCTAATTGCTCCATCTGACCAAAACAACAACAAAAAAAAGGGAGCTTCTTTTTGTGTACTGTGAGTTTAACCCTGTGATGAAACCCCACCCTAACTCTATGCTTTGGAGAAAGACCGTTAGATTATTTAGTCTTTTGACTAAAACATCATTTAGCCAGGTGTACCGTTTCTCAGGAGGAGAACAAATGTGTGTGTCTAACCTTGCTGCATGAGGAGATTACGTCTGATTGGATCACTTCAAAACTTGTCCCGCCTTTCAAGACATCGTTAATTAGTTCTGATTGGATCTCATCTTTCCAGAATATTTGCATCTCATTTTTATTCATTCGTAAAAGTTTTTGTTGTCTTGTTTTCATTAAAAAAAGGCAGTTGAACTATGACTAAAGTCATTAGTCAATGAAATTAACACCGCTACAAAACAAATATGACATTTTCTGATAGCAAAGCGTTTGTCAAGGTTAGTAAAAATGGAGGACTCCAAATTCAGAGTCTGAGGCAGAAAGATTAAACTCATACGTGGGGAAAAACCAGAAGGCAGGGCAAACTGAAAGAAGTAATATGATAAATACAGTAGTAACTGCAACAGAAGATACCATAAACAACCTAAGAAAGAAACAGAAAACAAAGTCCAAAGAAAACCTAACATGTTAGGTCAATAAAAACCTCGACCCATGACGACGTTAAGGTTATGGTCATCAGTCATGTTGACCTCACAGGCCTAATCTTTCTGGGTTTTGTACCAAAAAGCAAGCAGAGTGATAACCCGCGTGTCGGTTTGAAGCACTCACCCCGTCTGTTTATGAGCTCGATTGTGCGAGTGCTCCGAGGTGGAGAATAGCCACTGCAGCTCTGATTGGTGCCACTATGCTTGTTCTATACCTCCTGATTACAGTTTCCACTGATTTTTAGTTGGCCACAAGTCTTCCTCAATGCTTTTTCATCTTTATGAAGTCTCAAAATCACATTTTTCTATTTCCTTTGGCAATTACTTTCAATGCAGAAGCCACGACACAGACATGCAGCCCAGGGGCCCTGTATTAAGACAGCCCACGGACTTCACAGACTATTTTTGAGCCATGTGTAGGTATTCACACTTACTGGAATTGACAGGCGATCTTACTTTTATTGCATTAAGTTTCTTCCTCTGAACCTCTGTTTTAAATATCTTTTTAAAAGTGTTTGTTTTTGATTGTTTATCAGAAGAAATATTCCACTGTCAGCTCAGAATTATACCAGGTCTCAATCATGACGTTGCACCGGGTTGTACTCACTCCTGGTGTATACTGTAAATGTGCCTGCAACTGTTCTGACTGCATTAGTCCTTGTTTTGTTTTTTTGTGTGTTTTTCTTTTTTGAGAAAACATTAGAGCCTCATTCACATCGAGTTCATTTTAAGATTCTGTTCAGCTGCTCTCCGAGCCCTGTCAGCACTCCGTGTCAGTGAAGGCTAATGGCAGATGGACGGATGGACGACTCCATCCATATTCATTCACAGGATACCTCATGTCTCACATGTGAAGATCTGTCTGTCAGCAAGCAGCATGTGTCAGTGAGTCAATGGAAAGGTGAAGAAAAAAAAAAGGAATGTTTGAATATCCGGACATGAGGAACGAGTCCAAAACAGTCACTGAAGGAGAAAAAAGGAGGGATATTAACAATTTAGGTGTCAAAATGGCTGACAGGTGGATGGCAGCAGGCAGGAAATCACTCTTTGCCAGATTTACAAATCTTTTGGCTTTGTTGAGCAGAAAGATTCATGACAGCTCTCTTTTCTTACCCCCCTCCCGCTGTTTTAGTCCTTCTTTTCGATTTATAAACTTCATAACACACTACACTAGGAGACTCGCACTGGCTCATGGAAGCAAGGTTCATTTGAGACAACTTTCACTAAGGATTGCTTTACATATCTTGATATTTTATTCAGAAGCTTTTCTTAAATTTTTTCGTGGTGCATGCTCAGTCATCCAGGTAAGGAAATCCCAAAAAGTAGATTTCAGATGAACAGAATCTACTTTTTGGGATTTCTGAAATGTTATTTCTGTGTCAGCGATGGGTCATGTTGCAGCAGACCGGATAAACTGCTGCAGGGAACTGCACTGTGAGAGGAGTAAACAAAATTATGGACTTTTGTAACTCTGTGGGAGGATGATCAAATCATTGCGATGCCAACGGCAGCTGTTTAATACAGACGATAGTCGAGACTCATTGTGCGGGTGAAAACAGATGAAGTAGACATTGTTTGATTGTAAAGCTCAATGTTCTAGAGAGTCTTTGTGCTAAAATAATGATTTGTTAGAAAGCGAAGTGGAACTTCTCTGCTGAATTAACACTAACGAAAGGAATGGAGTAACTTAAAGATGCACAGTATAGATTTAAACAAGTGCAGTACCCCATTAATTGAGTGTGGCAGTATTTCCCTGTTAAATCTGGATCAGGATAGTGTTTTGTTTCATGTTTCATGTTGTGTCTCACACAGTGTACAGTACCCCTGTATCAGTATTTGAAATTTCACCCTTGAACAGTCACATTCGGCAACAACAATGGTTGGAGACTGTAGTGCGACCAAAGTTATTGCAACAGCGTTCAGTGAAGTTGCAATCTTGTTGCCTTTGAAATCATTCCTTTGAAGATAGGAAGAAGTCTTGGATTCAGTTGCTGTCTTCAAAGCAACTTTGGTGTGTCAATATGGCAATTAAGTCTGCAAGTTGGAAATGATACTGTCTGTTTGTGACACCACTAATTAACTCTGATAAAGTGTCAAAAATCACAAAGAAATTCATTCCGAGTCCAGCCAAAACAAATTTAATTGTTTATTTATGAGAGTTCAGATAGGTCACACATAAAATGTTGCACAGTGAAACTGAATTACTCACTGTGGTTCACCATTATATATTATTATTATTACCTTTTATTGATTGAAGTGAACTGGTTATTGAAAATATAGTATATGCAGTCTTTATATACTGAGTCATAAATCAGAATTTGTGCATGTAGATCTCCATGCCTGGTTGGTTTGTGAATCTTCTGTATTTTCTGGAAGAAGGGAGGCATGTTATCAGTTTCACCAGCAGAATACCAATCAGCAAACTCCACTGAGCAAAGGTCAGCAGTGGTAGTAACATGACGCAGACCATTCGTCTCTTCAACTTGCCACATTTTGCATTAAGATCCTTCTACCTTTGTTGTGTTTGTAGAAGGCAGAGGGAAGAAAACCAGATAAATGAATGCAACATTTCAGCAGATAACTGGACCCAACTGAATTGTTGCTGACTGTACAAAGTCTTGCTGCGTAGCTAAATAATAAAAAAGCTGTGCTCCTTACAAAAGTAAAACTATCCAACTGTGTGACAAACATTGTCACACTTAAATGTTTCCGATTATCAAACAAATTAAAATATTAGATAAAGATAACACAAGTAAACACCAAATGCAGTTTCTAAATTAAGGTCCAAACCTTCACAAAGTGATTGTCCATAAGCCTAATGACTGATTGGGCAACCCTTAGCAGCACAACTGTAATCAAGTGTCATCTTTGCAGAATTGTTGTAATCTAGCCACATTGGAGGTTAAGCTGTGGCATGACCTTTTTAATGTCATGCCACAGCATCTCAATCGGATTCAGGTCAGGACATCGACTAGGCCACTCCAAAGTTTTCATTCTGTTTTTCTTAAGCATTTCAAAGGTGGGTTTGCTGGTGTGGACAGGTCATTGTCCTGCTGCAGAACCCAAGTGTGCTTCAGCTCGAGGTCATGACCAAAAGGAAGGACATTCTCCTTCAGGATGTTTTGGTCGACGGTGGAATTCATGGTTCCGTTCACCACAGCGAGTCTTTCAGGTCCTGAGGCAGAAAAACAGCCCCACATCATCACACTACCACCATATTTTACTGTTGGTATGATGTCCATTTTCTGAAATGATGTGCTAGTTTTATGCCAAAAGTAACAAGACTCAAACCTTCCAACAAGTTAAACCTTTTTCTTGTCAGTCCACAGAGTTTTGGGGATCATCAAGATGTTTTTGGCAAATGTGAGACGAGCCTTTCAGTTCTTTTTGGTCAGCAGTGGCTTTCTCCTTGAACTCTCCCACGGATTCCATTTTTGCCCAGTCTCTTTCTTATTGTTGAATCATGAACTCTGACCTTAACTGAGACATGTGAAGCCTGCGGTTCTTTAATGTTGTTCTGGGTTCTTTTGAGACCTGGATGAGTTGTCGATGTGCTCTGGTTCACCACTGCTCCAAGTTTTCTACATTTGTGTAGAACGGTCAGATAGGGTCTATTTAAGTGATTCAACTGGTCTGCCAGTAATCAGACCTGACTGTATCAAGTGAAACTGAACTTGGCTTTCCAAGAAAATATGATAAATCACAGTTAACTAACTTAATTGAACAACAGAAGATCAGAAAAATATCGGCTTCTCTAATAAGTTTAATTTCTGCTGTACCATTTGTCTCTTAGAGTCAGAGTTTAGTGTAAACAACATGAAAACATGCATCCATTCTGTCTTGTGTTAACAGTTTGGGATATTGTTGTTGGTGTAACTCGAGGAAGAAACGTGGGGAATGTTTTCTTGGCACACTTTAGTGCCATTAGTACCAACTGGGGTAGATTTAGACTCTGAGGAAAAAAGTTACCAGTTTTTCATCTAATTAAGAAATGCAAAGAATAATTCTGCAGAATTGTTCAGTCTTTCAAGCACTAGACCCCACACCCTGCTTCTTGCCCAAAGCCAGCTGATGCAGGCTTCAACACCTCTGTGACCCTAGTTGGATAAGCAGTTGAAAAAGTGGCTGCAAGAGGGATAGGTGGATAAATATCATTCTTTTCCTCCTCATGTAACAGGACCAGTCATGCAGGCCATCTTGCACACTTCAGTAAGTGTAAGTGAATCATGCAGAGAGCTTTGAACACATAAGGATGAGTGGTATCCTTTGGCCCTGCCCACTGCCTTGACATTGCTGGAAACAGATTTCCGTGCATGTGGCTGGGGAAAACCCAGGAGAGAACACACCTGGAGTATTTTTTATGAGGATTATAAATAGAGCAGAAGAAGATGAGAGAAAAAATTGCTTCAGTCGTAATACCCATGAAATATTAACAGGGTATCAAGAGAAATAATGACGACTATCTCTGTGGCACTGGGAGTTTGGGAAACAGTAAATTCGTGAGTGTAGGATGTGGGTCTGTGTTGATGAGGCTGCAGTGCTGGCAGATTGCTGCCGGTGAGAGCCAGCTTCCCAGTCCTTTAGAGGAGCTTCCATCAATCACAGTCCAACTGGCATGTCTGCAGCTGCCTAAAGTCCCACCTCTACGACACAGAAACAACAGCCTCTATTTCTTTTTATCTTGACCATCAAGGAATACATAGGCACAGAGAAACACGGGCGAGATTTAAATAAGAAAAGAGTGATATGTAGTTTGAGATCAAAACACATTATAATCATAACAAAACATTTATAAATGTGTTATAGTCAGCCTATGCATCAAAGGTGGAGTGAATAACTTTTGGGGACATAAAAATAACTTCAGTTCAATAAACCGTTGCACAAACAAAGCCAGCAGTAGGCCGAGTGTTTAAACAGGCTAGTCATACAGAGGTATGGATCGGAGCTCTATGGAAGAGACTATGATGGCTAACCTTTGTTGAGTATTGACTTGGGCTCTCGGTTATTGAACTGACTGCTTGGAAAATGATAAAATAGAAGTACAGTAGGGCTAAATGAGTTTTTTATTTGTTCAAAGGAGACTTAAAACCACACTGGACAAAAATGTACAGCAAACAAAACAGCTTTTTCCTGTGTTACGATGCATGCCTTATTTTTAAGTATACACTCATTGGCCCATATGGCATGACAACATCACATAGTTGGTGCACATTTTTCAGCCCCACATTCATGATGTGGATATCCAGTTTCACCATATCTGGTGACTGTAGAAGCCATTTGAGTACAGTGAACTCATTATCATATTCAAGAAACCAGTTTTAGATGCTTTGAGCTTTGTGACATGGTGTTATCCTGCTCGAAGCAGCCATCAGAAGATGGGGTACACTGTGGTCATAAAGGGACAGACATGATCACCAGTAATACTTGGGTAGGCTGTCACTGTGAAACAATGCCCAAAGTTTTCCAAGAAAACATCCCCCACACTAGTACACCTCTACCACCTTCCTGAACTGTTGCTATAATGCAGGATGGATCCATGCTTTCATGTTGTTGAGGTCAGATTCTGGCCCAACCATCTGAATGTTACAGCTGAAACTGAGACTGAATAGATCAGCCAATGCTTTTTCAATTTTGTGCTGTCCTGTTTTGGCAGACACCCTCTCTTCTACGTACCTTGGTTGTAACCAGTAATTATTCAAGTTGCTGTTGCCTTACTATCAACTTGAGACAGCCTGGCCATCCTCCTCTGACCTCTAAATGCTAATTACAGTCCATTCTCTGTAAACTATAGAGATGGTTATGTGTGAAAACTATAGTATACCTATAATTGCTTCTGAAATACTCAGACCAGAACATCTGGAACCAACAGCCATGCCACATTCAAGTCACTTAAATCACCTTTTTTTTTCCCATTCTGTTGTTCAGTTTGAACTTCAGCAGGGCATCTTAATCATGATGACATGCTTAACTACGTGTAGTTCCTGACTTATAATTGGCTGATTAGTTACTTTCATCAACAAGAATTTGAACTGGTGTACCATTGAGTGTACTTTTGTCTTTTTTAAAATGTCTTTACATAAAGCAATAAGCAGAAGTCCCAAGTGCGCAGAAGTGTGTGTGTGAGAGAGACAGGGCTTCAGTTGAAATCATGAAATCTGAATTCATAATTATATTTTGATATTTTGAGGGGAAAAAAAGATTCATTGAGTAAAACGAAGATAGCTTTTGAGACACTGTTTCCTCCCTGTGTAAAATGATTGCAGTTTTTCTAAATATGCCTCTTTGCTTCTTTCATGGTTTTATTGCATGCCCCATTCATCTACTCTGAATTCTACACCTGTGCTTAAATCATTAATTGCTATCCTGTTTTATTAAAGTAAGTTAGACAGCTATTCATATTCCTACATTAAAGCCACGGGTACGTTAATTAATCATAATCCTACATTTTACAACAATCAAAATGTTCAGGAGTTTAGAAATATCTCTTTAATCTGTGTTAAAGTTATCACCAATAAAAACATCTCCACCCAGGAGAATAGCTGAGGACACACTGCTCTCATCTTTAAAAAGACTTGAACTTTATAATGCCAAGGGATGATGAATACTCCACAGTGAATTTAGTGAGATGCAATGTAGTGTGTATCTTGAATAGCAATGAATAGCTAACAACACTGCTGAGATAGTCTTTTATGCTATCCAATGCAACTGCTCCGCCATAAAGATAACTTTTATGATGACTACAATGATCAGGCTTTTCTGATCTGCTCCTTTCATGAGCATAAATAAAGACGAAAATAAATTAGAAACACATCTCAGTATAATTGTGTCTAGTACAACACCTTTTAACTATGACGTCAAGTAATAAACGTCCAGCGGCGTCAACAAAAACGGAATATTACAGCTTTGTAAAGTAAAAATTTATTGCAAAGCTGTTGTATTGAATTGCAATAGATTCCTAGGGTGTACTTAATGTGCTCATTGGCACAGTGTGTCGATTTCAGAACTGAAGAATGAATGATCCTCTGAAGTTTAACACAATTCTTCATTCCTTTTAAATTAATTAAATCCAAGACAAGAGGTTTATACAGAATCATAGTCTGAGTTCAAAGAAGTCGATGTAGCTTCTGGGTGAAACCAAATCAGCCTTAAACCTACATTACTATTCACCAGCAGGGGGCGACTTCACTAACACAGCAGAGGTTTATGTGAAATTGCTTTTACATTTCACTTTTTTTTGTTACCTTAGTAAACATTTACCTAATGCACTTTTAATCATAATTGCTAGTTTCTGGTCTCCTTAAATACAGCATGACTGACAAGCTATACATGGGTGTGCATAGTGTCCTTGGGTCCCACCTCTTTAGCTGCAAAGCACTTGCAGTTTTGAGATTTCAGAACAACAGTGGACAAACCAATGAGGGGTTCATTCTGTGTTTTTATTAAAGTGTGTGTTTCTCGTCTAAAATCTAACAGTTCCGAGGTCTAAGGTTAACATGTTCATAAATCAGTAGTTTTAGTTTTTGGAGTGAGTTTAAAAACCTAAAAAGAACATTTGAGAAAGAACATTGACTATAGAAACATTACAGTTAGTAATGCTGGTTTTGTTCTGTGTTATCTTTTGTGTTTTTCATACATTCAAATAAAGAAATGGAACAAAATTATATGTTTTTGTGATTGGCTGTTTGTAACACAATACCTGAAGATACTAATTCTCCTCTGTTATCTGTTATGGGCACAACACTGGTCCATCCCTTGAGTTTGGTGCCTTTTTCATACTTCCACAGGTCACTGTTAAGTGGCCTAACAAACCTTTGCTTCAGACCACTTTCAGAAAGTTAAAGACAGTCTGGTTCCTCAGAAGCAAGACATAAATAAATGATGGGTAGCTAAAGACTTTTGCACAGTACTGTTATTTTACTCTCTTTGATATCCATGAAAAAGCAATAATGGCAAGAAGTAAATGTACTTGTGTAAACTTGAACACAACAAACAGTGAGTTACACCTATTACTCACGTTTTGAGTATCAGACATATAACAGCATCCAATAATATGTGAAGGATCTTAAAGCTAATGCAAAAGGTTACATTAAATTAAATTGTTGCTGCTTTGTAAATTGTGGAAAATCTAAATTTCTATAGCAGATGGTGAAAAACTGTTTTTTTTTCTTCTGTCATTTAATTCTTTACCATTACTTAATTACATTGGAGTACTATGAATGTTCACTCTATGTTGTGAAAATTTCCATCACTGCACAGCCTCCCACAGCCTCTTTTGTGTGTTCTATTAACATGAATTACCATTTCAAATATTTTGTTTTGGGGTCCAGATGCCCTGCAGTATCTGCCAAAACACATAAAGCTTTTCTTAATTTGGCTTACTTACATTTTTCACTTGCCTCCTTATTCCTTTATTCCTGACAGCTTGCAGATCTGTTATAATTAGTTTCCTCTAATGATGTAACATTGCTTCCAGCAGTTTAGGGAAATCCACCTCTTGGACTTTTGCAATTAGTCACTCGGGCTTGGAGGTCATATTGGCATGAACACATTGTATTTGGTGAAGGCTTGTGGTGAAAGGATGCTCAAAGTGACATCAGGAAAGACACAGATATTTTCAAGGTCAAACTTTCTCAGGTGAGGTGTGGTTTTTTTCCTTTAAGCTGGTGTTAACAACAGTGAGGTGGTTAGACATCACGCTGCCACCCGGTCCACAAGAGAGAGCGACAGGCCGGTGACAGGCCGGGGCACACGGGCCTCAGTGAGTCATTGATATGGGACAGCGATGACATGCCGTCAGTTCAGCATTCGCTCTCCAGGGCTCTGGAGCTCTGAGAGGAGGGACTTGCGTAGAAACTGACGACCATAGCAGGGTTAAGCATGAGAGGGACAAGGGAGGGCAAAAGGATACAGGAAAAGTTATATTTACATGTTAAAAAAGGGAGCTCTGAAAATAAAATAAAGATGGGGTAATACTAGAAAAGTGAAAGTCATGCATCTGAAATTACAACATCAAAATTTTAGCAAAGCGCTGTACACCTCAAAAGAGGAGGAACTGTATGATGTTACTCTAAATTTACAAAGTTCACAAACAGATGGGTTACTATTTGTTTTCAAATTGCTGTTGACAGTCAGCATTGCCAAAACTACTGTTAATATTGTAAGTGCATCACAATGAAGGTCAAGCTGTCATAACAAGAAGTTAAATCTTGCCAATTATATCATATTTCCAACAACATAAACCTCGGATGAGAGGTGAAACATCTTCAAGCAACTTAAACAAGTCCAGATGCTTTTCTTTCCAAGCTCCTTAGACTACAATGACCTGGATGACTGAGAACAGACAACAACATAAACATGTTTTTTCTAAAACTGTGAAAACTTTCACTATAGGCCATGCATCTGATCAGATCAATAATCCCTGTACTGGGTGGAGCATTGGCTATTGATATGTTTGGTGCACAGATTATGTCTGCCATTGTGGTTGTGTCTGTGGGGATACGGACATGTGTTGCTGCTGTTAGTATTAGCGTGTATTTGAATTTAGAAAGTCGTGGCTGCAGAGTGATTCTATGATTCAGTCATGACATCACAGTCATGTGAAAAAGGAATTTTTCACAGGAAAAGCCAAGTTCACACCATGATCCATGGTGTGTAGTACCACCTTTAAAAGCAATAACATGAAGCAGCGGTTTCTGTACGACTTTATCAGTCCCTCATGTCATTGTGGAGGAGCTGTGGTCCAGTCTTCTTTATCACTTTACCTGAGTTCATTAATGTTTGTGGACATTCATTTATGCACAGCTCTCTTAATATTATCCACAGTATTTTAGTCAGGTGTCCTCTTTTAGAGACAAGAGGTTTTCTTTTGCCGACCCTTAATGAAATTTAAGATTTAAGAGCTCTGTAGAGGCTGAGATGTACCTCTTGAGTTTTTTGAAACTTCTCTGAGCACTGCACAGTCTGAGCCTCAGGTGAATTTGCAGGAACATCCACTTCTGGGAAGATTGTGTCTTTGTGTTAATACACACCTGAATGCTCCAGGCCACCAAACTGCCAAAGTGTTTGCCTTTATAAAGCTGCTCACGCTCGCTGGTGATCAATTAGTTTATCAAGTTCATCTGATTATCAGCACCTAACTGCTACTTACACTCTTAATTCCTATGAATGCAGTAAGGATGTTCTTAGACTTTTACAGGCCTTTTTATTTTACTTTTACTTAAATTCATACTTATTTACTTTATAGTTTTGATTTTAAATGACTCTTTACCTCATTTAGCTATTTACTTTATCACTGTTACATTGTATTGTATTTTCACATAGTCTGTGTTGAACTACTCTAACAAATGAATTTCCTACTGTTTGGGATATATTTTTATAGAAGTCACATTTCCTTCACAGCTGTAAAAACCATGCCTCCGTGCAACAACTCACACACAGATGACGGGTCTGTAAAAAAAAAAAATCACCTGGATCGGCTTCATTGTTCTATAAGAGCAACACACAGGGTATTTTGTTTTTCAAATGCCAGCAGCAGTTTATACTGGAAACATAATGACTCTAAGCCAGATGGTAACACGCAGCTGTTATGACTCAGTAAATAATTTACATTCAGCAAACTGATCCTCGGGAGTTCTCGACAATCAAAGCCACGTTAATGAATGACTTGATTTGTGCTAAATAGTTTACAAAAATAATTAAATGAGTCAGACAGGAGCTGGCTCGAATCCAGGCTATCATGAATAAGCAGGAGCTGAATCTGCTCGGTGGCTTTGCTCCTCATTACACGAAACATGTTTAATATCAAATATCACCTAATTGAGTTCATTTTCATTCTAATAAGCTTACAAATTCCTCTTGTGCTGAGATCTGAAACCACAAAGCGCACCGTGACCACTCCTGGCAATGGCCAGTACACTGTTCATAATGTGTAAATGATATGTAGTCATTTAAATGTGTTACTTTCAGTGTTGGTCAAGTTACTTGAAAAAAGTAATCAGTAACTAATTACTGATTACTTCCCCCAAAAGTAATCCAGTTACTTTACTGCTTACTTATTTTCCAAAGTAATTAATTACTTAGTTACTTTTTAAAAACACGATTTACAACCTGAAGAGGTGATAAAGCGATAGATCAATTCTACTTTTTCTACATAATCCATCATACAAAATGTAATCAAATGGAAAAGTCTCTTTTTAAAACTTGTTTTATTAGTTTTCATCTTTTAACTTTATGCATCAAGCAAACATTAAATTATATGCAACATTCGCTGACTGGAAGAAATTTGTTTAACATTTAAACCTATTTTCTGCACATTCCAGCACATAAAATAAAATATTTTTTGTGTTTACACTCAGTCTTTCAAATAGATGCAAGTAAAACACAGCAGAAAATAAATAAAATCAAAGACTAGCGGTCCTGTTGCTCTATTTTCACCTGTAAAGCAGGACTGCGGTAGGCGGAGGTTTACCCTGGTGCAGGTGTGCCGCGGCGGTCAGTGGAAGAATCTGTGTTTCTCTGTGAATTTCCCATTACGTGGTAGCGCACTCGGTGCTTGCTTGGAAGTTTAGGGATTTTTTTCGCTGTAAAAAGACGTTTTCTTCCCACGCACAACGGACGCTAATTATTTTGTCACTTTTTATGGAATCAAACTCAAAATAAGGTCAGTACTTCCACGCTTTAAACGCTGCACGCTCATACTCTCTCGGCACTCGATATATTATCCATTGTTGATCTGCACACAGCTGTTGCCACGAATGTTGCACTCGCTTATGTCACTGTCATGAGACATTCTCGCAAAAAAAAATCACGGGTTTAGTAACGCAGGAACGCAGCGTGCTTACGGGAAAGTAACGGTAATCTAATTACCGATTTTGCAATAGTAATCCCTTACTTTACTCGTTACTTGAAAAAAGTAATCGGATTACGCGTTACTGCCCATCTCTGGTTACTTTCAAATGCAAATAACCTGCTTGTTCTGTATGGAAGTGTATTTATCTACATATTTATTAGCTGAACAGACAGAGAAATACTTAGGCCAGCTGGACCTTATATACTTTTATACAAATACCAGTTTATTAAAATACTTATAGCATGTGTGTGTGTGTGTGTGTGTGTGTGTGTGTGTTTGAATGCACATAAAATATAAAAGTTTGACTATTTTCCTTAAGCAAATAAGACTGAAAAACATCTCAGCATCATAACTATAATATTCTAACAGATTGTAACTAGTTTGATCCGAGATTTCAGGTTTTTCACGGACATGCTGAAGCCTCCCATCTTTGGACAAACTCGGTCGATACATGATTGATGATAAACATGGTGGGGTATTTCCTCAAGGACTCATCCATAACCTTTTGGTAATCATTCCAGTCTTGCTCTCACACCAAAGGGGGGATCAAGTGAAAGGTGATGATATAATGGTTTGACCAATATGCTCTCTTTGCAGCCAGTCAGGGCCTTAATTAGACACCTTTTGGGCCACATTGGCATTTACTCTTTCCTTAAATAAAGTCTCGTCCAACAGGAACAACTGCCTAGAAAGTGCACACAGACACACACACACACCTCCAACACCTGTCTCTCTTTGATTTTCCAGACAGCAAAGTCTAAACCTGTTTGTGCAAGCTAATGGGATGGGGAATTTGTTCACCCCATTAATGGGGATCTGCATTAATGTTTAACTAATTCCTCCATCAGCCACTGAAAGTTTGTTAGGAACTTCACTGATTACCTTTATACTAATTTTTAATCTTCCCATGGATCGGAGATCTCATTTACCAGCATATTAAGGTCAGGCTCACATTAATATGTTTGTGTTTTAAGACAAGGTGCATTTTATTTGAAATATACTCACCAGACACTTTATTAGGAACACCTGTTGTACCCCTCGTTAATGAAAACATCTAATCAGCTAATCACATGGCAGCAGCTCAGTGTATATCAGCATGCAGACATGGCGAAGATGACCTGCCAAAGGTAAAACCGAGCATACAAATGTTTTGTGGATGTTGATGTCAGAGGTCAAAGAAGAATGGCCAGATTGCTTCAAGCTCATAGGAAGGCAACCATAACTCAAATAACCACTTGCTACAAACAAGTTATGCAGAAGAGCATGTCTGAACAGACATGGTTACCCTTGAAGCAGATGGGCTACAACATCATACAACACCACTCCTCCCAAATAAGAACATGAAACTGAGGCTATGATTCCCATTGGCCCACCAACACTGAACAACAGAAGATTGGAAAGACTGCCTCAAGTTGATAAGAAGGCAACAGCAACTAAAATAATCACTGGTTACAACCAAGGTATGCAGAAGAGGGGGCTCACCAAAACTGGACAAGATAAGATTGAAAAGATTGAAATATTTATTTCTGGCAACATTCAGATGTTGGGTCAGAATTTGGAGTAAACAGCTCGAAAGCATGAATCCATTCTGCCATTCAGTATCAAGGTAAAGATGATGTTTTCCTTGCAAGTTCTGGGCCCCTTTGGGTACCAACTGACCAACCTTCAAGCCTACCTGAGTGTGATTGCTGACCATGTCCATCCCTTTATGACCCCAGTGTACTGATCTTCTGATGGCTACTTCCAACTGGATAACGTACCATGTGTCAAAGCTCAAATAATCTCAAACTTGTTTTTTCAACATGACATAGAGTTCACTCTACTCAAATAGAAATCTAATTTAACAAGCCCCTAGGTGGCTGCCTGAAGAGATTCACCCATAAGTCAAGAAAATTTTCAAATAACAAAACAAATAAGTAAATAAATAAAATCAAATAAAATTATTACATTTACCTAATTACACTTTTAATTTTCATATAAGGTAGACAAAAAATCAGTATGCCATGTCACGGTGTAGTGGTTTTCCTTTACATTATAGTCTACTTGTGATACTGAGATTGAATTATGTGCAGTGTCCTTAATGAGCAGTATATTATTTTCGTCAGGTTCAATAAACACTTCATTTTTAAAAAGGCAATTATGTCATGGTTCAGGGGTTAAATGGTTGCTGAATACTTTTGAATAGAGCCTTTTTAATACCCACAATAAACAGGACCAATAGAAGCTTTTTCTTCCAGTGGCAGAAAGTCTGGAAAGTATCTAAATTCCATGTAGAGGATTTTAATTGTCAATTTTGTATCTTCTTTGGTGCTTTAAAAAGGGAAGCTCAGCCCATTACTCTAGTTTGTTTGTTTTTATCCAAAAGATGTCTGAACAAGACAAGAGGCTCCCGCATCAAATGAGAAAATGATTAGTTAGCCCAGAGGAAACACCACAGCCGACAGCGCTGCGTGGGATTTCATAATGTGTTGAATTATCATGAACTACAAAATGTGGTGTACAAAAAGCAAACATGCCAGAGTCAATTTAAATGTGGAGAAAAAAATAGTTTGGATGAAATCTGTGCAGAGCCTACAGCAAAATCTGAAGATCTCCACGATGTTTCATATTGATCAAGATCAGACTTTAGCGAGAGAAGGGTGTGCATGATAACATGACTTATCGGCCTTTAAAAGAAAGCCCTCAAACAGATTTATCTGATAATGTGAGTTAGCAGCAGTCGGGGACCTGCAGAGAGCAGCGTCTCGTGCCCTACTTAACCTGTCAAGGCCAGTCTGAGAACTACTCAATCAAGTCTCTGTAGGTGTAAAAAGCAACACAGTGCAGAGGGGAATGAAACACTGAGGCATTTGTATATATTTTTACCAAGAGGTATTTACCATTTTTGCTCGAGTCATCAATTAGAATGCAAGAGGTTTTCATGTGGACTATTTCACTAACGCTTTAGAGAAAGGACTAACGTGGACGGCAGCAGGAAATGACAAATCCTCTTCTGAACTGTGCTGGGGCTGATGCGAAGTTGGAAAGAAAAGAAGAAAGTGCTCTCAGAATAGCTGCACCCATGGGAAAGCGTGTGGGTGATGTTTGATCCTGGCTGCTAAGTGGTTATTTCTGGAAAGTATTTCATAATGTTTCGAGGGTATCCCTTTGATAACAACAATCACAGTAAAACAGCAACATCAGCCTGAAACCTGTAACTCTTTACTTGTTTTTTGGAACAGTGCTCGTTTCTTATTGCTCCTATTAAAATCAAGCTGATGTTTGTTGCCACTGAAACTGATGCTATGAAAGCTGTTAAGACATTTAAACTGAATAATGATCTGAAACTATTAGGACACAAAGAACCAGAAATTAGTTAACAATACTCTACAGGTGCAAGCACCTCTTTCATACTGTATTTATGATGGAAATATGCAGTGCCGTAGCTCCGCAAACGCACATAACGCACACTGCGTAGGGCACCAAATGGCCGGTAGGGCACCAAAAAAATCAGGGTCGTAAAAAAAAAAAGTAAACCATATTAATACTATAAATATCATATGCATTAATATGGTTAAACAATACAAAAGCAACATAAAACAATTTTCCCGAGAAAAGGGGTGAATCTGCTTTGTGCCCTGTCTCCAGTCTCCTCCTGGTGCCCCCCCACTCCCAGTGGTCTGTTCTATAATTGGTAAACACCTGTTTGAACATGGCCTCGAAACGGCAACAGGAGTCGGGAGCGGAGAAAAGAAAGAAGAAGAGGAAGCGTGATGAAACTCAGGCGTCGCTTGCCGGTAAGGCAATGTTTAAATGATAATAATAAAAAAAGTTCATTATTGTAGCCCTTGCTTGCACGCTCATGTCCGTCAACTCTGTGATAGCTCCTGTTAGCAGTGTTCATACTGTGTTAACAAATGTTGCAAATGATTGATGTTGGGTAGTTTGTTTACGTTGTGGATATGAATATAGAATGGACTACTAAAAGCAACTCATCATGGTCACTCAATTGACGGTTTTCAGATAACGTTAGCAATCGTGACTCACGATTGCTAACGTTATCGTGATTCGTGAGACTAGCATTTCCCTCCTCAGGTTGCTAGCTGGCTAACGTCATGCATGCTACTGATTAACCTTAACTTTGGGATAGGTCAGTGATGCAGTCAAGTATTATTATCAGATTAGACAAGATTACTTTGTATGTTGCTGCATTTCAGGATATCTATAAAGACGCATATCTTATTTATGCCATTGACGTCTGAACACATAAATAGTTCTCGTCTTTCTTTAGGTTCATAGATCAAGGGCGACATCTGTTGGTGAAACTGTAATATGAAACCTATATCTTCCAGTAATATAGATTTCCTACTTGCGCATTTATATCAAATTATGTACAGCATGTTTATATTGCCATTTGCCATTATGAAAATCTATACATGTAAAATATAGTTAGTAATTTTTAAATGTACCAGTGACTTACTTAATTTATTAGTCTTATAATGCAATCTTTCGTAGGCCTACTGTAGATTCAAAATTGTATTTCTGTAAAATCCCTGAATATTTTCTCTTGTATGCAGGGTCAATGCTTAAATATGTTCAAGGAGGATCTCAAGGACAGGATGAACCATCCAGTAGTAGTGCCATCCCTGGACATCAACCACCAGCCATTGTAGACCCTGCAACAATCCCTAGCCAAGAAGAACAAGAACCATCAACCACCAGTTCAGGTACAGTTCCATACACAAGTACCACTGAGAGTCCTGTCACTGAGAGACTATCAGAAAGTGACACTGTGGAGACATGTGTGCCCCCTTCAACCGATCCTGCTCTTTGGCCAGCTCACATTGTAGATGCTGATCGTGTTGAAATTGTGCGGAGAGGTCCTTTTAATGTCAGCTCTGATTTTAATTTTCCAAAGGGGCCTGATGGAAGAGCATTTCACACTAGCCTTAAGTTCAAAATTCTTCCCAATGGAGAAAAGGTTCACCGGAGCTGGTTAGTGTACTCACCGCAGAACAATGCTGTGTTCTGCTTTGCATGTAAGCTTTTCAGTGTGAAGGATATAAAGCTGAGTACAGAGGGCTTCAGTGACTGGTCGAACATCAACATCCGTTTGAGGGGTCATGAGTGTAGCCAAGACCACATACAGTGCATGCTTAAGTGGAGAGAACTGGACACACGGCTAAAGAAAAGCATGGCAATAGATCAACAGGAGTTGACCTTACTAGAGGCAGAAAGGAAAAAGTGGCGAGAGATTCTCAAACGATTACTCTCAATAACTCTCTCACTGGCTTCCAGAAATTTGTCTTTTAGGGGCTCTTCTGACTGTCTTTATGAGCCGGACAATGGCAACTTCTTGAAGGAAGTAGAGCTTATGGCAACATATGACCTTGTAATGGCAAATCACTTGGCCAACATAAAAGATGAAGGTTCCCACACACATTACCTCAGCCCTGAGACACAGAACGAACTAATTCAGATTATCTCTTCAGAAACATTCCGCGCCATTGTGAAGCAAATCCAGTTGGCAAAATACTTCTCCATCATTCTTGACTGTACTCCAGATGTGAGTCACACTGAACAAATGTCAGTCATAGTACGCATTGTTTGTTTCCAAGCACAACCAGATATTAAAGAATACTTTCTTGGCTATATAAATGTGGAGCAAACAACTGGCCTTAACCTGTCCAATGTTGTCCTTGACAAGTTGAAGGAGCTTGGCATTCCATTTGAAAACTGTCGAGGACAGGCCTATGACAATGGGGCCAACATGAAGGGGAAGAAGCAAGGTGTTCAGGCCAGACTGCTACAATTAAACCCGAGAGCATTGTTTGTGCCTTGTGGAGCTCACACGATGAATCTGGTCATAGCTGATGCTGCCAAGTCCTCTCCAGATGCAACTGGCTACTTTGGGTATTTGCAGAAGTTGTTCAATTTCTTTTCCAGTGCCACCCAGCGATGGGCCATTTTAACAAAACATGTGAAATTGACACTTAAATCTTGGAGTGACGTTAGATGGGAAAGCAGGCTTCAAAGTGTAACTGCTGTCCGGAGTCAGACAAAAGAAGTGAGGGATGCTCTCCTGGAGGCCAGAGAAGCTGTAAGTGATGCAGTCGCAAAGGTGGAGGCTCAAGTGCTTGCTGAGGAAGTAGCCTCATTTCGATTTTTGATTTGCTCCATCGTGTGGTGTGAACTTCTTACAATCACAAACCAGGTGAACAAGTTACTACAGTCCAGCTCCATGCAGCTCGATGTTGCTGTCAGGCTCATTGACACTGCCAAAAGTAACCTCTCTAAATACAGACAGTCTGGGTTTGATGAGGCTGTGTCAGCTGCCAAAGAACTCTGTGAGGCCCTGAACATAGAACCACAGTTGAAGGAGAAAAGGCTCAGGAGCACAAAAAGGCAGTTTGCATATGAAGCTGTTGATGAGCCCCTCCATGATGCCCTTAAAAAGCTTGAGGTCACATTTTTCAATTGTGTTGTGGACTCTGCTTTAATCTCCCTACAGGAGAGGTTTGAGACCATGAATCAAGTGAAGGAGAAATATGGAGTGCTGCTTGATTTCAGCAAAGTGAATGGGATGTCCAAGGAGGATTTAAAAAAACACTGCACTGAAGTACAGAAGACACTGACAGATAAGGGAGTAGCTGACATTGATGGACCTGAGATGATGCAGGAAATCATCAACCTTCCTCAGCTGCCACCACAGACGTCTGCTTTGGAAATGCTGTCATTTTTACATGACAATCAGCTTCAAGAGGTATATCCCAATCTGTGGATTGCTCTGCGTATTGCACTGACCCTGCCTGTCACAGTTGCCTCTGCTGAGCGAAGCTTTTCAAAGCTCAAACTCATTAAAACGTACCTGCGTTCATCAATGGGGCAGGAACGTTTAAGTGGTCTGGCTGTTATCAGCATCAATGGTGACGTGGCTCAGAAGCTATCATATGATGACCTTATAGCTGATTTTGCAACCAGAAAATGCAGGCGTGTGCCTCTCTAGGCCCTAGAGAGGCACACCACGCCTGCATTTTCTGGTTGTCAGAGTATGCCCTAGAGTCTAGGGCATACTCTGACAACGAATTGTAAAAATGTTTAACATAGTTACTTAAGGAATGTGGCTTTTGTGTTCAAATTCTTATTTTTCTTATTTAAGTTTCTTATTTAAATTCTATTGTGAAACTATTTGTAAATATATTAATAATAATACTATTATATTATATATATTATTTTTTTATAAAAAAAATTACACATTATTGCCAGGCTCTTTGTTCTTGTTCCAATGTTCAATTTTTGTTTCAGTATTTATTTGTAACAGTATTTTTAACCTCCTTTAACCTTATTTATTTGTTTAACTGTCATGTTTGTTGTTATTTAATTAAACAAATTCCACTGAGAAATTCAAAAGTATTAATGTTTTTTTTTTTTTTTTCAGTGGCGGGGGGGGGCACCATAAAGCATTTGTGCTTAGGGCACCCAAATGGCTAGCAACGGCCCTGGAAATATGGATTATGGCCATTACAGAGGTTAAAAGGCATCAACAGGACACATTAATTCAATAGGGAATGCAATAGATTTTACACAGTTTTAGAGAAGAACTCTAAAGTTATTTTCTCTTGCTAAACTCAGTCAAAGTGGAGATGGAGAAATGTATTTCCATAGAGTTGATGACTCACAAGAGACAGATGTTCTTTTTATCCTTTTTATTATATTTAAATATCCATCCATCCATCCAGTTCAGGCTCATGGGATGCTGGAGCCTATCCCAGCTGACACAGGGCTCTGGACTGGATGCAAAGTTATGGATCTACAGGGACAGCACACAAAAACCGGCAAATAAGCATGTACTTAGAGTTTGAAGTAAGAGTACCCAGAAGGAACCCATGCAGGCACTGGGAGAACCTACAAACTCTCCAATGAAACGTCCCAGCTGATCAGAAACCATGAACCCTTTTGCTATGAGGTAATAGTCCTAACCATTGTGACACGTGCTGAATAATACATTTTGAAATTCTCAGGGTTATTGTTTTACACTCTTGCTCGCACTCACGTTCATAACTATGGCCATTTTAGAATACCTAGTTACAGTAACTTGACATGCATATCTTTGGATATAAGGGAGAAAGCAAGCAGCAAAGGAAAGGCCCTCGGGCCTTCTTCCTGTGAGGCGACCACTGTACCAACTCGCTATGTAAGTCTCCAGACCCCACAACCCTGACATGGTTAAGAGGAAGAAACTGATAGATAGATAAATGGATGAATGTGTGGATGGGTGGATAGATACTGGAAAACTTCTTTTTGTTGGGTAATAAAAGTGAAGCCAGTGCAGAAGGTTCTTAACTTCTTGACATTTGCAATAGTGGTCTAGCTTCGTCTCTTACTGAATATCACATCATATAAACCATATAAACCTAAATTATGGAACCTATTAGAGTCAAAAGTAAATTAAAACAGGGTATGCTTTGCAGTGGGAGTGCCTTGTGATGTGATGTGAGTCCCCTACCAATGACAATGCAGTGCAGTCCTCTGTATCACAGTCAGATCTGCTCCTACTACTGTTTGGGCCAGATCTGGATCCTCCCCTGAGTTTTTCCCTATCTGTGAAAAGTCTGTCAGGCTACTGCTTACCTATTAATGCTGGAAGAGAAGCGTCCACCCTTATTTACTCTGGTAAAGGCTATAAAACTTTGTGAAAGTAGTCAGACATGAGCCAGTGAGTCAGAGTAACTCGATTCCGACTGATGACAGACATACTGTGGTGAGTTGTTGAGGATATGCTACATTTTACTGCCGGTAAACACTGCTGTTTTTGCTGCTGTCGGCTGCTGGCATAATGTTAGCTTATAACCAGCTGTTGTTGTTTTTTCGGCTCTTGTCAGCTGTCTGGAGGGTCATGTTGTCTCTTTCCTTCATATTTCCTTTCTCTGGTGAATAGGACCTGTTCTCTAACTATAAAACATGGGTACCATCCTTCATATTTTGAGTCTGAAGTCATGATTTTAAATCACACATCTAAGACTTCTCTTCTATGTGCCTGGTCACACTATTCTGTGTATAAGGACTGACTGTACCTTTAAAGTAATTAAAGGCTTGTGGGTTTTTGTGGCACACCTGTTCAGGTAGGTATTGTGCCTACACAGATTTGTGTGCGTTCTCTGTTCCCCTTGAAGCTTTTCATGTTGGTTAGAGTACATGGAGGAGGAGAAATGGAGGTTTATATGGTACTATGTATACTATATTAACTCTGGATATGGCAGGACTATATAACAACATCCCAAAACAAATCCAATCACGTGTTATCTTCTGATTACCATCGTGATTACCACGGCAGAATGTGATGATCAACAAAGATTTTTAAAAGTTGCCCAAAACACCACATAAATGTTCTGATACTTATTCACACAAATACATCACCAGAAGCTGTTTGCACTTTGATAACCATTTTTTCTTGTACATTTTTCCAAAAGGGATAAGAGTTACCCACAGTCATCGCAGTGGGCAGCGACAAAAGAATGACACTCAAATGCTTCAATGTCTGGAGGTGTAACCTGACACAGAGCTGGCATCACTCGGTGAGGGGGTCTAGGTGACATTTGACTACAGCTCCAGGAGGGCCAGACGTGCCGTTTTGATGGGAAGGAGACGTGTCAGCTCAGAATACCAGCATGACAGAGATGACACGTATGAGGGGAAGACCCAGCGTTGGGATGCCGCTGTCTTTTTCTAAAAGCCAGAGGAGAGTTTAAAATGAAAGCACTCCCTGAAAACTCTTCATACAATTTCACGAGGCCTATAGTTGTATTTAATACACTGTTAAATCTGCACTGGAGAATCTTCCATTGTAGGAGACGATATAAAAGGAGGAAATAAATAAAGGCAGCCTTATCACTTGCTTGCTGACAATTAAAGCAGCGTCTTATCAAAGCCCTTCAGCTTTATTAAAATGCCATGCACTGACAGGCCAATAACCTCTGACAAATTAATTGATTTTTGACAGACAGTTCATGGTAAGAGGAGGGCGGTGGAAAAGATCAAAAAGACATCGATAAGCTCGGCTGTTTGATGGCTATAAAACACATTACACACGTATGTTTTCGCACATTTTGCATTTATTATGTTATAAATTCCAATAATAAGATGAGGTTTATGAGTCAAAGGAGATACTGCATATTATGCTCACTCCAAGGGCTGTTTTTTACTTATAGTTTTACTTAGAAGTGTTGCTGTGCATAATAGGTATTCTAAATTAATTTTTAGTTTTAGCTCAGTGTGATGACCCTCTTTAGTTTATCCAGGTAGTTTCTCACATGACCCAAGGATGTAGCTGAGGAGGTCTAGCCAGCTGGTATCTCCCAGTCTGTCCTCTTCTCTCCTCTGAATCATGTGACCTACTGTACCAAGAAAAACTGATGAGGGTTATCACAGCAACTTCAGTTACTTTCTACGGTGGTTGTGCTCATTTCAGTTTAGCGTTTAGTGTTTATTTAATGTTTAATTTTGGTTTACTTTTTATTGTTTTTTTGTTATTAGAAATTGGGTGGAAATTGAAAACCTTCAGAATAGTGAAATTCTCTCTGTTTCATATAGACATCCAAAGTCCCAATAAAAACTATTAGGACAAAATATATCATTTTATTTTAAGCCGTTTTAGGGGTGATTGTCAGTCAGTTATTACTTTTTTCTCCCAAAATATATTTTTTTATTTCAGTTAACTGCAACTTGGATCTGTTATGAACCTTCTCAGGAGTCACAGGCCAATCAAAATTACTTCACAAGTTCATCAACAGCCTTTAGGGGCGATCGTGGCTCAAGAGTTGGGAGTTCGCCTTGTAATCGGAAGGTTGCCGGTTCGAGCCTCGGCTTGGACAGTCTCTTGCCTACTGGTGGTGGTCAGAGGGCCCGGTGGCGCCTGTGTCTGGCGGCCTCGCCTCTGTCAGCATGCCCCAGGGTGGCTGTAGCTCCAATGTAGCTTGCCATCACCAGTGTGTGAATGGGTGGATGACTGTTTGTGTAAAGCACTTTGGGGTCCTTAGAGACTAGAAAAGCGCTATATAAATCCAGGCCATTTTAAAAAAAAGTACATTTTGTATTTTTTTTTTTTTGTCTAAAATTAAAAATCTAAAAAATCAGAAGCAGAGTAAATACTTTTTCACAGCACTATAGATATGTGAATGGTTGCTGTGATTGCAGACAAATTGAAATATCTCATTTTCTCCAGCTCTTATAACTCGTATCCTGTGAATAGGTGCTGTGAATTAAGGCTCTCACGCCATTTCCTTGGATACAGCTTCAGCCGCATCAATACCTTCAGACACACTGGGTTATCTTGTCTGTCCTGTCACCCAGCTGTCTCCAGAACATTTTACAATCCTCACTCTGAATGTGCTCATCCTCTTAAAAGAAGGATTGAATGGCACTAGTGCATAATTAAAAACACCCTTCTAACTTTATTTTAAAAGGCAGGTCTCAATACTTCTGTAAATGAGAGTTCATATGCAGGCTTGTGTTTCTCACCTTGTAAAAGAAATGCTGTCTTTAATTCATTCACTTCGACCGAACAAACTTTCAACGCGTTCTCATTTCCTGAGACAACCTTTTTTTTAATATCTCTTTTCACTTGAACATATAAGAAAGAAGAGGTGTTATTGTAGCAGCGTAACACTCTCCTATTATTCTCTGCATCACTCTACTATGGGTGTCAGAGAGATTTCTTTTGTTATGGAGGGTGGAGGCTAGAAAAAGACACTTTATTTCATTTATTAAGTAACAACAGCAAAAAAGTGAATTTAAAAAAAATTGCCCCTCTTTATGCAGTCCAACAATTGTGCTATTAACTCTGATTATGGAGATATTTATAGTGACACCAAAGGACAATGGAGTAAAATAACAAGTGATTGCACTGCATATCACAGAAAGACAGGAGACAAAAGCAGGGTAAGTGTGTTTTTAGGAAAAAGAAAGACTAGGAAAAAGAAAGACTATCTAATTTCTGCTTTTGAATAAAATACTTGATGTAGGGGTATTATGGTGAGAAGTACCTGACTGGTTAACCTTTTAAACAATTCCTTACGATGGATCTTGTTTTCCCATGTATTACATCTCTAACTATTACTTTCTGCATCAGTCTTCACCCTTAACTTCAGTTTCCATCTGTAAATGTGCTTCCAAAACTTAAGAAGCACCTTTTCTGTGTCTTTAAAGGCCCCTAAAGGCACATGATTTCTAACCCTGTGTGAAGGTGTGGATTTGAAACATGTGGGCGGAGTGTCCTTGCAGCCATGTTTGTTTGTTTGTGAAGGTACAAATAATCGTGAGTTACCTGCCTTGAGGGCTGTGATGTTACCTGCACTGACCTTTTACCCCTGCAGGTGACAGGATGTGGATTGGCGGGAGAGCGCGGCGGTGGCTCCATGATTAGACCAGATCAGAACCGCAGGGTGTGGTGTTCCCGATACCACTGTCGCACACATCAAACAGTCGGGCGTCCCCATCAGGTAAGAAGGAACAGCAGGACACAGAGAGAGTGGAGGTGGAGAGTGACTCAAAGCTTCGCTCCTCCGTTTTTCCTGTGTGTGTGTGTGCTATCCCTATCACCTCGCAGCTTGTTTATATCCTTTGCTGTATGTGTGTAGGGGAGTAGGCGTGTAAGCATATGCAGGTGTGTGTGTGTGAAAACTCGTGGGAGGTAGGGGTGAAAAATGAATGAGTGTGAATTAATTAACCCTGAGCGCGAGCACTTGCACCAGCAGAAAAATATTTTTACACCCTTTTCACACTAACCTGGATACATGAACTTCTCTCATAAGAGACAGACATTTCTATTAAAGCTGTAATTTACATGGAGTAACTCGTTACTCCAGATAAAAGTGATGCTGTTTTGTGAAACACATTCACAGTGCTGAACCGTGCTTCACGTACACTACATCCCAAAGATGCTCCGTTGAATTGAAATGCGGTAACTGTGAAAACCATTTACACTGTCATGTTCAAGAAACCAATTTGAGATGATCTGACCTTTGTGACATGATGGGTTATCCTGCTGGAAGCAGCCATCAGAAGATGGATACACTGTGGTCATAAAGGGAAAGGCGTGGTCAGCAACAACACTCAGGTAGGCTGTTGTTTTTAAACAACGCTCGGGTGGTACTAAGGGGCCCACACTGTGCCAAGAAAATACCCAGCACACTATTACATCACCACGAGCCTGAACTGTTGATACAAAACAGAATGATTCATGCTTCATGTTGTTTATACTAAATTCTGACATTACCGTCTAAATATCATAGTAAATATTCTAAACTCATGAGACCAGGGAACCTTTAGCCACTCTGCTGTTAGTCAGTTTTGGTGAGACTGTGAATTATAGCTTCAGTTTCCTGTTCTTGGCTCACAAAAGTGTCACCCAGAAGGCCGGCTGCTTCAACGATCGACATGTTCATTCAGAGATGCTGTTCAGCACACCTTGGTTTTAACAAGTTGTTTAATTACCCTTTCCCTCCTATCAGCTTGAAGCCGTCTGACCTTTATCTGACCTCTAACATCAACAAGGCTTTTTCGCCTTTTTCTGATCATTCTCTGTAAACCCCAGAGATAGTAGTGAGGTAGAAACCCAGTGAATCAGTAGATCAGTTTCTAAAATACTCAGACAAACATGCCACAATCAGAGTCGCTTAAAATCACTTTTTCCCCCCGATCTGATGCTCAGTTTAAACTTCAGCAGCTCACCTTGATCATGTCTGCAAAACTAAGTGCACTGAGTTGCCTCTATATGATTGGCTGATTAAAACAAGTTGAACATGTGTACCTAATAAAGTGGTCATCAGTGTACAGGCAGTAGCAGGACTTTTCTTTCTTTTTTTAAAAAAATGAACCCAAACAAATCAAACGTCATTTAAACTAAGAGTTCTATAGCAGTAAATGTGTGAAGTCAAAAGGAGGACCCAAAGAGGTTTTAGCTTGTTAACCAGAGATAAATGGCTAACAGCATTTGCCAAGATGGCTGCAGAGCGGCAATATTTCTGTGTCCACTTCGACTTTGGTGTAACATCAGGAAAGTGGGAGGACTACTCCTAGAATGAAAGGAGATACTGTAATACCACTGGCAGGCACAATTAATTAGCAGAAACCCAACTGAGATGAAGCTGAATCCGTGACAGATTGTCCACCTTTTCCTTGACAGCTTCTCTCTCCCTCTCAAAAAAAAAAGAGTCTTAGATGAGAATTAAACAAAGCGTTCCAGGAAGTGTTAGTTAGACAGTTGGTGTTGACTTTGTCAGGACAAATGGATGAATTGATATCACAGGAGGTGTTAAAAGAGATTATCTTTCTTATCGTGTGAAGTCTGAATATTTGAGCTACACTGTTTCTGAAGTGGAATTTAAAACTCAAATCCTGCTTTCAGTTTTCTTCCATATTTTGGTGAGTCATGTTGCTAGGCTGACCTAAGTCCATTTTCTATTTGAATCAACATCCTAATGAAAGTTCCCAATGTTCATTTTGCATGCACCATAATTCCAGTCTGCCCTCAAGCAGCATGTTTTCTCTCTATTGTTCCCTTTGTTTCTTTTGATTACCGGACGGCAAACAATCTGCCTTTTTTGTATACGACACTAATCGTGTCGAGAGTGAAAGCAATGAGAATAAAATATTAGTGAGAATATGAGAGGAAGGCATTTTTATTCACACATGCAAATCCTGGTTCATTAAGTGTGAAGGGTGAGGTGAAGAGAATTTCATTTTCAGACATTCAGAGCCCATCAGGAGTTTTCCTCTGCATGCGAGTATGTGGGTGTGTCCCCGAGTGAGACTCAGCATCTTCTGGCCAGCAGAGTGTCGTGCCAGAGCTCATCTGTTACACCACAAATGTGAGACAGTCACAGGAACATCTGGTCACACTGTCAAGTCGTGAAATTTTAAGCCGCCGGTCTCTGCTTGGATCACCGCGGGCTCCGTCTGTGCCAGACAATGAGAGCTGTCACAAAGTGTTTGCTTTAACAGGCTGAAATAAATGACTTAATGCTCTGTCCAACTCTGAATAAAGAATTAACATTTGTCTGAGCTGCACGGTGCTTGGAGGTGCGGGGAGGTAAAGGAAGACGTCATTTGGGAGGGGCTTAACACAAATCACGCTGCCCTCTTAGTCACAGTTCACACAGTGTTTACAGAAAGGCTCGGCCAAGCTACTCCCAGGTGAGAAACGACTGATTCTCTATTACAGAGAACAAAAAAATGAACATTTATAGAGAAGAGAGTTTGGTAGTGTGGCTCTGATTAAATGTCTCTGAAAAAGTGGATGAAGATAACAAAAAGATTAAAATTGAGAGTGCATTATCTTTTGCCAGATTCCTGTCCTCATTTAATAATCCAACTAAATGTCTCAAGCCGTGTTTTGGAAAGGGATAAAGATACAGCATAAAAACAGTCTGGGGACAAAGAGACACAGAGCTGCCTCACTAAAGTTCATCCAAATTCCTGGAAAAGGCATACTCTCTTACCCACTCTCCATTGAATCTAATGGCACAGGTCATTTTTGTTTTATTTTTACAGCTAAAATTGAGTTAAAAACAACAACAACAAATTAGTGCAGCTGAACCAGAGATATCCTTGTTTTTATTCAACTCATGCTTTATATTTGTCGAAATTTTGGCTACATAACACAAAGAAGCTTGAACACTGACATGCTAAAGATTTCACTTTATTATGCCGGAAGGAAGATATGACAGAGATGAGAAGCAGTTTATACAGGGAGGTACCACAGACGCTATAAAGGTAACTATGTACTATAAGAATATCAGGTTTACTAATCAATGTGTATGTGATCCTTCTGTAATTCCTGGTTGCTGGAGGTTACTCACAGTTGCTTGGGGAAGTTGGTCACAAAGAGATGAAAACCTCTTTGTGATGGCTTTGGTCATCACAGAGAGGTTGCCCATAGTTTGCACAGAAGACAATGGCAAACATTCTCTGTCTTTGGATTCGTGTTGCGCTTTTTTCAAGTTTTACTAGCTAGTAGTTTGCAAGTGTTTGCTTACAAGTTGGTTTTGTCCCTGCAAACTATGGGAACTGTGGAAATATGTTAGTGACCAAAGCATAAACCACAAGCTTTTTGGTGCAGCCCTTTTTGGGACCAGCTTTAGCTAGTGACATTCAGCAACCACCTGCTGACCAGTCAGGGAGTCCAAATTTTTAAATAATGACCAGAGGTTGCCAAGGAATCACTGACTGTGTCCAGTTCTGTGTGACTGAGGTCTTACTCTGTTTATCATCACTCCTCTTTGGTAGAAGTGGCTGGATGTTGAAGAACAATAAAAAAAGATTTTTAAAAATGAACAATCACCTCAACTTTATTGATATCTACAGAATGGACACACGGCGTAGGAGAAAACAGGAAAAGGATAGGAACCACCACTCTCTTATACAGTCAGTAATTTCTTCCCCATACTCAGGACAATGTGTGGGGAAACAGGACCAGGCGTCTAGCACGTGTGCCAGGAGGAAGTGCTAACATGGTTAGCAGGATTGAGTAGGCAGATTAAATTATCTTACACATGCTCAATGGATCCTTTCAGCTCCTTAGTACAGAAATCTACATAAAAACCTTAATGTTAAATTTGTTCTGTTATTAGATTTGTGTTCTCACTTACACCACAGCCAGGCATGAAAGGTGGTTCAAGGCTGCAGTGAATGTTTTTGAAAACACCGTATGTTACTAAAGAGCACGAATCAACAGTCAAAGCCATCAACAGCACCAGTCACCGGGACATGTGTCAAGCAGCTCATCTGCATTTGAAGAATGCCCGTTAAGCTCCAATCGCATGCGACCAGCTGAGGCCCTGACTTTATCTGACGGGTGAGTGGACGAGACGTGACGAAGTGGGAGCTCAGACACAATCGCTGCCCTGTGATGTGCGGTGTGCCTTCTCCCTGTTCTCATTATCCTCTCTCTGGGTGTTAAGGAGGAGTGGAGATGGGAGGGAGGAGGGTTGTGGTGGTGGAGACTGGTTGGCTGGCCCAACATCCCCCGTGGACAGGGAACAGATGGGACCTGACTCCCTCCACACAAATCACTGCCAAGAAAGCTTCGGCCTGCTCCAGTGACCGTTTCAAAATGACGACAACTGTTTACTCAAACAAGGGGAGAGTCCAGGGTTGAGGGAATGAGGGAAAAATAGAGAGATTACAGTCCAATACAGGAAAAATAAACTCAAAGTTGGCATTATCCAAGGAGTATTACCCAGTTTGGCATTTAGGCTTGAACTGAAATTTGTTTTTGCACTGTTTGTGAAAGGGAGTAAAATGTCATGTTAAGGAAATAGGAGCTTGTTGGTAGATTTTTAGTGATCATGGCTGGCATTTGAGAGCTGTTAAGATGCACTGTCATCTTCTGCGGTGCACTATTGTGAGGAAAAAATAAACATATAAATGTGTCCACAAATACATCTTGCTGTGAAGTTAGTGTCAAATTATATGTGTCATTAATTAAGCATCATTAAAGTAGGCTTTTCTAGCCCTTGGTTACTAATGATTCATTGTCTTGCTCAAGGCAGAAATTTGTAGAGACAAGGAGTTGCATTGCCCAGGATATGAACCTTGAACAATATCATGGTTCAGTGTAATTAGTACAACAGTAATAAAGCAATAGGAAACGTATATTGGGCAATTTGATTTGCCAGCCACTGTCCCAGTTGGGGCACTAATAGTCTTTCTACTAAAAACAGCCTCAAATTCTGTATCATACACTGTGATACAAACAGGCTGAGGTGAACCCCGAGTCCCTAATTTTTTTTTTCCAGCCAGCCTTTTCACCTTGTAGTCTCAACATTTTACACTAAAGGAAGAATGTGAGCCTATTAAGAGAGAGGAAACCCAAAAACGAGGCAATAAAAACGATGTAAGGTTCATCAAATAGATGTTTGGACACTGTAAAATGTAGACAGGACCACACATGTTAGTGCGAAGTACAGTTCGACTGATATATCAGCCAATATTAGCTATTTATCGATATATCGGTATTGGCAAAAACATTTCATTTAAATGAAAAAAGTGAAGATTATAGGTGTTGTATGATGTTTCATAGTTTGTCCACCAGAGGGCACTGTGTAACCTCCCTGCTGGCAACATGTAGTTGGAATGCCACAAACACAACATCCAGCTGATGAGAGCACAGTCAAGCAAACTGGAAACAAGTGATCTGCAACTTTTTGTAACAACAATAGAAGTTTGTTTTTGTTATCTGAGTAAGGACTTATAAATAACTACACATAACTAATGTTTGCTTTGTTTGGCGGAAAGAAAAAATATTGGCTCATATATCGGCTTTTTAAAAATCACCAAATGTCGGTATTGGTCTTAAACATCCCATATCAGTTGGGCTCTAATGCAGAGTATTACAAGATTCACCCAAGCAGTTTTTTGTCTTTTTGAACAAGAACATTGACAGAATTGGTGATAATTATGGAGCTGTTGTGGTTATGATTTATGGTCAAGCTGCACCTCTCTTCTGTTTGACACAGCAAAAGATGCAGCTTCACATCAGGGATGGCGAGGTCACAAAACATGGGAGATAACATTTTCTAGAAATGACAACTCATTATACTCATTACTGCATTACCTTTAAAGGTTAAAATACAATAAGAGCCCTTCAGCCACAGTAAAAACAAGCAAAATCAAAAGCTTCACCTTTATCAGATTCTTACAGGTAGCTGCAGTTTCTGTTTCTCTGTAGCAATGATACCTGCTACATGCAGGCATGTGCCTGAAAAGTGGACAGGATGTAATCCTGATGGATTTGAAAGCTTATTGGAGGATTCATCGCACTGCATTTGTGTCCAGTATTTGGCTACTCAAAGCAAAGGAGTTTTGCTGCACAACCTATTTAGACATGCTTGTGTGCAGTCCTCTAAAAACACCAACAGCACGTAACGCGATGTTGATGACAATGTGTGTAAGTTGAACAGTGATTGGTTGAAATGTGGGACTCAAGAGGAAAAGGAGTGACAGGAGTGTTCACATAAAGTTAGAGGTGAAATACAAATACAAATGAATACTCCTCTTGAATGTTTAGCTTTACAGGTGATTCTTTCCCCACAAATGTGTTTTAATATTGTTGTCCTATATAACCCACCATCACATAGTATCTCATTTTATGATCAGTTACAAGATGCAGTAAAATAATTGAATTGTTGTAGAGAAACAATATTTTATGGTGACTTTAACATCAACTGGCTGGATAAAACTAATAACCAAAAATTAAAAATTATTATGCCAAAATTTCAATTTAACCAAATAATTAAAGGACCCACAAGAGTCACCAAAAATAGTAGAACTCTAATTGATATGGTATTCACTAACATAATAGATCAGATAACAAAAACATATAATTTATTAACTGGTCTGTCTGATCATAATATGATTTCAACTGTTAGGAAATTGACTAAAAAACGATTGCAGTCTTATAGTACAAATAGCCCTGACCACGTAAAGACATTTATTCCCTGAAGTCTGAAATTGTAAAGTTTGAACAGGAGCTTGCAAATTGCAACTGGGATCATCTTATAAAAATAGATGATTTGGAGTTGTGTTGCAATTCCATGACTAGCTCTTTGACTGAAGTAATATCTAAATCTACCATGGTTAAATAGTGAAATACATAAACTTATGAAAAAACGAGATTTGGCTTTAAAAAGAGCCTTAACTACTAAAGGTAATATGGATTATATTCAATTCAATTCAATTCAATCTTTATTGGCAGACTACATGTCCATAAAAACAAGACAAGAAACACACACACACACACACAACTCCCCCCCCCCCCCCCACACACACACACACACAACACAAGGTATACCATTAAATATATATATGTATATAAATAAGTATATAAAGCATTTGTAAAAATATAAAACCATAATATACATAAAACACAATTACTTAAAATAAATCAATAAATACACAAACACTTTAACCAGTGCTTTCTGAGACTGGATGAGTAACGGGAACCACTCACTGTCGGATCTGTAAGTGCTAAAATTATACTGTTACTCGAACCATCCAGTCGTTCTCTAAAACTGAACATTAACTTTCTTAAAAGTGCTTTAAAAGTCCAGGCACCCACAGCTACAAACATCTGACTGGCACTACCACTTCTAGGTATCCTGCAAAGGATTCTCATCGCATCATTATATGCAACATGCAGCTTCTGCATGCTACATTGTTTGTAGGATGACCACAAGGGGGCAGTATATAGCGGTGTGCAATACGCTTTAAACAAAGCCACTTTAACTGGAAGTGAACAAAAGCTGAATTTGCGTGCAATAGTATTTGCCTGCACATAGAGCTTACACCGTTGTCTGTATATGTCATCATCATCATTCATTTGCTCAGTAATAAAGTGACCGAGGTATTTCACCTTTTTATGAACTTCAAGAGTTTTTTGTGCCAGTTTAAACAAAGGGAAATTTAGCTGTTTATCCTGCTTGGTTCTACATATCAAAACAGCACTTTTAGCAGCATTGTACTCAATGTCATATTGCACACCATATTCAGTACAGACATTAAGAAGATCCTGTAACCCAGCACTGCTTGGACTAAAAACAACCAGGTCATCTGCATACATAAGATGATTTATCAGTGCTTCACCTAATATACACCCAGTGTTACAGGCTCTCAGCTGTATGGACAAATCATCGACATATAAATTAAATAAAATTGGAGACAAAATCCCACCCTGTCTGACACCATTGCTGACACCAAAGGGGGCAGAAATACTGCTTCCCCATTTAACCTGCATGTTCTGATGAGCGTACCAGTAAGAGAGAATCCTCACGATGTATTGAGGAACTCCCCGTGTCTTCAATTTATCAAAAAGTTTTCTGTGGTTCACTCGATCAAAAGCCTTAGAGGCATCAATGAAACACATGAGGACAGATGAATTTTTAGCCCTATACAACCTGACTATTTCCTTGAGTGCACATATGCACATGTCAGTGCCGTGCTTTGGTTTAAAGCCAAACTGATTATCCAGAGAAGAGATGAACACACTAACTCTATCAAACAGGATTCTTTCTAACACCTTAGATAAAATACTGGCTAGTGCAATCGGCCTGTAATTATCCAAACAGCTCACTTTTGCAGCTTTGTCTTTCATAACTGGTACCAGTAAAATACACAGCATTGAGTCTGGTAATATGCCATGAATCATAAACCCAGTGAAACAGAGTGCTAAAAGAGGAGCTAGCCTTAAACTAGCATGTTTTAAATGTTCTGCAGTGATGTGATCCACATGATCTATAGAGGCTTAAGAAATAAAGTATGGAATTGTGTAAAGCTAAGGCTTTATATTACACTCACATTATAGAAAATGCTAAAGGTCATAATGTCTCCCTCTGGAAGCATTTAAACGATTTAATTAACAGATCATCTAGCAGGAAGGAAATTGAGCAAGTCAATATAAATGGCACAATTATTATCGACAAGGGTTCCATGGCATACGAATTTAACAAATATTTTATACAATCTGTAGAAGAACTAATGCAAAATTTCAGCTCTCCAGTTGTAACTATTAAAAATAGCTCATTTTTTATTCAAGAGGTTAATGAAGCAGAGATCACAGAGGTTAGGGTCCTAGAAAAATGCATACACTATCGGGCTTAGAGCCACAAATCGACCACGCCCAAAAAAGTGCTATAAAAAATTTATATATTAATATTTTATTCCACTTTAAATTAGCCAATCTTTTAGACCTACTTCTCCTTGAAATATTCATGTCAAGTTTTAATTACATTTCGCGGATTTTAACCCTTTATATCCCGGTTTCGTCACTTGAGCGCACTGCTTTTTTTGCCCCAAAAAACATAAAACTTTAATATTTTCCAAAAAAAACCATTTGAGGTAATATTCAATTGTTATTATAATTAGGCCTTTAGATGGACTAAAGATTGGCACAAACAGTCATTTCGATCGCCTTTTTTTTTTTTTTTTTCAGGACCAGAAAATGGTCTCCAGGCGGCAAATGCTCCTCCTCTAGGCCGAAATAAGTGCATTTTGCCGGGGTAGCTCGCTACGATTACCGGGGCACGATCACCGGGGACCCGTTTTTCCAGCACACACGCCCGATACCACGTGACAACAAATACGTTATTTCCTGTTGACTAAAAAAAAAAAAGCACCCTCTAACGGTCCTAGGGACCAAAAAATGGTCCCGCCCGATCAGCGGGCGAAGCCGCTGCTGCACGCCGGAAATGAGGCTTCATTTCCCGCAGGTCTGTTTAAGCAGCCCGCTGTTTTCCAGCCCGGGGTCAAATGTGGAGCAAGGGCGCCACCCGGTGGACAAATAAAAAAATTACAATTCTAAGGCCTCTTCTCCAAAACAAAAACGAAACCTAAGCCATCACCCAGATGTTAACGGTATAAATCCTGCAGTGAAAAATAGCGTTTATAATGGGTTTCAATGGGGCACAAATCGACCACTAAGCACAATAGTGTAAGTTTGTCTGTAGCTTAGCCACTGAAGCTAATTGAAGGAAGTCAGACTTGAATTTTGAAATAAAATCATATCAAACTTTTTTTTGGAGAATTTGGCTATAGTCCATTCAACACTGTGCAAATGGCAGGTAATCAAAATTTGAAAATAGCCACAAATCGACCCAAGACCCTCCAGGGGTTAAGAAATTATCAGATTCTAGGGCAAAGGATATTTATGGCTTGGATACTTGTTTTATTAAAAAATAGAGAGTTTTATTGACAAAACCATTAACACATCTTATAAATTTATCGATAAGAAATAGGACGTTCCCAAATGACTGGAAAAGGGCTGTAGTTACTCCAGTCTTTAAAGGAGGCGAGCGTGATTTGATATGTAATTATCGTCCAATTTTCATTCTCCCTGTTCTTTCGAAGGTGCTTGAGAAGGTTCTGGCAGCACAGTTAATTGATTATTTAGAGACTAATCAACTGCTTCATCCAATGCAGTTTGGTTTCAGACCAAAATTTTCCACAGAATTGGCAAATTGCTATTTTGTTGAAAATATTAAGTGCAATTTGGATAATGGTAATGTTGTGGGTGCAGTGTTCCTTGACCTAAAAAAGGCTTTTGACACTGTCAGCCATGACATACTTCTTTCCAAGTTGATAAAATTTGACTTTTCAAAGCAAGCAGTTGATTGGTTTGAGTCCTATCTTCACAAAAGAGAACAGTGTGTGAGGGTTGATAAAGACAAGTCGTCTATGTTGGAAAACAGAATTGGTATTCCCCAAGGATCTGTTCTTGGCCCATTGCTATTTAGTTTGTTTATAAATGACTTGCCTGCCAGTTGTCCAAAAGCTAACTGCCAACTTTATGCAGATGATGCAGTTATACACGTACCAGCTAAGTCACCTGGTGAAGCAGCAGACACCTTAACGGTACATCTAAATGATGTCCAAAAATGGCTGGAACAACATCATCTTGTATTGAACTAAAAAAAAACCCTGTTTCTATGTGTTTTTCGATTAGGAAACAAAGTTCATCTGATAATTTTAAAATCAACCTAGGGAACGAAGAAATAAAGGAGGTCAAAGATTTTAAGTTTTTAGGAATAATCTTAGATTCACATCTTAAATTTGACAAGCATGTAAAGAAGATCTCTAAGACGGTCAAGGCTAATCTGAATTGTTTTAAGTTAATTCGGCACTATATACCCACTTCAGTAGCTCAGTTATTTATGCATTCTGATATTTTCTCATTTTTCATATTGTATGACAGTTTGGACCCAAGCAGCACCATCTACAATTCAGCCTGTGGTATCCTTATATAATCAATCTTTAAAAATAATGGATAAAAAATCTGTTCGGTGGCATCACTGTCACGTTTTAAAGAAATATAAACTTAGTTTTAAGAGTTTTAATCATCTGTGTTTTCTTAAATTAGTTTTTAAATGTATATATAGGATGGCCCCAGAGTGTCTCAATAGATACATCCAGAGACAAGTTAGTATTCGTATTACTAGGAGTAAGGTGAACGGCAACTGCAAGATATTATATCGCAGATCTACATTCGGTCAGTCAGCTTTTTCTATAAAGGCTTGCCATCTGTGGAACACACTTCCAACCGATATCAAAATGATTACAGACATTAGATCTTTTACATTGAAGTGTTGTTAAAGGGAAATCAAAGATGTAATCATTTTAACTAATGATTTTAATTTTATTTAAAATTATTGTCGAGTAACTGTGATTGTATTTATGATGTAATTTGGTTTTATGAAAATGTATGTTTTATTGTAAAATGTATCTATTTAGATTGTAAGCCCAACAAGGGACAATTGTTGATGATGGTGAGGTAAGTGGCCTCCAAATGTAGACGATGGTCTGCAGGCTCCACATTGGACCAATGCACAACCGATATAGATACATTTGAGAAGTTATTAATTAATTAAATAAAAATCTACTCATACAGTATGCTACATTATTACTATCCAGCATATATAAAATAAACAAAATTTGATTTTTTAAAATAAGATTCCAGTAAATTGGTGGCTTAGTAGCCTTTAGGGAATAATATTATGCTGGACACAAGCACACAACGAGTAACCATCTGTGTCTGTGCATCATTAAGCATATGAGAGGACAAACTGTGCTCTTAAGTTTTTATTCCACAAGCAAGGAAACTTCAGCACTGACTCTGTTACTTTTTGTTAGTGGATTTTTTTTAACACCTACTTTACACTATGTTGTTTCCCTCCCACAGCCTTCAAAGGTGTACGTTCTAGTTAGCGTTTCCATCTCTGTTGTGGGTCCAGATGTTGATTCAAATCACAAATAGTTCACACAAAGCATTGCAGTGAGCACTTTCTTCACAGGTGAGACTATACAACAGCTAACAATGCCAGTCAGCTGTCGGATGGACCTGAAGTGATATTAGAGCCATTTCACAGCCTACCCACGCAGATACTGGATAACTCAATACCAGTATAAATTATATAAAAAAAGACTGCTTCCCAATGATTTTTGTTTCAGCTCTGCAGAGAAGACAAAAGCACAAAGTGATAAAAATTTCTGTTGCAATTAACAGAGGAGAAGCAATGGCCCACGCCCTTCCCTAATGAAATAACTGAGAAAATGAATCATTAAGATTGTCATTCAACCCACTGATTGTGCATCTCCCATCCACCCACACCTGTCACAGGCCTGGGGTACCTGGGTAAGGTAGTCATCCACTTGGGACATAATTAGAGAGCTGCCACCTGTACTTCCTTTTCTTTCTCCTCCTCCAGAACTAGACAAGCCTCATTAGAGAGACCACAGCTTATCTGTGTGTGGGGAGAAATGTAAATTAATCTACAGTGGGAACCTGACACTAATTAGTATTTTTGGCCAAAATGCTTTAAAGGTCCACAGAAACAATAGCATCGAATGACTGAATACATTTTAATTGTGCTTGTTGAGTGCAAAAAGCAAAAACACTTCAAGACAGAGCAACTGGATTTTAATGAACATCTATTAACAGGACAAAACTGCCAGAACAGTGAAACCCCTAAATCTCCTGAGGGCAGCAAATCTCACACCAGTGTAGTCCATAAATAAAACATCAACTGTGCACATAAATAATATACATACAGTAGGCTTCCAGTTTAAAATTATCCCATCTTCACTGAAAAGTTAGAGGGTTATGCCAGTCTGTTGCCAGACATTCCCAGTTCATCTAATTTGTATCAGTTCTGAGAGAAAACAAAAGCCATGTATTATATTTCATGATGTGTTTCCTGTTAGGTTATGACGCGTGTCATGGCACATGGCTGCCCCTCTCTGAGCGTGGTTCTGAGAGGTCTCTTCCTGTTGAAAGGGAGTTCTTCCTTCCTACTTTTATCAAGTGTTGCTAGAGTAAAAGGTGATTTCCTGATTATTGGGGTTTTCATCACATTACATGACAGCTGTTGTTGTGAACAGGAGCTATATGGATAAAACTGAAATGAAATGAATTCACATCTCCATGATTGGTTTAAGTTCTTAGATGCACCCTGGTGGTAATTTATTTAGGATGTCCACTTATGATCAGATCAACCAAAATCCTAATGAAGTCTGGATCCTCTGAATTTAAGTTTAAACTTCCCATAGTGCGATGTACATGTGACTCATCACAAGTTGAGAAATGCATGATTTAATGCGTCTCAGTCTGTATGAGGCGCAGTGCTCCTCCTCGCGGGTGAAGTTGCTTTCTACGTCACAGCTCCACAACTGTTTTCCACTGAGGAATTTTCCATCACAAGCGCAAGCTGCTGATCTGCTTCTTTAAACCTGTCATGGAAAAAAAGAAAGTTCTTTACAAAAGATTTCAAATGTTGCAGGTTGAGTGCCCGGTTTAAAAATATACAGTAACCAAACACCGTAGTAGGATATTGGGCACAATCAGAGACATCAATGGCGTCATGACAGCTCTAAGTTTAGCTCCGGCGAGAAGCCACAAATCACCTCCTATGCTGTCAGAATATTTTATCAGAGATGAAAAAGGCTGAAGAGTGATGATTCCTTTCATGAGAGCTGTTAAATGATGGTGTAATCGGTGCATTGTGGTACAGTCTATAGACAAGATGTTTAATAAACGAACTCCACAACAATACAGTGTTGACAGACGATTCAAATGTCTCAGGGCTTACTGGATTTGTTGTCTATATTACACAGCCAAGACAAATCTGGTAACTGTTTGTTTATTCATCAACCAGTAAACCAGCAGTGATGGAACAGATGCTGCAAACATGCACACAGAGATGGAGACAGACTTTGCTCTGTCTGTTTGGTATCTCCTGCGAGAAACAGAGATCATGTTGTAGCTTATTGTAGTCCTGAGAGCAGAAATGGAGAAACAGTGAGAGTATTACTGAAAAATAATTAAAGAGCAAAAGGAAATGGCATCTCATAATTAATTTAATAACCACAGAGTAGAAGCACTGCCCATCATATAGTGCATATGGACTGATTCTCTCCATTGTCTGACCCGCAGCAACATAAAGCCAGCTGCATGCTGGTTTGAATTAGCTGTGCAGGGTTACTGTACTGCGGCATGAGAATATCAACAGTAAGTTAATCGATCTAAAAAGAAGTGATTATTTCAACTTCCGGTGAAACTCCCTAAACATTAACCCAAAAAATAATATTTACCTTGACAACCCATCAGTCAAATGAAAAGTTCAAGTTCAGTTCATACAAATTAATAACAGTAATATTAACATGATACGGTTTCTGAGTGGATTAGAATATAAAAATAATTCTTAAAGATCCATCCATCCATTTTCTTCCACTTTTCAGGGTAGCTGGGTGCTGGAATCTATCCAAGCTGTGATGATGACAGGTTACCAGTCCATCACAGAGCTCTGTCATTCAAACCTAGGACCAAATTACAATCAGCAATTTAAGTTAATGTGTATGTCTTTGGATTGGGGAGGAAACTTGAGAGAAATCACATGCAAACCACGCAGAAAGGTCTCAGCAAATCAGGAGGTTTTGAACCCAGAGCAATCTCACTGTGAGGCAAAGGTGCCGATCCGTCCACCACTGTGTGTGAGGCTGAGACTGGGACTGTGGTCCGGCTGCCTTGGATGAATTCATGCCACACTTTTTTTCCATCAACACAAATATTTACACAAGTTCAACAAATATCAAACTGTGGCACTGGTATTTTGGTTGGGTTAGGGCTAGCTGACAAACTGTGATGGGACAAAGGATAGCTAGGAAACAGAGTTGCTAGGCAACAATTAATCAGCATGCCACATTAAAAGAACAAAAATAAACATCTTTAGTTCATAAAAGTGGGAAGACTGTGAAAATTTGTCGTAAATTTAATCAGCGATACTTAGTCTGCATATGACAAGAATAATCTATGCACATTATTGGATACATTTACATTACAGACTTCCAGATATTTAATACCACGAGATCACTGGCAGAGTATGAGGCAGGCGTCTGCTCTGGGTGACACAAACAAATCAAACTGCAAGAACAACCAGAGCAGGAGTGAGCGCTTGGTTAATTAACACTCTAAATTTAGCTTCGGCTCACACAATGCAGTTGTCAGCAACATTATGAATGCTCAAATGATGTGAATGAACTGCAAACTCAATGAAGACGTGAACAAAAAAGAAAGCGTGCTTGATAAAGTGTCCCCAAAACACTGCGTGTTCCACAAAATGGCCTGAAGAGTTGATTTATGGTGCGTTAGGATAGTTTCCATCTTTTGTACACACGCGAGCAGCTGTCTCTTTCTTGTTGTGGCATCTGGAGGTTGAGGAGGGGGCACGGAGAAAAACAGCCATCATGCCAGCGAGAGGAGAGAGGCAGCAGGGTGGCTGAGCCACTACAAAGAGAGCTAAAGATGTGGGAGGGGAGCAGGAGGTTTAGCCGAGGTTAAACAAATGTGTGAAGTAAGATGAGTTACATCAAGATGTCCACGTTATTTTTCCAACAGCAAAGAGACAATCCCAGTGAGTCTGCCAAAAAGTTGTGACAGAGTGTGAAACAGGGTGACTAAGTCTACATCTCAAGAGGAACACACTAATGATTTTTTGTTCTTGTGTAAAGATTTATATCTACAACGAGAGTGAACACACGCACAGTCCTTAATCTCCTGCACACTAGGACGCTGTCTGTTCTATTTCAATGCTGTTTATTCAACAAAATGTCAGTGGATGACTTCTTGTTGGCATTCTGCATAACTGCTATCAGTCCTTCAGTTCCAGGTTGTCTAAAGCTATATTTCCATATCCTTTTTGTTTTGTTCCTCTCATAACTATTACCAAGATGACAACTAAGCCCAGCAATATATTGAGCCATGAAATATCACTGCCTGCAATTCTATTGAGCTTAAAATGTTTTGGAGTCAAGCAAAGAGATCTTGAACATGATTCAAAAGGATCTCCCCTGAAACTCAGTAACTCAGTTTGAAGTGTGTTCACGGGGTGTTACCACATGAGGGAATGTCCCACTTCCCAGCACTGAGAGTGCAGGATGGATGATTGACAAGCCCGCTCCCCACACTGTGCAAACACCTGATTGGACAAACCCCTTACATGGGTTTTTTGCAAAATGTTGGAAATAAGAAATGAAGCCAGCACAGTTAACGACAGCAGCTAGCTGCAAAGTTGTTTCTAAATTAGTTGAGCTAGATCCTCCTGATTTTTTTAGGCCCCGTGTTCAAATCCACTATCTAGCTGGAGCATGTGTGGAATTTGCACGTTCTCCCCGTGTCTGTGGGACTTCCTTCTAAGTATTCCACCTTCCTCCCACAATCCAAAGACATGTAGTTAGTGGCCTTAGGTTAACTGCTGATGCTAAACTGCTCATAGGTATGAATATGAGAACAAATTGTTGTCTTTCTCTCTGTGTTAGCTAATTGACAACCTGACGACCTGTCCAGGGTGTAACCTGCCTCTCATCCTATGGCAGCTGGATAAGCTCTAGCCCCCTGTGACTGAATTTTGAACTTCTAGACTTCATGCCAATCCGGTGCAAGAATTATTGACAATATTTCAGTAAAGAGAGATGATTTGAAAGAACTGATCACAATTTACTGAAGTAAGAGTTTAAGTAATAAACTATTTGTTATTTTTGCAACTCTGATGAAGCTCCATAGCAGAGTTGCAGGAAGTAGGACAAGACACTCTGGAGTCTGGTGTTGGCACAGATGAAGCAGGTGGAGACTTGAACGAAGATCTTTAACTGGTCAGGGAGAGCCAGGCATGAATGAAGAGTCTGATATGCAAAATGACATGAATGATGAAGAGCACATGGAACAGAAATGATTGGCTCATAGAAGGCAGACAGAAATGAATTACTAGTGACCATAACACCCAGGACAGATGAATACAAATCCTCCTAGCTACACTAAAGCTTCAGTTACACAGACAATAACTGGGAAAAGTGGAACAAGTGGACTGTAGAATTACACACCTATCCACTATCCTTACCTCCATACCTTTTCCTCTTCTCAGCTCTCTCATGGATCACTAAGTTGGACAAGATTCAAACAGGTTCTCAGTTGACCAGGACGAAAAGGAGCAGCATAGTTTAACGCCATGCATTCAGAGGAGAAAACATAAGTTGCATTTGAACATTACTTTTTATTCTGATGCTTCCACGTTTAGTGCAAGAAAGTGCAACACTATGGGTGCCCCTGAGGACACACAGTCTAAAGGTTTGTGTTGTTTTGAGTATTCATCTTTAGTGTAAACAGAAGGCTCAGTGGTAAAAGGAAAAAGACGTTTCAGATTTTTGTTGGTTAACTGTTGACATAGTCTGGGGGCAATGTAATATTACAAATCTTAAAAAAAGAATTTTGTTTTGAGTCTGAATATTTTCCTGTTTCCTGCTCTTGCAGCGCTGCTTCCACCCACGAGCGGGGGGCTTCCTTTCTCATTTCACATGTTCTGAATCCCTAGCTTGAGGTCAACACCAGGCTCCAGATCTTATTAATCCCCTCTCCTCTCTGTTTCCCCAAGTGCATCACTGAGCTGTGTGTGTTAACAGCCCAAGAGCAGAAAACCAGAAGATAAATTGGCAGGTGAAAGGTGCTTTAAAAGGTGTGTGGAGCAGCACAAAACTACGTCATTGTACTGGGTTTTTTTCTCTCATGCTGAGGGCTCCATGTCTCTAAGGGTTAAAAATGGGCCAAGTCGTGAGTACAGGGTATGACTGGACTTTCTTGCGTCACTGTTGTTGTATGCCATTTAGACAGTGTTTATTTCGGGTAAAATAAATATTGAACGCATCACAAATTTTCTAAGTAGATTTATTTCTAAAGGTTCTGTTGACATGAAATTCTCACCTGGTGTTGGTAAGAACCCATCCAGTCCACATATGCAAAGAAATCAAACCATAGATGTCCATAAATTAAGTTATGTGTAATATAACTTAAGGTAGACCTGCACTGCCCATACTTATTAACATTAATGTTTGGACACCTAAAAAATGAAGTAAGCAACATTAAATACACATAAAATCAAATTTCTCATAATCCTGTTCTGCTCACTGCCACTCATGCCCTGAATCATAATTCATTCTCTTTTAATCAAAACTTAATATTTCTCATTTTTTATATTCCTGCACATCAAAAAACGAAATTGCTTTTTCACTGAAAGACTTGTATGGACAATCAAAGAGATCGGACTCGCTCTGGTGCCTGGCGGGGACATGCTCATACATGCAATAAACAGGATTATGGAGTCTGAGATGGTCTGGTCTTTGGAGAACAGAGGGTATTTAAGAGGGATACTCACAGACATGCAAAGACTGCCATAAATGGCACTCTGTTAATGGATGGTATAGGAGTCAGGCTACAGTGACACTAATGTCCTTACGCCTGATTTAGACTTGCTGTGACGTAACCTATGTAAGTGGCTAACATTATTACCGGCATTTGTTCTTGTAGCGTGTTCGGTGTGTGTGGCGCATTTGGTGTTAAATAACTTGTGGTTGTATCCTGATGTTTTACATGTGGTACCAGCCATAACAGAAACAAATAAAATATCAGGACTTTGTTTCCTCCTGGGTCACCCACTCCTTTGTTTGTTATGATCAGTATTTCCTCAATTTTTTGAGTCCGGTACCTAAAGGTTTGCTTTGCTTAGTTTTAAGAAATAACGTATAAGAGTGGACATTGTTTACTAAAGTTGCTCCCATGGTTACAGTTTCTTGCACCTGAATTGCCCTCCGTTTGAGTCACAACCAGACCGATTAGCATTTATTCATGAGGCTGTGTAGAGTACCACGGTCCCCTTTTTTTTTAACCATATGAGATCATTAGCATGTCTTTGGATCCAACACTTCCCTGAAAGATGAAGTGACAATCCAGCACAATGAGCCTCACAGTAAAGTAATTAAAGCTTAACTGAGGTGGTGTGTGCAATTAACAACAACTAGGCTCAGTCGTATCCCTGGGTGGTTCCTGACATGAAAGATAAACAAAAATAGACTCCCCCAGCCTCCCGGCTAGTACCTAGTTCTTGAAAAGAGCGCTGCTGAGGCTGCTTGACGTTCTCTGCAGGTTTCCCTGATGTAAGGTCAGCTCTGCGCTCTGACAGCCTGTGCCTAGACCACAAAGCTTTAGCGAGCCCTCTGCCTCCACAACATGTCAGCAATCAACGACAGGTTTGAAACTCTGTACACACATATGGTAAGGTGTGTTTACCTGGAAAGTCAAATGCAATATCCAAGTGTTTTTGATTGAAGAAAAACATGCCAGATCTTGAATGGGGAAGACACTGTGCATGTCTTAAAATCATCTCATAGATAGAGCTATTTACAGTATATGAAAAGTCTTCAGTTTAACAATGTCTGTGGACTCATGGACTGTGACCAACCCATGAGTAATTACATATCTCCCAACAATACAGTTGCTTTCAGTTCAGTCTGTTACAGCTTATTTTTCAGTTTTATTGCTCTCAAACCTTTTTTAGTCAAATGATCAAAGTGATCTTATTGAGTTAACTCCTACATAGCCAGACCTTTCACTAGGGAGTAGGTGGAAACTAATGGTTTGAATACTGGTAGAAAAAAGTACCAAATGAAAAGTAATAGTGCTCTGTGTCTACCAAATGTATAATTAAGCAAATATTTGATAAGATGACTGTCCTTCACAAGAAAACAACCCCCACAGGTCATTTGTGCAAGCTCTTTCATGGCCTAAAGGTACCCATTCACTATCAACGTAACCTGTCATGGTTCGGAACTGGTCTGGAGGTCCTGTGCATGTTCTCACTAACCTTTTCCTTTAAGTAAACCAGCTGCAACATGCACGCTGGTAGAATTTTGAGAGATAGGCTGTTGAGCTGACCATGTTATATTTACATAAACTTACTTAGATGTTAATTAGATGTAGCACGACTGCATAAGTTCATCTGAATCCTGACTTAAGTCGTGTCCGACAGTAGGAGTCAATAACTGATATGATCGTTTAGTTGGAGGACTTGTTCAATATGTGGTAGCTCCAGCTGTGACTTTGAAGTTTAACTCTGAAGTCATTGCTGCCATATCCAATAAGAGCTTTGCACAGATAATTGCTTCAGTAGACCTAAAATTGTGCCATTATGTACCCATGAGATTCTCAATGACAATATGTGGATTTATTAAATCAATATCCTTCTGATGAGATTTGCGAGAAGCGTTGTATAAGACAGTTGCCGTTTTGAGCACCACTCAGCCAGCATGACTTTTAGAAATCAATTCTGTGGCTTAAATGTTTCCGGAACTTAATAAATATTGTAAATAAGTAATTGACCCCACATACTAAGTATTTAGTAAGCTTTCACTATATGGCCACACATCACTGAACAGATTCATTTTCAGTAAAAGATCTATCAAGTTCTGTGTTGAACTGACCATCAAGTATTTTCCATTTATTATGTTTTAGTGACTCAACAATCAGAACAGTGAGTTTGTGAAGTTCAAGAAGTTCAAGCTGGATCAAACAGAAACATTGTCATCCTAACGAACTCTTAAGAATGTGTGAAATAAATATGAATTTTCTTTTCCTCCTGAGACCACGCGTCCTCATATAGTGCAAGAGAAGCACATCACATTGTGGCTTTGCTGCCGCTAATTATAATTCATGCTATTTTCATATGTTGTAACTTTCATAATACGCAGCTTTACTGTGTTATGCTATAACATGAACCTGTTGTTGCCATGTGAGTTTTTTTATGTATGTAAAAATGATGTAATTAGGTAAAACTAATCCCAAGAAATTAAAAATGTACCCCAAACAAGAGGTAGGTCTAAGAAAGATTAGATTATCTTTATATTAAACATGGCTAAAATTAAAAAAAGCTTAGTTATCAGGCCACTCTTGGCTCTTTATTACATCAATGAAAGCGCTCATTTCCTTATCATGGTCCTCTCAGACATACCAACCTTCTGGTGTTCAAACATTCTGTTTGTTATAGGCAGCCAATCAGAATAAGGGAAAGATAGGGAAAGAGAGAGGTCTTAAAACAATTTGTGCCATATTCACATATTCACTAAACCCAGGTAACTAGTTTCTCAACGACAGACAATTAACCTAACATCCATGTTTTTGGACTGTGGAAGGAAGCTGGAGTACTTGGAGGAATCCACAGTAAGAAAGGCTTCACCCAAAAAGCATGTTTGAACTCAGAGCCTTCTTGCTGTGAAGTGAGAGTGTTAACAACGGCACTAATGTGCCCCCAAATCTCCTCACCTTAAAGTTTAAAGTACTATAAAACCTTTCCAGTCTCTCACTGATTCAAATGCCTCTTTCTAATAAAGTCAAAATGCAAGAAAATAAATATTTCATTCACAATTTTTATAGTGTTATTTGTTGCAGTTGAAGTGTTGACAACTGGGTTTCAGTTCATATCATCACTGCATAATAATACCGTAGATAATTCACAAAGAAACAACACAGATATTTGTTTTTTGTATGGTTTTCCAACCCCACCCAAGTGAGCTGTGAAACTGCAGACACTTTTGATATGGTAATTGAACAGCTAATTTGGTCATATATTTTAGTCCTGCGAGATTTTACCCCACTATTCAGTGGTCACGTTGAAAAGATGAAATATTTAGTAAACACTGACATTTCTGCCATGCAGCTCTTTGATCTGCGTTGAAATGCCAGAGGCAACACTGGTAGGGTACTCTTTCTTATTACGGAGTACTTGTATAAACTATATTTGGATGTGAATGACGGATGCAGAGTTCTGGTCTCATCTTGCACTTGGAAAGTGTCTGATTTCAGAAAGAGTAGATGTGATGACGAGTTTTTTGTCAAACAGAGACATCCAACAAAGCCCAACCAATCAAGAGAAAAAAAACCCTCCAACCCTGACAATTTTATACACAAACCTTCAACAGCCTCATTGTGACACTAATAGCAGCAATTAAATTTATATTACTGGAGTTAGCCACATTATGTTTGCTATTCAGGCCAACGGAAAATAAAGGGATTATGGGGACACTTTCAAATTTCCTGTTGTGCTTTGTGTGGCTTATTTGAGCCACTGAAAACCCAATAAACTTTGGTGATATGATTGCTTATTTGATCCCCAGGATTAGCACACATCTTTATCAGTGATGGAAAGTAAATACATTTACTCCTGTGCTGTGGATGAGGTCATTATGAGGAACACTGAATTTCCAGTTCCCCTCAGCTCTGAAGAGCTTTTTAATACCTCCCAGCTAATACTGTCGCTATAGCCAAGTGTCTGAAAAGTGAAGCCAATGTAGAAATTATAAAAGCTACAATTCTTTGAATGGCCAACATATAAGACTGTCTCTGGCCCTCACAGAGCTCAAAGTAAATTGCACAACTTTACGGTAGAAATAAGTATGCCTACAATTACTTACACATGGTTTGGTATCTATAGCCGATTTCCCCTCATGACAACTGTATGGGGTATTTTTTTTAAATATATTTATATAATATTTTTCTGATAACACACCAATTTAAATGTTATTTAGGCCAAAAGTTAGAAGTATGTAAGCTTTGACTGAAGGTTGATGAAGATACAGGTGGTGCAGCTACCTGCTACCTGTAGATCACCAGAATGCAGCTTGCTACACTCAGCTGCTATCCTTGGCTAATAACTTAACAGTTTACCCTCATCCCAATATGATCACTTGTGCCTCCATGAAACTAAAACTCAGTAAAGTTTCCTCAGTCCAAACACAATTGCCCTTCGTCCCCAGGCCAGGGTACCCATCAGTTTGTCACAGCTCAGCTCCTCTTTGCGTTGCATTCCCTTTCAAACATGTTCTTAATAAGTACCCTTGTAGAGCACAAAAACATTCACAGTTTTATCCATTCTGCGGCTTAACTTGGGAAACAGTGACATAGTGTTCTCTAAGACAGTGTATCCCAACCACATTTCACATTAGAAAAATCATACAGCACACCACCAAACAAAAATGTCACAAAAAGCATATTGATAGTTTTTCCCCACACACCAGAATTGGTTCAGTTTGTCCCTAGTATACCTTTCTTGCTTTCTTCTGATCACTACTCATGCTACGGCCTTCATCTGGTTCAGAATCTTTCTCCAGGACCCAGGTCACGTTGACTACTTTTTTCCCCCAAATATTTGTTGTCTTACTCACAGCATGACTTTTATGTAATTTCCTTCTTCGTCTTCTTCTGTTTTACTCGCAGTTGGCAACCCTTTTAATTAGAGCAGGTAGTTGTACTGCCCTCTAGTGGAAGAGAATGTAATTGTTCTGCCCGTTACTCAGCCAGTCGCTTAGAGCAGCGGTTCCCAACCCCCGGGCCACGAACCGGTTTGGTACCGGGCCACGAGAGTTGAGACTTGGGTGTGAAATGTATGGTTTTCAGGGTTTTTATCGGTTTTCAGCATTATTTTGTTATCGTTTTTTTCCCCCCCGTTAACTCTGTTTTCCTGGGTCTTTTCACGTGTGTTATGAATAAATCTTCTTTTTTTCGGTCCTGGTACTAGTTTCATTTTGTTGTATTTATCTGCAAAACCTTAAAGGCCGGTCCGTGAAAATATTGTCGGGCACAAATTAGGTTGGGGACCGCTAGCTTAGAGTAATCAGGTGGAACCAGATAATCTTCCACACCTGATCATTTCTCACGGAACACCTATGTGGTGGGGAAACACTGCTCTAAGATATCTATTCAATTTTGGAAATCATACTCAAACTAACCGAATGTTGGTGGCCCAGTGCACTTGGGTAGAATGTGCATTGCTATAGTATAACAATTTCATAGACAGCTCGCATAAAGATTAAGAAAAAAAGATATGATAATCTTACATCTCATGATATGTAAGATTATAACAGTAACCCAATCAGCATGAATGTACCAGTAAATGTGACAAATACACTACTTCATATCACTATATCATAGCACTTCTCCTTGTCAAAAATAACATGAATAATATGCTGCTGTGTTTGGAACTTCGCTTGTATTGATCATTTTGGGGTGAAAATGGGCAATTTGTTTTCTTCTGTGCAGTTTTTTTCTCATAACATCTGTGGTCTGACAGTGACCACTGCATCAAGCTGCTGATGGACTTGTGAATTTCATTAGCTGAGTGAGTGCTCCCTCGCTGCACAGAGAGTGCCTCAGTGGCGAGGGAGTTCTTAACCTTTGGGGTCATTATAGACAAATAAAAGCTCATTTTGATCCTATAAGTAATGTCTCATATGAAATATTCAAGGATCCAAGCCTTTTCCAATTAGTCAGACTGTAGGTGGTCGATAATGCTGGTATGACTGCATTCATTGTGGATAAATGTGACCATCATCCCGTCAAGTACAAGGCTGCTGTCTGTGTTTGTGACAGGGTAGGAGGGAGCCTTTAGTGTAAAGTACATCTAACAAATGGGCCAATGAGTCAGTCACTGATGCAAAAGTACCATTTCATTCTGTGCAATTTAAGGTTTTTAGAGTCACATATGAACATATTTAATAGTTTTGAATTTTCATTTCAAAGTGACATATTGCTAAAAAAAAAAAAAACTAAACAAATAAAATAGCAGCTGAAAAACATTCCTGAACTGTAGCGATTACCTGACTAAAGTGTTGAGTCAAATGTCTCATGTAGTTGGATTTGATATTCAGTCTTTAACTTCCCAGGTCTCTAGTACAAAGTCCAGTTGATGTGTCACTGTGAACACAGGAAAGGTTAATTGTTGGGTAGTTGCACGGCTAATGAGTGCTTGTCCTGGGTTTTCAGGGAGTTCCTCATCTATAACAAGTGGCTTATTCCCAGTAGTGAGAACTCAACTGCTCTGCTGGAAAACTTTTAACAATGTCCTCCCAACATTTTCTGGAGTTTGTGTCTGAAAATGGCTTTAGTGATCATCCATTTGGAATCTTTTTTTTATGCCCCAGTCACACAGGCTCAGTAACTCACTGGCAACCACTGGTTGCCCAAAACCTCCTTGCAATTGCTTTGGTTGCTAGCAGATTGCCATCGTCACCTATAGTTTGTGTGGAAGACACTGACTCCCATGAAAACACTGGCCAACTACTTCCAAGCGGCAGTAAAACTGTAACCATAAACTGACTGTTTTCCTTTAAGGTAAAAGGTGCTGTGTTGAAAACATATTGGCTGCAGCAGTAAGGGAACTTTTACTTTAAAGGCAGATGTTCTTCAGTCCCAATATGCAATGCGCTTTATTGACTTTCGCTACTGCTTGGGGAGTAGTTAGCCAGTGTTTAACAACACAACAACATTTAGAAAAATCTGCATCAACTGGTTGGGGAATACAATTTTTTCTCAGTAGAAGTTTTCAGTAGTTACCAGAAGTGTTTGGCTGCTGCTTCACAGATCATGCATTAAAATGTACATCTTCAACAGTGCCTGGTGCACCTAAAACCCTCACAGATTTGCAGTTACCTAAAAACTCTTAAAAATACCATAAAGTCAAAAGGAGCTGTAAAACCAAATGGTTTAAAACATGATTTATAGCTTTTCGTTAAATGAACAGTTTAGAATTATAGTATTTGTACGATAACGTTATAACGACATAGATATATGAAAGGTTAGTGGGATCAGTGTAAGTGGCTTCTAACACCAGTTATACAAGTGCACAGTTTCGCATGTTTTCCTAGAAATTTAATGCTTTTGCATGCTTTATTCTACATTACACTATGTCAAACTTTTCTCTCCCCTCCCAAAACAGTTGGTGCTTATTACTTCATAAACTGAAATAGAAGTAATACATTAAAAAACATTTTTTTAGATGCCCTTCACAGACTAATCCTGTAATATACTTTGCTCAAGTTCTTCTGGCTGTGAAAGTCGCACTTGCTATTGTTAAGAAAAGTGTCTAATCTTCCCACCGTATCCCTGAAGTCACCTCAGTTGGTGCAGGGTGGAGCAGGTGACAGCTGAAGTCGAGGGATTGGTGACGGTGACTTTGACGTGGGAAAATATCGTGCCACTGCTGAGATTAAACAGCAGCTGAATCAATGGGGAGTTTGCCTTATGAATATTGCATGAGGGGCGTGTTCCCGACAACTCTCTTCAAAGCCCTGAAAGAGGAAGCACAAACAAGGTATATTCAGCTGGAGGTCAGCTTGTTGGCCTTTGGACACGAGCATAAAGAGTGAAATACAGTGGGGCAAAAAAGTATTTAGTCAGCCACCGATTGTGCAAGTTCCCCCACTTAAAATGATGACAGAGGTCAGTAATTTGCACCAGAGGTACACTTCAACTGTGAGAGACAGAATGTGAAAAAAAAATCCATGAATCCACATGGTAGGATTTGTAAAGAATTTATTCGTAAATCACGGTGGAAAATAAGTATTTGGTCACCTCAAACAAGGAAAATCTCTGGCTCTCACAGACCTGTAACGTCTTCTGTAAGAAGCTTTTCTGTCCCCCACTCGTTACCTGTATGAATGGCACCTGTTTGAACTCATCATCTGTATAAAAGACACCTGTCCACAGCCTCAAACAGTCAGACTCCAAACTCCGCCATGGCCAAGACCAAAGAGCTTTCGAAGGACACCAGGAAAAGTATTGTAGACCTGCACCAGACTGGGAAGAGTGAATCTACAATAGGCAAGCAGCTTGGTGTGAAAAAATCAACTGTGGGAGCAATCATCAGAAAATGGAAGACATACAAGACCACTGATAATCTCCCTCGATCTGGGGCTCCACGCAAGATCTCATCCCGTGGGGTCAAAATGATCATGAGAACGGTGAGCAAAGATCCCAGAACCACACGGGGGGACCTGGTGAATGACCTGCAGAGAGCTGGGACCAAAGTAACAAAGGTCACCATCAGTAACACACTACAACGGCAGGGAATCAAATCCCGCAGTGCCAGACGTGTTCCGCTGCTGAAGCCAGTGCATGTCCAGGCCCGTCTGAAGTTTGCCAGAGAGCACATGGATGATACAGCAGAGGATTGGGAGAATGTCATGTGGTCAGATGAAACCAAAGTAGAACTTTTTGGTATAAACTCAACTTGTCGTGTTTGGAGGAAGAAGAATACTGAGTTGCATCCCAAGAACACCATACCTACTGTGAAGCATGGGGGTGGAAACATCATGCTATGGGGCTGTTTTTCTGCCAAGGGGACAGGACGACTGATCCGTGTTAAGGACAGAATGAATGGGGCCATGTATCGTGAGATTTTGAGCCAAAACCTCCTTCCATCAGTGAGAACTTTGAAGATGAAACAAGGCTGGGTCTTCCAACATGACAATGATCCAAAACACACCGCCCGGGCAACAAAGGAGTGGCTCCGTAAGAAGCATTTGAAAGTCCTGGAGTGGCCTAGCCAGTCTCCAGACCTCAACCCCATAGAAAATCTGTGGCGGGAGTTGAAAGTCCGTGTTGCTCAGCGACAGCCCCAAAACATCACTGCTCTCGAGAAGATCTGCATGGAGGAATGGGCCAAAATACCAGCTACTGTGTGTGCAAACCTGGTAAAGACCTATAGTAAACGTTTGACCTCTGTTATTGCCAACAAAGGTTATGTTACAAAGTATTGAGTTGTATTTTTGTTATTGACCAAATACTTATTTTCCACCCTGATTTACGAATAAATTCTTTACAAATCCTACCATGTGGATTCATGGATTTTTTTTTCACATTCTGTCTCTCACAGTTGAAGTGTACCTCTGGTGCAAATTACTGACCTCTGTCATCATTTTAGGTGGGGGAACTTGCACAATCGGTGGCTGACTAAATACTTTTTTGCCCCACTGTAGATGAGGGATTGATGCAAGGACACAAAGAGTTGCAAACTTGCGATCAGCGTGACATGGGTATGGATTATAAAAGTTGAAATAGATCATTTACTTCACTTTTCTCTATTGAAGACAACATTTCAAAACTCTCATTTTCTACACTTGTAATATCTAAACTGAATTCAGCGTCTGTGGACCTTTCAAGGTGATGGTTAAATAAAAGAAACAAAAGGAAAAACCTCAAAAGTGACAAAGAAAACTTTTGTTCAAACAGAGGCAGTTTTCATGACGGATTTATGGCACTACAGGTCTAATAATCAATTATCTATCCACAGTGCGGTCTCTGCAAAAAGTTTTCATCCCTGCCCACAATTCCACAATTATCCATTATAATCGCAGTGTACCAATACAGACTGAAGTTTATGAAATACATCACATCAGGAATGTGAGAAGGCAAACCAGTCAAGGTCAGCAAAAACAAGATTCTCCCATGTAGTTTATTTTCATTTAAACCACAAAACATGCAACAAATATTTGATAAAAATTAACTTTGATAAGTTATTCAAACTATAACGGGACCACGGTAAGTTGTGAATGGTAAATTGTGACTGAACAGGCAATCCATAACATATGTCATGGATAGTATTTTTTCTGGTTGAATGAGGACAGATTTTTGGACATTTTTCACCTTTAAAAAAAATGTAATTGTCACTGTCTGATGTATGAGTTAGGCTGCCTACAATATGCTTTAAGCAGAGTCCCTCAGAACAAAGAAACAAATGTAAAAAAATATGGGATCTGCTGTTGCCTCTGGGGCAAGGGTTTTTTGGGCTGAGCCCAGACCTGCCTTCTGCCTCGCCACATTGGTCATGGCAATGCGGGGAACAGAGAGGTAACTGACCCTAGGCTTGTGGGTTTGAGTTTTTTGTATTAATTTTTGGGTTTGGGACAAGTTTAATTGTTTTGCTTTATATGTAGCAGATATTTTCTGGATGGCTTCTTTGTTTATGATTAGAGACTCAGTTTAGGCTTTAGGTTTCATAGTTTTTATTTTTGCTACCTTTCACAGTCTAGTTCCCGTTTGTGGTTACAGTTGTAGTTTATATTTAATTTTTTGATTTTCAGTTTATCCTGACTTCCATGTGTTTTTCTGCGTCTTGTATTTAAGTCTCTGTCTGTTTTAGTCTTTATGTCTCTGTTATGTTACTTCCTGTTTTATTTCAGTTTTTGTCTAACAGTGTTATCATCTTATCATCTAAGTTCATATCCAAACATCCTTGGACAAAATATTGATAACAAGTTGCTCTCCAATGCATCTGTTGCAGTGTGAATGTAAGATATGATGCACAACAAATGTTTGTATGAATAGGTGTGAATGGGTGAATAAGGTATGTTATATAAAGTGTTTTGAGTTCTCAGGCAGTGCAGAACAGCTCTATAGAAGAACCAGTCCATTTACCACTTTTATGCTTGATTAGTTTCAGCCGTGTCTGGTTAACCTTATGTTTCCAATCTTCTTGATTGCCTCTAGAGAGTTGGATTCGGTGACTTTGCTTTTTCATAAAGACTTGGATTTGGATTTTTTGTAACTCTCTGGACAATTAAACATTAAATGTTTACTTTGTATTTGACTCCTTATCTCTTAGGTCTGCAAAAGCAATCACCATTCTACATTTTTAAAGCGTGATGATCTGCTGCCAGTGCAATATGGCAAAAGTCTGTGGCTCAGAATCATTATTTTTATTATTTTATTATTATTATTATTCAGATTATTATTTTTTGTGTGTGTGTTTTAACATTTGCTTTCACGTTAAGTTTGGACACCCAAACCTAAAAGTTAAAGAAAATTGTGGTTTATGTTACAATATACTGCTACAGCTGCAGTTATAATTTCTCCTTGTGGCACCACCTGAAATGACTAGTGGTATCATTCTTCTTAAAAGCACCTAGACAGAATAAAAGTCAAAGGTTAAAATGAGGAGGCCAATATTCTAATATAGTAATTAATTTAAAAATTGTTAATCAATGCAGTCTTCTGAGCAACTGACCAACACTGCAAACTGTCATTCAATTTTTCCACACTCACCTTTTGAGTAGATTTTTTTCTCCTGTGATAACACTCCAATCAACGACTGATTTACTGTTTTACTAGAGCGGGTGGAGCCTGTCACCTCTGGGTGGCCGTTTTCATGGTGAGAGGTTGCTAGCAGTTTTCTGGCATGACTGTTCAAAAGCTACAGTACTGATGGGACTGATCTTTAAAAAGAAAATCCAGCGTGCACACCATTATTCTTTTCTTTTATCCATTGGCTTCACCAAGTTCAGCTTAATAGATTTTGTCTAATTCTGTCAGTAGACTAACATCATGTGATAATGTGTTAACCTTAAACAGCTTCAGTTAAAACACAAGTATCCAAAGAATTTAATGAGAGAAGAAAAAGAGTCCCTAAACTTGAACCCTGTACAACATCCTTAAGGATTTATTAATGTTATGTGTTTTTCCTCAGAAATGTTTTTAACTTAGCTGAAACTAGTTTCTATGGTAACGTGTAAATACTTCCAATGGAAGCTGAGGGAGGTTGTCTGTGTCTTGGAGACATCCCTCTCAGCACATAACAACAGGTTCACTATGTCATTGTGAAAACCACTAACAAGCAGCCTGTTCATTAACACCTAATTCCAGTTTAAGAGCTCTGATACCAAATGCAAATGCCTCCTATTTAATAAGAGGACGAATATTTATGATGCCAGAGTTCCTCAGTACGTATAAAATAAAACACGTCACTGTTTCTTTTCCAGAATCCAGAAATCTTTGGTTTTTCCAAAGTAAATCTGGCATTAATTTTATTGATTCAGCTGAGCAAAGTGCATTTAATGAGGCTACATGTCTTTCTCTTTTTTTTTTTTTTTTTTAACTGATGTGTTTTGGGGTTGTTTTTTTTTCCTGGATAAAGCTACACATTAGCATACTTTGGTTTTCAAGCTTCAAGCCCCTTGAGGTCTATTAAGTAATAATAGCTTCTTGCAATTGGTTGCAAATTCAGAAGTCTCTGAAGTGGGAAACTTTAGTTGTAGGTATGTGGCAATGATAGCAAGTGCTAAGGAATAAAGTCACCACAATTTATGAATTAAAAAGTGGGAAAGCACTGAATCGCTACCTTTAGCTCTACAGACGTTTTAAGGCCTTTACACAAGAACAGCTTTTTCCTGAAGCGGGCGAGTCTTACAATATTTCTCAACACTGGAGTTATATTACTTTGGTGAAGCACCACAGATAATATACTAAGAAAACACACACATGCACAAAAACCCACTGTGGTATTGTTTTATACAGGCACAGTTTCACAATTACATGCATGATAGAGGAGCTCATTGAATGTACATACTCATTGTCAGGAGCAACTTGCTCTAAGGTAGTCCAACGCTTAATGGGTGTTCTGATTTCCTCCTTTTTTAAAATTTGAAGGGTTAAAAGTTTAGTCCTTAGTTGACAAACAGACTAACCACAAAACCCAGTGAAACTGCCACTGAAAGCTAAAAGCTTTCAGTTCCGCGGCATGCAATTAAAATGTCTCAGACTGCTTAGTCTTATTTATTATTTAGGCTCATCTTCTCCCACAAGTGCTCAATTCATACATGTAGTTTGCCATAATAAAATGCTAAAGTGTCGGTGATACTCACAAACCACATTGTATTCAGGCTGCATTACAGCACAGCCTTTGTTCTCATGCACATTTTTGTAACTGAAGCCAGTCGTGTTACAGGACCCATCAAAAGACCCCCGATGCAGCAGTAGTTTAGCAAGTTTAACGTCCTGTCCACGTAGAGCTGGAACACCTGCTTAGTTTGGACCTGGTGATATAATTCTGTCCTCCAGTCAAGTCTGTTGGGAGCTTGATTTCTGAATACCATGGCATATGCACACAGTTATTTTTCATTCAGAATGACACCAACAAAGGGCTGACCCTGAGCTTCTATTGATTTCAGCTGAATCATATTCAGCCAGTTTTATATAATTTCTATTCAGCTTTGTTTGGTGCTTTCTTTCAATGTTGACTGCTGGTATTTAAACCCACCGTTTCACAATCAATGTTTTATTATCAGGCAGATGAATATTTCTGGCCACAAAAACCTGAAGTTGAGACCTTTATAAAAAAGCCTTGTATGTCCTATTGACAGCCCTGTGTGATTTTTACATGCGTGTGTTTCTTTCCCCCCATTTAATCATTAAAAACCCTCCCTTGGATGTTCCCATTTGGTAGGCAGATCCATTCTCTGCTGATTAGATTCCACTTGCCTTCAACTTAAAAGAACAGGGAAGCATGGGAATTCATTGCCGCTCTGGCCTCGATCAGGGAGCTCAGCTGTTGCTTGTTAATAATCACTGAGCACACCTGAGCTCTCTCAGTGATCACCCAACGTAATTTAAAGACTCTAAATGCGACCAGTTTGTTTTTAATTATGTCCCTTCTGCTCAGATTAATTAAATCTTCATGTGCCTCCACAATATTTTCTCAGACTGAATGTTTTGCGTGGTTCTGCAAGTGTATAATCAACTGAAGATGAAGGGAGTATTAAACACAGCTCCACCCACCTCTCACTGCACCACCACCACACACACACACACACACACACACACACACACACACACACACTTTATTGAGCTTGTTCCAATTTGTTCTGTTAATTTACGAGGCAGTATTATGATGTAGGAACAAAACTAACATGGTGATACAGTATCATACTCACATACAGCCATTCCAACTAATCTGTGCCCCTTAACTAGCAAACATGTTAACATGGTCAATACTGTTATACAGTTGGCCAGCTCGGGTGGAACTGTGGTGCCATGCTCTCTGGCTCTTGTGGTCCAAAGACAAATATCAGGTTAACTGGTGATTCTAAATTGGCTGTAGGAGTGAAGTGGAACTAGACTTGTCCAGGGTGTATCCCAACTTTTGCCCTTTGACAGGTCATATGGGTCTTCATCTCTCCCATGACCCTGAATTTGATAAGTTCTTAAGAAAATGGATAGATGCAAGGAGTAGATGAGTTTAAATACCTGATTTGAACCATGAAGAAGGATAGCAGCAAGGTTTGCACGATGGTAGTGAGACCTGCTGCGATGTTTAGTTTGGTACTAGCAAATGTATAGGAGGCCAAGCCTGAGTTCGCAGGGTGGAAGATTTTCATTGGGAGTGATTATGGTCTGGACATGTGCAGAGGATGCATACTGTATATACTGGACAATAGATGTTGAAGTTGGAACTACTAGGCAGGAGGAAAAAGACGACCACAGAAAAGGTTTATAGATGCAGTGAAAGAGGACTTGCAGAGGGTTGGCGTGACACTAGAGCAGAGGTAGGCAACTCCAGCCCTCGAGTGTCGGTGTCCTGCAGGTTGTAGATGTGTCCTTGATCCACTACAGCTGATTCAAATTGCTAATGATCTCCTCAACATGTCTTGAAGTCTCCAGAGGCCTGGTAATGAACTAATCATTTAATTCAGGTGTGTTGACCAAGGGTGAGATCTAAAATCTGCAGGAGGCCTGGAGTTCCCACAAGAGAATAACAGGGAGAGTAAGATAGAGGCAGATGATCCGTTGTGGCGACCCCTAAAAGGAGCGCCTGAAAGAACAATGATAACTATAGCCACCTTACAAAGGTGGCTAGAATGATTGGTCAGTTGCGATGTTAACCTTGAAGCAACAATAGCTAGGTTTCATTTGACGTAGACGTGACGTCGACGTAAAGCGCGAAATTTGACTGGCGGTCGGAAGTGAAAAAGATAAGCGCAAAATCACAGACAGACAGTACGCAAAATGCCTATGTCCTGTTGTGTTTACGGATGCTCCAGTAGGTCGACCAGAGAAACTGATAAACGGTATTTTAGGGTACCAAAAATAGCCCAACGAAGAGGAGAAAAATGGAAAATTCTAACCGAAAAACGTAGGAAAAAATGGATTTTAAATTTACGTTTACAGTCGGGAGGAGCAGAGTCTGCCAATGCCCGTGTCTGCAGCGACCACTTCATCAGAGGTAATGTTATGTTTGCAAACGAACTTATTAGCATTAGGTTGTCGTTAAATTCTCGTTTACTTAGTGCTTTTAAGTTAGTAGTCTAATATTGACTTGATTGGGACTATAGGCTGCCCAAGTGCTTTGGATGACGAAGAGTCGGAGGACTGGGCTCCGACGGTCAATCTCGGCTACGAACGAAAACCCAGATCGGAATCAGTTCTCAAACGAGAGAAAAGAATGAAGCTTAAGGCAGAACAGCATCGATGTGCAGAGGCGATTTTGGATATGCAACAGACGGCTGAGAATGGTTTACCTTGAAACAAACAACTGTCACTCTAACGAAGTCCTAAGGATGTGGCATGTTTGTTGACGTTAAAGCCGCTACCGCTAACTGTTAGCGTGTTTAAGATAAAGCAATATAAGAACAAACACTCACCCTTGCAAACACCAAACTGTATCCATCACGGAGACGTTTTGTTCCAAGGTTGTGGACCCACCCGCTGACAAAAAAATTGTACGCCTCCAGACTCTTGAAAGCTTTCATTTGCTGCCTAGTGTAGTAAGAAGTCTGGAGGACCAAGTAGTTGGTGATATCCACAGCCTCGATAGTAGGCAAATCCTTTACTTCTGTGGTGTATTCGGACATTTTCAAAGAATACGGATCACGTCCGATATATTTTTTTAACTATCTGTTTATATCTCTCCCGAGAAACGGGGTCTAAAGTTGCACAATAGCTGCTCTCCTGACTCTCCACAGTGTCCTCCATGTTTACTTCCGCCCTCCACTCAAAAATCGCGCTGCCTCCGCACGTCATCAGAACCACGTGACCGCAACCCAACTATATGATGTTACTAGAATGTTAAGATCATATCAGGTGGCTAGCTCAGTTACGTCCTCATTTAGCGTTATCTCTATATACCAAACTGAGGCAATTTTATACACCACACTAAGAAGTACAGAGTACAGAGTTTGTTTGGACATTTTGGGGTGTGCACCATTGCTCCTTCTTGTAATAGCCACCACCCCAAAGCGATACACCTGCATAGAGACAGCTATACCCGAGCATCACCTCCTACGAGCACCTATTTACGTTATTTCTCCCACAGCGTTTTAGTTTTTTTTTTTTTTTCAGTGACGATGAATAATAGTGAGCTCAAAGCCGTATAATGCACAACATTCTTTACCGGTCTGATCAATAGAGAGCGGTACGTCTCGGTTGAATGGATGAGTGTGTGTGGGTTCAGTGGGATGATGCTGTCATTACAGAATGCATGTTAATTGACTGTGCTGCATCTTCTTTTCTTCTCAGGGTTGATGAAAATTGCTGCCATCTACTTCTTTCCTAATTGGTTGTTTCTAATGTCTTCCTTGAGAGGTTGTTGAAACTCAAGACTGAGCCTGACACTGACTAAGAGGTTAGCCAGCCTGGAAAAAGATAGGAATAGCAATGATAGGTATTAAATATGTATGCAAGTAGGGCTTACTCATGAACTTGAGTACTTTGACGCATTAATTTGTATTTATCTTTTTTACAGATACTTGAGATTTTGAATAGCTCTATTGTGGTCCATTAAGATGCTCCTGCATATGTGCTATTTTGTATTCATCCATAAGCAACAATGTCTACTTTGCAGGGGCCAACTGGTCACACGTTCTCCCATGAGGCCACAGTGCTATGCTTATTGCAAGCTAAGTAGCAAGTCGAAATAACAAGCTGCTAATGAGCCAGAAAATGTAGCAGGTGGACACAGATTAATAAGACAAAATACGAGGAAAGCACTGAAGATTGTTCTGGATACCTTCTTGAATTTAATAACTGATGATTAGAACGGCGCAGTTTTAGTTTCTAAATCTAACTCATATTAAAAAATAATGTATATTATTGAAAGGAAATATATATATATATATATATATATATATATATATATATATGTGTGTGTGTGTGTGTGTGTGTGTGTGTGTGTGTGTGTGTGTGTGTATATATGTGTGTGTATATATATATATATGTATATGTGTGTATATATATGTGTGTATATATATATATGTATATATATATATATATATATGTGTGTGTGTGTGTGTGTGTGTGTGTGTGTGTGTGTGTGTGTGTATGTATATGTGTATATGTATATGTGTGTGTATATGTGTGTATATATATATATATATATGTGTGTATATATGTATATGTATATATATATATATGTGTGTGTGTGTGTGTGTGTGTGTGTGTGTGTGTGTGTGTGTGTGTGTGTGTGTGTGTGTGTGTGTGTATATAATTACTAACAATGCTTGCAGCACTTTGCGAACTTTAATTTGAGAAATGCCCTTTAATACTGCATGTATTACTTGTTTATATGACTCAGAATGCCTTATAGTTTGCCCGTATTAAGTTATTCAACAGGTTTCATGGTGTTGTGATGTGCATTAATCTCCAGGTCTTAGTGCCACCATCCGAATAACTTGATCCTTTAATTAAAGATGTTGGTATTTGAACTTTAGAAAGGACAGGCTGACATCCAGCTTAGCTCATCTATTCCTCTTCACCCATAATGAGGCATGATGTATATTCTGCTACAGCCTTTTTAAATCGCTGTTATGAGATAGTTTTATCTAAAACCAAATAAAACTATCGGTGTTTTATCAACATATGTATGTGAGTATCATGCAATAAATATTTTGGTATGAGCAAAGCGTCACGATGGTCTATAAATCTTAGAGATCAGTGGATTTTTATGAGGAGAAAAAAGAAAAATAGTTGGGGTGGAAAAAAAAAATGAAACAAAATGCAGCATGAAAATACTTCGGGGTGTCCAGCTTGTCATCTCGATGATTTTGACTTCAGTCTAAACTAGCAAGCCTGTCTGTTAGTGTTTCAATATTTGATGAGCCCTGGAGTAAATGATGAAACGATCCAAAAGAGATTTTATGAGAGAAACAGCCCTAACGAATTTATTGACAATCACTGTGATGAAATAAGGCAAACTCAGATGAAATAGTGCATGATGGGTGATGAGGACTGAATTAAAGTGAGGATTTAAGATTCAAGAATGAATATTTCTTTTTGCTCCGACTCGTTTATCAAAGGTTTGAATAGCAAAAGTGAGCATACCCCCCAACTCTCTCTGTACCAAGACTCTATTCAACATGTAAGACTTGTCCTTGGTCTGCAGTTGCTCACATACGGTGTGGTATGCTTTGCGCTGCATTTGCAGAATACATAATACTTTTAAAAATAATTGCATTTAGCTTTAGGGTCTATATTCACAGTGTATTATTGCACACAGTCATGAAATGTAGGAGCTTACATCCAAGAGAGGATTTCTTAAAGCATTGCAATTAATGTTACCATATATTTAAAGAATACACTCAGTGTTGATGTCACAATGGGTTCTTTGCTACCTTTCTGTTAGTATGCTGTCTGTGCATATGTTTGCAAAGATGCAGTTATTTCAATCCTGGATGCAGTCTGCCCTTTTTATGCAATAAAAATACTAATGCCATTTTATGCAATAAAAATAAAAGTAATGTCCACATTTCCACTGCTAAAAAGCTGTAGACCTTTCTATCATTTTCCTCCTCCCTACACACAAGTTTAAATCAGCTGATTGTTGTGCAAGTGGGCAGGAAAAGAAAAAGGCATGCTTGATGTTTTTTCTGTCTATGTATGTGTTATATATGTTCCTTCTTCCTGATGTTGCTGTCATTCGGAACCGCTACATCGATGACTACAGCCGTCTTCTTCCGTTTGTCTACCACCACTATGTCCGGTTGGTTAGCCACCACCATTTTGTCCATCTGTATCTCGAAGTCCCACAGGATCTTAGCTTGGTCATTCTCCATCACCCTTGGGGGCATCTCCCATTTTGACCTCGGGACTTCCAGGTTATACTCGGCACAGATGTTCCTGTACACTATGCCGGTCACTTGGTTATGGCGTTCCATGTATGCCTTGCCTGCTAGCATCTTGCACCCTGCTGTTATGTGCTGGATTGTCTCTGGAGCATCTTTACACAGCCTGCACCTGGGGTTTTGCCTGGTGTGATAGACCCCAGCCTCAATGGATCTTGTGCTTAGTGCTTGTTCCTGTGCTGCCATGATTAGTGCTTCCGTGCTGTCTTTCAGTCCAGCTTTGTCCAGCCACTGTTAGGATTTCTGGATATCAGCCACCTCCTCTATCTGCCGGTGGTACATACTGTGCAGGGGCCTGTCCTTCCATGATGGTTCCTCGTCTCCCTCCACTTTCCCGAACGACATTCCGATGTCATGTCCAGTGTTGTCCGCCACATCCCCATTGAGTTCCTGATGAAGGCTCTCAGGGTCCTGTTGATCTTATATACAGTAGGGCAAAAAAGTATTTAGTCAGCCACCGATTGTGCAAGTTCCCCCACTTAAAATGATGACAGAGGTCAGTAATTTGCACCAGAGGTACACTTCAACTGTGAGAGACAGAATGTGAAAAAAAAATCCATGAATCCACATGGTAGAATTTGTAAAGAATTTATTCGTAAATCAGGGTGGAAAATAAGTATTTGGTCAATAACAAAAATATAACTCAATACTTTGTAACATAACCTTTGTTGGCAATAACAGAGGTCAAATGTTTACTATAGGTCTTTACCAGGTTTGCACACACAGTAGCTGGTATTTTGGCCCATTCCTCCATGCAGATCTTCTCGAGAGCAGTGATGTTTTGGGGCTGTCGCCGAGCAACACGGACTTTCAACTCCCGCCACAGATTTTCTATGGGGTTGAGGTCTGGAGACTGGCTAGGCCACTCCAGGACTTTCAAATGCTTCTTACGGAGCCACTCCTTTGTTGCCCGGGCGGTGTGTTTTGGATCATTGTCATGTTGGAAGACCCAGCCTCGTTTCTTCAAAGTTCTCACTGATGGAAGGAGGTTTTGGCTCAAAATCTCACGATACATGGCCCCATTCATTCTGTCCTTAACACGGATCAGTCGTCCTGTCCCCTTGGCAGAAAAACAGCCCCATAGCATGATGTTTCCACCCCCATGCTTCACAGTAGGTATGGTGTTCTTGGGATGCAACTCAGTATTCTTCTTCCTCCAAACACGACGAGTTGAGTTTATACCAAAAAGTTCTACTTTGGTTTCATCTGACCACATGACATTCTCCCAATCCTCTGCTGTATCATCCATGTGCTCTCTGGCAAACTTCAGACGGGCCTGGACATGCACTGGCTTCAGCAGCGGAACACGTCTGGCACTGCGGGATTTGATTCCCTGCCGTTGTAGTGTGTTACTGATGGTGACCTTTGTTACTTTGGTCCCAGCTCTCTGCAGGTCATTCACCAGGTCCCCCCGTGTGGTTCTGGGATCTTTGCTCACCGTTCTCATGATCATTTTGACCCCACGGGATGAGATCTTGCGTGGAGCCCCAGATCGAGGGAGATTATCAGTGGTCTTGTATGTCTTCCATTTTCTGATGATTGCTCCCACAGTTGATTTTTTCACACCAAGCTGCTTGCCTATTGTAGATTCACTCTTCCCAGTCTGGTGCAGGTCTACAATACTTTTCCTGGTGTCCTTTGAAAGCTCTTTGGTCTTGGCCATGGCGGAGTTTGGAGTCTGACTGTTTGAGGCTGTGGACAGGTGTCTTTTATACAGATGATGAGTTCAAACAGGTGCCATTCATACAGGTAACGAGTGGGGGACAGAAAAGCTTCTTACAGGAGTCGTTACAGGTCTGTGAGAGCCAGAGATTTTCCTTGTTTGAGGTGACCAAATACTTATTTTCCACCCTAATTTACGAATAAATTCTTTACAAATCCTACCATGTGAATTCATGGATTTTTTTTTCACATTCTGTCTCTCACAGTTGAAGTGTATCTCTGGTGCAAATTACTGACCTCTGTCATCATTTTAAGTGGGGGAACTTGCACAATCGGTGGCTGACTAAATACTTTTTTGCCCCACTGTAGTTCTAGGCATCCCAGGATCCAGGTGTGGGGCATTGAGTCATAGGCCTTCTTGTAATCAATCCAGGCAGTGCACAGGTTGGTCAGTCAGAGACAGCCATTCCAGGTGTCTCTCGTCAACTAGCAGCTGGTTCATTTGTGCTGCCAGGTGCTCGTGGAGTGAAGTCAGCTTCTTCAACCAGTAGTCCAACTCTTCATACTGGAGACCCTTTCTTGAATATCTGCCACTGTGATGGCCTCAGGTATGGACAGCTTCCTGTACTTCTTAGGCACCTTCCTCATCGCGCCTTTCTGCAACTCCGATAGTTGGCTAACCTCCCTCCGTGCTACCTTGATCTTAGCCTCTAGCCTCCTTGTGGCTGTTCAACTTGTAGCATCTCCAAGCATCTCACTGATCACTGCTGCCGTATTGTAGATCAGCTTGTTAGTGTCGGTAATCATGGCTGTAGGTATCGTCCGTAGTGCTGCATTAACGTCATCTAGCAGACCTTCTGAGGGTACTTCACGTAATCTTGGTAACCGGCTACGGGGGGGTCCAGGTTTCAAACTTGGCCATGATCCTATCTTTCAGGTCAGTTCCTCTCGCACTCAACGATCCTTCTCCTATCGCACTTGGGGCTTGGTACCCAATCTCGGGTGGGGGTGATGATATCTCCCCCCTGACCTGGCGTCCTGGCTCCCCCTTGCCGTAGCATTTATGTTGTACCTCGTCAATCTCTAGCTGTGAGAGCAGTCCCTTCTTTCGAATGTTGGAACACTGAGATACTAGTTGTTTCGCCGTCATTGTGGATGTTGGGTATCGAAGAATCCATAGGTCCCTCATCCTATTCATGTAGCCCCTTCCGCCAGGGTTACTTGCGTAGTAGCATTCCAACAACACCCTGTTTTCGTCTCTTATTATATTATTGTAATGGTCTTTTTACTTGTTTCACCAAATCAGCTTTGGATTGCCTTCAGACTGTACAGAATGCTGCGGCAAGAATTTTAACTGGCACTAACAAAATGTCACATATTGCTCCAGTTTTGGTTTCTCGTCATTGGTTGCCTGTAAATTTTAGGTTTCATTTTAAAATCTTAGTTTTAACTTTTAGAGCTCTACATGTCATGTCTGTGTGTAGGCAGGCAGGAAGAGAGGACCCAAAACGCAGGACTCACGGAGGCAGAAGTAACTCAAAGCACACAGCTTTATTGCTGGTATGAAACTGAACAGGAAAAACACTAACTAAACTGGGTGAAGAGAATAACTATAGACAGGCTGGCAAATGAACACACAGAGGACGTGAGGGTGAACAGACGTTAACGACGCAACACTGACACAAAGACACACTGGGCTTAAATACACTGAGGGAGTCATCAAGGAATTAGAGACAGAAGGGGAACACAGCTGGGAGAAATAAGACCTAACGAGACAGGGAGAGCAAAGCCGGAACACTGACATCAGACAGGAACAAGAACCTTCAAAGTAAAACAGGAAACAAAACACACTTTACTAAGACACGGACTAGACAGAGAGAGACAGACTTGACACTGACCAAAGCCTACTAAATAATAATCATAATCAACAGTATCACTGATTAATCAAATCATAAATCATAATCTAGAAAAACACCAAAGCATGAAAAACAAAGCTGGGTCAACATGACCCAGAACCGTGACACTACATTGTGAAACTCCCCAGTATATCTCTGATCTGTTGAAACCTCACGCTTCTTCCCGAGCACTTAGGTCTTCAGGTCAGAAGTTACTGTTAGTTCCATGTACTAGGATCAAAACACGTGGGGATCTGGCTTTTCAGGCACCAAGGCTGTGGAATTCTCTTCCATTTTCTTTACGCTGTGTAGACTCCATTGATTCTTAAAAGCAGCTGAAGACATTTCTATACAAAAGAGCTTTTAATTAATTTTTTCATTGTTTTATAATATTATTTTATTTATATTTCTGGCTTTATTGTGAAGCACTTTGTGATTTTTTTTTCGATAAAAAGTGCTATATAAATACATTTTACTTACTTACTTACTCTTTTTAAAAATACATTAAAAAGTTTGTAGTGCAGTGAAAATAACACATTTTGGGATAAAAGTCAAGGTGCAAAATATAAATCAGAGATAAAATGTGACGTGATATTTGAATTCAAACTATAATGTGACATTTAAATTCCCCTTATACCAGTATCATTTCCTACTTGAGGCCAATACAGCCAAAGACAGCAGAACTGAAGAGACATTTTGTAAAAGTTTGACTTTATCTTTTGGACCTTTAAGGTCCAAAACATGATAGAATCCCCACTTATCATTCCCTATATACCTATATGCTGTCAAAATATAACATTATTATCATTATGACCTTCAGATCATTATATTGACCTTGAAGGAAAGGTCAGAGGTCAAATGTGACACGACATTTTAAATCCTTATAGCCATACTCTCTATATGTTGACAGTACACACACACACCAAGCACCAAGGCTTTTTGTCAATATTTGACTGATATATCATGAAGCTGACCTTGAAGACCTTGGTGGATGTAAGCCAAATTTTAATGGCTTGTGAACATGACCCTACTCTACACCTCTACAAAGTTTTATCAGAATTCATTCAAAACTTTTCAAGCTGACGTGTTTACAGACAGAATGGCCAAAAGACATGGAAATGCTACCAAAACCATAACCTCGCTGGTGGAGGTAAAAATGTAACAGGATTGTAGCAAAGTGTTACAACCAAAACTTTAGTTCTTCAGAGGCAAGAAATGTTTTATGTCACTTGTGATCGCCAGTTTGTTTGTTGCAGAACAATTTAAGAGCTACCAAACAGCAGACTGATAAACTAGCTGCCAAGCAGCTATTATGGAAATGTGTTACACAGTTACGTAGATAATTATCATTAGAGAGGCTGCCTAGGAACAGTGGTTCTAGTGAGAAAATGCTTCCAGGCCTTTAAATGCTAAACAAACAAAGAAAACCCTAAACTATTAAACACACACAAAAAAACTATGATATGGGCTTGTTAATGATCCCAGTAACACTGAGCTGATTAAAGAGACTCTGTGGAAAGTGGTGACACTGAGGGAAACTACAGTCCAGACACACATGACTCAGTGAGATCCCTGGTGCCCAGCATGGGAGGCTGCAAAGAGCTGATCTCTTCTGCTCTGCCTCCATGAATACCAGCAGGTCAAGCCAAACGGCACTGAAATCTTGTGTGATATGTGCACTGTGAAAGAAGAAAGGTACTCATCGTACAAGCTGTGTGTTGTTGCTTTAGCTTGAGATGAGTAGAATTCAAAAATATAGTCAAAGTGGCCACCGATTGTCCTTTTGCCATTATCTCTTTTTGGCTTCGTTAAGAAAATACATATCTTGACTGTTTGGGATTAAAATTTAAAAACGCATTTTTGTGACACTTTCCAGCTTCATGCATTAAGAGTTTTTAATAGCTTTGAAAATTAGTAAATAAACACTTTAGCAGCTTATGAGGTGGTCCTTATCAAAATCAATCTTTCGCTTCTTTCAACATAAAAAAAACCCACAGCTACTTCAGCAATGCATAACAATGAATGGTTAATAAGATCAAGTATATGTGTATAGGTCCGGTGTCCTCTAATTGCCCTGGTTGGGATGTATAAATTACACTCCTCTTTTCATGCTGTTCTCTGCTATTTTATGCAAACCTGCAAGTCAAAGCACACGGGGCAATGTGTCTGTTCACTTCAACCGACAATGTGCTAAATGCCAAAGACCAATTAGCCTCCTGTGGCCGTCACCGCTGGGTCTTCCAGCAGAGCCTTAATTCCAATCAAGCTCTCCGCCTGACATCCAGCTCAGTATCAAGGCCATCGGACACAAAAGTGCTACTGTGCTGTGTGTTGGGTGAGTTTCTGCAATGTGTTTGTATTTCTATTCTTCACAGTATTATGCTTACATGGAAGAAGAATTTAATGGAAGAAGTATTACTCAACAGGGCACACGGCATTCATCAGAAACTGTGTGCTCATACACTATGAGTGTTTTCTACAGAAAGATAACTGAGGTTGCAGTGTTATGTTAAAAGGATCTGGCTGCTGATGGACACGTAAGAAAAGTGAGATGTCTTTCATACAACAATATCCATAAAACAGAACAAGGACAAAAAAATGAGGCGGTGCCTTTAAAAAAAAAAAAATCGTAGCTCATCTTCTAACACAGCGCTGCTGAATCAACAATTAAAGCACTGAAATATGTCAGGCAGAAGAAGTCAAAGCAGACCCAAAGTTTATGGGATACCCTGTTGCATAAATGAGTCAGTGATCTAGACTCTGATTGGAGGAGGGACTGTCCGATCATTACCATGATTGACAGAATAAATAAATCAGAGAGTCGGCATGTACCTAATGAATGGACACGAGCAAATTATCCCGCCCCTCTCATGTTGTTGCCCTCTTTGCTCAATCACCCCTTTCCCTCCATCTCCATCAGGGAAATTCACTATAACATGTGAACCTCTGCAAGCACCTGATCCATAAGTTACATCAGTCATCGCCCGGGGGACTTTGCGAACATGCAGAACGTGAACAGCTATGCTGCCCATAAAAGTTTCAAGTAGTTTTTACAATCTATATTTGGATTTTTGATATGCAGTTCACATAATCATTGCTTTTCACTCTGTCAATTTCTTATACAAATCACACCTTCCAAAGGTAATTTAACTGCCTTAAATACATTATAATATACACTATAATACATTTTTTAACTAACAAGTTTTAAGTAAGGAGAAAAATGTTTAAGCCAGGGCAAGAAAACGACATGATGCTATTTCATTGCCCAGTTGGCCGTTACTGTAATTAAATCTTTCTCTGAGAAAGACTTCTATTAACATAATTTAAGATAATGAACAACGCTGATGCATAATTTCATGTCACGTTTAGAAAATTAGCAAACCTCCCAATTGCTAAATTCTTTAACACAGATTCAAAGATTTCAAGACAACCAGCTGTGGAGCAGGGAAATTATTTTACTGCTATTGTTAAATTATCATCATTATTACCATTGCATTAATAATATAATCTGGAGTTTATATTGCGTTTAGAGGTTTAAACAGTGTGTCTTTCAGAAAGGCTAAAAGTAACAGGACAGGAAACAGGCTTGGAGAGTTTTGCAGAAGTGAAAGTTATTTTGAGCAGCAGGCTAAGACGAGGCTTTAACAATGTAACAGATAGCTTTAAGAAGGCCTTAAGATGTTATGCATACAGTTATTATGTTGACCTTGTATTTCAGGTGCAGTTATGACTATTTTATACACAATGCATATCTGTGCTTATTAAAGAGTTGGAGCTCGGTCAATTAATTGGGGGTTGGAAGCTTTGTTCGGCGCGATGTCCGGACAATCTATTGTGCAAGTGACTTGGAGCCATAGAAGGAATTGCAATACATGCTTACAAAACACTTATATCAGGTCATTTTATATTAAGGTTTTAGTAGAAGTTCTTGGTTAAAACATTTATTTAGTAGAAGACATACATATAGTCTCAGTGAGCCTCTGGTCTGGTGAAAGGTCAGAAGTGCAACAGGTGAATTGAGAAAGAGCATTTGAGGACGAGACACAGACAGTTAGTAGGTGAAGAGGTGACACAGAGAGCATGTGAGGTCAACATACACACACACACATGAGTTAGATTTATTTAGAGGAGAGATTAGTCATGTCTCGGTAAGAAAGAGGAACAATTCACTTTAAGACAAGAACGGAAAGTACCAGCCATGAAAATAGAAGATGATCTTCTGGGTTAAAAGTCATTGTGGTGTTGATCTGATCTATGTATAAAATGTATCTGTGACGCATGAAGAGGCGTCAGTAAATCAAACCCTGATGCTATAAAATATCTGTTTATGCTTTGAGGAAGTCGAAGACTACTGGCTGTCGGCGTACAGAGTTGTCTTCCCACACGTGTGTATTCATTAAAATCATTGTTGGACCAAGAGCTTCTGGACCCAGGGTGGTTTGTACTCTCCCTCCTCAATTTTGAACCTTAACACAGCCTAGGAGCTAGATTTTAAAAATAAGAGCATGGTGAATGATATACAGGATGAGTCTGTTCTCTTGATAGTGAGTGGCTTGTTCCTGTGGTTAGCTTTGCATAAATAACAGACAAAACTGTCGTTCACGGCGCAGAAATAAACTCTCATCGTTTAACTGGTTTGTGTCTTCATGTTTCACGTTATATTTGCCAACGTCCACCTATAGTAGCCTCTAAAATAGAATTGAACAACAGAGCAGCAGAAGTCAGCACTTATCAGCATATTCTTCTCTTTTTATAACAAGTTCATGTTTTACAAACCACAACCTATTTAAAACAGTTTCTAAACATTATATTCCCAAGCCCGCTTCTCTGTATGAAGCTGTTCCTGAAATGCTGCAAGGTCATGGCATAAGTAAACCTCATTGTTAGATGCCTGCCAAATTATTTCACAAGGTGAAGGACGAATGTCATGAGGACAGGAACATTTTTATCGCTAAATCATTTGTGACATTTTTATTCAAATTCTATCCCTAAGCTAAAAATTTGTGAGGCATGTATAACCAGGACACTGCTAGCAGACAGTGAAGGACTCTGATGTGAGCCAAGGCTATCAATATACCATGAGGGCCTGTTTCCTTTGTGGCTCGCTGCCAGGTGAGCTACAATTTTCTGTGCTGCCTATAGAGAATGTAGTTTAACAAGTTGGAGGCACAAGGCAAAATACCTTATAGAAAACGAACCTTTTAAGCAGTGGCAACAAGCAACCCTATAAATACCAATTTTACAGATTTTTTTTATTATTATTATTAAACTGCTCTCTAATGATGGGTAAAACAATAAGTGAGCTGGCACAACTCCTAGAAATAATTGTTATTTGATGACAGGTCTAAGAACAGTTTCAGCTCTGGCACCAGATGTCAGCCTAATGTGCACCTTAATCAAGCCATGTAATAACAACATGTGCATAATAGTGCAAAAGTAACATGACAAAACTCTGTTCAGACAGGGAATGGACTGATTCGTATATAATGCTTTTCACTATCCCAGATTACTGTAAGTGCTCTATACAGCATGCCATATTCACCCAATCACACACTTTCTCTAAACTGAGTGCTTCCTACCCATATGGAAAAGATATATATAAATCTTATAAAGTTTGTATCTGTCTTGTGTGAAACTTGTATGAAAAGCATATAAGAGTGAAAACAGATATAAGATCCCTTGAAAAATTATATAATGAAACTTGTATGTTTTGGATACTTACTAAAACAATGTATGAAAGTAATGAGAAAGTGGCCACTTTCATGAGTAATCACATATAAGTTTTTACTATTTCTTTTCTGTATGGGTAACTACATTCATACAGTTGCCATGCAGATTGGAGGAGCCAAGGATTGAATCACTAACCTTCTGATTAGTAGGTGACCTGCTCTACCTCCTGAGCTACAGCCACCCGGTGACAGTGAGTAAACCCTCACTAGGTTTTGGATAAAGTGTACACTCACAAATCTGTCAAACCTGCATTTGAAATGTTGGCTACCATAGCAGTATAGTATTGAAACATGCCATTTGGTTGCTCTAACTAAAATAGGAAAATAGGAACATAAATAGTGCCATTACTGCCAGACCTGGCCCACATCTGGTTGACATACACCCTGCTATGACACCAGTCAGTCAGAAGTGCCAGCTTGATACCAGATCCAGGAAAGACCTGTTTTCTATGGGCCTGGGCCATATACACCAAACCACAATCGAGCCAGATGTGGCATGCCATCACATAAACATGGCCATCTACGCCAGGCCCAATCTATATCTGGATGACATACGTATTATCATGCCAGAAGTCAGCCAGCAGTGCCGGCTTGATACCAGATCCAGGCCAGACCTGCTTGCTATGTGGGGAATATTGAAGATGGAGCTGCCAGGCAGGAGGAAAAGAGGGAAAACCACAGAAGATATTCATGGATGTGGTGAAGGAGAACAGGCAGAGGCTGGTGTGACACAGGAGGATGCTAGGGACTGGGTGAGATGGAGGCAGATGATCCCCTGTGACGACCCCGAAAAAGTTACCACCTAACATAAGAAGAGTTTCACTGAAAACTTGGGGTTATTTATTGAGTTACGTGCCTCTATGCTGTCCACTGTGTCCCACTAATCAAATTCAGCACTGAATTCTTGGTCAAAATGAGATGCTTTCCAGCTCACCATTAAATCAGTAGCAACAGATTAGTTATTTTAATGTGCTACTTTTTGAGCAGAATAAAAATAGTCCGTATGAACTGAAAAAGTTATATCTATTTATAGGATTGTGGGTCCTCTAATCCTTTTCTCTCTCTGAATGACCCTGAAAATGACAAAGGTTTTAATTTTGGGTTCAAATATTATAAGTTTGTGATTTACTGTAACAACCCACATGGTGATAAATGATGATCTCCAGACGAGAAGAAACCGCATAAATATATTTTCCATTTTAATATGGCTCACATCACCTCATCAGTATACAGTGATGTTATTCAAGCGGGCTCTATGGGGGGGGAAGTACTGTGGCTCTATATTATTAAAATGTCTGTGCGCCTGTGTTACCCATAGTGCTGTGAGGTTGTCTTATGAAAACATTATGGCCATTAAATGAGATTGTGGAATCATTCCCCTTCATTGTTTATCACCAAGAGGCTGCGCTGCGGTTTGGGAGTTGCCTTCATGAACACAAACTCGCCAGAAGTGAAGTTTGATTTCAGATAATATCCTGGCAGAGCGCATTCGAAACCAGCATCAATCCTTATTACCACATCAAATATTTACTAGTTTGTGACGTTTGCTTTTATACCTGCAAGCATTCCTACTGACAAATAAACAAAGTTTGTAAAAAGCAACGACAAAAAAAAACAATTCTAAAGAGATTCGGCCGCAAACAATACATCACTACATATCAAAACAGATGAGAATTTGAGCGCTGTGGTTTGAGGATGGTTGTCCCTTCAGCTGCAGGGGTCCGTGCTCATGTTGCCTGTAACAGTTGTGAGCCAGACAGGAGCAATTATTCACCATAAAGCAAAGTAGCGCTGGCTGGGAGTAAATTACTGAGAGAGCCTCGGCCAATTACTTCTTGTAATGGTGAGAGACAAATCTCATTTGACACTAAAACAGCCTTGCATTGAAAAGACCAATAATGAGCAAAGCCCTTGTATTCCTCTAAAACAAGAGGAGGAAACACTCATCCTTGCGATGCAGCCTCTCAATTAATAATCACTTCAAGAAAGGGTTTTGATATAATTTAGCTCAGTGAGATTTTTTTTCCTCCAAAAGCCGTTTAATGACATTTTCCCATGGTCCTTTTTGAACCATTATAATGCAGAGCAATTTATACCACAGGTCAGCACGACAGCTGGTGGTTAAATGGGCTTTTCCTGGGGAGGTAGATTTTTGTTTGACTGGATACCCTCGGGGTGTATGAGACGATGAAATTCAGGGTGGGTTCAGCCGCCGTGCCCCGACTGTCATAAGAGAAGCGTCAGCACGCTCAAATGAAAATGTGTCCCCAAGAACACACAGACCCTGATGAGCACTATTATTAGCACGTCCACCTTTCTGATCATGGCACATCACCTGTGGGGGGGGCTTTACTGTGATATGAACGTTACCTTTATGTGATGATAATTATTTGTTAAAGCTCAAAAATTACAACAGAGCTGCAGTTAAAGGGAGACTATTTATAACCGATCACTTAAGCTTCATCGTACTTTTAAGAGAGTGGCTTTTTCATGCTTTCTTGTTGCCAGAGGTTAATTGTTTAACACCTCAGCTTTGAGTAAAGTGTTAGATCTGCATTCCACTTTATTTTAATTATCATGCTTTGATATATAAATATATTTAGGAAAATGTGTGTCTTTTTAAAATATTTGTGTACATATATTAATATACTTGCTTATATATGACCTCAAATTCTACTTCCAGTAATAGTTAGTAACTAAGTTTATAATAATGATATTACTGATTAGTATCACCTATCTATATTTACATGTTATGTGTTATAAATGCATTGCCCCCTCGTCCCAGCCCTGGATAAGCAGAAGAAGACGGATGGATGGATGTCCAATTTAATACTATATGATTATTTATTAGTTTTTGCTTCTTTCCTAAAATCTCCCTGTCCTACTGTTTTACCACGTTGTCTTGTTTCTGTACGTATTAACTCTGTCTTCTCTCCTAATGTCTTGTTCCATTCTTAGTTTTCTTGTGAGCTACTGTTTTATACTCACAAGTAGCTAAAGGGCAAGAAACACAGAGCCACTGGTTCCTGAAAAGAAAACACGGGACCTGTAGATATTATCCAAAAACACCTTAACCAGTATCTATGGCTAAGCATTAGTTCAGTTTGAGTTAGTTGCTTTTTTAAATAATCTTACTTTTGGGAACTAGACAAGCTTTACCTTTTGACATTTTATAAAAGAACCATATATCTGTTGAGAACTTGCTAAGCTCTTGGACAGATAACTAACCTGTGAGAGTTTCACACCAGCCCAAGCAGATCACTCATTCTGGGAACCTATTAGCTAGTCTGCTGACTTACCTGTAGGGCTTTTCATGTAGTCAGCAGATATCAGCACAAGTTTTCTTGATACCAAAAATATGTTCCTTGCATACAGCTTCTGCATATTCATGTGCAGAATGTGTTTAAGGACGTTCATAGTTAACATCGAAGTGCTGCAGTAGTCATACAGAGGGCAGAGGTTTCAATATTAAATGAAACCAATACATATATTTGGCAGAAATGATATAAAATGATGAAATTCTTTAACCTCAGGGGCCACAAGGGGCTATAGCATGCCCTCCTGCATTCTCACTGAATAATATTTAATGCTGATATTAATTCAGTGTGAATACATAAGTAAAAGGTGAACTGCAGGCTCCATATTAGCATGTGTTGAGCAACTGTGAAACTTTCACGCTTAGAGGTACATTTAGTGCACCTTTTACAAAAAAGGAGAAAAAAAACATGTCACAGTTGGTGGACTTTAGATTTCAGTTTCAAGTTCATTTTAGTAATATTTCTAAAACAGTGTAAGCCCAACAAACCAGAGCTCCTCCAGAGACCCATTAATGTCCACTATAATGGAACCATTAGCAATTGTTGTACACTCTGTCCTGATATATGAACTGCAGGAACAGGCTCATAATTACTGACACTCTGTTTCATCCTCTGCAACATTTTGAAAATCAGCTCAGACATGTCATATAATCCGTTATTTATCCATCCATTTTCTTAACTATGTATCCAGCTGAGGGTCATGCTGGGAATTGAGATTACCCACCTGTTTTAGGGCAAGAGGCAGGTTGTCTGTCCACCGCAGGGTTATAATCTGTTACATTATTGTTCACAAATATAACTGATCGGCTATTAATGTGACTTTTGAGTGTGAAATAATTATTTGGAAGTTGGATTGAGGCTTGTTCAGAACTCTGTGTAGTGAAACACACACAGACATAAACAGTGATAAAGACATAGGAAAGAAACTAGTGAGGCCTCTCACATCCACTGATTGTGTTTGCATCGTTTATGTGAAGCTGTTTTACTTGATATAACTGTGAGTAATACAGTACAGTAAGTCCTGAGCCCTTTGTAATTTCTTTTTATTTAAATTCCAGGAGTCAGACTTTCTTGTCAGCTTTTTAAAACTAAATATTCTTGTGCAACACTTCTCCAGTTTTTCTGAAGGTCTTTCAGAGGGTTTTTTTTTTCATAGCAGCAATTTCAAATTTTGTTTTGAGGACTTTTGTTACTTGCAGCCTGTCACAAAACATATGGTTTGTTCCCATTTCTTTAGATGAATGTTAAAAATCACAAAAATAACACAGTTTATATAGTATAGTATTTTAGCAAAGAAATATTAGCTGAAAACATGGCATATTTGGTCCTTGAAGAAGCCTGAAGAACTATTTCTAAAGACTACTTAAAGAAAGACAAGAAAGAACTGAACTAGGAGAGTTTAGTATGTTTTGAGCAATAAAGGTGGTCGTACTCTACCAATAATTGACTTCCAAGCTTGTTAGAATTTGTGTTTCTATGTATTTTTGAACATATTCCAATTTTCCTTGCAAAATATAAAGAAATGAGGCTTGGCTCAAGCTGATACATATACATAAAAGCAACATGAAACAAGCATGTAGCATGTGACGTACACACTTAAGAATAATTTGTTGGATTTCCTAACGCTCAGTGTGGTTGATGATGTTATTGGATAAAAAACCTAATGACATAATTCAATTCCTTCAAAGAGGACACCAACAAAGACATAAGGGCCAATGAAAGACCAGAATGTACACTGGATGACACCCAGGTGCACAGCCCCTTCATGTGTTCCTAAACACTAAGAAAAATGAAGGATTCTGGGCTGTCTGAAGATGCGGTGTGCTCAGTCTTTTTTAATAAGCTCTGAGCTTAACACTACAGTTCACTGTTAGACAGTAATGGTGCTGATTCTGACAGAGGAGGCTGTTTGCTGCTCAGCAGAGATTTTTCAGCATGTGCAAGGGACAAATAAACGAGTATCATGCATTTTTCAAGACACGAGGAAGACCGTAGACCGTAACTTTTTCCATCCTTGCACATTTTAAAGTTTACAGCAGCTGTGTTGCTGTGTTTTTTGCATTTTCTTCCTTTTCTATTTTCTTACTCTGGAATTATTAAACAGCTACAAAATGATGATGTCATTGTTTTTCAGTTCCTGAAAGTCTTCTGGTTTTTCTAAGGAGACTAACAGGGACGAGAGAGAGATCACATTTCTCCCAGGCTTCACTGGCTCCCTGTTAAATCCAGAATCAAATTTAAAGTCCTTCTCCTCACATACAAATATTGAATAATCCCCATCTTATCTTAAAGACCTCATCGTACCGTATTATCTTAATAGAGCTCTTCTCTCTCAGACGGCAGTCTTAGCTGTGGTTCCTAGAGTTTCTTAAATTAAAATGGGAATTTTATCTTTTCAATTTTCTCTTTCCCTTCAGGTTTCTTCCTGTTACAAGGGAGTTTTTCCTTCCCACTTTTCAGTGTTGGGATTTTCTCTATATAATTTTGAGGCTCTTTACCTTACAGTACAAAGCAGCTTGAGTCGACTGCTGTTGTGATTTGGTGTTGTATAAATAAACCTGAATTGAATTGAATTTCTGTGATTCGCTCCCTGCTGCTTCATCAACACTTCCACCCGGCAGCGTTACCTCGGGAGGAGTCTGACTAGACAGGACGCTTTATTTCAGGAGCAGTCACTGTCTGCTAAGATGAACTGTGAACAGCTAAAGATAGAGGCTCTATTTTAGTAACTGAAGATATTAAAGATACATATGAAACAGGGAGCAGAAAAGACAAGAATGATAGTGAGCTCATTCTTGTAGTAGCTAACTCTAATGAACCACCCAAAGGTTATCTTCAGTCAGTGACCACCAGCGTAATTAAGGTATTTAACTTACCGTGGTTACTAAGTTGCAGATTAGGGATCAGGTGAAAATTAGGTCAACCTCTGTTTTAGGTCATTAACCTACTTACTCTTTATGTAAGGACATCAAACAACTTGGCATGTTGTGAATAAGACCTCTAAAACCTGCACGGCCCAAGAAATGTACTCTAAAGGACTGTAAAATATATTAAAACAAATGTTTGGCAACATTGTAAAAAGAATGTTGATGGTCTATAAAATCCAAACACGATGAATGAATCATTTACTCAAGCGTAAACAGGATAACATCCAAAGCAAGCTGTCTAATCGCATATGACAGAAAATTAATTTCTTCCGCAAACCAGATTGAAATGGTCACGCAGCGAATGCTCAGCTAATTTACAAACATGTTTCAGCTGGAGTCGCATCTAATTACCTTTCCTATTCATCACCTGTTTATCTGTGTGTCATAAAGAAGGTGGTCACTAAATGGTTTAAAGGAATCCATTAAATCTTATTAGGCTGCCCCGCAACCAGGAAGACCGATGAAGGAAATTTCCAGTAAAGATGGATAAGAGGAAGTTGATATATATATATATATATATATATATATATATATATATATATATATATATATATATATATATATATATATATATATATATATATATATATATCCAAGAAAGGGTCTCCAGTATGAAGAGTTGGACAGCACCAGGGCCCGACATGGTTCACGCCTACTGGCTGAAGAAGCTGACTGCACTCCACGAGCGTCTGGCAGCACTAATGAACCAGCTGCTAGTTAACGAGAGACACCCGGAATGGCTAACTGAAGGCCGGACGGTCCTGATCCCCAAGGACCCCAAGAAGGGACCGGTCCCCTCCAACTACCGACCAATAACCTGCCTCAGTACTACATGGAAGCTCCTGTCAGGCATCATATCGGCTAAGATGAACAGGCACATGGGTCAATACATGAGCGGGACACAGAAAGGAATTGGCAAGAATACCAGAGGCGCAAAACACCAGCTACTGGTAGACAGAACAATCAGCCGAGACTGCAAGACCAGACTGACCAACCTGTGCACTGCCTGGATTGATTACAAGAAGGCCTATGACTCAATGCCCCACAGCTGGATACTGGAATGCCTAGAATTGTACAAGATCAATGGGACCCTAAGAGCCTTCATCAGGAACTCAATGGGGATGTGGCGTACAACACTAGAGGCCAACTCCAAGCCCATAGCACAAGTCACCATCAAGTGCGGGATCTACCAAGGAGATGCTCTGTCCCCACTGCTGTTCTGCATAGGCCTGAACCCCCTCAGTGAGATCATTAACAAGACTGGCTACGGATACCGACTACGGAACGGAGCAGTTGTCAGCCACCTCCTGTACATGGATGACATCAAGCTGTATGCCAAGAGTGAACGAGACATCGATTCACTGATCCACACTACCAGGATATACAGCAATGACATTGGAATGTCGTTCGGACTGGAGAAGTGTAGTCGGATGGTATCAAAGAGAGGGAAGGTAGTCAGAACTGAGGGGATTGAACTACCAGAAGGCAACATTGCAGACATAGAGGACAGTTACAAGTACCTGGGGATCCCGCAGGCAAATTCAAATTCAAATTCAAATTTTATTTGTCACGTACACAGTCATACACAGTACGATATGTAGTGAAATGCTTGGACAACTGCTCGTGACCTAAAGAAAACAAAAAAAGGAAAGGCTATGAATAAGATAGGAAATAAATATGAAAAATTAAAAAGGGTAAATTTAACTAGGAAGGAATAAAATATAAATTAAGGTTAAAAATGAAATAACTGTACAACACAAATTAGAATGAAGGGTAAATTTAACTGGGAAGAATAAGATAAAATATATCAATTAAAGTTGAAAATAAAATAACTGTACAACAAAATACACAATACACAATATAGAACTATATAAGAATGTATGAAGAAATCTAAATATAAATAAATATATACACAATAACAGCAGTTGTACAAGTATTAACCGGAAATGAAGAATATAGTGACCAGTGTTGTGCAAAAACAATGTCCAGAAAGTCCAGTGTGTGTGTAAGAACCATATGTGTGGGTCAGTACTGTGTGGTGGTGTGATTGAGAGACTGTATCGCCTGCGGGAAGAAGCTCCTCCTCAGTCTCTCTGTGTTGGTCTTCAGGGAGCGGAATCGCTTTCCTGACCTCAACAGAGAGAACAGTCTGTTGTTGGGATGGCTGAGGTCCTTCACGATCTTCCTGGCCTTAGTCCAGCACCGCCTGCTGTAGATTGAGTGCAGGTCAGGGAGCTCGGAGCGGATGGTGCGCTCAGCTGACCGCACAACCCTCTGTAGAGCTCGTCTGTCCTGCATGGTGCTGTTCCCGAACCAGGTTAAGATGTTTCCCGCCAGGATGCTCTCTATGGTGCACGAGTAAAAGTTCCTGAGCACCTTGGAGGGCAGTTGGAAGTCTCTCAAGCGTCTGAGGTGGTAGAGACGCTGTCGGGCCTTTTTCACCACGGTGTTGATGTGACAGGACCATGACAGGTCCTGCGTGATGTGAACTCCGAGGTATTTGAAGCTGTCCACTCTCTCCACTGGGCACTCGTTGATGACGGGGGTCTGGTAGTTCCTCTCCTGCTTAGTGCTGAAGTCCACTATCAGCTCCTTTGTCTTACTGACGTTTAGAAGGAGGTTGTTCCTCTGGCACCAGTTCTCCAGATTCCTAATCTCCTTCACGTAGGCCGTCTCGTTGTTATCAGAGATCAGGCCCACCACGACGGTGTCGTCAGCAAACTTGATGATGGTGGTGGAGCTGGTAGTGGCCACACAGTCATATGTGTACAAAGAGTACAGCAGGGGGCTCAGAACACACCCCTGGGGGGCTCCAGTGCTGAGAGTGGTGGAGGCTAAGACATGTCCGCCCATCCTTACTGCCTGTGGTCTGCCAGTTAGGAAGTTGGAGATCCACTGACACATAGATGAGCTGAGTCCCAGATGCTCCAGCTTGGTGGTGAGTGTGGAGGGAATTATGGTATTAAATGCAGAGCTGTAGTCTATGAAGAGCATTTTAACATAATTCCCCCTTCTAGTGTCCAAGTGAGTGAGTGATGTGTGGAGGAGATGAGAGATGGCATCGTCTGTGGAACGATTTGGACGGTAAGCGAACTGTAGTGGGTCCAGTGTGTCTGGTAGTGAAGAAATGATGAAGTCTCTGACCAGGCGTTCAAAGCACTTCATCACTACTGAGGTGAGGGCTACAGGGCGATAGTCATTGAGAGAAGCAGGGTGGGGTTTCTTCGGGACAGGAACAATGATGGACTCTTTGAAGCATGTGGGGATCACCGACTGAGATAAAGAGATGTTGAATATCTCAGTGAACACAGGAGCTAGCTGGTATGCGCAGTCTCTGAGGATACGACCTGGGATGCCGTCTGGTCCTGCTGCTTTCCTGGTGTTCACTCTCTTGAAGGCTCTCCTTACTTCATGCTCGGAGATGACGAGCACGTTTCCGGTGCTGGCAGTATCTTCCTGTCTGCAGCCGTTAGCGCCGCTAACACTAGCATTGTTGGAGACCTTAGCTGCAGCCTCGAAGCGAGCATAGAAAGTGTTCAGCTCGTCTGCCAAATGGGAACCATGAAGAGGCCGCTAGAAAGGCTGCAACCACCAAGTACCTGCAGAGGGTCAGGCAAGTCTTGAGGAGTCAGCTGAATGGTAAGAACAAGATCCGGGCCATCAACACATACGCCCTGCCCGTGATCAGGTACCCTGCTGGGGTAATAGGCTGGCCAAAGGAGGAGATAGAAGCCACTGACATAAAGACAAGATAAGATAAGATAAGATAACCTTTATTAGTCCCACACGTGGGAAATTTGTTTTGTCACAGCAGGAAGTGGACAGTGCAAAAGTTATGAGGCAAAAATTAGAATACAATAAGAATAAATACAGTACACAACTGTACAGAATAGAATAAAATAAAATACTATATACAGTAGAATAAAATAAAATAAATATACAATAAGATAAAAATAGAATACAAATACAAATACTATATACAACTGAGTAAAAATACAACGATGACAGAAAGGATTATTGCACTTACTATTATTGCATATGTGTGGATGTGTGTGCTTGATCAGTTAAAGTCTTTATTATGGAGTCTGACAGCAGTGGGGAGGAAAGACCTGCGAAATCTCTCCGTCCCACACCGTGGGTGCCGCAGTCTCCCACTGAAGGAGCTGCTCAGTGCTGTCACAGTCTGCTGCATGGGGTGGGAGATGTTGTCCATCAGGGATGACAGCTTAGCCGCCGTTCTCCTGTCACTCACCACCTCCACTGGGTCCAGAGGGCATCCTAGAACAGAGCTGGCCCTTCGGATCACCCTGTTCAGTCTCTTCCTGTCCCCAGCAGAGATGCTGCCGCCCCAGCAGACCACGCCATAAAAGATAGCAGAAGCCACAACAGAGTCATAGAAGGTCTTCAGGAGTGGGCCCTCCACTCCAAACGACCTGAGTCTCCGCAGCAGGTACAGCCTGCTCTGCCCTTTCCAGTAGAGGGCGTCTGAGTTATGAGTCCAGTCCAGTCTATTGTTCAGATGAACACCAAGGTACCTGTAGCTGTCCACAGCCTCAATGTCCATACCTTGGAAAGCTCCTTACCATGCATGGAGGGTTTCACCCCAAGTCCAGCACCCTGAGGCTGTACGCTAAGCGGAAGGAAGGGGGCCGGGGACTGGTGAGTGTTAGCACCACAGTCCAGGATGAGACAAGAAACATCCAAGAATACATTGGGAAGATGGCCCCAACTGACCGAGTGCTCAGTGAATACCTCAGGCAGCAGAAACCCAAGAAAGAGGAGGGAAACGAGGAACCATCATGGAAGGACAGGCCCCTGCACGGTATGTACCACCGGCAGATAGAGGAGGTGGCTGATATCCAGAAATCCTACCAGTGGCTGGACAAAGCTGGACTGAAAGACAGCACAGAGGCACTAATCATGGCAGCACAAGAACAAGCTCTGAGTACAAGATCCATAGAGGCTGGGGTCTATCACACCAGGCAAGACCCCAGGTGCAGGCTGTGTAAAGATGCCCCAGAGACAATCCAGCACATAACAGCAGGGTGCAAGATGCTAGCAGGCAAGGCATACATGGAACGCCATAACCAAGTGGCCGGCATAGTGTACAGGAACATCTGTGCCGAGTATAACCTGGAAGTCCCGAGGTCAAAATGGGAGATGCCCCCAAGGGTGGTGGAGAATGACCGAGCTAAGATCCTGTGGGACTTCCAGATACAGACGGACAAAATGGTGGTGGCTAACCAACCGGACATAGTGGTGGTAGACAAACAGAAGAAGACGGCCGTAGTGATCGATGTAGCGGTTCCGAATGACAGCAATATCAGGAAGAAGGAACACGAGAAGCTGGAGAAATACCAAGGGCTCAGAGAAGAGCTCGAGAGGATGTGGAGGGTGAAGGTAGTGGTGGTCCCCGTGGTAATCGGAGCACTAGGTGCGGTGACTCCCAAGCTAGGCGAGTGGCTCCAGCAGATCCCGGGAATAACATCGGAGATCTCTGTCCAGAAGAGCGCAGTCCTGGGAACAGCTAAGATACTGCGCAGGACCCTCAAGCTCCCAGGCCTCTGGTAGAGGACCCGAGCTTGAAGGATAAACCGCCCGCAGGGGCGTGCTGGTTGTATATATATGACAGCCCTGAGCATCTGCTGCTGTGGAGCAAAATGAATGAATCATAGTGAAAATACAAACATTGCACAAATTAAATTTTGATGATGAAAGCTGCATTCTACCATTAAAGCTCTAATCAATATTTTTATATTTACAGTAGTGATTCTACTACTACATATTTTGAGTCCAGCAGCAATAGGCAGATATTTTCTGATAAAGAACATACAGCCAAAGAATATAACAAATCTCTCAAATAATTTATATAGAACTTCTTCAGTTCAGTAGTTCTTTCTTTTATGTTTTGGGTATCTAGGACATGTTTATCTATATTTCAACACAACTTAGCTCAGCAAATATGTTGTGATAGATGTGAGCGTAGCACCAAGAGCAGAGTTATAGTTTCTGTGTCGGTGAGTTTATGAGGTTCTACTTGGATTTGAATGATGTAAAAGTTAGTAAATACGAGGCTCTGTGCAGTCAACACTATGACCTGCAAGATTTTGCAAATTAGTAAGTTGTTCCTGACTGGTTCTCTTTTCCCCTCGGACACCTCAGCTCTGCAAATCAGATCAATGCGTACTGATGTTAGAACCTATTACATTTTAAAAGATATCTAGCTAATAGTGTAGGTTTGACATGAATGACAGGAACAAAATTCTCGTTATATTCTAGTTGCTGTCTGTATAAACTTTTCTAACTTTCCTTCATAGCTTCATTGGTCCTGTAGGACAGAGCTTAAAGTGTTTCACTTGAAATTCCTCATGAATGATATATCATTGAAGACTCTTCTTCGCTCCTTTTATCTTTGTTCTTTTGTGTGGTGCATCACCAAGAAAGCCAAAATAAAGCAGACAAGAAGCTCCAAATACACACAAAGTGTGGCAAGCTTTAACTTTCTATTTACTATTTTAAGTTGATACTAGGGGTGCAACGATATTCGTATCGATATTGAACCGTTCGATACAGTGCTTTCGGTTCGGTACGCATATGTATCGAACAATACAACATTTGTAATTTATTGTATCAACTTTCCTTCTGACGATGCTGTCTGTGTTGAGCGCTCAGTGAATCTGCGTTCGACTACTCCGCCTAGGCTGCACTGTCGAGCGCAGATCCACTGAGCGCTCCACACAGACAGCATAGTCAGAAGGAAGAGCGCAGGGCAAGCTAGCAAGACAGAAGTTAAGCTCTCCTTGCAACATGGACCTCCCCCACCCTCATTCAGATCTGGCGTTTGGAATTATTTTGGTTTTCATGTGACGTATGACCCTGAAGGTAAGCGAGTCATGGACTAAAGTAAAACAGTATGTTGGATGTGCCACGCAATGCTCAATTACATGGGTGGGAACTAGTGTGTTAGCGCAGTTAGCTCGTTAACGGAGATTTGCCGTGTTGTGGCGTTAAGGTCATTTCAACGAGATTAACCTGAAAGCACTAGTGGGAACACAACGAATATGACTGCACATTTATGCCGACATCATCCTAGTGCAAAGACAAAAACAACAAGCATGCTACTAACTTTAGCCGAGTCATTTAGACAGCTGTTAGCACATGATTCTCCTTATGCTGCTGAGAATATAGCCCAGAAGAAGCGGATAGTATAGCTTTTATTTTGGAAAGAGACATTTCTCTGTAATAAACTCTCTTTTCCAAAGATGAGTGATTCCTCAATCAGATACAGGGCTCGCAAAATCGCTAGCCCGACGTCCCGGGGCTAGCGATTTTTTTCAGTCGGGCTACCAAAATCTATCTCTGCCCTGCCCGTCGGGCTATTGTAGGAAGGAAAAATATATGTCAATGCTTTTGCATTCTTTCAGAAATGTAGCTGGGTAATTATGTCATTGGCATCGGTGAGCCACTGTCAATATGTGACATATTGAAATCGCGTTTGAATTTGCGCTTGTTTTTTTGCTTTCACTTTGCAATCGTGCGAACTGTGTATAGAGAGCGACAGCACTGATCTGTGAGTGATGATAATTTGTGCACCAATTCCTCTGACATCGTCTTATTAATCGTTAGCTTACTATGCAAACATGACAAGTGAAATCTCCCGCAGCAAGCTTAAACATGTGAGAGGTTGATCGTGCAGAGAATCGCTGAGCTTATGTGAGTGCGTGTGTAAAAGCAGCAGGATTTATATTTTAGTTCTGCTGAGCCAAATAAGACAGGTCAGGGTGAAGAAGTGACAGCCAAAGAAAAGCTTACCACAAAACGGAGAAGTTATGACAAATCAGACTATAAGGCAAAAAGAAAGTGCAGCTTTATGGTTTCATGGACAAAAGAATTTCTGTGGCTGCGATATGACGAGCTAAATAACCAGGGGTGCACATAAGTGGTCCGCAGGTGCACATTCGCTGTCAAAATAAAAAACACACACAAGGGTTAGGGTTAAATTTAAAAACTGTACTTTTGAGTTAAAATATATATTTATAATTTTAATAAATGACAAATTAAAAAGGCATGAACATTTTTTTTGTATCGAAAAAATATCGAACCGTGACACCAAAGTATCGAACCGAACCGAACCGTGAATTTTGTGTATCGTTGCACCCCTAGTTGATACATAAGTACATTTTTTTGTATTTCTATTCATTATACATGTTAAGAAACAAACTGACTCAAAGTTGCATCTACAAAGCAAAACCTTATTTTCTCTTGCACCCTTTTCTCTGATTATTTATTTCTTTGAGTAAAAATGTGTTTTCATTGAGCTGCAGGAGGAAAAAAAAGAGCAAGGCTAAAATAGCTTGTGTACGTAAGTATTTGATGTTGCTTTTCTAAAAGATGACTGGATGTACTATTCTGGTAGTGAATGATTTATATATGCTCACCAGGTACATTTTTTTTGCAACAACAGAATACGGGTACATCCACGTCAGCACAAGTGAGATAAATTAACTCTCCCTCTATCTTTAGCAGGATTTAGAGAAACTGATTTATTACCACTATCTTTCTGGTGGTGGATGAATGATGAGCATCCAGATATGAAAACTACTACAAAAAGGACTTTTATCGCTTTCATCGTTGTCAATGACCTCCCAACACAAGGTTGAATCACCATAGTAGGATGGAATTGTTAATTGTGTACACATTTGCCCAGTGTCTGCAACCTCCTTCACCCTGTCTGCTTGCAAAGTTACAACCACTGTCCTGCACACGGATGACTTCATGAGGTTATACTGTCTTCTAATACATAGATCGATAGCGTGACGGCAGTAGATAATGGCGCTGTGACGTGAGTGTGGATAAGTCCGGTTTAGCTCTGAGATCTGCAGCATCTCTAATGATGTGAGGAAAATCACATCAGAGGTCAGCTGACAAGTCCAGTAATGAGTACAGCGTTCAGTCCAAATCCAGGGAACATGCTCTCCAACCTCCAGCCTCTGAACCTAGACTGCCATGACGTCTGAGGCAGAAGAACGCTAATTGGGCTGTGATGTACTGTAAGGGTCTGTGGAGAGTTAGTGAGGTGGAGGGTAGGGAGAAACGTGGGAAATGGGCTGGGTGCGTGCTCCAGATGCAGGTTTAAATTAACAATATGGATGTAAAATATTGTGAAGTTGTGATTGCGATATGAATCTTTGTTCTGACGGGTTCTTATAGATACAGTGGTTAGTAAAAAATGACTTGCCTCCAGCACTTAATGCTTCTGCTAGAAAGGTGGGATGAAAAGCAGAAATTCCAACCACTTAACAAGGTGAGCTGTGAACTGCTGTCAGTGCTGTCTATTCCTTCGTTACTACACACAGAGCGGAACTAAGATACCACACAGACACCCATATGCATGCACACTGGGACTCAACGCAAACAAATTCCTACCTTTGCTTCTCCTACCTTTGCTTCTATCAGAAATAACATGTTCACAACCCAATTTCACAGAAGAGAAATTAGTCTTGAGACTGGAAAGTTAATTCAATCTCAAGTTAATCATCATCTGTCTTTTGAAGGGAGGAGAACGAGAAGCTCATAAAGTGAGTAGCACTAGTTTTTGAGGGTGCTCCTATTTATAAACTTCACAGAAAAAATATATTTTTGTTGGTGGTACTGTGGTAAGAACACTCTCCAACCGCCTTATATGGGTATATGTGTTCAACTACTCATGGCAGGAACTTTAAAAGAAAGGTGATTTTAAGTGATGTTCAATGTGGAATGCTTGTTGGTGCCACACGGGCTGGTGTGAGTATGTCAGAAACTGTTGATGTGCTGGGAATTTCCCAAGCAACTAAGTCTAGGGTTAACAAAGAATGGCCCGAAGACGAGAAAATATCCAGTGAGGATTAGTTCTCTGAGAGAAAATACCTTGTTGATGTCAGAGGTCATCGAAGAATGGCCAGACTGTTTGAAGCCAACAGTAACTCAAAAACTGAGGCTACAATTTTAATGAATTCACCAAAATTAGACAATAAAAGATCAGAAATGTTACTTGGTCTGATGAGTCTTGATTTCTGCTTCAACATTCAGATGGTAGGGTCAGAATTTTGTGTGAACAATATGAAGGAATGGATACTGCCTTGTATCAGTGGGCTGCTGGTGTATGTGTGTGTGTATATATATATATATATATGTTTATTGTTCTGGATTCTTCATCTCGAAGAGTAGAGTATAGCACAGCTTGCAATCACACTTTCCTTAACCCTGACAAACAAGCACAGTTGCCAAAACATCTTGACCAAACATCTTGGGTTGGTCTTCTGTCCAAAGAACATTGGTCCAGAAGTCTTGTGATTTACTCAGATGCACCTTTGCAAACCCAAGCTGTGCTGCCATGTTTGTTTCAGAGAGAAGAGAATTTCCCTTGACAAGCCATACATGTTGAGGAGTTTTAACATGCTAATTGAGGCCTGTAGAGTCTGAGATAGAGCTCTTGGGTTTTTGCAGTTTCACTATTAGACATTCTGACCTCGGGGTGAAAAGTTTCTTTTTCACATGACTCAAAGTGTTAATTAGATTTATGTCAAAAAGACTTCAAAAATATTACTCCTATTACTACTGCCCCAGAACACTGCCAACAATGACCCTGAAAACTAACAGCTGATAGATCAGTGTTCCATAGCAAGCTATCTCACCTTTGCTTTGACAAAATGAAAGCTAGTTTCTAAACTGGATGCACTAACAAGTCTCTCAGTTTTTTGACAGCTACTAGCATAACATAGATTCAAGGATTACATGCAAAAACACTTCTTTAAACCCTCATATATACAAGTAGACAATACAGAAATGCATAGGCTTATTTGTTCTTCTGAACATTTTCCTTGCACTTTCCTGACTTGGTTGTTTTTTGTCTCTTTTGAGAGAGGAGCTCAGTTTTCATAGCTTGAAACCAAAGACAGTGTGAAAGATGGATGTCGTAAGGTTGATGCTACCCATTGCTTTCATGAATCTCAGTCACCAAAACTTTTTGGATGGTCAGTACCACACAACACAAGCGTCTACACTGTGAACAGACTCAGTTCAACAACTTGAAATAGTGGATGAAGCCTAGCAAACTACAATCAGCTCCATGTGTCTGTGTGGGACGTGTGTCCATTAATGTGTCCACACGCCTAACTCAACTATCCAAGTGGATGACTTATAAAAATATATAAATAACCCCACGTAGAGTAATCACGAATGACAAAACTAATCATAGAAGACAGGCTGTAGATGTCCTTTTTAATGCTGTAAAGTTGGACATTTTAATGCGTAACACAATAGGGATTAACTGTTTGGAGGCAGCCTCAAGTGGTCACTAGAGGAACTGCAGTTTCTGCCACTTATCTTTTGGCTCCCTTTCAGCTCTGGAGGTTGCCTGTTGCTTGAAACAGATGGAAAGTGGCAGTCGTGTACTGACGTTCTATGTTCAGGATATTTAAATTATGTTTTGCCCTCCAGAGCTTTGCACTGGTAACATGACTGACTGTTAAGAATGCAGTTTATCTCCCTGGTGCTATCGCCCTCTCCATTATGCCAACATCTTCTTCAAAATCAAATGCCAAGAGTAGTAGGAGTCCACTGACCAGTGAGTGACAGTGACTTTCTTACACAATTAAATACAACCACACAGAGTCTTAGTATGGCTGCAAACTTATTCCTGGTGCTTTATTCTTATTACCTGTCATATCCTTAACTTATTCAGGACTCAAGTTTTTCATATAAGATGCATTTTCACTTTCATTTTCTTATTTGCTCCTACAGTGATGCTACTTTACCACATATTTACGTGTTTTGCTTTTGTGATTTATTTGTGTGAGTGCCCATTATGGATCACTACCCATTACTCAACCTCTGCTCGCCTATATGAGAGCCTGTTTATCAGCCCCTCCCTGCGCCTTGCAATTTCAGCCTGTAGAAGACAACATAGCTGAGACTGGTGCCATTTGAGTGAAATATATCCACTGTGATCTTTTGGTACTCAGGAAAGCCACTGGCACCCCACCCACTTGCAACGCATCCTCCTGGGACTGGTTGCCTGGCAACACTGGCTGATTGGGTTAGCAGGGTTAAGAAAGGGTCTGGCACGGGCCAAAGGAATCAGATCACTCCCATTGATCATCCTCTCTCTGCGCTCCGCTGAGAGCTGAGGCCGCAGCCATGAAAATCAAAGCCCTGCCTTCATGTCTGAGAGGGGGTTATTACGCACACAGGGGAGCCGAGAGAGACACAGCAGGCTTTGTGTGGTCGCACTGTCTAACATCCCATAACGCGCAAGGCGGTGTCCTGCTGCAACTACTCACTGTCGCAAGTGATGTGATTGTAATTGATGCCCTTTAAAGAGATTTCAGGCAATACAGAGGGCCGGTCTGGAGAGCGGGGGACGTGCAGACAAGCCTTCAATCTATAGAAAAGGTCCTTCTCTCTTCTGCGCTATTATCAGGTATTATGAAATATGGGGATCTATTTAAGGTCATTAGCTGGCATTGAGACAGACACACAAGTTTTAAAAGGTGTCACTTGTGAGGAAAAGACGAGAGATGAGGGCGACAGGGTGGGTGGTGGTATTCCAAATGCCATCGGCTGCTCCAACAACGCAGGAGTCTCAGCGGGAGTGAGACACACTGGGCTGATAGAGATTCACATCGTACTATTTTTATCATTCATGCATGTAGTGGTTATAGTGATAGTCACCACATAGATCATAAACATGGGCATTCTGTAGATTTACAGTAGCATCCTGCTGACGCCTTTATTAAAGTTTACCGGAAACAACAGACGTCTTTTGCAGCAGATATTGAAAACTTTAACAACTCAAACTGCACTTTGCAAAGCTCAGAAAAAGTGTTAGGACCCAAACAAGGTCTACATTTGGCCAGGAAGGGGTACTGAAGATAAACTGTGAAGTCCACATCTGCTAACATGTATAGCTACTGGAAAATGTGAGCAAGTATTGGAAGAGTTGTTAGCAATGTTTAACCAAAAGCACTGGTCCATATACATTCTAATGATACACTGTGTGAATATATATGCATATCAAATGCCATATAATTGTGCAAATTTTATGTTGGAGTCTCATTTTGGGGTTTTTTTTAATAGTCTTTTACATATTGAAAATTGTTGCATCACCCTGGCCTGCAGCTATTTCGAGGATTCCTTCACCTTTATCTTACAAGGAAGAAGATTTTTAGGGATATAAAAGGAAGCACCTCCCATATAGGTTTGGAAATTTCATTTTTTTTAAAAACATGTGGATGTATGCATGTACCCTGTACTTTCTGTTCAAAACCAGCCCACACCAGTTCTTCCTTTCACAGAGTGCCAGTACCAGTGTTCAGACAGCCCAACTGTTCCACCAGTCCTGCAGGCCTTTGGTCGCAACTGCTGAAGTCCCAGAGAGGTGTAAAGTGCAGCGAAGCAGTGTGTGGCGCAGGCTGGGTGATCCCTCCCACGTCTCTTTACTCATGCTCTCCCAAGGGGAGGTAGTCACCCGGCCAACTGGTGTCACAGTTCCTCCGCCAAACTGACTGAGTCACGGTGAAAATGGGGCAGAGACTTGGATCTTTTGGTCTCCCTTTCACCAGCTTTCCTTTGTTTCTGCAGTTTGGTGGGGTTTTTCACAACAAAATTAAACCCACTGTTGATAAAGAAGCAATGTCTGTTTCCTATTTTGGTTATTCCAACATAAATTCCACTCTTTGGTTCATTTGCATGATGTCGTTTTGTCTTATCTGGCTATGTGCAGTTTATTTGATATTTCATGCTGTTAATATTTCACCATTGTTCTTTGACCAGATTTTTTCTTTTAATTTGTATGTCCTTTCTCATGTACCGTAACATCCCTTCAAAACTGTCGAGCGGATAGTCTCTTTCCTTTGAAAGAATGTGGTGATTTAGGTTTTCATCACTAGTTAGGGTCCTCTCAAACGTTATGAGTTCTGTTGATACTGGCTTCAAAGATTAGACGAAATTTTTTGTTGTTTACAAAAATTTATTCATACAAATCTTACAACACGTTTTTTTTTTTAAACATTTATTGACTTGACCCTTGCAGACGGCCATTCGAAGAAGTAGTCTAATATTCACTTTCCACACAGTAAATATATATATATATATTTATATATATATCTTTGAAGATTATTTCATTTTCGTAAGGCTATTGGCGCTTTGAATTACCATACATATAATGTTTTATGGAGTGCGGAAAACTGCTTCTTCGCTTTATTTTCACAAAAATCCACATCTAGTGCTCTAAACACAAAGTACAAAAAGAAAGCAGCGCAAGCAACAGTGCTTGACGTCTAAGATGAATGATGCTTAAGACTATATCAAACATCTGTGCAACACAAAAACAACAGCAACAACAACAACAACAAAAGGGTGAAATGTAAGCTGATGATGTGCAGCATTGTAGGGCCACTAAATAGCCATCTAGGATTCATGGCGATTTTAAAGTCGATGCAAGGCACCACAGCCGCAAACTGCTTCCTGCGTCACAAACCCTAGAGGGGAATGCAAAATTAAAGAAAGATTGATACAGTAAACACAAATTGGAAACGTTTACCCTGCTGTTATTCCTTCCTAACACATTTGGTAAGAAGTGTGCAGATTGTAGGGGCGGCGGGGGACCACTAAGACTTTGAGTTTTTGGTCTAACCATGCTGGTTGTATAAACTTGCCCTGATCCCTTTCAAAATCAGCATGTTCTTTGTCATTTGACCCACCCCTGCTTCCCTTACTTCAGTTCTCTTTGTGTGTTTCTAACCCTGCTTACATCATATCCTCACTCTCTCTTTTTTTAATATAATCAATCATTGTGGCTTTTGCCGTATAAAGATACTAGAAAATGAATCGTCCACAGTTATTTTTTCTCGCACACAATTCAACAGTAGATTACAAAAATCTCCCTTGCCTAAGTAACAAACCCATAAAGTATGACATTAGATTGGGAAACTCTCGCCAGTGCATTCAGAGAGGACATACAGCTTTGTGTAGAAATGTGAGGGAAAAGTGAAGAGAAAAGAACACAAAACAACATCCAGAAATGAAAGGCGTGTATGTTTGTAGTAGTCAGAAAGCAAGCAAAACCATCTAGTTGGAGTCGTCTGCACAGATGCGGTGGCTAGTGCAATTACTTTAATCATGCAATCTACTGTAGTTTTTACATCGGTTCACATGACAGAGAATGGAAGCACAATAGACCCAGAAGGTTCAAACACAAAGCTTCAAACTGCCTTGTTATGTCTCTCACAAAGAACAAACTGATGAATAAGTTACCATGTAACAAGTATCATTTCTTTTTTTTTTTCTTTTAAATTTGCCTGATGGTGCTTGAGATGTTCGTGATACTTATTAAATGGGCAGAGAGGCGTGAGAAAACCTTTAGCAGGATAAGAGGTTTCCAAAACACAGAATCCAGAAAACACAAGATTGGCACCTTACACGAGTCAAAGGTGTGTGTGTGTGTGTGTGTGTGTGTGTGTGTGTGTGTGTGTGTGTGTGTGTGTGTGTGTGTGTGTGTGTGTGTGTGTGTGCGTGCGTGCGTGTGTGTGTGTGTGTGTGCTCACTTTGTAAACACCAAGGAAGAAAAAGGGCAAGAAAAACCTCAAAAGTACTCTGGTCTTCATCTCAGATTTGGAGGCTTTTATTTTGACAAGCCTCTCAAATTTACTTAAACAAAACTGGCATTTTTTCCAGCCAACTAAAATTACTTTTTTTCCATCTCTCCACACTTTTTTGTGGATAGATGGGTTAATTAAAAGTAAAAATCTGTGAGAGTCTAGAGAGACAGGAGCACAGATGAGGTGGAAGAAGAGGTTGAGTTTTGAGTGTTTGAAACGAGAGCTGAAGGTGAGGAGGGGGAAAAAGGAGGGGCGTAAGAAGCCCCTTGCAAGGACACGGCCTCAGGAAAGAGCCTGAAACTCACCGGGATTTCGGGAGAGAACTGTTTCAGCCATTCTCCCAAAAAAGCCTCAAACTCTTCCCCGTCCGGGAGGGCATCAAAGTCTATTTCTTGTAGGATATGGTGAAAACCTATGTCTTCAAGGCTGTTGTGAATAAAGACAACTAAACTCTTAATGTCACGTCACAAAAAGCAGCATTCAATACATTGATTGTCTTTTAAACTATTTATTTTCCTCACATTCATGTCTCTTTGCTAATTTTTTAAAAGACAGGGCTGTTGGAGCATATGAGTCACGTCAGACAACTGTGTCCCCTCAATAAATTAGCCTAAAATAAGTAAATCAATGAATACAGAAATAGAGGCTAAATTTTCTTAAATCAACAACAACAAAACAAACAAACAAAGAAAGAAAAATTGGTCCACAAAGTAGATATGTGCGTTCTCAAGTGCTTTAAGTACAAAATAAAAAACAATATTATTATCAAAATATTCATTTTAATGGCTTACTTCATACATAAATACATGTTTAAGAACACAAAAGCGATCCACTGATTGGTCAGATTTCAAAATGACTTCATCTGGGGCTGCACACACTTTGATTTTGGTTTTTTTTTGTTTTTGTTTTGTTTTTCAGGAGAGGAGGAGGAAGATGCTACAAATATGCCAGCCGCCGTCCTTTGTTTCTAATTCTCTGTCTATACCTTTTCCCAAGGACCGCCGCCAGGTATTTCTTGACTGCCATTTGCTTTCTGTAGCGGCTGTAGCTGTCTGTGAAGATCCCATCTGAGTGTCGCTTGGAGAGGGGCTCTGAGCTGTCATCCAACATTTTCCCCCCGCTGTGGGAGAGACGAGAGGCGGGTCTCACTACCAGCACACGGATACATGATGCATTCACAAGACCCACCCATATGTACAGCCTGTGGTGCTAAATCTATTTTGTTTGTGTTTTTCCTTAAAAAGGAAAATCATTGTATAACCACATTCCTCCTTTTTTATCACCAGCCAGGAGAGCTGTGGATACACTCACTCTGCATCCTCAGTTTAAAACATTTGTTGGAGATTTACTGACAAAAACAGGCAGCATGGTAGTGAGCACAATAGTGATCTCACAAAGGCTTTTTCCACACTGATTCATGTTCCCTCTGCTTAACTTTTAACCCACCCCTTCACTATTTTTCATGCCTGCACTGAGATGTGATGGGCCTGCTCATAAGGCTATAGAGGAACTGCAACCCCCTCCATCACACCCCACCCCTCCTTCCACCGGGAACCACTGGGACTCAGTCCCCATAAATAATTCATTTGGAGATAAATTTAAACTTGTGCGGCTTAATTCTTCCCTTTGCGCCTTTAGATTGCAGCCAGCTCAGAAAACGACACTTCCCAAATCAATCAAGTGCCCATTTGTGTTCCCCCTGACGATTTTTTTATAGCATTAATAAAGGCTGATTCAGAGGACGAGGGCGATTTATTTAGCAGCACGCTGGGAGATAATGGGACCACAGACATATACAATACGTGTAACAGCGTGAATTATGAGTTTTTAAAGAAAACCAACGGGGGAAAAACACACATAGGACAGACCACATTTAATATAAGAAAAGAAGAGGTGACAACCAAGAAGAAGCTCTTACCCTACACGTTTTGCCATCAGAGAATGAAGGTATTTCCTTGCTGATAACTGACCCAGCGCTTTCCTGTAGGCTTTATTAAACATGCCGTCTGCATGTCTTTCCGTTCTGGGATGATAGATAGCCACACAGTAAAATCACCACACAATGTCAAGTCGCTACACTGCAAAAATATCCACCTTAAATCGATTATTTAGGCCTAAAACGGGCTTTTTTTTTAAACCTCCCTCCACCCTTTAAGTAAAAACTCTACGAGTCACTATGAGATCATTTCCTTTGTGATTTACAGTGAATCCGTAAAAAGCATTATTTTCCCCAAGACATTCCCCTTGATTCAAAATAACTAATTTTTTTTAGCTTATTTAAAGAAAAACAAGCTTTTGAGTCTTCACGGGAGATAAATTCAGCGCATCCTGACGCAGAGAGACGTTGCTGATTCCCCCCCCACCCTTTTTCTTGGAAAGTGAAGATATTCATCATCGTCTCTATTCTTTCATTAAATTTTAATGACTTTAATCAATGACTTTTCCCTCGTTTCAAAGCAGACTGATTTTTTTGTTTTGTTTTTGTTAAAGCTTCAAAACAAAAAAAATGATTAAAATAAAACCTTCGTGTTTGAAGTTACAAAATCTCGACAATACATTGATTAACACGTAACATACACATACATGGACATAAATAGGGACTGTACGGCGATGAGATGTTCAACATGGATGTCTGCAACGTTGAGCGAGAGAGAGAGAGAGAAAAGAGAGAAGGGGGGGAGTTTTTCGTAGCCGACATGAAAGTCACCTTTTTTCCGGAGGGTAGTATAAAGTGTAGACGTCGTCAGCGACAGACGGAGCGCTCCTCGCCTCAATTTGATCTCTGTCGTAATCCAGGGACGGTAAGGAATTGCCGTCCTCATCATAAACATCGCCATCAAGTCTGAATAAAAGTAAGAATGGACAGTTTTTCCCAGTTTCTCTTCACATCTGCACTTCATGTAGCATATTATTCGCATATTCACATGAAATTCTAACTCAGAAAGAAGATCAGACATCAGGAGTTTCAGGAACTCTTTTCACAACATTTGTTTTTTAAATGTTGGAATTATAAGGATTAGTCACACGAAATTCTCTTAACTAATTGGGATTTAAACTTGTTTAAACCCAGTAAACTCGTTTCTATTACATCATTCAATCACATACATCCGGTGTATTAATGGCTGCAGGTCAGGTTGAGACGCCGTAGTTCACTGCCTCAGTAGCTTAAATTTCATTACCGCCGCTCCCTGGTGAATGTTTCTCAGCCCTATGGATTGGCTGTCAGATGATGTTATCCAGTAATCCAATCGGCTATTATACTCCCAGACATAACTAACTCTAAAGCAGATAAGCTCGTTAGCCTGTGCCCTGCGGGTGCTCGGTGCCCACCAGGAGCTGCACATGAACCACAAATCAGCGACTGAAAAGGGAAACTTAAAGACGGATAAGAGCATACATACCTAAGACTGGGAAAGCTAAGCCCCACAGGTGAGCTGTTGACGCTGTAATGCATTATGATTCCATAGATGAATAGTGCTAAAGTCGCTTTACTAGACATTGTCCTGCTGCAAAAGAAAAAAAAAAGCGGCATCAAGTCAGGCAACAGTTAAACGAATCTACTCACAGCACAGCTCTACGATCAGGTAGGTTCACTTTAGCTGCTTTCACACCACACCTGAGTTTCAAAGCAAACAGACAACCACACACCAGGACTTTCATCTAAACTCGCCTCACTTTTACCCAGAATAAAAAGAAAGAAAAGAAGAAGAAAAAACTCCCCAAAAGTGGCTCCTCTTACCAGTTGCGAGACGCTGGACGCGATCCGCTGAAAACCTCAACTGGGAGAGTGAGATAGGATCTCTATCTCAGTCTCTCTCTCTCTCACACACACACGCACTCTCTCTCCCTTCCTCCTCTCTTCCTCTGTTACTCAGCGAAGAGCTTCTTCGGTGCCCTTGTGCTTGGTCGGAGTGTGCGTAGCCCGCTGTGCACCTGCGGCTCAGTTTTGGGGAGTTTCTAAGCGGACTCGGTCGCGGTGGAGAAGAAAAGCGGCAAACATTTGTCTGCAGAAAACTTTCCTGCGTCCTGCGAACTGTACTCCCTTTGGTTTTTTTATGCATAATTCCGAAAGCATGCCTTTTTCACTTGTCGCGTAGGTAAGGGGGGGTAAGGGGGGAGTGGTGGGGGTAGGTGGGCGGCTGCGTCATCCCCCCCACCCACCTCACCAGTCCCATTAGAGTACATCCCTCTTTCGCGTCAATGAAAGACACCCCCCCCCCCCCCCCCCCCAAGCCACGCCATAAAAAAAGAAGTTTGAATTCAAACATTATAATTCATTAAACAGTGAATTAATGTCAATATTTGACGTCATGCCATAAATAGGATCACATGACGGGCCTAGTGGAGGTGGAGGTGGTGGGGAGCTGTCCAGTGCTGAAGTTTGTGTTGGGGGTGCTGAAATATGACAGTCATGCTTTCTTCTAGAAAAAAAATGGATCGTTTCTCTAGAGGCAACAAAGAGATGTTTCAAGGACTTAAAAAGCTGCAATGTGCTAATCGTTTTTCCTTCCTGTTTTTCAAATGTCCGCCTCTGCAGAGGAGATGAGGCTCAGTTACACAACCACATATCTAAGTATTGTTCAGAGCCTGAACGTGAACTTGCTGAAGGATCCATACTGAATGGACGTTTTGGGTTGTACTCATAATTTTAGCTTTTTGCCCCACAATCTGACCTCTACAGAATAATAGCACAATTCTATTGATAGATAGATAGATTTTTGTGACAGTGTTTCTTATTTTTACTCATAAACTTTCTAAAAGGGGTTATTTAACACATATTACAGATAATCAATTGGAAGTTTCCTCAACCACAAATAAACTATTGGTGCAAAGACACGGGATATCTGAAAACTTACAATTCAGGGACCCTTAATGACAACTTGGGGTTTCACTGATGAGCAAAACTGTGTACTATGAGTACTTTTTATACATGTTACATTAAGTTTCATTAACTATTGTCTTTGGGAGCTATCCGGTGCTGAAATATGGTTTCACGACTCTGTTGAGAAAGCTACCTAACTGCACAGAAAATAATGCTTAACTCTTTACTTATTTCACTTTGCACTCACAATATCAGACATTTTATTAAGCATTTGAGTCAGAGTCACATTGTTGAAGCAGAGCTTTGGCTTTGCTTGATACAGTTACTTGAAATTGTTTAAGTCATAAGTGAAAAACCTGATTGTGGAGAGAAAATAAACTGCTTATATTCTCCACTTAAAAATATAATTACAAAACAACAATATTGATGCAACACCATACTGTTGAAGCTTGTCAGCGTGGAGCTACTCTGTGTAAAGGAATTTGGTTGAGTGGTTCTCAGCCTAGAGGAAAAGACACTCCAAAAGGTCAGAAGATAATGAGGCAGGAAAGAAGAAAATACAGAGTTCTGCTCTGCTTTATTCTAACTGGTCCTTTTGTGGTCACACATTTGATCCTTTTATCTATTTAGGGCTTTAAGGGTTATTTTAATGAGATCATCTGACAAACATACACCCTAAAAATGTCTTTCTGATATACTGTATTCAATCTGTATTCAATGAATGAGAAACGTGTGACATAAAGAGGGTGAATCTACAACAGTATCTGAATTTTAAAGAGAAAAACATTACTTTTTTGGGTAAAGTCTTGATCTGAAAATTTAAAACTGACTACAGCTGTCAGAGAATTAAAAATTTAGAATAATTTTCTGTGAAATGTAAAGTTGCTGAAGTGTTAAAAGTCCTTAAATGTGCAACTCTATAAGAGATTTGTGGTTTTCTTCTCATTGAGACTACTTTTACCGTTTGGGCACTATTCATTTAGAGTCAGCTGTGTCCGCTGTCCGCAGAGGAATCAGAAACGTGTTGAATCTGTATTGGGTGATTCAGACCAGTTGATGCTCTTGACGTCATGTGACGGTGGGCTTAGTGCAAAAATAACACAATGAATACATAAAATTTATAGCAAAAAAATCCCCATTTTATCTGAAAATACCTATTGGATTCGGGTTTTCTTCTTGTTCTTGGTGAGCACTGCGCCCCAGTGGCTATGAAAAGACAGTGCACTGTGTCATATTAGGGGCCCCAGTGATTGTAGATTGGCACAAAAAGTCAAATGCACAAGAAATCTCAACATAAATGCAGACGTGTCATTGCAATTATTTGTAATGTTGTTTCAATCATACTTTAAGCAATTGTTTTACTGTATTCCTGTTTGCTTTTGAGGGGTTTAATAGTGGATCACCTGCCTTTCTAACCTTTAACAGTTAAGATCCTTTGAAGCTCCTTCCTGTCATAAACACGGTGGAATATTAATAAACTTGCTACCCTGAACAGTCATTTAATTCTTTACTGTCTGTATTTTATGTTCAACTGTAAACTGTTTAAAATTATTGTTTTCTTTTGGTCCAGATTTTATTGTAGCAAACAATCATTAAACCCAGTTTCCAGTATTCAGATAGCACATATTATATTTTATATACTGTAAGTAGCGAACGAAGTTACAGTAAAAGAAAATATGCTCTTGTTTGATTAGAAGGGTCAGCAAACAGGAGCTTCCCTTCACACTGTTTAATATCTCCTGCTTGGAAAGAGAGATCTGAACAATCACAGCGGACCACGATGAGCTTTATCACCCCAAACAAGACAAGAGAGGAACATATGACTCATTCTAATTTTAGCACTGTTAGCTTTTTATAGCACCTTCTGGTGCTGACATGTTGTGTTGAAAGAGTTTTATTAATGTTACAGTCTCACAGTTCAAGTAGGCAGTACTCAGCTTTTACAATGACAAGTGTTGACAGAATGTGGCAGACGTGGATTTTGAAAATCTTATTTGTAAGGTGTACATGTCTGTATCAACAGACACACTGTACAAATTCAGCTTCCTTATGTTAACAAAAGCTGATCCTAATACTGTAAACCATAAAGATGTAAGGTTCATTCCTTGGACATGTCCTTATGCATGGGCTATAGTTCCAACTAAAGGGGTAATGAGTTATCCCTCATTTCTTTATTTTTTGCAAGGAAAATGGGAAATGGGTGCAGAGATGTGCCACTCTACATGGAAATATAGTATGTAATGCAAAAAAGAAAGATATTACACAGTTCTAATGAGCTTGGAAGTCAATTACCACTTTTATTCTTCAGTACAGCCTGAACTCTGAAAAAGAAAGCTTTAAATCAGAAGTACTTGACTCCATTAGCAAACCCTAGCTACTAGAATAGAAAAAGTTTTAATCCACCCAGACCGATCCGGTTTCATCAAAACCAGAAAACTTAGTAAGTCTCACCTCTAAACACCATATAAAAAATTCTATCATCAGAGGCAGAAAAGGCATCTGATAAAGTTAACTGGACATTTCTATTCAGCACTCTACACAGACTGGGTTTTGGAGAGTAGTTCATCGACTGGATAAAAATATTTACACTTCACCCAAAAGAACAATCGCTACAAATGGGGTCACATCACAAATTTCACTCTTCACTGGGGAACCAGACAAGGTTGTCCACTCTCTCCATCTTTATTCACCATTTTCATTGATCCATTAATGCAGCAATATGCCAAAATATCCCAATATGCCAAAATTACTCTATCTACAAGACCCACATAACTCATTACAGGAAACTTTCAAAATAATTATCAACTTCTCAAAAATCTCTAACTACACAATAAACTGGGATAAATCGTCCATTCTGATGCTTTTTGAGGAGGCCTGGGATTCTGCAGCTCAGCACCCCTCCCTCCCGCTTCATACTGGCAATATTAAATATTTAGGTATTAACATTTCAAACATTTTAAAAAATTACATTTCTTTATTTTTTTTTTATTTTTTTTTTTATTTTTGCCTGTCCCGTTTGGCTCTTTTGCCATCAGAATTATTGTCTAAAGGCAAAGAAAGATGCCCAACGGATTTACTTTACCAAATCGACCAAACCCAGCCTTGCCGTATTGGTCTATTTGATTCGCCTTTTATTGTTTATTTTATTTGAACCTGCTAACTACGGGAAAGACTTGACTGGGGAAAAGAAAGGGGAGAAAGAAAGGGGGAAAGAAAAACAGCGGGGAAGAGGGACGAGGATAAAGGTCAAAAAACAAAAACCAACAAAATAAGAAGACAAAAAAATACATATATCAATCACGTGGATCACCTGTTGAGAAAGAAAAAAGAGAAAACAAGCAGAAAAAAAGAGCAACATAATAAACAACATCACGATGATCTATGGGAATATGACAGTAAATACTAAATATTAAACATTATTGTGCAGCACGTAAGATCGACAGCACACAGTGTGCTTTGAGGTAGGAGCCAAAAAGGGTGTAGTTTGTGTGTGTGAGCACCCGTGTGTACACCTGTGAGCATGAGCGTGCTTGTATTTAAAAGGTTCCTTCATGTAATGATCTGCTAGAGGGTGTGGGGAGCCACAGCCCCGTCCTTACTTACTATTCATCACTGATTAAGATAATAACAGCCCTAGGTTTCTCTTCAGCACTATAGCCGGGCTGACAAAAAAGTATATCTTTATTTTTTTGATCATAGAGGGTTTGTTGAACCTTTAGACAAAATATATGAAAATATATCAAATTTTAATCCGCATATACAAGTTTTAATTTGTATCCCATTTGCTACATAAGCCATATTTTTGCAATTTAGTCATTAAAAATGTGTCATGCAATTTATTTCATTTTTTGAGGGTAAAAAAAAGTCACAATGATGATGTAGAAGACTCAAAAACTCACAAAAACACATGTATCAAATACGATACGCTTGGCTTTAATGGTTTAACCATAACCATAACTAGTAACGACATGAATTTCATCACAAATAAAAATGTAACCATTAGAGAAAAAAAATATTCATATCCATCTCACAGATTTATAATTAGATGATTACATGCCTCCCTTAGCCTGGTTCTACCAGTGGTTTCTTCCTGTTAAAAGGGAGTTTTTCCTTTCCACTGTCCCCAAATGCTTGCTCATATGGGGTCGCTTGATTGCTAGGGGTTCTCTTGATTATTGTAGGGTCTTGACCTTGTGACGGGTGTTGTTGTGATTAGGTGCTATATTAATAAAATGGAATTAAACAGAATTTTTCTAATCAGGTTTATTTTTACTGCAACCGCAGTGTTTTGGGGATCAAGAGGTCAGGAAGTTCAGGCTAATAGTAGTTAAATGCAGGATCAAGTCAATTTCCCATGAAGGAAATGGAAATTTTCCAGCTTCCATAGGGCAAGAGGTGTTATACACGTTCACACTTATGAGCAGTTCAGAATCACAAGTTAACCTAACCTAACCTCATTAACTGCATATCTTTGGACTGTGGGAGGAAACCAGAGTACCCACGTAAACACGAGGAGAACATGTAAACTCCTCACAGACAGGCTCCGGCCTGCTGGTGGAGTTGAACTCGGGATCTTCTTGCTGTGAGACAGCAGCGCTAATCACTGTGTGGTTTACATACACGAAACAACATTTTGATTTATTTTTATAATTTCTGAACCAAAAATTAAATAGAAATCATAACTTTCACTACTTCAGGAGAAACATCTGTGTCGCTTCATAGCAAAGAACAGCGATGCTTGTGAGCAGACACGAGTATAATTTATGCACCATCTATTTCCAGTTGCACTTATCAGGAACAGCTATGTTTACTTTTACTTTTTAAGCAGAAAATCAGGTATCGAGTTGCTTGTTTTCACACACAGTAGTGTGATAATCTTGGAAACAGTTAATGAATAATGGTGGTAGTTCTACTACTGCTGAATGTCTTCCTCTACGCCTAAATGAGTTCAAAAACTATCTGCCTCAACTGACTTCCAGTAAAAACAATAACAACAACAAAAAAACATTTAACTGAAGTAGCTGAGTGATATAATGAATTTACAAAGTGTGACGAGGAAGCAATTTCAGGACTGGGAACCTGTGTGAGGCGTGAATCATCAACCCTCTAATGAATCAGTGATAATAAGACTTAAAATAGGAACATATAAAGAGTTAGGTTTGATTTGAATACTATCAACACTTGTAATTTTTCTCACACAAAAAGATATATTTTGGGTTATTAAGATAGAATGACTATAGACTAACCAAAGCAGGATGGTTTGTATTCCTTGTATTAACCACCAAAAAGCAGTAATTAGAAGGTTCAACATGAAATAACTCAAAAAGTAAAGCTGTTATGCAGAAAAAGACATTCATAAGTATCATTACTAATTAAGTATATTAATATTTAATCACCTTATCTTTAGGTTAATCGCAAGGTGCTGTTGCTTTTCTTGCCAAACCTAATTAATATAGGATTTGTACCACATTATAAAAGTGTTAAAAATAGGAATGTACCATATGTAGGAGGCAAAGATAGAGGAGTCCAAAACTGAAGAGAAAGGACATCCTGTGGTTAATTTAATGGTGTAAAAAAGGAGGCAGGAGTGTTCATTATAATAACAATCAATGTTCCCTCTAATTTTTCATGTGTCACAGAGCGAATACACAAACTCCCTGAGCGGTCCCTTGGACCACTGTGAGCAACAGCAGACGTGTGCACTGTGGTCACGCCAGCATCACATCCATCCAAGTCACATGGTTTATTAAAATAATCAGATTACAGTATTTACATTTATGTTAGACTTTTAATTAACTGCTTTAGCCCACTTACAATGAAAATGTAAAAAAAAAATGAAAATTTTGAAAACAAAACTTTATTTTTTTTTATTTTTATTTTTTTTTATAAAGCTCTGACTTGTATTATGAGGTTGAGTCTGTGGGTCTGGGAGAGAGTCCTGTAACTCTCTGTCTGCAAAATACAGTAAATGATGACCAATGTTGGGCAATTAATTATATAGCTCACATCTCCAATGGTTCTACACGTCATCAACGTGGCTTCACTCCACATCAGCCGCTTTGCCAGCTAAAACACCGGTGTCAGCACATAAGGACGCTGTCATAGCCTGTCAACGACGTTGATTAGCTGCGTATAGATGAACGTGAATCGCATTATTGGCTGGACTATGGGATAAGGTGGCACCGTTCTAATCCCATAAGGGAGCAGCCAGTCACTTACTGACTAACACTGCAAAACAGAATTGTTAAAGTTTTAATTTTAATTTCAAGTCAAGTTAGATTTTTTTTTCTGTGCGCAACGCAGATTTTCTGTGCGCAGAGACCGTGCCAGCAGTGCGCAATTGCGCACGCGCGCAGTTTAGAGGAAACATTGATAACAATAGTCCATTAAAGTGGATAGAATTACCACTGCAATACAAGAGCTTCACATTTTACAGACAAACCATGTGAAAATCACAAACGTATGCCGAAATGTTTCACTAAGTACTGTTAAAAGGATTCAAATAAACAGAAACATTTCACCTTAAAAACTTTTTTTTAATCAGTAGGAATGTAACAAATAAGATCCTGTTTCCGCAGATTAAATGTAGCTAATTTTATTATTTGAATTACAACACACGAATTAATCAACATCCTCACTTCTGTCTTTGGTATAAACTGAGTTATATTAACATTTTAAACCTAGATCATATAAATGTGGCAAGGTTGAGTGCAACACTGCACAGAACCACGTAGAATATTTCTATTAGCCATACTGGCACTGTAGTTTTGCATTGACGATTGTAAGAAAAGAATATAAAGAACAAAATGCAATTAATTAAAAAAACACATTCAGTAAAACGTTGAGCGAACTTTAAACGATAAATGTTTTTAGGGTTAAAGCGTAAACATGGTGGGAGGCAAGTGATACAAATTAGCTTATCGTAACACCATATTATGTGAAATGCATCCCTGTGAAAGTTAAGCGTGATACAACGGGTGCGATACAGCAGTTCTCCCCCTGAACTGTAATAAGAGATGATCAACCAGCAGGGGGCGTCCAAGACCTGTATTTGTGATTGAAAGCGCTGCACATTTAGTCCCTTTTGTAAAGGAAGCCTTCCTTCACTTCACGGACCGGTCTGTTCTTAGTCGCCTGATTTTGTTTCTTTCTTTTCTTTCTATTCTTATTTCCTCTCTCCCTCAGTCATCATCTCTTGTCTTGGCTGATCTCAGACCAGCTGCAGCAGACGGATCTCTGTCTGTAACTCCAGCTGTGTGGCTCCAGTCCCGCAGGCTGGGTCGGCCATGTTGTTGTGTGGGGGTTGATGGAAGTTTAGTAGTAGGAAGTGGAGGCTACAAAGCGCTGGGATACTTCAGGGTCTCACTTTTTTTTTCTTTGCTTTTTTTTTTTAAATCACTGTCATGCCGATGCAGGACTCATCCTCGCTGACCCGTCCGCTCTGACAACAATGACCGTCTCCTCCATCGCCCCCGCCATCCTCTCCAAGACTGCAACACTTAAGCTGCTTTGATTTAACTTCACAAAAAAAAAGAAAAAGAAAAAAATCTGACCACAGTTGACTCTGCTGGATGCGTAAAGTGGGGATGAAGGCGACTCGGTTCCGTTTGAAATAACTCGGATATTTTTCTTTTGCTTTTTGCTGATCTGACTCGAGGGGAACAGAGGGGGGAAAGAGAAAACACCCACCGAGGACTCGGATTTGAGAAGGTAAATGAAAAGGGAAAAAAAGAAAAGTGGTCTTTGTCAGAGCAGCGGGATCAGATAAAGATGGGCCGAAGCGCAGCTGCTCGCCTGTCTGGGCTGTCAACAAAGGAAATTAGATGTCCAATAATAACACAGACATGCTTGTAGATTTTCTATGTAGTGTGTGAATGTTCCTTTATCCTGCAAACCAGCCGCTTTGTGTCATTTTATAGGACATCAGCGAGCAGTCGGCATGCTTTCAGTCCCAGAGGAATACGGTATAAGTATACTGGATTGCAGATGAATAATCAAAGTAACACAAGCTGAGTGTTCTGCAGTTTGATAAAATAGCAGGGGTCTAATTATCATTTCACGGTTTAATTATCATAAACACGAGTCTTAAATTGTCATCGTGGGATTATAGTGGTAAATTAGAGATTAATTGCCAAAAACCCGTGTGAGAAAAAATGGATTAAATCCTTATTTTCTCCCATTTTCTATGTGTTCACTTGTCAGCGTGTTAATTAGATTAAATAACTGAGAAAAGTTGATTCCACAGTGCTGGATTCGGATAAAGATGGGTTGAAAGAGAAAGAAGAAGAAGAGGAGGAAGAGGAAGAGGTTCGGGTTCTTTTTGTGATGCAGAGTCACTCATTTAACAGCTGAGTCACACTTTGAGGGGTTGCTTATTCTTCTCTCACTCCAACCTTTCAGTCTCCACTTTTAGGACACGGGCTTTACTTGCACACATGTTCTTTGAAGTCTGTAAACTGTTAAGACTTCAAGTGACTCGGTGTGGTGTCATATCCTGAACAGCTCTGCACTTTTGCACAACTATGTAAGTGAATCATAGCAGCTCTGAATCCTTATAAGGTCTGGCGAGGTTGGAGAGAAGGCAGTTGTGTTGTTATTCGGGCTTTGGAGTGTGATCTTTCACCCCTGGAAGGTTCCTGTGAAGACATTAAAAAGTTACAGCTTTTAATGTTACCACCGAAGCTGCTAGAAGTACTTATTGAATTGATTCATTTGTTGAAGTTTGCAGCTGTTGTTTTGATGTTTTTAATGCACAATTCCTACAGTTTGATGGTCTGAGTCATCAGTGGTGATGCAACAGCATCAGCGTTCTGGGAACACCTATGATGGGTTGGATGTCAGAGGGTTAAAAAGACAGTTGACAGTTTCCAGGCTGATCTGTTTGTAGAGAATATACTCAGTGGATCATTTAGTTTGTGTGTTTTTAGACTGATGTTGGGCTTAACAGCAAAATATTGTTTTCTTTATAGCTCAGGATACCTGAAGTGATGCCATTTCTTCTTTTGACTGACATGAAACTTCCCCTTCTTTAAGGTCTTCACTGAACGAAGATACTAATAGTAGAAGATGTGAAATTTTGGAATTTCATCACATGATTGGTTAATAAGGTAATCTTCTAGCATATTAAATCAGTTCACCACTCTAAGAATGTTTCTTTTCATTATTTTTTTCTTTTTCAAACTCAGGACTTCACTCGCTTCTTTCTCCAGCATGTGAGGGAGTGAAATCAGAGCAGTGCTCTCCATGCGTGAAAAAAGAAGGCGCATGAACAAATATCTAAGAGTTGCCCTCTTATCAGCAGTCTGTAAGGGAGAGTTAGTTCTGATATTGCGAACAAAGCGCTCCAGTGTTTCCTAAACTCTGCTAATGCCACAGTCCACATGTCAAATACAGCTTTTGTTTCTATCTCAGTGAAGAAGACTCTAATCTAGGCTGTATTGGGGGTTTTGGAGTCACCTTTTGTTTTTCGATGTTGACACTTAAAACAATCGGTCCTGTTATGTGCTGGCAAAAGGATGATTCCCAAAAATAGCACGCCATTCAGGATTTCTCATGAGAGCTTTTATTCTGAAAAATGTGTGATGTCTATTCTCTGGCAGCACAGTAACTGACATGAGCACAACCACAAGTTCTTCATTGAAGTTTTGAGACAGGTTAAATAAAGTCAGTTATGATAATAATGTAAATAACCAAAACTGATCTTTTTCCTTTTTTCTGTTGGACTGAAGTCGAACACTGATGAGCGAGGAGGCTCTTCAAGCTAAACTTGTTCTCAGATCGATGTCAAAGTGTTGTAAGCCTCAGGATCAGCTTACTGTGAGCACGCTTGCAACAGAACTCAACACCCAGTGCAGAGTAAATCTCATTATGAACCATTTATTGATGTTTCTCTTGATGCTGCGGGGCTTCAGATCTCCACCGTCACATGACGTTTCTCCAGACCCAGATTTAACTCTTTGGCATCAGAGGAATGTCGCAGGCTGCATCTGTTGAAGATCTGAAGCCCATTAAAGCTCCACAGACCCGCCCAGTTTGCATCCGCAGCTCTCACCCAGCCAACTATCAAGATCTAGTTAATCTAAATCTCAGAAGATTTGAGCCTGTTCAAACTACTGAGAGTCTTACTGTATCTTAGAATATCTTAGAATCAGGCTTCAATTCATGTATAATGCATGGCATGCAAAAGGAAGATGTAATAATTTATACTTCACTAGCACAGCTTTATCTTGGGTAACTTATCAGGCTAGCAACACTTTCATGTATCATATCTGCATATGCAAATACTTCAAAAAGTTGAAAATTAAAAGTTAAAAACATCTAATGAAAGAGGTAAATCCAGATTTATTTCTATTTATTGCCACGGTAGCAGGCAGACACTCCTTTTGTAGCCATATATTAAATATGCATGCAGTGGTTTGAGGATTCCTCTTTTGAGTTTCAGCATTTTGACTCCCACCATATTGTTTGTTTGCTTTTTGGAGTCAGAAGTGACCATATTTAGATGGGAATCTTGAGTGTTAGGTTATCAGCAAACATTATCTATTCATACTCAGAGGTACTGGCTGCTAAACTACTAGTATCACTCAAAAACTACAACACACACTTCTTGGACGGACTCTTTGTTAAATAAACACACGCAGTCATGTTACGGTAAGATAATGGCTTTAAACATAATCCAAAAGATGAAACACCAACACAGTTGTGAGGTCTGTACTACAAAGCAAGATTAGTGTGATAGCGAGCTATGTCGGGGTTAAAGTCGGAGTTTTCTGTGTCACTAAAGTGGCTAAATCACCATGGTAACCTAACCTAACCTGGTTGGTTATGTGTTTGGTTTAAAATGTTTTAAAATTCACTAGAAGCGCTGCGTTTTCACTGAATTTTATTTACAGCATGTTTTATGTTCAATGTGTTTTATATGTGCAAGTTGTTAAGCTGTACCTTATTATGCTTCAGGAATGTGCATATAACAGTGAATTGAATTAGCATGGGTAAAAACTAGCAACAACTGCAGCTCTCACATTAAATAAAATTTAAAAAAAAACATGAAACAATTTGTCCAATTATAAGTTCTGAATTGGATTTTTGATGGGGATGTCTCATAAAAGTTTGTGTAATGCTGCAGGTTATTCTTTGCAAGCAATCAGTTCTTTTCAAAGTGACTCTTTGGTCTATTTAACAATACAAAAACCAAAAGAAACAAGTTAAAATTCATATAAAAGCATAAAAAAACAGCAAATCCAGGCATTACTATAGCAGTAATAGGTAAAAATCAGATTTTGTTCTGGTTTCTGATCATGGGACTCCTCCACATTCAGCTTACTCATCTAAACATTGTCTCTGCAGCCTTCTTAAACACTCTGAACTGTGATCCCTGTAAAACTCTTCAGTATAATCCAAGAGAGTGACGGAAAAATGCTCTCCTCTCTGTCTTATCAGCGTTTTGTGAAGCCTCTGTGGAATTATCACTTTGTGGTCAGAGTCAGGGAAGGAAGCCAAAAGAAGGTCGCTGATAAGAAGTGTTCAGGTTTGAATTATCAGTCTTACAAGAGATCATGGAAAAAACAGGAGATGGGTTTTAACTGAAACTCAGATCACGTTAGCTTACGTAAATACACAAATGAAACAAAGCAGGCAAAAGAGTTCTTCGAGAAAAGAGTGAAAGCTTGAAAACGCTAAATACAAAAGGTTAAGGGTCTGAGTTGCTGTCTGAATCTCAGATGTTTATGGAGGGATGCAGTCCCTCGGGGGAACATCTGGAGCTGCCTCAGATGTCCAAAAATAGTCGTTTTTTTGGTTTATTATGTATTTCCTGTAATACTTGACAGTCTAAGGGAGCGCCAAGAAGCTCTCACATGCAGGCAGGCAGGTTTCGGCAAGTATCAGCTTTGTTGATGTGTCCTTGAGCAACTCACTGAATCCCCTGTCAGCTGTCAGTAGCTCACTTGGCAATCTGACCTCGCTGGAAGAGGAATATTAAACAGAGATAGTGTCTAGTCTTTGGGTCTTTTGAGACTCTGTGGAAACAGAAGGAAGCTCAGCAGTGATGGAAAACATATTTATGTTTCTGTGTTGCAGGTATTTTTCACCTCTCTGTCGTTCACGCTACAGAAAAGGCTTCTGCTGGTGATATACAAGTGATATATAGATAATTTCTCAGTTTGTTGGGCTGGAAAATGACAATCTTTAATCTGAGCAGAGCATTTTTGTACCAAATGAAAAAGCTTTTATTCCATATCAACACCAATAGCGACACTGATACTTTTTACTAATAAAGCCAGGTTAACGTGGCTGTCTCTGAAGCACTTTGGGTCAGCTTCTGTTGTTTAAATGTGTACATGCTGTAAATAAAATAGATGTGAAAGTCAACGCAAAAAGGTTCTGACGTGTTTTCGAGGTGCATTTTTTTTATTTCTCACTTATTTAGCACAATTCAGTCAGCTAGATATTGAACTCAGAGGATAAAAACAAAGTATCAGTCCTATCGTACTAGTATCAATCCAGTACCAGCATTGGTATCGATACTGTCGATATTTGGGTCTATCCGCCCGCATCTAGTGATATGTCAAGCTTTCTTACTTACTGATCTTCTGTCTGTCTGTCAGAACATAGCAGTTCTTAGACAATAGCACCAAACCTTTCCAATCAGATAGTAAAAGAGGCCTTGGTTTATATGTGCATGTGCTGACATGTAAGCTTCCCCATTTTTAAACCCTTCACCTTCCTCTCTCATTGTTCCTTTATGGCTCCGACTGGTGCTACTGGGAGTCTTCTCGTGTTTGCATGCTGTTGTAGGTCATGTTAGCATCCTGGGGGCAGTGGGATGTTGTCCGCAATTAGAGTAAGTTACTATAATTAGCAGCAAGGCAGATTTTCCTTCTGGCTTCATGATTCTGCTACAGATCTTGTGTTGCGCTGAGTGCAAAAGAGAGTGAGGCATTTTGATGTTAGAGTGTGATTTTTCTTGTGATTGTGGAGGTTTGGGGGGGGGGGGGGGTTCATGACAGCTATGCATGCTCACTGGCCTTAACATTGTTGCTGTTGCATCTTTTATTTTTGTGCCATATTTTCTCCTAAAGCTCTCGATTTTCAGTGTAGACAAAGCCTGTGGTGTCAGTATGTGATGACTGGCAGACTGACAGAGAGCTAACTGAGCTGATTTAGAGGCTTCAGGCAAAGCCAGTCCTCTTTGTATCGTCACAGCAAAGAGCCCTTAAGAGCCTCCTCTTCAGCTGATAGCCCTCATAATTCTGCTCATGTGAGAAGCCCATGAACACAACAAATATTTAATAGGCCAAAGTGACTGTAGAGTCAGAAGTCTTCTGTGTTTCAGCTACTGCCACCGGTGGTCACTCCTCTTTTTTTGTTTTCTGTTATTATCCTCTTAAGTTAAATCCACCATCCTCATAATCCTAGTAATTTAAGCTGGTAAAGCTGGCTATGAGCCCGTTTGGCCCCCTCCTCATTCAGCACAAGCATTCAGCAAAACTCTCCCTGTACCCTACATTTCATAACATTTCTTTCTTCACACAACCAGTAACAGGAATCGTATCTGAGTTTTTATCATTGGGGTTTTGGAAGGATATTGTGACACTGAGATAGGAATCTATCTGTTTAGTATGCTCCACTGCAGTTATAGCCCAGCCTTCAGTTAAACACCATATATCATAGTTATTGCTTCTGTATTAATACAAATAGGATGAGGAAGTGAGTGTGTGCTGACAGATAAACTCCTTTCAGTATCCGATGGGAATTTCAGTGAATTTAACTTGCTAGCTTAAAGTACAGAACCTTAAATGTACTGTCAACAGGCTGATAGCTTTGTTGTTAAACTTTTAACAGCATAAATCAAATTTAGGATTATTGTTAACACTTTTCATTTTTGATCAGCTTATTGATCATTGTATCGAAAAGCAAACAGCATGCTAACTTTAACAATTACCTAATGAACTCAGTATCTTTCTTTTTATGAAGACTAAAGCACTGTGAAGCCATGCTTATCAACCACTGTGATTTAATCTAATTGCTAACCAAATAGTCCATGTTGGTATTTTGCAAGAAATATTTTCTATGTTTGGTATCTTAGTTTATTGTTAACGCATGCTAATGTTTCCTAACCCTTAACAAAAAACAAGAAAGTGCATACTTACCAAACTTGGCTGCCACAATGCCGGATTTGAGTCAGTATTTGTGCTATATTAATAAAAAAGAAAATGAAATGAATATGCTATATTTAAAAAAACTAATTTTTGACTTTGTTTATTGTGAGTTTTGTCTCATTTTTGACAAATTAATTTCACTCAAAATCCAGGTTCAGGAAGGTGTAGGTTTTTTTCCCCAATATTGTGTAAAATCCTACAAAAAGAACAATTATATGATATTATCATATGAGAATATCATATATCATACGTGTGTGCAACAATGTAGTTTAAAATATCCAGTTTATCATCAAAGCCCAAATACAAAAGCTGTGACCACTTTCACGCATGAACTGTGGCGTAAACAGCATCTGTGAGACATCTGACAGCTGTTGAATTTGTCTTTCAGTTGCTGGGTGGATGCTTTGATCTCTCTGACTACATCTGATCAGATATCTGATCAGATGTAGTCAGAGAGATCAAAGCATCCACCCAGCAACTGAAAGACAAATTCAACAGCTGTCAGACCAGCACTGAAACCCTTCATTGCTAAAAATAAGTCTTGTAGCATTGATTAAAAAGACTAAACTTTGAACACACTGATTTTTTTTAAAATCACTTTTAGGAGCATTTTTTGTAGCTTTATCAGAGGGATGGTGAAAATGTTAAACAAAGATCACATGTGAACTGAAGGCATCGCGTTTATGGCCGATTCTTGGTTCCTCTTTCCTTCTACAAGATTGATTTTTCCAAAGCAGAAAAGAAATCATCTTAACAAATAAGTTATTAATCCATTATCTCACTACATTACTACACTGACCAAAAAAACTGTGTGATGTGTAATTATTTAACAGCATTCTGGTATAGTATAAAAATAAAAGAGACATACTTTATTTTTAAATCTCTTAACTTCAGTATTTATGATGATTTTGGGAGACTGACGTCACTTTTATGAAATGACTGAGGCCTTATTTTTGGAAGGAAAAACATTTCTAAAGTGCAAATATTCCCGGGATGCCGGCCAGTGTTTTACAGTGTGATAGCTTCACTGCTGACCAGGCGGGCCAGGCACCCATCTGTCTAAATGTGAAATACAAGGCCACCCGAGTCGACCACTGAGCAAAGCCCTCTGCTTTCCGTGACACTGGTTTTGTCTCGAGGTTAAAGGAAAGTTTGGTTCAGAAAAGTGTTTTTTTTTTCCATGCCAACATTCTCAGCATGTCAGCTGCAGATCTAAAATCTGAGATCAGATTTACCGACATATTCATTTGAAGCTGTTTTTAAGAAATCCGTCTTTCTGACACAACTCCACTAACTGACCACCCATAAAAAATGTTTTGTGGAAGACGACCAGTACCCAGCATGACTTGCAACCTGCAATTTGCACAGTTTTATTTAAGCAAAGTGTTCTGAATCTTTGGAAGGTTTCTGCGGTTTGTCCCCGTTTTGTTGATTTCTTTGGCAGTTTAGCTGAAGAACTCGATGAACTCTTGATTATGAACCTCCCTCTACGATGAGGACAAATCCCTCCCACCTCCCAACATCAAGGCCACTGTTACAAAATCAAAGAGAGATGTATTACTGCACCAGTAGATCCTCTTTCACTGATGATTGTACGATCACTGCCCTGTAATTCAGTGCGCTGCTGTAACCAACTGTGCCGCCGTATTGCTCAGTAGCGCTGTGTTTAGTTTACTTCCACGCTGAACATATCAGCTCTTTATAAAAATCTTTTACCTCTTTTGTTTTATTGTCTTGGAGTGTCAGTAAACCAGCTCCTACTCTGCGTTCAGCCGTTGTTCTTGGCAAATGAAACCGTTCTGATCTCCCAGCGCTCAGACTTCTTTACGAGCGTATCTGATTGTCTCCACATTTTCCAGGCCTTCACTCCACAAAAGAATGCCTCAGTGTGACTCCATCCAAATTATGTTAGGAAGAGGAATGACAACCACGCTGATAGAGACACATCAATGCTTTAAATCTTCCAGCGTGGTCAGGCTGAGGCATTGATAGATTGTGAAATGGTAGACGACTTGGCAGAGACGTGTAAAAAGCAGAGGACTAAGATGCCCGGACAAAGACACAAAATCCAGGAATCTCAGGCTCGGACACAAAAATGACTCACAGTTTTGTCCGACACCGATTATTGTGTCGCTCATTTATAATCAAATTTGTAGTAATTTCCTTTTGCTGTCATTTTGTATCACTTTGTAATATGATTGTGTGGCTTTGAGTGTTTCTTAGTGGTTTTGTTGCATTTTGTTTCTGGTCAGTTTATGCTGTTTTCTGTGTCGCTGTAAGTATTTGTTGGTTGCTTTTTCTCTTTGCAATCATTTTATTCTTTTAATTATTACGTCTGTTTTGTGATTATCCGACGATGTCTCTTTATGGTTTCTTTAATTTTCTTTATAGTGGCTATTGGGCCTCCAACAAGGCTGCCTTTATCTGTACGTAGCTTTTATGAACATAATCTGTGACATAGCCAAGTAGCAGAAGATTTCCACTTTCCCTATCTGGCCTCAAGGTCACATCTCAGCTTTTTGCGCATGATGTGGTTCTGTTGGCTTCATCAAGTGGTGACCTCCAACTTGCTCTGGAGTAGTTCATAGCCAAGTGTGAGCCCGCGGGAATGGAAATCAGCACCTCCAAGTCTAAGGCCATGTTTCTTGGCCAGAAAAGATTTAAGTGCCCACTGCAAGTCAGGGACAAGTTGTTGCCACAAATATCTTGGTTCAGAAGTGAGGGGTTTGATTAACCCAAAGCTATGATATGTCAGTCTACATTCTTAACCTCAATTAATCAAAAAGTGAGATTGCAGATACACGGGGCAGAAATGAGTTTCCACCAAGGGTTGATTGGGGACTCAGAGTAGAGACTTTACTCCACATCGAAACGAAAAATATCAGGTGGTTCGGGCCAGAAACGGCCCTAACCAATCTGGCGCCCTAGGCAAGATTTTAGGTGGCGCCCCCCTACATCAGCAGTGTAGTGTAATGTTGTAACAAATAATATTTCTATTAAATAAGCTTTACTTTGCATTTTAATTAACGTGGGATTATTTTTTGTATTTAGAAATAATAGTACCAACTTTTCTTTTTTTTTTCAACATTTGTGGCACTGGCGTGGCGCCCCCTGATGGACGGCGCCCTTAGCATTTGCCTATACGGCCTATCACAGCTGCTATCCAGGCTGGACGCCTTCGTTTGCTAACATCGATACACGAGCTGCCTCATGTTGCTTCCAGGTTGGGAAAGAATGAAAAGATAAACCATTTTCAAGCTTATTCTCTTGCCGGTCGTGTGATCGAACATTGCAGCGGACCACACAGCAAATACGAACCATGGCTATGCTTTCGCTCCTTTTTCACTTAGACCCCCAAAATGGCGGATCGGGCCAAAATCCTTTCCACGCCCACCCCCGTGACATCACGCTCCAAAGCCCTATGCCACGGGCCGGCCCTGGTTCGGGCACCCAATTAGGATGCCTGAGGGCTTATGTGGTCATTTTGTGTCTTATGATACTTCTGCTACTCTTTGCTGTAATTTGATTGATTTTTAATAAAAGGCATGAACTGTCACTTCATAGAAATGGACTGTGACACTTTGGCCCTCTGGATCTTTGGCATGTTGAACCCATTTGGTAACCATCCATGGATGGAGGGCCCCATACAGACTTGTCTGAATTGCAGCAAGGCATAAATGTAGATACTCCAAAGAAATATGCATTTCCCTATATAATGTGGAGTAGATTTAAATAGCATAAAATCTGTTATTTGTTTACAGAGTCTCTTGATGGAACAGGAGCGTCAAGTAATAGATGGTAATAGTGAAAATGACAGAACTGCACAGTTTTATCTACATGGCCTTGTTTGAGTGATTCAAATCGGATTTTACATTTATCCATATGTCCCAGTTACCACATGGCTTATAGTCTTAGAGGTTTTAACAACAATAAAATGATTCACATAATCATATCAGGTCAATACATTTTTATTTCATAATGCTTGTTCCAGTTCCTGCAGACCTTATGTTGTAGTCAGTAATCCTATATGCCCCTCAGCCCCTCCATCTATACCGTCTCATCCTCTTCCTCTGTTTACACTGAAATAATATCTTCTTGTTGTGTGTTCTTTCTCAAGGGTGAGAAGATGGGGTGCATAAAGAGCAAAGAGGACAAAGGCCAGACGATGAAGTATCAGCCAGAGAACTCCCAGGCATCTGACACCAATACCGCCACCACGCCTCACGTCGGTCACTACGGACCAGAACCCACCCAGCTGCAGCAGAGTCAAATTCCCTCATCTTCCTCTGGCTCGGGGGCAGTAAATTTCAACCACACCCTCACGCCGTTTGGTGGCTCTTCATCTGCCATTACTCCCTTTGGAGGAACGTCATCTTCTTTCTCCGGTCCTGTGTCCAACTCATTCTCTGGTTCCGTCCCCAGTGAGTAGAGTTTTACTGCGTGATGTCAATACTGCACTGATAATGGTGTTCATGCAAAATGAAACCACTGTTTACTTATTTCTTTATTATTTAAAGCTCAACATGTACATCCTATGGAGAGCTTTGCAGACAGATGTCTACATGTTGCTTCTGTCTAACACCAACTGCAGACATTCATTTGATATCATGCGCACATCAAAATGTGTCCACTGTATTAGACCCGGTTGCTAGGGAAATATTTATTGGTATAGAAGCACATTTTGGTGATCGCATTTCTCTGCAAATGCTCGCTAACTACTAGCCGAGTGTTAGAAAAACTCAAAAAAGTGCACCACAAACCAAAAATGAAGAAAATTAACCTTAAAAATAAAAGTTGTGCCTCAACACTAAAGCTAGCGTATTTCAAAAGGTGCAAGCTTTACTTTGAAGCAAAATGATCCACGTTTGCAGTTTGTGTTGCACTTATTCACTTGATCCTACATTGTCACTATGATTGCTATGTGTCCAAAATGGTGGACAAGTTAATGTCATGTGGTTAGCAGTCACGTGTCTGCAAACCTCAATAGGACTGGAAGTCTTTTTATGGCCTGTCACCATCTAGTGATCTTCAGATAGAGTGCAGTTTTAAGTAATTCCTGCATTGACTCAATTTTTCCAATTCAGAACCAGTTTCCATGTTTTATACTGTCTGTAGTGGCTCTTGCCTATGTTGATGTTGGTCCTTCTGCTTATTCCCTGCAGAAGAGAAGATAGAAATCCTGATGTTTTCAGTTCAGTCCACCTTCAATCAATCAGCTTTTGACATGTATATAGATATATGTATATGTATATTCTCGTAAATGGAGAACAAATCTTTCACTGTTGGCTTTTTGGTAGATGCGTCTCATAATCCTTGACTGTGTAACTGAAGAGTTAAGCAAACAGACACCAACATGGGCTCATAAATCTGCCTTAAATCAGGCTTTAGTTTTATTTCATCAACATTACGTCCTCTTTGTTTTGTACTAATGCAGTCCACTTTTAACTGTCACATCACTGGCCCAAGTTTGATGTCCTGAATATTGATTTGAATGTTACAGTGACATAAACTGAAAGAGCTTTATGAAATAGAAAATTCCCATCACATATGCTGAGACGGTCAGGAGCAGAAATGCAAAGTAAACATAATTTGTATTACAGTAAAACATAAATGGGATAAAACATGCAAACATTATTAATATTAGGCTTAGCCTGGTCAGCATGCTGATCTGGCTTTACGGTGTGACAGCTAATGCCGGTCGTTGTTATTTGAAGTTGTTGGCGATAACAACTATCGGCTCTGATCACACAGCTTACAGCGATCCTGAGAGCCCTCCTGTTTAGGTGGGATTTAGGTTGTAATCCTCCTCCATGATGGATTATCTGCTCTCAGAGGGGGATAAAGGTGGCACTGCCATGGTATTTGCTTTCTGCAGGTGATAATAGAATTACTGTTGACAGCATTGTTGTCAGTGGTAGGTATATGAATATCATGTCTGGGCATATGGCTACACAGTAGGCAAAATATTGCATGGAAAGATAGAGCACCTGTGTTCTCAAAAGTGATATACTAATAAACTTTATTATTACATGGAAAGCAACACTATCAAATAAAACCAGTTTTATACGGTGGCAGTTGTTTACCATGTGTGTAAATTTCACCATGTCTTGACAGCATCTATTCTCAGTCATATTTCCATGCTGTTAAGACACAAACATTGCCGCATCGCTGTGATGTTATTCTTTTCAGTTCTTTGTCTCTTTTTATGTTGTTAGGTGGCGTTACATTCTTTGTGGCCTTGTACGACTACGAAGCCAGAACGTCAGATGACCTCACCTTTAAAAAAGGAGATCGTTTCCAGATCATCAACAATACGTAAGAATCGCTCCAGTTTCTCTCTCAGTTTATGAAGCGCCTGTATGAAAATGCTTCCTCGTGAGTACTGCTGCGATTACCAGATGCCTTTCTTTGTCGCAGCAATGCACAGCTGCACCTGTTCGCCGTGTGTCGGCCTCAATGAATGACTTAGATTGCCACTTGTCTCCTAATGCCAGCTTTCTACTGGGAACTGTGCACGTCTGCCCCTGCAGAAATGTTGCCCCGGGTTATATTATTGTAATGTAAAATAGATTAGTCTCATTCAGTCCCATTTAGATGTTAGCATTTAGTGTTAAACACATTTTAAAGACTGATTTTGAATCAAATAATGAGGTTTACAAGTGCAAACAAGATTGAAAAGAATTTCGAAGTATTTCCACAGGGCTTACCCAAAAATTATAAGCAATCATTTACAGTTTTTTTCCGTTCCAGGTATCAGTGACACTATTATTTGATGATCAGTCTTTGGTTGAGTGTTAACTGAACAAGTCATTTATCTCATCTCCTGTGTCGCTGTCACACTGCAGAGAAGGAGACTGGTGGGAGGCTCGCTCCATCAACACAGGAAAGAAAGGCTACATCCCAAGTAATTATGTGGCTCCTGCTGACTCCATCCAGGCTGAAGAGTAAGACCTTGTTGCTGCTTCTTATAACCTCATTACTCCAGCTATGACAGCTGCACCAAGAAGCTATGACCTCATATTGCACAAAGCACGCTATCCAACATTAACAGCCTTTAAAAAGCTTTATGATATGATTGTGACATTCAAAAGAAGGGAATGCATTAAATGCGTTCCTGCTTTTTTGTTTTTTGTGTTTTTAACCATTCAAGTCCTTAGTCACGTCTGAGCATTTTATTCAAGTGCTCTTTCTTTGCAGGTGGTACTTTGGTAAAATGGGACGCAAAGATGCTGAGAGGTTGCTGCTGAATCCAGGGAATCATCGAGGAACTTTCTTGGTGCGAGAAAGTGAAACTACTAAAGGTGATTATATTCAGCAAAGTGGGAGGAGTCGTTTCCGGGCGTGCATGGATTACAATCTAGCATGGTCACTGCAGATGTATCATTTCAGGTTCATTGTTATTTCTATTGTCATTGATCTCTGTCGTGCTGGGGTTTTGCTTCTTGCTGCTTTTTTCCCCCACCTTCAGCTTTCCACATGTAAGTGGGGAAAAGCAGAGAAGACCCAAGACAGATACTTATCGCCAAATATAAACTACTGCAAATGGAAATAGAAATGTTCTTTTGACTAAAGTGGTCCAGGCTGAAAATCCTGTTGCTGCATGGATCATGCTAGTCCATAGCAACTGAAGCACTTTCATGACTTCGTGGCAAATATAAACAACGACATAAGTAATAATTTTGCAATGCTAAAAAAAAGTGTTTATATGAAATACATTCACCACGTTAAATCACTCCACTTTCAGATTCTGGGTGGAAGGTGAGTAGGTCAACTATAATGACATGATACAATGAGACTGTTATAGTTGTTAGTGTTAGTATTAGTGAGTCTTTAAAAAAAGATGGACGTATCTCTATCAATGTTACCTGTTGATTTTAGCATTTTAAAGCTTCAACATTAGCATTTAGGTTGCTACCATGGCCTCTACTGACTCCAAAAGCCCCTTAGTAGTACCTCAGCCAGATGCCTTTAGTATCCTTGTATAAACCTGGTTGGATATTTGACCACTCTTTATTTAAATTGGTTGATTTGCTGGCACGGACCCATCTTTTAAATATAGTCCATAAATTATTGTTTGGAGTGAAGTTGGGGTTTTGAGATAGTCTAAGAACACAGCTGTCAGTGTTCTTAGATCTGAAAGCCTTACCTTTACCCCTCCAAAGATACCTCTAGTTATTGTTGTCAAATAGCTAATTCTTTGTCTCGTCTGACTGTAAGATTTTTCTTCCAAAGGCATTTGGTTTGTCCCTGTGCACAGGTGTACATTTCAGTCATGCACGAAGGTGCTGATTTTGGTCAGGGGCAATGTAAAACTGGCTTCACTGTGGACAGTGATGCAGGTGTTATAGCAGTTTTCAGTTCATGGCATGCTCAGGAATTGCAACGGAGGTCACTTACTGATGACTTTGACTATAGTACATTTGAATTCATGCTGTCACATTAATGGATGCACAAGTTTAACACTGCTTGTGTCACAGCTAAATCTTTAAAAAAAATTCTTCTCACCAACTCTAATTTGCAATAAGATTAAAGTATGCTTCATATTTGCTGTTCCTCGTCTAGATGAGTGAGCTTTCTCTTAGCCTGTGTGTGAGAAGGGTGTGGGGGCAGCAATCATTTTCTGCAGCACCCTGTAGCGCGTACGGATGCATAGATCCTGGTACTGTTAAAATAGTAAAGAGAACAAAACCTACAACAGTTACACAATTGGATCTGCATAAAGCCATGAGGAAGACTAATAACAGCATGCAGCTGCTTTAAAAGAATGAAGCAGCCAGCAATGGTAAGAACTCTCTGTAAAAAATAATTGCCCTGTGTTTGACTTCAGTGTTCAGGCTGTTGTGGTATTGATGTATTTAGCATCAGAAACTGATGGAAGAAACATAAGTCTCCAAAGCAGTGGAGGATACTTTTTTGTGCTAAGAATAACAACTTTGTAAGAAAAACATAAATTCACAGCTGTAAAAAAGGAAAATAAAAGTCTGAGGGAACCAGAGCTTTATCCTAGTTTGGAAGCCATGTTTTTTAACCACAACAAAGCCAAATCACTCACAGTTGTGCTTAAAAAAATGAAAACCACTTCCTGTATGTCCTCCAGGTGCTTATTCTCTTTCCATACGGGACTGGGACGAATCCAAAGGAGATAATGTGAAACACTACAAGATCCGCAAGCTTGATAATGGGGGGTACTACATCACTACCAGAGCACAATTTGACACATTACAGAAGCTTGTGAAACATTATACAGGTATGTACACAGGCAGCACTCCCTGCTCACTCGCTTTTTCTGTCATCTCATTCATTATTCATCACAGTCGTTCTTCATACCTCGAGGAATTATCCTGAAAATTACTCTTACTCACAGCTGCTGCTCTGTGCCACGCAGTTTGCCGTGCTTCCTTTAGGGTTACCACAGGAGATGAATGGCCTTTAATTTTAATAACAATTGATGGTGCTGTTATAATTTTGAAACTCACACCTCCTCCTTAGCCCGAAGAGAGCTGAGGTTAAGTCTCTGTGATCCCACTCCATTTCAGCTTGGCTCTCGAGAGCGCTCTGGTGTGTTAAAAAGCCACTTCATCTCATTTATATTTCATCGCAGCTGGGATGAGTGCATCTAAAGTCATCCACATCAAATGGAACGAATGATGGATGAAACTTTACGACACTGAATCCTGCTGGTTAAAAGACTTGTGTGTATTGGTGTGTGGCACTGCTGGGTGTAATGTGTCATTTTGATTTCTCTCGGTGTCTCTGTCACAGAGCATGCTGACGGGCTCTGCCACAAGCTGACCACAGTTTGCCCCACAGTCAAGCCTCAGACCCAGGGCCTTGCTAAAGATGCCTGGGAGATTCCCCGGGAGTCACTGCAGCTGGAGCTCAAACTGGGCCAGGGCTGCTTTGGAGAGGTTTGGATGGGTAAGGCCAAAGCAGCCACATGTTGTTTAGTAATTATCTATATTTATGTACATTGGGAAATACAGAATAAGCCCCAGTTTATATAGAAAATGTCATTGTCCATCTATGTTTATTGTCTCTGTCAGAGCTGGGGACTTATCCACTTCCTTCAGTTGCTTCCTCTTTTTGTTATATCATCTTTATCTCTAGAGATCGTATCTCTCAGGAGGAGAGAGCGAGCTGGATTTGTTTGCCGTGAGCCCGTATCCGCTCATCCCAGGGATATTTTGCGAGAATCGCATGCATGACAGCACATGTCTGAGCAATTACAAGACCTAATTAATGATATTGTCTCGCTCCCAGCCCATTAACAACACTGATTACCCCTGTTGCCTGTGGGCTTTTCTCTCTCCCGCATCTCCATCTCTGCAGGCACGTGGAATGGTACAACTAAGGTAGCCATAAAGACGCTGAAGCCGGGGACCATGTCACCTGAGGCCTTCCTCCAAGAGGCTCAGATTATGAAGAAGCTCAGGCATGACAAACTGGTGCCTCTGTATGCAGTGGTGTCTGAGGAACCCATCTATATTGTCACAGAGTACATGTCCAAAGGTACCGCCAATCCCTGGAGAATAACAGTACTCAGCTGTTTTCCTGTTACACGACACTCCTGAGGTCTATTTTTAGAGAGAAGGAAAAACAACATCAGGTGTGAGCCTCTAGATTTTTCAGGTGGATCACATGCCCTTGCTTTTTTTCCTCTTTAATTTACACATGGTGATTTCCTTGAAGGAAAAATGTAAATTTTATAGGCTTTTTAATTAATATGCTTTAAAAATTGAAAGTCCCTCAGGGTCCCTGGTGGGTCCCTGATGCGGGAAAGTGGAATGGGTAATTGAAAGCTGCAGCAGGTTTTCATAGAAAAAATTTTTCTGAGGTTACTCGGTGACAGATGCATGCCTACGTGTCTGCAGTCTTTGATGCACTCGGGTGCAGTGATTTCACAAAGACACTGACACTGACCTTTCCATACTTTAACTCCAAACAAGAAACATGGATCAGCTAACACTGTGAATCGCAAAATTAATTACTGTCCAACTTAATGCATTATTCACTTTAAGCTATTATTCCACACTCTGTAGCAGTATGTCGTTATGCAGCTCCCTCACATCCATTATGACTTCTCACACTTGCTTTTAATAGGAAGCCTGCTGGACTTCCTCAAAGAAGGAGATGGCAGACATTTGAATCTTGTCATGCTGGTGGACATGGCTGCAAAGGTGAGACCAGCACCTGTATCTTTTTTTTCTCCACTAGTGCAGAATTCACCTCAGTGCACTGCCAAGTATAGAGCTCTATTTTAAGCTTCTGACATTTAAAAAAAAAAAAAGAAGAAAGAAGAAGAAGAAGAATCACAGCCTCAGGTAAACAAGTCCTCCTCTCCCAGATTTGGCACACTTTGCTTTTATTCTTACTCTTTGAAAATCAATCAGACATGAAGAGGTGATGGAAAGTACGAGAAGCTGAAAATTATTAGCTGAAGTGGCGAACGTGAGATGCTGTCTAACCATTTTGGGTTTCTTTTTTTGTGTGTTTATTTTAAAGATCGCTGATGGCATGGCTTTCATCGAGAGGATGAACTACATTCACAGGGACCTGCGTGCCGCCAACATCCTCGTGGGCGAGAACCTGGTGTGTAAGATTGCCGACTTCGGTTTGGCCAGGCTGATAGAGGACAACGAGTACACAGCGAGGCAAGGTGGGTACACGCACACTTAAACACAGGCTGTGTGAGTCACAGGTGAATGAGGTGTCAGGGCAGAAACAGAGAGAGCCTTACAGCTATGACGACTCCCGGTTGTCTCACCTCATGATGAATTAGGCTAACATAAGAAAAACCAGATGCTTCTTTTGATCTCTTATTAGCTTTGCCCTTCACATGTTGGAAGAATTTATCTCTGCTATTTCTGCTTCGCAAGCAGTGCCTTACCCTCATGAGAAAGTGGAGCAAGCTTTAGATGCTTCCAGTGAAGGCTGAAGACTGCAGTTTCCTTCTGAAGCTTGTTTTAGAAGCATCTGTGAAACTTAGGGAACAGTACTGCTCTACAAATTTAATTACAGTCTGAAGACCAGTGGCGTAGAAACAAGAGACAGTTGCCAGTGATGCTATAAAGAAAGAAAGGAGTTAAATACTAAATATGCTCACATTTTTAGTTTGAGATTTAGTAATTTATCACTAAAGTAGAGCTGAAGCTAATCGATATATCATGAGATGGATGAAAAAATAATCTTATAAACACACAGTCCTCAAAAATATGCTAAAAATGTTGCATTAGCAGCATATTAGCTGAGGGAAGTGGGGCACAGTTGATGGCCTGCTTAGGAGCAGAAAAACTAAATACCTGGGACAGAAGACTAAAAAGATACCTGTGAGCATCTGCTTGGTCAAAGATCTGAAAACTTGGTGGCTGTAAAAAATTCACTTAATCTCATAGACTGTATATAAAAGATGTAACTCCCGTGCCTGGAGAAACTGCGCTGGGTTCTCTATGACCTCAGTAAACACTTTTCAGATGGGTTTATTCTGTTAACAGCTACTTTTAAGACACTTGAATACAACATTACATTCATTTGTTAAATTATAGTCCTGTTTACAGTGAAATAAACAATAGAGCATACTGTTCTTAATAACACATAAGAGGGCAGTGTTTGTTTTTGTTTCTCTGTCACATCCATGTGTTTTAAAACACTGTGATGGTGACAGGGAAACATCACATTGAGACTTTGCTACACTAGATGATGCCACCATGTCTGTGTCCATCTTTTATTTACAGTCTATATATGAGTTCGTGACTGTGGCAGAGATCAATGAACTTTTGTTTGTGGTGCACATGACACTATTTCCATAAGGACTGTTTCTCAGGTAGAGAGTAGTTCAAATGAAACTGCTTTTTGAAATATATATTAATAAATACTTTTAATACTTTAGATATCTTTTTTTAATTATTCAAATGCAGCGTTCTTTATTGTATTGTTTATATCCGTTGTTACCCCTTAAACCTGTTTTCTCTGAGGTCTATTTAAAAAATCTGTATGACTGAGTAGGAAAATATAATGTGCTCCAAATTATATAACTATGGTTAACTGACTTTCCTGTGACTTCCTGGAAATGAAGACAGAAATTAGCCCATATGCCCTCTAGTGGCAGCACTTCACCTAACCCTCTCTCCTGTCTCCTCCATCACACGCAGGAGCCAAATTCCCTATTAAATGGACGGCCCCAGAAGCTGCGCTGTACGGCCGTTTCACCATCAAGTCAGACGTCTGGTCCTTTGGCATCCTGCTCACTGAGCTTGTCACCAAAGGCAGAGTGCCCTATCCAGGTAAGTGACAGGGTCAACACTAGCACACAGATATACACATACCTGGTGTGAAGAAAAGGTGTAGTGCACCAACAGAGCGCAGTGATTAATGACCAGAGCGATCAGCCTGCAGTCTGTCAGCAGACGTTGAGCTGGTGTGCTTGTTAATATCAGAGGATGAAGTGAAGCTGTCTGACATTGTCTGCACTGGTTGTTTATGGCTCTGTAGGGGGAGTATTGACATGTACACGCATGCACACACAGATAGCCTTACACACACACATACACAGACTCTGTGGCACATTTGAGATTAGATGAGACCATCTGGTGGGGGACGATCAGGAGATTGAACACAACTCTTGTTTATAACCATCTGCCAGACCGATTCTGCCCCAGGGAGCAGTGCCCGTAGCACAGATCAGGTTTATATGTGATGTAGCCTTGAAACTAATATTAGAGGTGTGTGGCTGAAGAGAATCTGATAATTGATTATAGAAGTAAGTTGACATTTTGAGAAATAGACACATATTTATGGTAAACCTGGGGAAACAGCTCACTGGGCTCTGTGAACAAACACCACTGGATTTTATACATTTGCATTTATATGTTTGAAATTGCAGGTATGGTAGCAGCTCAAGGTAGCCATATTCTTACCTCACAGGAACAATTCTCAAATTTAACAATATATTCTGTTGAGGTTTTTGCAAACACACATTTACTAACCATTTGATGTTCATTTGTCTGCCATTGTGGATGTGTTACACCCTTGGTGAGCATGTAGGATCAAGTAAATAAGGCCCAAGTCATCCACTGCCCGACTGTTGTATCACGTTTAAAAGGGCGGACAACTCTCAAGCAATCTGTACATGACATGGATTAATAAACAGTTTAGACCATAAAACAATCAGTAACATGTTTGTTGTCATTGAGAAAGACTCAGACCCGGCTCGGTGTTAGAAAAAATATATAAAATTAGGATCCTTCCAAGGTGGCTTCACGTTTTCAACCTGGTCAGGCCACATCCATCTTTTATATACAGTTGTTGTTTTATTACTTTTGGACAAAATCTATAAGCTAAGCTTAACTAACAGGTTGGTGTCTTTAGTAATAAATCAAACAAAAAGATTGTATTTCATTTCAAATGAATTATATGAAGCCTTTTAATTTGAGCAAATGTGCAGCTTCAGTAATATTGGGATTGAAAAATTAGGGATGGAAATTTGTGACTGATTTTTCTCAGTTTAAAGGTGCTAAATGATTACATGATTGGCAGGTCTGTCACAATATTCTTTATCTATTCTGTTTTAAATACACTTTTATGATAGGCAAATCAATTCACAAGTCTATAGGACAAACTCCCATGGAGCCTAAGCAATCCCAAATCTTGTCTTGAAATCAAAATGTAAAAGAGTGAGTGATATGTTTCCTTAAAATGTTTATTTAAAAACATAAACCACATGGACTGTTGGCTATAAATTACTAATGCTACCCAGTCATGTGCAAAGTGTTAAGGCCTCCTGCCACTGGGATCCAATGCGTCAATACAAGAGCAGTAAATTTAGGTCAGCGTAAAGAGTAATATCACAAAGTGGTAACAGAAGGTGCTTAGTTTTAATTATTAACATAAATAAATCAATTAATATTAAAATGCAAGTGAAGAATTTCAAGCTGAATTTCTTATATTATTGGGGTCCACCTGCAGTACAGATATATGATTTGCCTATTACTACTTTATTTATTTATTTATTTTACATGCAGCATGGATATCATCAGCACCATTATATTGTGACACTCAAATAGTTTTTTTTTAATCACAACTTGCTGCTGTAGATTGATATTCAGCAGGGAGGGGATTTGCTAGGCTTTCAATCCTTTCTGTTGATGGTGGCTGTGATTTTAATGATGCACTCTGGATTTTCTGTGGAACATGCAGCCTCCTGAGCCCTCTTATCTCTTCTTTTTCCATTTGGAAAAAAAAGGCTTGAACAAAAGCTCTTACAGCCCTCTCTGTCTCCACTCCATCTCCACCTCAGGTATGGTGAACCGGGAGGTGTTGGAGCAGGTGGAGAGAGGCTACCGCATGCCCTGCCCGCAGGGTTGTCCCGAGTCCCTTCATGAGATGATGAAGCTGTGCTGGAAGAAGGAGCCCGACGAGAGGCCAACCTTCGAGTACCTGCAGTCCTTTCTGGAGGACTATTTCACCGCCACAGAGCCACAGTATCAACCTGGAGAAAACCTATAGCCAGACTGGACTCTTCTGTGTATCCCTACGCCCAGAGGAAGCTTGTTTAATGACAAGTCCAGAAAAAGTTGACCGGAAACTGCCAGTCACACAAACCACTACTTGCTCTACATTTTCTCTCTTCCTTTTTTTCTGTTTCCAGTGTCCACACAAGATTTTGTTGCATTTCATAATTTTGTGTTAACCTACGGTACTACTCAAGTCTTAGATGTGTGAATTTCTGAATATGACTGTGGTTTCCGATTTCAGAGAAATGTTTCAGATACACTCCACGTGGGATTCTTACTCCTGTGAAATAAGCTGTGACGAAGCCTCGCGGACGAAAAACCCACTGAGAAAAGCCGGCCGTCGCACTCATTTGCCTCCAAATTTGTGCTGTAACAATAAATTATGCAACATAATGATTAATTGTTGATAAGAAATAATATATTTTCCTAACGGGGAGACATTCTCAGGGTGAGGTTGATGGTCCAAATTCCACACGGCTTATCTTTATTCACGTCATCAGTTGCAGTAGACATGATTAAGATTGTGATAAACTCTGTCTTTTTTAAAAAAGAACAAATATGTTCCTAGAATTTATAATCTCACGGACATTGATTTAAAGCTTCATTTGAAGACTTCCCCTCGCTGTCCATCATCCTCCAGAAGAGACTTTGTGATTACAATGCCATAATTCTTTGTGTCCCTCACTGCCCCGGTTACTATAATCCCACTGTAATCGCTGCAGAGACATGCTTACATGAAAGACGTTTGTATAGTGTGTCACTGGGTCTATTTAACGGTTTAAACAGGGATGGGATGAAACTCAGACTCTCGTGTTTTATGGTGACTCTGCAAAAACTGTTGTTTGTATGGCAGTGATGTGTATGATAGCTCTTCTCTTTGCTCCTGTATGGACTCGACAGGACAATATTATATTGTTATTAATTCCAGTTGATGACCGAGCTTGTAATGAAGGGCTTTATAAACTCCTCATTTTGTATGATTATTGATAAAATTGACAAGACTGCAAAGTTTACCGGGGAGGCAGGTTGTGGGTGGAGACTCACCTGGGGAATTTGTACAATAAAACGCGATTTTACACAGTGTATTTTTATATTTTTATTATTCACTTAGAGACCAGACGCTTTGATTTGTCTCTTTAAGCCTCATCTTTAATGTTTAAACCGGCACGACACGGTGAAGTGGGTGGGGTAAGCTTACAGAGGTCACAACAGCAGAAACCGCTTCGATCACATGACAGATTTAATCTGTGCGCAGAGATGTCGCACAAAATTGTTAATTTGAGAGTGAGGGATGTGAGGTTCCCGACGTCCCTGGAGCAGCACGGCTCAGACGCGATGGTAAGAAGTTTGTGCAGCTCGTTCTCCACGCGCGTGCATGTTCGCATTCACAGACACAGTCACAAGAATGAGACCTTTCCCCCCTCCCTCTCATGTCCACGCTGCAGCACACCGACCCGGACTACTCGGCCGCCTATGTGGTCCTCGACACGGACAGCGGCCTCAAAGGTTTCGGCCTCACGTTCACGTTGGGAAAAGGCACCGAGATCGGTAAGATCCACGCGGGGCGGCCTTAAAGACCCACTTTGACGAAGCCACCACAACAAACTTGCTGTTGCATTCAAGTGCACGCAGTGAGCTCGGAATTTCTGGTTCTTGAACAGTGTGAATTTTATCAAAAGGTTTTCGGTAGGGGAAAAAAATCTCAGCTATATAGAGTAAATGTGAAAACGCTGCTGTTTTTTATTGAGCAAAATTACAACTGCGATGTAGATTTTTACATGAATACAACGTCTCATAACTTACACCACCAAATTGTTTAAAAAAACATTAACAATGCAGAAATCAGCCACATTATGGTTTATTGTCGGTGTTTATGGCCTACATGCTCCTTAATGATTAAAAAGTTGCAGAGAAAATGTCCGATCTTGGATGATTTTTCTCTTTTTAATTTCCAAGCCCTGCACTGCCATCTTGTGGTAGTTTTAGTCAATGGATTTCAGTTACATTACAGAGAATACTGACATGATATGAACATGACAAAAACGATAACATTTATAACATGTATGGTGGTTCATAGATGCTGGAATAAGGATGGATTACTAGTTAATACGCACACAGTAAATACATGAGGATTGACTATAAAAATGTGTATATGGTGTGTAGGTGTGTATATATGGCATTAGTTATTTTAAATAAAAAAAGAAGATAAAAAAACAAACAAACAAAAGCAAAACAAAGATATATTTCTCCCCCTTCCCAGGTTTGGTTTTAAATCCTGATTTGTATCAACTACCGCTTAACCTATATTAGTTCCTTTCAGGTTAATCTAAGTTTATTTTAGTTGTTCTAACTCTGATCAATACGAGTTCACTCAGGTCTAATAGCTCGATTTAATTTCGCCTCATTCGGTTCACCCAATGCTTTCACTCGCTGTACGTGCAAAGTAGCTGGTTATAAAGCATCAAGAGCACTTGAGTTCATGACTCAAGTCCTCTTGACGCTGCAGCAACAGAAAATATTGTCAAGGCAAGAGACTATCAAAATAAAACAGGAAACTACTGTTGAAAACTGTTGAAACTGAAAAATATTCATTAGTAATTATTCATCTCTGTCTAACATAGTGTAACTGTTACTCTGTCTCTCTCTGTTCTCTTCTCTTCCCACTCACCCTCAATTAGTCACAGTGGATATCAAAGAGTGCAGGCTTATGAGCGAGACGCCTTTGTGTAGGGTGGCACAGAGCAACAGGGAGATAAACTGGACAAAACACCGAACATCATAACTTGGCTGTTGCAGGGCTGTCTTCTCAGACTCCACAGTCCCTGTATCTGTTTAAATTAGGTTTATTAAAATTATAGATCTTTGTTGAAGTTTTGATCTTCATCCAGTTTTTCTTTGTTTTTGTTGCTGGTTGAAACCCCACAGTGCTGTGCGCTGTCAAGGCCCTTGCAGGACTAGTTATCGGCAAATCTTTGCAGGAGATTGTGAGTAACTTCCGTGGATTTTACCGCCTCCTGACCAGTGATGGCCAGATGAGATGGGTGAGAGTACAAACATAACATAACAAACATGACCAGATTACAGTCGTTTCTTTAGATTTCAAGCTAATATCAGTTTCACTTGACTGATGGAATCTGCTGATATTCACTCGGTGTTTAACACTTATGGGTTAATATCAATATGATTATTGAATAAATGTTAAATGACATATTTTATATTTATAAAATATGTCATTTATCTAGCGGTGCCCACACTTTTGTATCCATACGAGACAGCTTATTCAGACTGGTGGCTTTGCCAGTGTTGTTGAATAATGTATGCTTGTTTTTTCATGCCAAAAAAGCCTCCAACAATAATTAACTATAAAAAGAGACCTAGTTAATAAATGCATGATGAAAAATGTGTCTATTAACAAACGGCGGTGTACTCTCCAGTTTTGCTAGATGTAATTATGACTCTCGTCTGGTACAGTTAGGCCCAGAGAAAGGAGTGATCCACCTGGCCACTGCTGCAGTCCTGAATGCTGTGTGGGACCTCTGGGCAAGAGCTGAAGGCAAGGTGGGGAAATCTCAGATGAAGCTTAATAAGTAAAACTTTGTTTCTTTCATAAAGCATGACACATCATGGCTCACAGACTTTTTCCACAGCCGCTGTGGAAGCTGCTCGTGGACATGGTGAGTCAGAGATAATTTACTCCACCGATTTATATCCGAGATGTAATCACAAGGGAAATATCATGCCATGTATTTGTCAATTCAGGACCCGAAGCAGATTGTGTCGTGCATCGACTTCAGATACATCACTGATGTGCTTACAGAGGAAGAAGCTCTGGGTGAGACTGGTTTTTGACGTCATTGAATGTGTCCAGTACAGTTTGAGAAATGCAGTGTTACCAAAACGCTGTGTCACACTCCTTCTGTCTTCATTCTTTTCTTAGACATACTTGTGAAAGCACAGGAGGGCAAGAAGCAGAGAGGTGAGCACACTAATTACTGCCTCTTTAGAAACCAACCAGAGCCCTTTCAGCCACCATAAAAGGCCAGTTTATTCCATTTAAACACAATTTAATTCAGTACATATCTTTTTTCCATCAGAGGATCAGATGCTGAAAGAGGGTTATCCTGCATATACCACCTCCTGTGCTTGGCTCGGATACTCAGACCAGCAGCTCAAGCAGGTCTCTGTTGTATAAATCGCTCAGCAAACAGTGTGCCTAGTTAGGCATACTACTAACTATAATGACAGTCATGTTTCTGTTAAGCTCTGCTCGGATGCTCTTAAAAGTGGATGGACCAGATTTAAGGTGAAGGTTGGCGCTGATCTAGAGGACGACATACGCCGGTGCTGCCTCATAAGGAAAATGATTGGACCCAGCAGCACATTGGTAAGCCTGTTCTTGCCCCTGCATGTGTAATGGCATTAGGAAATTATACCAAAGGGGTTTATTTTCCTGTTAGATGATCGACGCCAACCAGAGATGGGACGTAGCCGAGGCCATAAGTTGGGTGTCCAGACTGGCTGAGGTCAAACCCCTTTGGATCGAGGAGCCCACGTCTCCAGATGACATCCTGGGTCATGCTGCTATTTCCAAGGTAAGAGAATAATTTCTAGTTTTCAGCTTGTTTATGTGTATGAAAGGCATTTCTGTGATACAGTATGTATATGGGACAACAGAAAGGTTGAAAAATCATCAAAACAAAGCAACCATCAGATACATTTTATGTCTTTCTGTGGCTATTTTGCATCCCTTGGCAGTCGTTTTAAACCTCTATATGGTTGTATCATTGATTTCTAATGAATAATATTAAGGGTAACAATAAACACAAGAACAGGACCCTCTTTCTGTCTCTTAGGTACATTCAGTCATCCATCCAGGGCTGTTGAGTTATAAACAACTTTCTTGTTGCAGGCTTTGGCTCCACTGGGGATTGGAGTGGCAACAGGCGAGCAGGTCAGAGCTCAGGTCTGTTCCAACAAGCATATCTTTGATGGGTTATATTTTTAGTTGAGTTGAGTTGAGTTTTCTCTCCAGTGTCACAACAGGGTGATGTTTAAGCAGTTCCTGCAGGCCTCTGCACTGCAGTTTGTCCAGATAGACAGCTGTAGGCTGGGCAGTGTCAACGAGAACCTGGCCGTGCTGCTGATGGCTTACAAGTTCCAAGGTAAAAGTTCAAGGAATAACAATCATGAATCATACAGATCCCCAAGGCATGTTTTTTAAAAGTTGCCAAAGGCCCTCAAAGGTTATTAGACAAATACTGCCTACACAGAGGAAACTCGTGGGTTTGCGTTTCTTCTTTCTCAGTGCCTGTGTGTCCTCATGCCGGTGGAGTCGGGCTCTGTGAGCTCGTCCAGCATCTGATTCTGTTTGATTACATCTGCGTGTCTGCGGATCTCAGGAACCGGTAGGAGCAGCGTTTATTTTTATCAACAGTTTGATCTCAGTGATTATAACCAAACACTGACTTTTTGATTTGTTTTCCCCCCAGAATGTGTGAATATGTAGACCACCTCCACGAGCACTTCACTAGTCCTGTAGTGATTCAAGACGCCCACTATATGCCACCGAAGGCAAGAAACTGATTAGGAAGTCAATCTGCATTACTCTGAAAAAAAAACAAAACTTTGCGTTGTTTACAGCTGCTGGTATAGATCGTTCTGCTCTTTGATTTCAGGATCCAGGCTATTCTTGTGAGATGCTGGAGGAATCTGTGAACCGACATGAGTACCCTGAAGGAGACATATGGAAACAGGAAATAAAGAAATAGGGACTGTATTTTAAACATTTTACATTTGTACAGTACAAACATTGGAGGGGAAAAAACATTCTGAAATTGTCACATAAAAGGACTGGACTGAAAATGTCCAAAGAAAAAGTCTTTCAGAAAGCCTGGGGAACTGAAATTAACTTTCTCCAGAGCTCTTTTTCTGTTACCGTAAATAGAATATTTTTCTTCTTACTGATCAAAGTGCCAAGCTTTAGTGAATCATTTGATTTTTTTTTAATACTCTTTGGTCTTTCCTTTATAATGTAAAGTGCTGTGAGAAAACTGCTGCTGTGAAATAGAACTATATTAATGAAACTTGAAAAATTACAAGTCAAGCTGTAAACCTTGTATTAAGTCCTCTTAAGTCATCAGATTGTGGTCATCTTTCCTTCATAAGCACTTGTCATGTAAATCCTCTAAATTCTGTCTTCTGAAGAATTTCCCTCCTATGCAGTGCTTTGCAGCAGAAACCCATTAACAAGATATCTGAAGGCTGCTACCCTGTTTAAGCCAAACAGTTCATGGGTGTACAACTCCAGTTCATCAGTTAGCATATAGGAAGTTGCAAATACATGGAATTAAAGACTTGTGGACAAAGCTGTAAAGTAGGCAACCTGGGCTCACTGTATGTGACACCCTTTACTTAGTTTTAATTGGTAAACCCGTCCTTTATTAGGATATATGAACACATCTTTTAACTTTTGTGACGTCTTGCAAAGTCACAACTAGCATCTTCAAACTCTTTAAATAAACTAAAAATCAAAGCAAACTCTCCACTTACCCACCAGTGTCATATTTTGTACTGAATGTACAACTAGATTGCGCTCAAGCTGACAAAGTTAACATCTTTATTTACAGACTTAGATAATTATTCATTTAAAACACAAAACAAAGAACTTGAAGAGAGAGAAAAAAACACTTTGAAGTGCTTAAGGCTTAAAAGAGAGTTCACCCAAACCAGACAGAAAAAAACTGAACTTTTAGCATGAGTGAAGCAGGCACACATTACAGTGGAGAGCATACTGTTCATTCAGAACAACGTTGTGACTTGAGTTTACACAGCCATCTTCATTTTGATTGTGGGATGTGGGTTGTAGTCGTAGATCTCAAAGTCCTCCATGCGGAAATCATCGATTTTCTCCACTTTTCTCAGGATCCTCAGTTTGGGGAATGGTCGGATCTCTCGCTGAAGCTGCACATGAAACACAAACAAACGTGTAAGTTTGAAATTAAAAAAAAAAAAAAAAGCAATGAGACATGCAAGAAGCACATTTAACTAACCCACCTGCCCTTTGAGAGGTTCAGTATGGTTGAGGTAAACATGAGCATCTCCCAGGGTGTGAACAAAGTCGCCCGGCTGAATGGACAGATTAAAAAAATATATATCAGGTGATGTGATAGAGGGGACACTGCTGGACCAAACAGGTATCAAATATGACAAGAATGCACTGGCCATACCTTGAGTCCTGTAATGTGTGCAATCATGTAGGTAAGAAGTGAATAGCTGGCGATGTTGAAAGGCACCCCTAATCCCATATCAGCTGAGCGCTGGTACAGCTGACACGACAGCTCGCCGTCGCACACGTAGAACTGGCAGAGTGCGTGGCAGGGGGGCAGCGCCATCCTAGGAAGGTCTGCAACACCACAAGACACGACAAAGATTTACCTTTTGTATAATTCTTCACCAAATGCGACTTAAAGCAAAAGGTCTCCGTTGGCCTCACCTTTGGGGTTCCAGGCACACATGATGATGCGCCGGTCCTCTGGATTCGTTTTGATGGTGTCAATGACTTTCTGCAGCTGGTCAACACCTTGTCCTGTGTAATCTGTCCAAAGATGAAACCAGGAAAAAACATGAAAACTCGACATCTCTACAAATGATTTTCATTTACAGCAGCATTTCCATATAAGATAACACCTGTAAAAACCCACAGCCTGCTGTATGTTTTACAGAATTTCTGTGCATCTTTATGAAATATTCAGAATGACTAAATAAAGGGTGGCCCTCAAATACCTTTGAGTGAACAAATTAACTATAAAGTCCAAAGGTGGATGTTTCCTCATGCACTTCCAGTTATATGTAGTAATTCAGACAGTTACTTGTATAGCTGCCGCACCAACCACAAACAAACCTGCATTGCTTTTCTTCTACTGGGATAAAAATATGGACAAATAAAGGAAAAATTATATGCATGGCTACAGTTTGGTGAGCAGATCTGATCCTGACAAATGACTTCACAGCTTCATTCAACTGGGTGAAAACTGTACCTGCATGCATGTCTGTGTACTCTGCACCAAAGTGCCTCCACTGGAAACCATACACAGGTCCTAGGTCACCCTCTTCTCTGTCAGTGAACCCAAGGTTGTCCAGAAAGTCCCGAGACCCGTTGGCATCCCAGATCTTCACTCCTTTTTCTGACAGCTCCTTGGAATTTGTTGATCCCTGTGACAGATTGCAAAAATATCAGATCTAATTTATACACTGGCAAGATTTTCATTGACTTGTGTTTCTTTTGTTTTCCTGCCAGGCTCACCCTGATGAACCACAGCAGCTCCTCAAGGATCCCTCTCCAGAACACTCTCTTTGTTGTCAACAGGGGAAACTGGTCTGTGAAAGATTGCGCAAAAAAAAAAAAAAAAAAAACCCAAAAACGTTACGTGATGTTGCTGAGGAAGTAGGAAGCAGCTGTCATTTGCAGATGGGTATTTATGCAACGACTACCTTTATTTTATATTTTAATGTTATGCCACTTTATACTTGTAAGTCAATTACAGTGGTTAGCAGACTAAAAGGTGCAGATTACTTTGTTTTAGGAAGACTTTTTCATATTACTTCATGCAGTCCTTCTGTTTTCAGTACTTTTAACACACAGATACAATGCCATGCTAGCTGTAAACTGTACCTCTCAGGCTGTATCTGACTTGAGCGCCGAACAGGGACAGGACTCCAGTGTTGGTTCGGTCCCCCTTTAAGCGGCCGTTCTCCAAGATGTGCTCCACCAGACTCAGATATCCTTGTTCATCACAGAAAAATCCAGAGTTTTTCTGCTTCTCGGCCGCCGTCGTCAGCCGCTGCTTTTCCTCTTTCTCACAGCTGCCCTGCTTCGGCAGCTCCCCGGCGTGTATTTCAGAAGTTGCGGGCATTTTTGTAAATAAACTGTTTCAGTGTTTCCAGCCTCAGAATCAACTGAAGAACTCCCGCTCACTTTTTGCATTTTGTTGCGCTCCCAGTCAAACTGCTTCTCTGGTTGGCTGTTCTGGGTACAGCGATAGAACGGCCAATCATAGAAGGAGAAGGTTTTTCTTATATGGACCTCTTCCGCATGTGCAACAAAGCAAGGTTCACGTGGGCAAAACACCACTGCGCCCCTTTACCGCCAAATTAGTGAGTCGATCACGTGATTGAAAACTATGAATTGATAAGAGAAATGCATACGAACAAAAGTCACCCTTTCACTGTTCTTACAGATTTACGAGATGCAAACCACGGTTTGCATTTATTTAAAACTGTAAACAAAACATACTATGAAGTACGATTCAAAAACTAAATTCAAAAGTACTCGTGACATAAATAACAAACAAAATAGAGGTTGAGGAGTGTACACTGTTTTATTGCGTAGACGTTTAAAAATCTAAGCATCAAAATACATGAATAAGAACAACATAAACTGTGCATATGAAGGTTTAGAGGTCTATGCGGTGCATTTTCAAGTATTATACAGATCAGCTTAATTGTGCACGAGAAAACCTGAATGTCCTGGACTCTTCACTCTGCATGAAGAAACTGTTCCCATGGTGGTATGATCACATTACTCCATTCCTGTGCAGAAAAAAACTATTAAGTTTTACATTATGTAAGTGTACAGACCATTAAAAAACAAAAAATATAATATAATTAGAGATTGATTTCATGTAGATCCAATTAATCTTTTTAAACAAGTCAATAAAAAGAGGAATGTATGATTGTTTTTCTAGTCACATTATCATCTTGGATTGCAACATACTATCCAATCTGTAGCGATCGCAGTGTAAAGCGCTTTCAAATGATCGCAGTTCATCTGGGTTAAATTCAATTTGGAACTCTGCCAGGTGATGCTGGTAGCCAAATACTGCACTAAGGGACCACAATCGTGGGATCAATACCTTTTATCTTCTGTTTATATAGTGTCAGAGCCTCTAGAGCAACATTTTGGATGAAAGCAGGGTCATCCACCTCCAGATCTGCTGGGACCAGTATGGTTACTGGGGCTGAATCCATTATGGAGACAGTGACACTGCTGTCTGCTTTAGGCTTGTTATTCTTTATCTGTTGCTGTGGACTCACCTAAAAGATGAGAAGAGATGAAAATGAAAGTAGCCGTCTGACTCAAAATTGCAACCTTGGCTTGTTGCAACCTTAATAAAAGCTTCCCAATTTATACAGCAAAGATAATGTCTACAGATGCAGCATCACTAGCCACATACCAATATCACACTGAAGATGCTGTGTGGGTCCACTGTGCTGTTGGACAGCTGGCTGACCCAGCCATACTTGTCATGCATGCTGCTGAGCCACATCTGAGTGTCTGCTGTGTGTCTGTGGACCAGCTGCAGCCTGCCGTCATACTGCTGACGGGAGGCGTTCAGCAGCATGTACATCTCCTCCATCTCAGAGTGCAACTGCTGCATGCTGGGGCATGCTGTATGAGGAGGCAGAAATCCAGATGTTCATGTTGAACTAAAGGACTTTTTTTTTTTTTGCATTATTCCTGATGAAAGAATTTTAAGCATCTATCTAAAAAGCGTTAAAACCATTTTTTAAAATCCTCTCAGTCAAGAGAAAACTAATCAACAACTATTTTAACAAGTAAAGCCTCAAAAATGCCCTAAACAAGTTGATTCCCATTTCTCAGATGTGAATGTTCTGTTTTTGTGTCTGCTAAATCATTTTAATCTGACCACATTGTTGGGTTTGGACAGTTTTTCAGACCCAACAAGCTATGTGGCATTGAGACTCTAGGAAATTGTGACAGACATTTTTTGTTTTCCATAGTTTTCCTTCTTTTTAACGTCAAATAAAACCAGTTTTAAACTGTTTATATGTGTCTGTGTGGGAAGAGCGGCAAAATAAATCTGGATTTACCCTTTAACAGATAATCCCTGCATGTCTCACACAGGTCTTGAAGCTTCCAACACTCTGATGCTTGTCTGCGGAGTCTTCTGCACATATATCTGCTCTGCAGCGGTCCCATTGCAGAAAACAAGCCTGTATCTTTGTAGGTGGACATGAATTATGTTACACACAAACAACCATTGTCTACAAACACACACATTTAAGAGTGCAGCGTTGTGCATCAGATACCTCGACTTGATTGCTGAACGTACTCTTCAGCTTCTTTTATTTCCTCAAACAAATCAGCCACTGGGGCACTGAAGCCTTCCAGCACGCTCTTCCCAAAGTCAAGCACTGAGTGAAGAACGTGCTCCAAACCCACCGACCCAAGGAAGCCAGAGCTTGACCCTCTGGTCGAAAGCGTGCTGGACTGCAGCTCAGTGGCAAAGGTTTCTAGAAAGGCGTGACCAAACACGGGTTGCATCTTCTTGGCCAGACCAATGCTCTGGTTGTACAAAAGGCTGATGTTTGACAACAGGTCGCTGAACGATGCTTCAGCCTGCAGCAGCTCCATATTGGATTTGTCCTCTGTGACCTGCTTTTCAGCTGCGACATTTTCACCTGAATTCTCCTGATTTTTATTGTGGACCTGCTCGGCATCTTCCAACTTAGTGGCCATTTTCCTGAAAAACTCCTCTACCTGAAGGGAGGGAGAGAGATTCACAGAGATATGTTTGCACCTTAAACATCAGTCCTAAAGAGATTCCTTTTGTTGGAATGTGCTGAAGTCAAACCTTGAACGAGAAAGAGGCGAAGCCGCGGCGACACGTAGATGTATAGAAGGCCTTACAAGAATCTTCCAAACATGGTTGGCACTCCCCAAAGGAAGATTTGGTTAAATCTTGACATTGTTGTTCGGCTTCCTCGACTTTTTGCTGTGTTTCTTTGGCCAGCTGCATCACCCCCTAAAACCCAACCCAAAAAACAGAAAACTCTGTCACAGATACATTCCCTTTTAATAAACCACAGAGGATAAGATGAAGTCTGAGGCTCTGGCACTCTGCCCTGCCCTGCGTTCTGAAAACACTCAGAAAATATAATAATCTAGAGACAGTTAATTTATCCTGACTGTAGTAAAACTACACCCCAGACTCACTTAACCAGCTGCACTCCCACACTCATTTTTCACTGTCTGCTTTGAGGTCTCTCCATGTGACTTTGTCTTTGTGAAGCAGAAAATATGTGGTGGGTTTCAGAAAAATGCACAAGGACTGGCATGAAACCGTTTAAACACGGTTTTAATTGCGGGTACATCTTAACCAGCCACAAATGCTGTGCAGGATTTTTGAAACTGGACGATCAGCACAGTGCAAAACGAACAGAATTCACCTTCTTCTTATCACTGCTGTGCCTCAGTGCATCCATCAGGTGCCTGTGCTTCTCTTCTTTCTTCTCCATCATTTCCTTCACCTGCTTCACTCCGAGCAAAGTTCCCTTTAGTTCCTCATCAACATACTGCTCTCCCGCTGCGGAAAGCCCTGCACACACCCGTGGAACACACAATACTTTAAGCTCTGCAACAGTAATCACTGGTGTCTTGTTTTTTGCTTTTCTTTTCCGTCAGCGAAGGCCTTACTTTTCAGTGTTTCCTCGCTGATCGGAGGAGAGTCGGCGGCACAGAGCATGACTTCAGCGATGAAGAGAATCTGAGCAAGAAACCTCCACATCGTGCCTCAAGCTTCAGAACAGGAGAAGAAATTTTTTTTCTAGCAAAAAGAAACAACGACCACATGGTGGTGCCAGCTCACAAGCAAATTTATATATAATATTTACAGGATGAAGGGGAGTGGATAAAATGTCAGTTCATTAGTATCCAATATGAAATCAATGTCAAACCAATAAACATGATGAGCTGAACAGATCCACTAAGGCAGCTGTCAGTTAATCTTTTTGGATTTGTTCATTAGTATCACATTAGGAAATATGATGGCTTGCTACCATAAAGTGCAGATGAATTATACATAAAGGTGAATATCCAAAAAATGTACACAACAAAACCTCAAATTACTACACAATTTTTTTCTTAAATGAGCTGAAAGCAACAGCAAGTAAATAGTAAATAACAGGAAACAACCATAACTGTGTGTTTTTGCTCTGAATACTGCATATTTATTTAGTTTATGGTGTCTTATCAATGCAAATTATTCCCATTAACCTTCAGTGAACACAGAGTAAGATGTCTTCCAGGTTGCAAACATTTAAAATATCTAGTTTAAAAAAAAACAACAGCTGTATTGCAAGTCTCCTCCAATATCTCATCCAAGCCTGCTGTTGCACTGCAACTGTGCCATTCTGTGCAAAACACAAACCGAAGAAATGTAGAACAAGCTTTTACCTTGAGAGCTCTGAAAATATCCGACTCCCGAAAAAAAAAAAAGAAGCAGCTTGTGCTTATGGAAGAATGAGACTGACACAGTCTGGTTCCTCCGAGGATTGTTCTATTTTTATGGATCTACTCAGCAGTACAGATCCTATTAGTGTGTTTGCATTATTGGTTATTAAGCCTTATGCGCGCTGCATACCTGCAGATCAACTTTAATGCTCTGTAAATATAACGTGCTCAGTTGTTTGTCTGTCTCACGCACTTAATGGTCTCTAACATAGTCCAGAGCCCTCCTTAGGTAAAACTTTATGCTTTAATCTCTATCAGACTGACAGTAAGCCTGAGCCCCCTGCAGAGAATTGGCACACACACTGGCATGGTCTCAATCATGGGTTAAGCTCTGCACTGCAGGCCACAACAGGAGCAGGAGGACTGCACATGCACACGTGCACACTATACACAAAACAGGGTAACTGAAAAGAGGTTATACAGCTGCTCTTAGTTTAAGCTTTAACAACAAACTGTGTAGACTTTCAGTTTATGTTGCTTGTTTTCCGTTTTTCTACCATTCCAGGCAGCCATTCATTTCTGTAGGGTATCAAAAAAAAATCAGTAGAAGACAGCTGTATAATCCAGTCCAGGGAACACGAAATATGGTTTAGATCGATAAGAACCCTGACTCTACAATGTGCACTGTCATTTCAACTTCACGTAATACAGCTGTATGCCTGGTGATATGGTTACCTGTGCTGTAAATGTACTAGCTGGTGATAAACAGCCAAAAGAAACTGCATGTAATCCTTTAGGCTCTTGTGTCTTACTGAAACCCATCTGTCATCATGAGTAACCAGAACAGCTACAAAGCTTTCTGGCACTCTGTCTGAAACTCTTCCGGTTATGGAGAATGATATTGTGACTGTATGCATTATCACTTAGTAATTAACCATCTAACTTTACATACAACATTTTTATACTTAGTTTTCCTCATTGAAACATCAGTATTTGTGCGTTTCTCCACTTACGTATTCAGACTCTTCCTTTAGTTCGTTACCAATCTGTCTTCCATCCACACAGAGAAAACTGGAAACTATCTGATCCTGGAAGTCATCATACTTAGAAATAGTGTGTCATAAGACCGAAAGCTTGGTCCAAAAACTGGACTGTGTAGGAACCCAGAGCAGAGACAGCAGAACGTTTTACGGTGTTTATTGGTTAAACTCAAAATATGATAAGTAAGGACAGAGGCAATAAAACACAGGACTTGACGTGGCGAGGCCTAGTTTACGTGGCTAGCTTGACATGGATTGAGAGGGGGGAATTGATGTACACTGGAACGTAGCAGTTTAGCAGTCACACTGAGGAGAGAGGACAACTGAATTAGGGAAGGGTAGTGGAGAGGAGCTCTGTAGATGGTTAGTATGTTTTACAACTTTTCTTACTTGCAGGTGGAGTGAGTAAGCAATGAGGGAGGGGTGACGTGAATCCAGAGTGAGCTGGACGGTGTGGGATGGCTGACCTGAGATCTGAAGGTTTCTGATGATGTGCAATAGCGGAAGGGCAGGCAGATGAGGCACAGAGTGATTTCAAAGATTGGGTAAGGTATCCTGAGTCCAAAAGAGGAGCTTAAGCTTGAGGTTTGAGTCAAGGTGAGTCCTGGAACTGTGTCACAAGAAAACAAGGTTAGCAGAGTAAATCACAAGGAGAGCCTGAACCATGTAAGCTGGCTACCAACATGAGTTGATGATGAACTGGCGGTGAATGAATGTCAGCGTGAGGCCTAAATCACTCTGGCTTGATTGCCTGCAATCAGCTCCAGGTGTGTAGAACTGCAGAGGAGAAGATGGCCCTGCCCAGGGGCGATACCAGGTAGACTCAGGATCCTGATGGAAAATTCCAGCCGCACACCTGGAGCTGTATTAAAGACACTATTTTTTAATTAATCTTAAAAACTTTAACTGAAAACTTTACTACCAGGAGGCAGTGTTGGTCTAATGAGTTTGTTTAAATTTTTCCAGATGTTTGCAGCTGCTTCTTTTTTTTTTAAAGTATATATATTTATTTAAGATGCTTTGGAATTTGCAGGCTGCCATTCTAAATAAAAATGTTTAATCATTTACTACCGGTAGTTGGATAAAGGTTACATTGACTCACTGCCCCCTCTTGTGGTACAATGTGGTATTACATAAAAGTACAGCCCAGCCCTCTTTCACCTTATTTTTATATCTCTTTTTCAGGCATAAAGTCATAGTGGTTGCATTTTAAAATCCTGTTGGTAAGTTAAGCTGTGGAAGATTTAAGACTATTTTTAAAAACAGGATTTTACAGTAAGAATTCATCATTTTTTAGAGCTTGTCACTGCTGCCCCCAAGTGATCATAATTTTCTTTCTTTTTTTAGGGCATGAACGGTTATGTTAAGGTACAGTTTTAATAAACTAAAAAGTTATTAAACTATCTCAGCAGTCTATGGAAAAGTACTTTCTCTAGTCTGCCAACAGTGAATCTCTCCTGCAGCAATTGAATGATTTGAGTTGCCATTTTTCTAATCACTACATGGCGGCACCGTGGCAAATGTGGAATTCCTGTATGCTTTCTAAATCTCCTGC